>NW_027272046.1:0-625000 GCF_040938485.1 Diadema antillarum
CATCTAAAAGTATTATCTCTATAATCTCAAAGTCAAGTTTGCATTCTACTCAGTATCGAGTAAAGCATTCTGCCATATCCCAACCCCCTTCTTCTGGGTCTACCTAATTCTAATTCAATCGCAATTTGAAAGACTAGGATGGTAAACACAGATGACTACTGAATTGCTGGCACAAGGATGATGAAGAATACTGTAAAACACAATATTTTTGTGGCATGAAATTTTCGCAAATTGGAGCCGACGGCCTTTTTCGCTAGCATGAAATTTTCGCGAGTTGCTTCTAACATTCAATGCACGTAATAGTTGTGGACATAAACTTTCATGTGCATTTTAATTTTGCAAATCTTGGCACTCGCAAAATTCGCGAAATTAAAATGCATGCGAACATTCCTTGTTTTTTACAGTACTGTGAGCAATGGTTGTTTAAAAGCTAATACTTTTGATCACCATGACTTGATTTTTACGAGATTGGCAAATATCACCATTCAAACGCAGACTCTTAAAGGGATAGTACAGTATTGGTGGAGATGAGAATTGGGCTTTTAAATTTTTGCGAGATACCAAGAAAACACTTATGATATAGTACAGAGCAAAGCATTTTAAGGGGAATTCACTGTTTATTTGATGAAAAATCGGGTTTGGAATAACTGAAACATCCAAAAACAAAGTAAAACAAAGCAATCATTACAAAGTGTGGGTCCCACACTTTATTAGAATCGCTCTTTTTGGATATCTCAGCCATTTCAAAACCAATTTTTATCAAATAAACGTTGAATTCCTCAGAGAATTACATGTTCTTTCATATTTCATATGAGATTTCTCATTATCTCACCTAAAAAATGTTAGAAACCTGAATTAGGTCTCAACCAGAACTGTACAATCCTTTAAATGTGGGAGAATGAAGAAGAGAATCTTAACTCATTCCTGAGTGACATTTGAAGAAAAAAAAAAAGTTTATTCACGTAGAATGCACTCATCACTTCATGAAAAATATTTTTCAAATTTCCACACTAACAGGAAAATCCTAAATTGACACAGAATTTAACATTTGGTGATTAATCATTTGAACTTTGATTTGAATATACAGACCTACTTATCATGATTAAATGGACTGACTAAACAACAAAAAAGCCCCCAACAAAATGTGTTGAAAATCATATATAACAGGCTCTAAACTGACACTGACTTGGACATAACTATGTGGGACAATGTACCATAAACTTAAGTATTTCAGTACTTGAATACATGTATCTGATTATCAAAATTTTGGTCCATTGGTAATTTGTCTCTCTACCTCACTCTCAAACCATGCCATGATCTTACGATTACAATTGTACTGGGGTAAGAAAGGGAGTTTATCTCGCAATGTATTGTTTGACTGGTTGTCATTTCCCTTCACTGTAGTGTTCTGGTCTTGAGGATAGCATCTGGTTTTTCAACCTGACAAGGTCCATGGTTCAAACCCTGCCATGGCACTACAGCCCCCTTGAGTGCAGCACTTTATCCACATTGCTACTCTCTATCCAGGGGTATGAATGCCCCTTCCCCCTCCTCTCCCCCCCCCCCCCCAAGTTTGAAAGCGAACATGACTGTGGTTTGATTTAGCATGTCAGTGCTGGACAGAGCGTGCGGCATGTACAGCTTTAAATCAAGTAACCAGTTTGCTGTTCCATATGAGAAGAAAGTAAGTTAAAAGAAAAACCAAAAACCAGCAATCACAACTGCTGTCACAATTATCGATGACTACACTTGGGCCCTGATTGATGTATAATGTACACAGGGAAGAAAGGATAACAAACAAAGTCTGGTGATGGGTATATCGGATTTGATCATATATTTTGTGTATGTGCAAATCAAACCTGTACAAAGAAAAAACAGAGCATGGATCGGGATATTGCCTTGCGATTTCACAAGATTTTTCCATGCTTTACATTGAATCATTGGTACATTCTTATAGCAGGAGGGAGAATAAATGATGATTTTTGTCACATTGCCTTAGTTCATAATGAACTTTACAGTAATGGATCTAGTGCAAACATACAATGATTGTACATTCATGCACACACACTCACAAACTCTATTGGGCATGTCATGGATATTATTTTTTCTCAACCTCCACAACAAGACTTAGGACCATGCCACTACCAAAGAGATCTACAGAATTTTAAGAAATAAAAAGACAGAGGGAACATTTATGCCAAGTCAGAGACGATCACAAACATCAGTGTCTCCAACAATGACCAGCAAATAATAATCATCGTCAGCATTGGGCCTTCTCAATTTACCAAATACAGTAGTTTCCTGCAACAGCAACATGATTGATCACTTCTGCTAGCTACTGGAAACATTATAAGCCCCTTGTCTTTATGGCACGATCATTCAGGAAATCTTTTTCACACTCTGAGATACGACTGTGATGACATACAGCATGAATGAGCACGAACATAGTCACAACAAAATACATGTACAGTAAAATCAGACTTTCCCTACATATTCTGACCTGTTTGTCGTTCAGTTGTCAAATGGCCTATTCATCAAGAACAACACCAATCAAATGTAATTCAGGCAACATCCCTCCCCCTTCCCCAATCTTGCAAAAATAAACCTTCAAGCAATGCTGAGCTTTCAAATGCATTTTAAAGTATTGTCTTCAAGAATCTGACATTGCCATGGGTGTCACAAATTTCCAGTTTTTACATAAAAACACAGATAGCCCTACATCGAGAAGCGTATCTTTAACCAAAATTGCACATGCATGGGTACAACTTTTCAACAAAAGGAATGTGTTTGTCTGTGTGGCAAATCATGAATTCTTCTAATAAACACACAAATGTACATGTACTAGCAAAACAAATGATCAAAAACATTAACAAAAACAAAAAATGCACCCAAAACAAAACCTCTGACATTGTACTGAAACTAAAAGCTTTGTATTTTCTCTACTGGTAGCAGCTGCCAATATTTTTATGCAACATCTGAACCAAAACTCAAGTACAGAGATAAGTTTTGATGTTTTGGTGTGTGCTCCATCTCAACTTCCATAACAAGTGAGTATCATCGATAAACCTCTTCTCAATATCTAAAAAAAAAAAAAAAAATCCAGAAATAATTTTTTGTAAAACTTCTCAGTGATAAGCAAATCGGCACAAATGGGTGGTGAGATTCTCTCTCGAGCTTTGTATGTATTTGCCTGTCAAATATTAAAGTTCTCTTTAGTCTTCTTTGGCCATTTTTTTTTTCATGAAAAAAAAAAACCTGTGAGAAAGTATGTAATATAACTACATTCATATTGCTATCAAATACTGTTTCACCGTCTGTAAAACTTTATTTGCACTTCTCATTTTCTCCTTAATGTTTGTTTGGTTTTACACAATGCAATCAAATTTAATGCACTTATCTGTGTACAATATAGAAACGTTGCTTGTACAGACCAACATGATTATACAGGGTCTGCGCCACCTAGCTACAAGTAACATTTGCCATCAAAACAAAGCGATAAAAGCAATCACATTAAAAAAAGACAACAAACATGCTAATACCCAAACAATGGACACTTGAACAAGTCTAAAGCACGAATGGTAATTTATTTGGGATCTAGCTGAGTATATTAAAAATTCCTTACAATGGGTGCCTGGGAGCATTCTATGAAAATCTTACACCATGGACAATGCATTGGTCAGACAGCAGATAAACATATATAAGACACTATCACGTCAATGTTTTTGAGGACTTTAATATAAACTGCTCATGATAAACTTAAAGCATGACAGTGATCAATACAGAAACCCCAGTAAATCAAGGAGTATGTCATGGAATCTTGACTTTTCTGCTTTCAAATTTAAGCAACAAGAAAGGATTAAAAGTAACATATATGATGTTCACTTTAGCAGAACACTTTTATTGAAGTTGCTGAAACAGAACCTCTCTAACCACAAGTGGGGCAATTCTCATCCAATAACCAATCTAAATTTGGGTCTCACACAGACCAAGGTTTATCAAATCTACAAATGCCATGACATGGGGTCAAATTTGCTTAATTTCCCTGTGACTGCCGACAAATCACTGCGGCAAATACAAAGCACATTTCTAGAAATAGTTACAAGAACATTCGGCATCATTTATGCACCTTTTGAAAGGTGTCCAAGATGCCAAATACTGGTGATCCTGGCTAACTGAGTGAGCAGCTATGGGAGAGTATAAGACAACACACGATGACGGCCTGTTCTTATAGCGAATAAGAAAAACTGTGGCTTCAGGTCACTGACAGAGTGATTTGCAGAACTGAATCATATGTAGGAGAATGAACATGTGTAAAAGAGGCAAAGGACATGCATACGATACATACTCGAAGCACATGAATTTTACAAAGGCCTCTGGAACCACCCCCTATATGCAACAAAGATCCCATACGACCACTGTACACTGTCTCTTTGAAGAGGAAATAATAAACTTAATATAGTAAATAATAAAAGTTAAAAATAAGTCATAAAGTACTCATATCACATCACAAACACCTAGCAAAATCATAAGAAAACACAAGCTCTTCCAGTTCACCTCAAAGCTTTGAATAGAATGACAACAGTCATACCAATATAAATCATAAGAAAGAATATATCCATCTCCAAAACACACTAAAGCTGCTGAAAGGTAAATGTACTTGGTCTGTATTGCAGTATTAAAACTCACTCAAACAGTCAGTCACTAATTGTGCCAGTGAAACAAAGTTTGTCCATGACATCCAAAGCATGTTCCCGTCACATGCTGACTATAAAGTAAAGTTACCTGTGTTTATACAATACACTGGAAGGAAAACTGTCTTTCAATGAATTTCCATCACCAATGCTACTGTCTTCAGGGGGGGGGGGGGGGGTTTCATAAAGCTGTTCGTAAAGTTACGTATGACATACGAGCAACTGATGATCAGTTCTTTTGCTAAATTGTGGAAATTCTGATAAGTATAGCACATCAGAACTGATCACCAGTCGCTCGTAAGTTGTTCGTAACTTTACGAACAGCTTTATGAAACACCCTTCAGGTACGATACATGACAGCTGGTTTGACATTCTTCACATATGGTACAATATGGGTGCCACGTTCTACAGGTACGACTGTCTGCATGTATATGACAGGTACCTTTGTCCTGTACACTACATTGCTGGTATTGCTGTCTCCAAAAATAATGCATTATTGGTACTACAGTCATCATGTACAGTACAGTACTTCACTGGTACCAATGACTATCGGTAGGGAACATCATAGGCAATATTGTCTTCAACTATAGCACATCATTAATTATTACCACTGTTTACAGGATAAAGTAACGCAAACATAATATACCAGTAACGAAAGCCTATCACAGACTGTCTACATGCAATTTTCTTGTAAAAAGTAGGTAGATCTTCTAATTTCGTTACCAGCTCCACAGGATGATAAAAATTTGAAACACCAAAACGCCTTACATTCAGTGGTACATGTATAATGACAATGAATGCCTCATCTGGTGAACAGAATCAGAATAGAATAATTCCAGCAGATCTTGAGCCCAAAGTGTCAAGATTAGCACCCAGCATTTTTTTTTTTTCCTGCAACGACACATCTAAAAGTACATTATAAATTCTCACTGTGTGACCTTAAGTAACAATTACAAACGATACTTCTGGCGTTTCCACTGCAACTATTGAGCAGCCGTGTGCTTAATGGAAGCACAGAGGTGCAAAGTGAGAACTGCTCCGAGAGACTTGAAAAAAAACCACACACACAGAAAAGAAATATACATATCTGTATATAAAGCAAATATTACAGTGTAACTACCATGATCCAGAAAATGCAAAAAATATACCACAATGTGCTGATTGATAGTGGGTTGGTCAGATTTCCTGCAATGTTTACAAATACATGGAACAGAATACAGAAAAAAAAGAAGAAAAGTATCTCATTTACATGTCAGTGGGGTGAACAAGCTGTGAAGGGCATTCAATCACCTTAAAGTGGCACGTTTTCTGGCTGTAAGGAGCTTGTCTTCAACCAAATTTGTAGAAATGTTTAATTCTGAAGCAAAGCACTTTGCCTAATTGCCTCTACACATTACAGAATGCAACTTGTTGAAAGAGGGGATTAAAAAGAAATGACACTACTGCTGAAATTTACAAAGCAAATTGAAATCCAGTCCATGAATTTTGCAGTTTCGACTGTGACACATCGCGTACGCCAACTCATATCCCATAATGGACACACAAGGACACATTCAGGAGTCACGTAAGCATATTTTTCACCTGTTCTATTCCAAGGACTAAACTTAAATAGATTGGACTGAAACTACCTCTGTGAATGCAGGACTATATATGTTCAGAGAAATTAAGAACAAGATTTCACAAAAAGAGCCAAAAATATAACTCAGCCCCGATATAACTCAGCCGGGATATAAACAGTCATCCATTTCCTAAGTTGTCACTGTGAAATCATGCAATGGAGTAAGTTGCAGGGTTTTTTTTTTTTTTTTTTTTGGTAGTTTTTTTTTTCCTCATCATGATTGAGGCATACAATGCACAATCGATTGTCAAAATTTTAGTTGGAACAAAGCACAACCTGTGCATGTTATCAAATGACACATGTGGAAGAGGAGGTGTCATTACTATCTCTACATCAACTTTCTAAGATTTGAATGCAAAGTACCCTCACAATTCATACACTCTATTGCCTTCACCAATCAGGTTACAAAAAAAAAGTAATCAAGTATTGAAATGGTTAGATTTTCAAAAATGGGTGAGACAAAATCAGTCCTACTGTGAACTACTGCTATCATTTTAAAATTCTCAGAGGCTGAAGAATATAGGTCAGTTGATCTTCCTCAAAGCACCTCCACTGCAATATAAGGCCATTGGAGTCTGGAATAAATTACGCGTAATACAGGAAACTTACTTATACATTCTAACTCTTCTACTCTCACTCTCAATATTTACTTCTCTATCTCTTTCTCTCTCTCTCTTCTATCTCTCTCACTAATTCTTTTCTTTTTCTATTCTCATGGTCGGACATCCTGGTACTTCGTGGCAGCTGGAGTGAAAACAAACCCACAATCAATGCACGATCGGGGTATTTTTTAGACCAAATTATGTACTTTTTCTTCGATAACTGGCTTTCAAATTCCATAAAATTGTCAGATATGTCCATCTTAAAGCCACTATTTACCATTTGCAGATTTAAAAAAAAAAACAGCTTTAGTGCTTCAAAATAGTTCTAAAAAGTGAGTTAGGGATAATAAAAGCCAATGTAAAAATGTTAATCAGTATAATCAATGTTAAGTATTGTTTGCAATATAATTTGTAATATACAAAATGTGAACAACAGTTTTATTAAAATTGTTTCTTGAATAAGACATCTACACTTATGGCATATGGAGAAAATTAGTGATATCTCCTTATATTTGTGGCTTTATTGCAAAATTTTTATACGGTCGGATGTTTTGTGATACAACTGAACTATACATACGCATCAAATGTGACGACTGGAACATTTCTTTGAAATTACTGCTCCCAATCGTAAATAGTGGCTTTAACATTTCTGATAGCTCCACGAGAAATGCTATTGATAAATTATGTAAAAGTTAGGTAGATCGAGGATTTTGACCATCAACGCCATTGTCTGTATCATCACGCAGATTCGTACACTGGATGCTTGTAGGGTAATTGTGCATGCAAAGCATTCACAGTGTCACCGATTCACAATCCAGCTCTGCGCATGTATTGTACAGGCGAGCCGTTCGTTTTCACTCCAGCTACAACCGGAAGTGATGTATACCCAACCATAAAAATGTGTTTGTTGCTTAAAGCAAAAAAAAAAAAAAATTGAATCTGCCGGGTTACTCCATCTTGTTTCTCTCCATGTTGGTGATGAGTTCCTCTTCAGAGTCATCAAATGCTGCAAGTGCCCTGTAGTGGCCAAAACAAAAAAGAGTGAAGACAATCAGAGCACATTAGCGAACAATGAATCACTAGGACAATTTTGCATATTATATGCCCTGCAAAACAATTATCACCTCATAAAATCCCCAACTAATAGTTTTAGTGTGCTTGTTGGTATGCTAAATTCTTATTAATTTATATATGTTTCTGAATAGGAGGTAAAATCAGTGTACCCAGGGTAAATAAATTAGTACATTTCACATCCCAGTGTCAACTCCAGCATCATGGCTCGTGCTTTCTTGCTGATTTTCATGGACTCATGCTGTTCCTCCCGTCCTGCCTCTGCTTTTAATCATCACTGTTGCCCCGCAAAATATTTTGTACTTTCATTGTGTAATTCCTGTGCATCTTGTACATCAGAGAGAATCAAAGACATGATCACGCCCTCTGGAGTCAGAGGGCAAGCTACTTAAAGTGTACCATTACCCTTAGTATTTTGTTTGCTACAATTGTAGAATATACTTCAGACATGCCCTCTGCAAAATATTAGAATTTTTTGTCACTCCTATTTTTATTTTTCTGGGTTTAAATGTAAATTTTAAAGAGTACACAAAAACAAAAATGACTTGAATTAGACTAGTCAATCACCCGATTCTTTCACTTGAACGATGGTGCTTTCAATATTTTTTCCAAATACGTCTTGTATGATAGTGATATGCAATGCGTGCACGCATCAGCTAACCGATCGACATGGAATCTCTATATTATTTGTAAAAAACATACATGTGTAGCCAGAATGCGCACACATCAGTACCTGCGCTTACGGAGTGGAACTTTAACGTGCAGAGCGCAAGTGCTAAATTGTTAAAGAGATATGATCTGATTTATCGAAATATGTATACTTCCAGGGGCTATCACAAGTGAATTATGATTATTTTTTTGTGTATTCTAGCTGTACATTAATTTGATTTCCAGGGTATTGGTACACTTCAAACTTCACAGCAATGTCTGGAAAGATTAGATGCCAAGAATGCAGAGACTCCAAACACAAGCATGTCTTGAACAGAAGAGTCTCCAGCCTGGACCCCCTAGCAAAACTGGACACTCCGAGTGCGCAGACATGCACACAAAATTATGTGCATATTATCTGTGCAAAGACCCTTGCAACCAGGGTCCGAAAGGCCAAATATAAATGTGGGCTGAGTAAAAGTATATAAATAGAACATACGGAAAATCCCACAAAATTTTATTTTTCATAAAAATCACACATTCCATCAACTTGTTCCTGACATACAATGTATGCTAAGGCATGGCTCGGCACTAACTTTTTTGTTTGGTGGCCCGACGGGGCCACCAAAATCCTAAATTTCAAATTTTTGGTGGCCTGAGAGAGAAATTTGGTGTCCCGAAAAAAAACCCCAATAAAAAACATTAACAGTCCTGTTTTTATTAGACTTGTAGAAGAGTCAGAACTGTCAAATATTTAAGTTTTATGATAGTAAGAATTAGAAGTTGGACATATCTACTCATAAATAAACTTCAACAAACTTGCAACACTCACTCTCAGGCACTCATTCAGTCCTTTTTATCCATCCTTTAAAAAAATTTAACTGCTAATTTCCGGCGCAAAAAGTTACGAATTTATTGACATACTTTTCAAAAAATTTTGGTGGCCCAAGGTGGGCCACCAAATTTGCCCTTTTTGGAAATTTGGTGGCCCGACTTTCATTTTTGGTGGCCCCGGGCCACCGGGCTACCGATAGTGTCAAGCCCTGTCTAAGGGTAATGTCATTCCCTTTTCGAGAGAGGTAAGTGAAGTACTTTTTTCATTAATATTTTCTTTATATTGCTGTCCATAATGACATCACAAAGTGTAATAGTCTCCTTATCCAGCCATGATGCATTGAAACTTTAAAAAATGCATACTTTTGAATTGATTACAAGTCTGATTTTCCTCAATCTTTCACTGATGTGCTCTACTAATATTGCTGCTTATACTCAATCTGCATTTATATTTGGGCTTCTTTAGGGCAGGGATGGGTATGGAAAAGGGAACATCTGCTGGACATGTGTTGAGGAAACAACAAAAAGTGATCCCGATGGAAAGCATTGTAGCACCACTGAATTGACTACCAGTACTTATTCTGGGAATCCCCTAGTGTAAGGATGGCTATCACGGAAGTGAATGCCCTCTGTTGGAGAAAGTCATTCTCTAAGATAACCACCCTCACAGCTGGACAAAAATTGAAACCCTAGAGCAATCTTTCCGACAAACTTACGCATCAGCCACGGCTGCTGGAATGTTGTCCTCCACCCACTGTAGGTCGTCCTGCTCCTTGTTGGCATGGCTGCTGCTGGACTTGCTGGACGGCACATTGCGCATCTTGACACTCTCTGCAGACCCATGGGGAAGGGATGGGGTGTGGTGGGGGGTAAGGTAAGGCAGGGAGGGGAGAAGAATGGCGGGAGGGGGGAAAAGAGTTTCTAAAGGTAAGCTCAAACTCATTGACATTACTATTCTAACAAAGCCATTGCTCACAAATGCAGAAAATATGTGTAACACTTCATGGGGCTATCTTACCATGCTTCTGACAAGTAATTTGAATATCAGTAACATTATCTGATATTGCATTCATGGAACACTATCAAAACAAAATTGCAAACCTGGGTATATGTGTCTATAATAAAGCGTAATAAAAATCAGATTTTTCATTATGGTGATTCCACTTGACTTGGTAGCTTTTAGCATAACAAACAAATCAGCAAAACTGCAACTGCAAATGAGGGCAGCCAATATCAAAGCACAAAGCCAAAGTACGACGTACCAAAGGCGTCATTCATCATGGGCTCCTTGCTGTCGTCGTCGTCGACGGCGTCACTGAGCACCGAGTAGGCGTAGCGCTGGTTGTTGGCCGTCGGCCGCAGCAAGATCATAATGACAAAGAGGATGACGCAGAACAGTATGTGCCAGTAGGCGTCGTCCAGCCAGAGTTCGTTCCATTTCTGGAGAAGGGAGGAAACAAATGAGTATAGCACAGCTGTAATATTTCCCCCAGTCAAAAGGTGAAAATGAGAGAGTGGATGTAAACAAGCTACTGTAAAACATGATATATTCGCGGCATGAATTTTTCGCGAATTGGAGCCGACGGCCTTTTTAGCGGCATGAAATTTTCGCGAACTGGAACTGGTATTCAATGTATATAGTGTAGAAAAGAACTTTCGTGTGCATTTTAATTTCGCGAATCTTCGCGCTCGCGAAATTCGTGAAATTAAAATGCACACGAACATTTCTCGTTTTACAGTATATTCCCTGCTCACAACCATCGGCATACACAAAGGAAACCGACATTCTAAAATTGCCAGCAAAAAAAAAATTGTCACTCAAATTGAACAAGACAGAGACAGAGATAGACAGATTGAGACAAATACACACATACAGAAACACACAGACACACAACCAACATTCTAACATTCAATGAAGTGCTGCTGCGAGTGGCTCTGCCCCTATTTACAGCAGCATACTCGAGTAGTGCATGAGAAGGTATGGTGTGAGAGAAATGCTTTAGTGTAAACTCAAGATCCCCTTCTGTCCCCCCCCCCCCCCAAGGTCAGGACGAAAAGGTTTGTAAATGTAGACACACTATCTTATGACCCCCCCCCCCCACACACACACACACACACACACACTCACAAAGACAACGTGTGATTAGTAAGAATCTGTAAATAGAGTTCACAGTCAGAATTGTCTGATGTAGGTAAAATCTCAACCATGGATTATGCAAATTTCAACTGTGTATTTAAACAAATATGACATATCACAAACACCGACAGGCATCCGAAAACATGCCAATGCACACATGAGCAAGGTACCCCATTATGCCCTTGCTTTATTGCACAGACTACATTAAAACCATGAATTTTACTCAAACCAAATTGGTGGATTCAAGAATACTGTAATCACAAATCTCCTTGTAATGAAATCCTGAAACTATGTGCTACTGATTGAAACATAAGCCTGAATATGCCCAAATTGCCTTGTTGTGGTGGATAGCAATGCAGAGGCAAATGGATAAACATTTGCCCGGCTGATGTACTGATGCCAACACACCAACCTTCCACTAGCCTATAATCTCGGCAGAGGATGCTGCTATTGTCTATGCTGCTACACTGCGGGGAGACTTGTCTTTGCTAAGCGATGCCACTAAACTAATGCGGCGAGACTACGAACAGTGGAAGCATCCACAGCCTATATCCACTTGTCTTGCTTTATAGTCGTTTCATAGTTGATAACAAGAAAAACTGCTGCGGATTCAAAGTCGATACTAAGAAAATAATGACTAGAGCAAGACGAGTGGATATAGGCAGTGAATGCTTCGTAGTCTTGCCACATCAGACACTTACAGTAAAGACCATAGTTGCATCCTCTGCCTAGAGTATAGGCTAACCTCCCATGCATTCGAAGGTACTCACGTGGACGCAGTTGTTCATACGGTGCATCTTGACGGACCAGATGAGAAAGATGAGGGCCGCGACGACGCAGAAGATGAGGGCATTGGTAAAGTGGCGGTAGAGCCAGAGCTTCACCACGTTGCGGCGGAGGCGCAGGGTGCGGCTGGTGTCCACAAGACTCCGGAAGATGTGCAACGGCACAGCGTCAAGGAAAACTGTACGTTGCTTTGTGCCATGTGCCTCGTATATATATGGCATGCAATTTAATAAGCTTCAGCTTTTTTAATAGAATGAATAACAAGACAGCAGCTTGGCAGCTGAAGAGAGGTACATATTCACACAAGCCACTGGCCACTCTGGCCCTTTGAAAGACTCCAAAGCTATCGCCGATGTAAAGGATCCCCACTGACAGTCAACAAATGTAGGATCACAAGAAATCTGAATGACTTAATTTCCCTCAAGCTCCCCTGGTGCACTGAAATGAATAGCATGCTGCTTCCAAATGAAAAATTGACTACAAGAAATATAATTACCATTTAACTTACATTCAGCTTATCTAATTCCTGACAATTGAATCTGCTATGATTAAATCTATCTTTACCAGTTTCAGCCAAAACATTTACATAACTTGAAAGCATTGACAGTACACTCTCCTAGCAGACAATTTCACTATGATTGTTTCATTCAAAAGGATTAAGAATATCCTTTGAGAAGCAATCATAAACATGATATTCTACACTTGTATGCTATCCCTCCTGTTGCACCAACAGTCATTTGCCTACAGCAGAATGGCCTCATCTTTAAACTATCATAGGTAGAATTTCCCTATGGGTTACTGTGTAAGCCATATATTTTGCAAGGTTTCTATTTTTGCAAAGTTCCCAAGTCGGGGTGCCATTCATGATTCTGACTACATATGAAAATACTAACTCTGATCCTGACATGAATGTGATGTGAACGCATACATTTTTTCTGTTCCCTACCGCACTCCACAATCGCGAATTTAACTACTTCATGAAATTGTTGCGAAGTCTCGATTTGTGAAAAAGTATAGTCGCTAAATATACGTATGGCGTACTAGTATACAATAGATTTATGTAAGCATGATGGCCAAGTACACATGAGCAAATATCTGCACACACGTGCCAGATGGGCAGAATGAAAAAAGGATATCCACCAGCATAGCAATGCATCAAGGACAGACAGAGGTAGGAGAGCAATGGTGCTGTTGTAGTTACTCTGGAAGAGAAGAAACATAACAAATCAAATGAATCAACTGACAAAAGTGTACCTTCTGTGAATGATTCTAGAATATCCACATCATTTGTTTCTCATATCTTATTTTAGTCATGACAAAACCATGGCAAAACCTCGGCAAAAATACCTCATCTAAAATTATGAAATGTACAGTGAAAAACAACAAGCACAGATGAGGTAGACTGTGAGATTTACAGCTGCAGAAACTATCATTTTATCCAAACAAATATAATTGCTTATACTATTTTTTTTAACCCGACAGTTCAACCTGAACACAACTTAGTTGATGAGTTCTATCTCATGACTTTAGCAGTACTACACTCTGCTTTTCCTTGTGTTTTGCATAGTATTACTATTAAACTCATCAGAGTAACTGAAAACTATTCTCTTATGACTGAAAACACACCCACACATACACAATCACACACACAATGAAAACACAAAAAGAAATAAGCATATTCATTTGTCTGTCATGCATGTGAATAGGTAAGTGTCATTCTACTACAAAAGAATGATAAAAATACACTTTCTGCAGCAACATCGCATGAAATTCCAGACAGTGTGAGAGTGTGACAGTACCTACAGGGTTACGAGTGAACTGGTTGGTTGGCAAACATGAAATAACTCCCTCAATAGATTGTTTGTTTTATCCTCTATATATCATTCTCTAATATCATACTTATTTTTGTTTAAGGAAAGAAAAGGATTTGACAAGAGAATAAAAAAAAAAGAAGTAGTCATGTCTATCACAGTCGACTCGGGTCATACTGGTGCCTGAAGAAACACTACATACGAATAGTCCAAGTGACATCTTCATGAAAAAACAACTGCTGGGCTCAAAACAGAAAAGTACGGTTCTCTCAGAATTACGTTATTTGTGTAAATATAAACATATAATAGCAAAAAAGCAACAACAACACCTACACCAATCAATAACATAAAAATTCACTCATGTAAGTGCTGAACAAATCTCAGTAACTAGCTGCGGATGAACAACATAATCCCAAACCTATATGCCCCACCCGAATGAATATAAATAAAACAGTATGCATATTTGAATCAGTCTGCAACCCTGGTCTCACCCCACTGATCCTGAAGATGGCCTCGATGGAAGAAAGGATGAAGAACAGGACACCGGCTCCCATAACCCAGTTGAAGTCCCGTCCTAATCGGGGCCTTCAGAGTTCAATAGCATCCGCATTCCATGAGAAGGAGGAAAAATTTGCATGGGGAAACTCTTATAATCATGATGCTCAAACTGCTAGGCAGACACAGAAAAATGCATTTCAACTGTACTTGAAAGGAGAGTGCAGCAACTTTACAAAAAAACAGATGAGAATCCAGCTTAGACTATTCTCACGACATTTGCAAACAAATGAAATAATGCGGGGTGTCCCTTTTTGATGATGTATCATCCTACTCTTCCCGACTCATAAAGTAAGCATCGCACACTACGGTACTACGGAGCTTTAGATTTTCACAACGTGGACATTCAGAGGAAAAAAACCTGATCTGCACATGCGCATTACTGCTTGTCAAAATCAATCGATTCATATCTTGCGTCATCTGAGTTTTCACTACGCATTTTTGGCTATTTTGCGTCCGCTCAATTCACAACACAGAGAGCTATTTGATGAACTGATCATATGGGGTGCCATTTTACTTTTTATAGGTTGCGTCGTGGCGTAATGTAAAGCTACTTTGCAACATAACGCAGGTAGAGAGGAAAACTGCCAACACAATCATCATCTTAAACTTTTGTATCACAAATCAAAAGCTACCTATTATCAAATGTGCCCTCCACATGTCTTTCCAAAAGACCAATTTGCATAATCTGTTAGTGAGCTTGAAATGAGCTGCTACTATACTGGTTGATAATTTTTCACAAACATTCTTATGAACTTTGAAGATATATTGATGTGAGCAACATTCATTTGCACAAAGACACTTTTGAAATTGCCAGAATCTACTTTCTGTCATAATGTTTACATTCCACAAGCTTGAACAAGGAAAAGTAGAAATTACGCGGTGCGTAACATATGTCCCCGCCGGAAGTAGCATTTTGTAACAAAATGTGCAATATAGGTAAAAAATCAAGGTCAAAGGTCAAAGAAGTCAAAGGTCAAAATTCTGTGTAGAAGTTTTGAAGCCCTTACCTAGTGCCATCACATAAAGCAAATGGAATCGAAATTGGGTTAGAAATGGCGAAGGAGTAGCATTTTGTAGCCAATGTACAATATAGGTCAAAAATCAAGGTCAAAGGTCAAAGAAGACAAAGGTCAAAATTCTGTGTAGAAGTTTTGAAGCCCTCACCTAGTGCTATCACATAAAGCAAACGGAATCGAAATCGGGTTAGAAATGGCGAAGGAGTAGCATTCTGTAGCAAAATGCACAATATAGGTCAAAAATCAAGGTCAAAGGTCAAAGAAGTCAAAGGTCAAAATTCTGTGTAGAAGTTTTGAAGCCCTCAACTAGTGCCATCATATAAAGCAAACGGAATCGAAATCGGGTTAAAAATGGCGAAGGAGTAGCATTTCGTAGCAAAATGTACAATATAGGTCAAAAATCAAGGTCAAAGGTCAAAGAAGTCAAAGGTCAAAATTCTGTGTAGAAGTTTTGAAGCCCTCACCTAGTGCCATCACATAAAGCAAACGGAATCGAAATCGGGTTACAAATGGCGAAGGAGTAGCATTTTGTAGCAAAATGTACAATACAGGTCAAAAAATCAAGGTCAAAGGTCAAAGAAGTCAAAGGTCAAAATTCTGTGTAGAAGTTTTGAAGCCCTCACCTAGTGCCATCACATAAAGCAAACGGAATCGAAATCGGGTTACAAATGGCGAAGGAGTAGCATTTTGTAGCAAAATGTACAATACAGGTCAAAAATCAAGGTCAAAGGTCAAAGAAGTCAAAGGTCAAAATTCTGTGTAGAAGTTTTGAAGCCCTCACCTAGTGCCATCACATAAAGCAAACGGAATCGAAATCGGGTTAGAAATGGCGAAGGAGTAGCATTTTGTAGCAAAATGTACAATATAGGTCAAAGGTCAAGGTCAAAGGTCACGACTGAAATTCTGTGTAGAAGTTTCAAAGCTCCCATGTAGTGCTATCATATAAAGCAAACAGAATCAAAATTGGCTCATAAATGACAGAGAAGTAGCAAATTGAAGATTTTGATCACACACGGACGCACACACGGACACACGGACGGACGGACGGACGGACGGACGGACACACGGACGGACACACGGACACACACACGTACGGAGCCTGTTTCATAGTCCCCTGCTCGAACTCGTTCGGCGGGGACAATTAGTAAATCACCTAATTAATAGGACACCATCACTCCATTTCAGTTTGATTTGGTTTTCACCACAAACACCCCCATTTTTTTTTCTCTCTCTAATTGCACTGAATGAAAAATGATGACATTTGACCTTGACCCTGACCCTGAAATAAAACCAGGAAATATCTTGTAATGTGACAAGTACTTGTTTCTTAGATTCATGCAGAGATGCCAACCCTCAAACCTACTTGTCAGTAATATCTCACCCATTTGTCAGTAATAAATAGGGGTAATTTACTTTTTGTCAGTAATCTGGCGATGATTAAAAATTTGCATTGCATGTGTGCAATCACAATTGACTATCAGCCTGGATATACTCTGCTGCGGGCATGCGTGCCAATTGTGTGTTTGCTTGTTTGTTTGTTTGTTTGTTTTCAGTGATCTTTTTATTAATTCCATTTCCTTTGAAAATATGTTTTTAACAAGAAATGTCGCTATGGCGACTGGTATGCCTCCGCCATAATGCATGATTCTCCTAATAGGTCTTGATAGTACATGTGGACAATGTGTGATTACATTTTCACAAAATTGGCAAAATATTACAATGACAAGTTTGTCACAAAGGTGTTGAATGTTCACCTTCCTTGACCTAGGTTTACTTGGATGAATAGGAGAGCTTGTATTTGGGATTTAAGGATTTTAACTTGACTTTGACCCATTCATATGTTTATGCATTGAGTAATTTTCAAGGTATGGAGAAAAAGTGCAATTTCTGTATTGAATAGTAAATTGTTACCATTTTCATCTGGCCTTTGACCCTAAAATTCATAAGATAATCACTGTCACGCAGAAGATGCATAAATATGTAGTACGTTTCAAGATAACTTGAGCCACTTCCGAGATATGGAGGAAAAAATTAGTTCAGCACTTTCACTTGATCTTTGACCTTTTGACCTTTGAGGCAAAAACAAAAGAAGAAAAAAATCTTTCCAGAGAATCTCTTTTAGGATATACATGCATACACCAAGTGTAAACAAAAAATAAATAATCCTGCTGGCATTGCATAAACATGAGGGAAATTGTAAAATTTTGAAGTGTTGCCCTTGACCTTTGACCCCTGACCTTTGACCCCATAAACCCTTAATTCTCTAGATAATCACTGCCAGTCAGCACATGTATATACAGTATGCTCCATGAAGATACCTTGAACAATTTCACGGTACAGAGAAAAAAGGTGAAGTTTTCATATTTGCACTTGACCTTTTGACCTTTGACCTCATGACCCAAACTTTCACCAGAGAATCTTAATTGGGTAATACATGTATACACTAAGTTTCAAGAAAATATCTTCAGGCATTGCATAGATATGGTGGAAATAGTGAAATTTTATGTATTTGACCTTGACCTTTTGACCTTTGACCTTGAGCATGTGCACCCAAAAGTTGATAGGCACATCACCTCCTAATACACATACATGCTAAGTTTTATTAGGATACCTCAAAAGGTTTTGATAGTTACCCTGTCCACAAAATTCATTACGGACGGACGGACGGACGGAAGGACGGACGGACGGACAACCCGAAAACATAATGCCTCCGGCACCACTTCGTGGCGGAGGCATAAAAAATGTGTGTGCATATGCATGTGTTTGTATGATACAAACGCATGCATATGCACACATACACACACACACATACACACACACACACACACACTCACAGACTCACAGAACATGCACAGTCATTAACCTATCATTTCAAAGTGATCTCACCGTGTAATACCATAGCCCAGACTGACAACAATGACCAGCATGCGCGCCAGCGTCCGCTTCAGCACCGAAATCTCTTCTGCTATGAAGATGCCCGTGTTGGTGCTGCGGCCAGTGTTGTTGTGACGCTCAAATTCCGCCACAAAGGCAGCCTTTTCAATCAGACCTGCAAAATACAGAAGAATACAAAGTTAACATTCACATTCTACAGATGCTGTCTGGGAGCTAACATACCAGAAATAATGGCACGTTCAAGATTCATATGGGTTGATAGAAGCCTGCATTAGGGCAAAAAAGACAAAAATATGCCAACCAATTACACACAGCCTAAAATTCATCTCGAGAATTTGGCAAAAGAACACAAACAAACAAGAGACCCGCGGGTCTAGCGCTCACCTGAGTATCGCAAGTTCACCTTTCACGCAGTCACTAATCTAAATTATTCACAGCTCTACCAAAATTTGACGAGGCATTCTCAAGTGGAAGATGAAAATGTACAATAAGGGCCCAATTTTTTCAAGATTCCTTAATTTGGGGGAATTGGGGCCCCCTGGGGCCCTCTGGGTGGGGCATGGTGCCCAGTTTGATAAATTGAGATCCTGACCACCTAGGGATGCTACCTGCCAAGTTTGACAAAAATCCATCATGAGGTTTTCAGGAAGAAGATGAAAATGTACAATTCAGGCCCCCATTTGGACCCTTCCAACCACCCCCCCCCCCTACTAGTGGGGTGGCTTAGTGACAAATATACTGATAATCGTGACACGCCGGACAAAAGTGTCATTTTTTCCTCAGACATTTGTATATATATGAGGATCAAAATTAGGGGGTGCTCCAAGAAATCCGCTAACAGAAAAGATGAGAAAATGCCCTTAATTTGTACATAACAATAGTGTCTGAATTCAAAGACTATACACAGGGCATTCGCCAGGTTTCTGTACAATGCAATGCAATGTACATGGTTGCTAGTCTTAAAATTCAGACCCATAATACGACATATTGTGTGCATGTTTACAGTAATACACCATTTTTACTGGTTTTCCTATGGTAACAGGTGGTTAGTCTGTGTTGCAGACCTGAGGGAGGTGTGTTGGAATAGTCCAGTTTTCTTAAGCACCTTTTCATTAAATAATTTCCTATAATTTCTGGTAAAGGATTTTTTTAGTACTGTCTACCTCCTGTAGAGAAATGGCAAAGAGTGACATGTGACTCTGGCTCAGATACTTTAAATCTTGGGCAATGACTGAGCCAGGTGTAGGACTATGTCACAGTTCATTTTTTCTCCCAGAACTACTAGTTTACCAGTAGAAGAGCTGCATATTCCATTGAGAACTTAAGGTTTTGGGTATTGACCTACATATTTCCTAACAAATTTAACCCGTTTCCTCCAAGATTGTGTGAATTCCATAGGTTTAGCGCAGGGATTACCTGGTTCCCGTAAGCAATTTTTATAGTCCGCACCTCCCCTCTTTATATGTTTCTTATTTCTTGTGGGGGTTATTCAAATGTTTAAAAAGGTTAAAAGTCTATTTTCATAGATGAAGTTGAATTTAGACAATTTGAATATTTTTAAAAATATATTGATATTTGTAATTTCACTCATAAAGACTTAAAGCGGTTTGAATATTTTTGGTCTGATAGCTATGTATAGACATGTTATTAAAAAGTAAAAGCAATGTTTGATTGGTTCACATTATCCAAAGAGGGTGGGATGTAGTTGGCTGGTGAACAAAGTCTATGGGGAAGTTTAAAAAGTTGATAGAAATAAAACAAAATCGGCATAGAGCAGAATCTAAATCACAATATGATATGACAAAATTCCCGACCCCAAAGGCGGTTGATTCTATGATGCTTTATGTCAAAATACATTCCACCCAAAATACATGTGATTGATAGGAGGAAAAAGTATAGTACATTAAAAACAATATAGTTCAACTAACCCCATTAGTCGAGCAGCATAATGAAATGATTGTTAAGTTTTATCGCCTTGTCAATTGAAGATGATGTTACATAATGACAATTATCAAAGTCAGCTAGATCTACGAGTATATCAAGAAACCAAAAAGAAGGGGTGGGGTGGGGTGGGGAGAGAAGAATGAAGTAAGTTATTAGTATTTGTAGTTTTGGTTTTCAGTATATTCATTTTAATTTCCTTAATTTCCGTTAGGTCATCATGGATTGGAGCATTTGTGTACTAGTAATCTGCCAGGAACAAACACAAGAAAAACTTAAAGGTCCTATATTATACACTTTTGGGAGAGTGACTTGAAAAAAAAAATGTTCAGGATATCACATTTTATGCATAATATGTGTAGGTCTGGGGGCATTTCATGAAGCATTTTGTCCGACAAGTTGTCGGACAAATTTGCTCTCTGCCAATCAGATGCAAGGATTTCTGTAGTTTGTAACAGTTTGTCAGAAAAATATCTGACCAAACTGCTTCATGAAATGCCCCCTATCACAAGACATCCTACCATATACAGTTTTTGCAATCAAAGCAAACATATAAAGAGATATCAGTATTTTTCTCATTAAAGCATAAATGCGGACGGTTTAGTCTGGAAACATGTTATCATAGAAATATTGTTCACATTTTGTGTTATTAACAATACTTAACATTGATTATACAGATTCATTTTTTACAGAGGTTCTTTGTATCCGTAACTTACACTTAAGAATAATTTTCAAGCACTAATTTTGGGTTTTTGCCTTTAATTATCCACAAAAAGGAGGACTCAGTGCATAAAAGGTGTATGCTTTATTTTTGGAAAATGTTGAGGAGATCAGGAAAATAATATATATTGATGTAGATTTTGGACCTGAAGGAGCAGTTGAAGCATTTTTAAGAAACAATGCCTTGTGGCATCGTTCTTATCATCAAAAATTAATAATGGCAAACTCAAATGAAAATTGGAGGGGGGAAGAAAAGATGAACATAATGACATGAGACAGCTTGGTAAAGATTAAACGCTAAAATAGACAATGCAGCCTCTTTTCTCAGTTCATACTTATCCAGAGTGTGTGCTTTCTTTCCAGTACCGGTATTATTATTTAGATAGGTTAGGGGAATCCCTTTGAATTGTGTGATACATCATTTTAAAGCTTACAGTCTGCTCTTTCAGAATCTGTCCTTAAAGGACAAGTCCACTTTCATGCGCACGTGGATTCAGTGAATACAACAATATTAGTAGGACACATCACAGAAAGCTTGGAAAAAATCGTACAATCCGTTCAAAAGTTATGATTTTTTAAGGTATCTGCACAGTCGCGGCTGGATGAAAAGACTACCACAGTGTATGATGTCACATGCACACATTCTAAGGAAAATGAAATGAGAATTTCACAAAACCATACTTTTTGAATAAAGTTCACACAGTTTCTTTGACTTGCTACTTACGTATGTCAAGGGTAAAATTATTCCCCCTGCCTTCTGAAAGAGAAGTCGAGTATCCTTTTGTAAGCGAAAATAATTTATGTTGAATTTTCTTTATTCATTCTTTATATCGTTGTACACATGTGACATTACAAGGTATAGTAGTCTTCTCATCCAGCCTCGACTGCATGAGCAGAAACTTCAAAAATTCATAACTTTAGAACGGATTGTCCAATTTTCCTCAAACTCTCACTGATGTGTTCTACTATTGTTGCTGCATTCACTCAACCCACATGCTAAAAAGGTGACAAATCTTTGTCTGGCGACTTTTTTGTTGATCAATTATACCAACCCTGATGGAAATCTCTTCAAATTCATAAGTTCTGAAGTCTCCTTTAAGTTTAACCAAAATCTATATATGTAGTTGCCATGGCAACATACCACTTAACACTAATGAAAAGTATTTCAAACCTCTATACATCCCGTTGATCAGTTGTACCTATTCAAATGGAATCTCTTCCAAACTGGAAAATAGCCTCCTGTAACTAACTTCAATCAAAAACCCTCGTTTTGGGTTGCCATGGCAACGCACAAATCAACAATTATATTTGACCCCTGGTTTATACTCTTGGTACCTTCTATATAACGTTCATATCAAATTTTGTGAAAATTGAATCTTCCTACCTGGAGAAATAAACAAAAACATGATTTTTAGAAAAAGTTCATTGACCTTTGACCTTTGACCTTTGGAAAATTCACCCCAAATTCAATCAAAATATTTTACTTGTTCTCAATATTCTTCCTGCCAAGTTTTATCCAGATTGGATATTCCTGACCTGAGAAATAGCCAAAAAACCTATTTCACAAATAAAGGTCATTGACCTTTGACCTCTGACCTCCTTCCCAGCATCAATTTTCTTGGAGCACCCTATTTTTTGAGAAGGTACATCATGAAGTACCTTTGGTGAAAAAATCATGCTTTTGTCCGCCGTGTCACGATAATTTCACTAAGCCACCCCACTATACCCCCAAGAGGGGCACCCCTGGATCTCCTATGAACAAACTTGAAACTACAGTCATTAATGTACTCACTCATAGTATTATCTCAGCTCTATAACTTCTGATTCTAGAGAAGATTTTTAAAGATTCCTTCATTTGGAGGGTTTGTGCCCCCTGGGGGCCCCCTGGGCGGGGCATGGTGCCTATTTTAACAAATTGAGATCCTAACCCCCTAGGGATGCTACCTGCCAAGTTTGGTGAAAATGGGTCATGGGGTTCTCAAGAAGAAGATAAAAATGTACAATTTAGGCCCCATTAGGACCCCTCCTCACCCCCCCCCACCCCCCCCCCCCCCCCCCCCCGGGTCCCAAGGGGGGGCACCCCTGATTCTGCCATGAACAAACTTGAAACTACAGTCATCAATGTGCTAACTCATAGTATTAACCTAGCTCTATCACTTCTGGTTCTAGAGAAGACGATTTTTGCGGATTCCTTAATTTTGGGGGGTTTGGGCCCCCTGGGGGCCCCCTGGGTGGGTCATGGTGCCCATTTTAACAAATGGAGTTCCTAACCCCCTAGGGATGCTACCTGCCAAGTTTGGTGAAAATGGGTCATGGAGTTCTCAAGAAGAAGATGAAAATGTACAATTTAGGCCCCATTAGAACCCTCCCCCACCCCCCTCCCCTGGGTCCCAAGGGGGGCACCCCTGATTCTGCCATGAACAAACTTGAAACTACAGTCATCAATGTACTAAGTCATAGTATTAACTTAGCTCTATCACTTCTGGTTCTAGAGAAGAAGATTTTTACAGATTCCTTAATTTTGGGGGGTTTGGGCCCCCCTGGGGGCCCCCTGGGTGGGGCATGGTGCCCATTTTAACAAATTGAGTTCCTAACCCCCTAGGGATGCTACCTGCCAAGTTTGATGAAAATCGGTCATGGGGTTTTCAAGAAGAAGATGAAAATGTAAAAAGTTTACGCACGACGCACGACGCACGACGGACGACGGACGACGGACGACGGACGACGGACGACGGACGACGGACGACGGACGAAGGGCGATCGCAATAGCTCACTTGAGCCTTTGGCTCAGGTGAGCTAACAAAAAACCTCACAGAAATGCTTTACAGATTCTCATTCTGCAAATTGCAGAAGATAAGCAATATCACAAGACATGCATTTCTTTCCCGAAAACAATCTAAAATGCATGTATTGCTGTTGGGGCTACAATATCTTGTATCACATACATGTCAAATGTTCAGGGGAGTGAAAAACACAGCAGCCAAAGCACTATAACAAATAGGATCTCCATTCCATTGACATGCCATAGTGGCTTCATTTTTGGGGTAAGACAGCTAGGATTTGGACAGGACATCACTCAACTGATTATCTGATAATGAACGATGGAGTGATTTTTGCCAAAATTTGAGATACACGGTCTTGTTACCCCAGTGATAATAATTATGTAGTTGCCATGCTGTTGGTTCTCATTAGGGTGTCTGCCAATATGTTTACCTTACCCACTTGGGGGCAATGTGAAATCCCTAAAGTATAAATCTGATCTAAGTGTGCTCGCAAATGGGGTACAAGCTGCAAAGCTATCTCGTCACTAGCGACTCTAGTAGGCAAATCGTATTTGTATAGGACGACAGACGGATGATAGATGGACCACATAGGGATGGTTACTCTTCCAATCCCTCCATCCCACTTCAAATCTCAATGGGCACGACTGCTGCCAAAGGCAAGCCTCTCAATTCAGTCCCACTCATGTAGCTTTAGCCCCAAAACTATTCTTGAAGCAAAGCGATGTCTCTTCTCCTCTACCGAATCATTCTGATACCCCCACTTATCTTCTAACCACCCCACTTCTTTCAGAAAGCTTGCTCCAACAGTCCACTTCAGGACTTTACTGCACAGCGCAACCGCAAACTTATATTTCAAAATGTTATGAAATGTGTAATCTTACTACTGACTACATATTCCCAACTTGAAATGAAGGGGTGTCAATTTACAGCAACAGCAGTAACACATGATATTTCAACATTAAATTTTGAAAACTGATTGATTACTGCTGACAAAGTTTACAGAGTATCAAGTTATTTCAGCAAAGTGTTATCTAATCTAAAGACACAGAATGAGAGATATACATGTGTGTATATATACAAATATAGGGAGACAGACAGACAGACAGACAAAGGGAGGGAGTGAGAGAGAAACTTTATTTACCAAGTATGATGACGGCGGAGATACAGAACTGGATCCTGAGCAGATCTTTCCACTGCCTGAAGAGCAGCACCATCCAGACCAGCGCCATGATGCTGTAGATTCCGCACATCACGCCGTAGAACTGAGGACAAGGCAGACATGAAGCAATTATGTCTGGATGACACGTAATCCATTCACACGGACACCACAGAAATCCCATCCAGAAATGGTAGACACAGTTTGCGCTGCAGTGTGTGTGTGTGTGTGTGTGTGTGTGTGTGTAGCATACCTGGCAAGGGCCTTAGGTCATTCTCTATGACCCAAATTCACGAAGGTGGTGTAAATTCATGAAGGTGGTGTAAATTCAGACCATGGTCTAAAATAAGCATGAAATAAACGTATCTTTGACATGCGCGTATCAATATGTGTTTGCTCCTTGACGTCTGTTAGTGTATGCAATCTGTCAATTGTATTTACGTAGAAGAAATTTGCATAAATCATGATTTAAATTTAAACCACCATCCTGAATTTTGGGCCTTTTGGCTTATAACAGCCTCCCCGAATTTGAGCTGGACGTTGGTCTGTTCAGTCCAATTTCAGAGTGACACATGGTCAAAACACCTGAATTGTCAAGCTCTTTTTAGCTTGGTCCTTTTGAGGGCTCTACCTAGATAGACTAAGAGTTTAATACACTTGGTGCACTGCAAAATGCCTACAACCATACCAGCTCATCATACACAAACTGACTTTTAAAGAAATTATTTGATCACATTTTGTGAAGAACCTCTTTGTCTCTTACTGTATACATATGCACTATGATTTGCTGGTGTAATACATTGCACTTCTTACTCTGGGACTTGTACGACAACTTCATGAGCAGTTCAATTGTGATCAAACAGCATATCAACGGATACAGAAATAAGAATTATTCCTTTTCAAGAGAAAAGTTTGCAATTTGTCATCTTGGAGATAGTATACAACAGATTTGTGTAATGGGAGGCAACATTTGTTCAAATTGATTTGTCGCAAATAAAAAAAAAAACACTGCAAAAACATAGTGTGTGTATAGTAAACAAGCAGAAGCACAAACACAAACAAAACTACTTTGACATCCATTTCATAAAGATTTGGTTTCTGGGTCAAAGCTAGTTTTGCTCAATTTTCTCAACAAAAAAAAAGTTTGAATGCATATGACTTGTACATAAGTAGATACAAACTGCCCATTCAGGTCACTCTCTTTACCTCTGAACATTCTTTGTGAATGGGATATATACACAGGATGGACTATAAGCCATCAGGGAGTATTGCTATCGGATATATGGAGTTGCACTCTCTGCCAATAAAGTTTGTATTAAAGATCCGGCAGCAAGGGGATTCATGGTTGGCCGATTCATTCACCGTTCACTGGGGTACATTAAAAAAACATGTAGAGCACCAGTAAGCGAATATGAGCATTGAAACATATGCTCATCGGTAACGTTACACTCTAGTCAAAGTTCTTTGGCTGTGTGTGTAATTACACAGAGATCAGTGATAAAGCTGTACATAATTGGTTGTGAGGATTTCGGAATACATCCGAATCAGGCTAGCCTTCCAACTCCATTGTAGCCCCACGATTCCGGGTCTTTAATGCGTGATTAAAAATGACTGTTCATTTTTTCTTTCTGGGAATGCATGCGAGAATTTTTCAATTCATATATGGGCAGGATCAAAACTAAGGTCTATTATGTAAAACATTCTATCTTGACCAGAATTTCAGTACTGTGAAAGTTTTGAAGCATTTGAATTCATTCAAATTTACTTCAGGCTCATTTCACTTTGTACTCCACCGTAGATAAAGCGAAATGAAATCTTGTTATAAACAGAATAATAGCTTTATGACTGTGAGTAGATGTTTAGCACAGATGTTCTTTTGCATATCGTTTGTTAGATCCTGCAAGTGACCAAGCCCTTTTTTTAAAAGAATAATCATGTATATCATTATCATCTATGCAAATGACAAAAGACGGGTATGTGATTTAAAGCAGTATGACAGTGTACACGCATAAACACAGGCCATTATCGAATGCATATATTCATGTTTGTACTATCAAAAGAGTAGCAAAGGTTAATTGATCTGATACATATTTCAGGAACCTGGAAGAGAGCATTGAAATGGAATACTAGTAGGATCATTTTTTGAGAGACCACAATGGTCTCATTTTCTTTGTTTCTTGCTGTTGTTTTTCTTCTCAAAGAAATTCTTACTCTTTTTTTTTGTCCCCATGAAAGGCCAACCAATGAAGCTGCAGTCATACATTCTACCTCTCAGAAAAAGCGCTAGATGGAAGCCCTTTTGGGTCACTTACCGGCAGAAGAGGATACTGGGTGGCCGACAGGTAGCCCCAGGGTGACTTCATAGTCACTTCCACTGAGGAATCAAAGGACATTTTGAAACATCTCAACACTTGCAGCTACCTTGGACTTTATAAACACGTAATATTTATGTAGTATAATGTCTACTTACAGATTTATGTTAGTCAGTAATGACATTAATCTCACATTTGCTTGCACATATTTCAAATGGTCGGTTATCAAGCAAAGGTCTGTACACTTGTTTGCTATGACTCAACTTTGTGGGGACAGCATCCAAAAGACACACTACCTGTGGACAATTGATATTTGACCGTCCCGTCATACAAATACCGGGCTCATGGGGAAGTCGCCCCTCTTAATAAAAGAAAATGAAAAAAGACAAAAGATCACAGTCACATCAGCAGCAGGACAAACAGAGGCTCAGTAGTATCAAACAAACTAGCGCTGGTAATGTTTTGACAGGAAGAATGCCAGCTGCTGTTGTATTTTATGGGCACGTCGTAATGTCTGTATGACCATGGAGCTACCAAAAAGATGGAGTAACAACGGTTGGGGTCCTTTTGAAGTGATGCTCGAAGCCGACTCGTAAAAAGTAATCCTCGCTAAGCCCCCGTGAGCGAGAGCGATGACAGATGAGACAGTGCGTACGCACAATGACGTCATCCGCAGCGCGTTCGCAAACTGGTTCTTACCATGGAGTTACCTAGCTCCATGGTTCCACCATGGAACGTCAATGCATGGGACTACACAAACTGCAACTGCCCCGTCGACTTCGAGCATATTCGATTTAACATGATTCTGAATTAATTATAGCTACAAATAGTGAATCTGCAGTGTAACAAATTGTTTAACATGTCATACCGTCGTTTAGTATGTAAATCACGATATGATACGACCGGCATGTAAACAAACACTGCACTCTCGACACGATCAATAATGGCCGTCACGCTGTCCCGAACAAACACAAAGACAAATAACAGCTGGCTTCACAACGGTATAGATAAAATGTACGCAATTGTACGCAGTCAACACTTACGTTAGATTGTAGTTTCAAATGTCAGCTTTACGGACAGATATTGAAATATGTGGAGAAATGTGAGGGATTTTTATTAAGAATTTTATTCTTAGGGTATGTACTTTACCACAGTCACAAAGCATGACGACAATACACTGTACAGTACCTTCGCTGTTCATGGGCCAATTCAGTTCGTTCAAAGTGCACTGCACTCGGTATCTCCTCTGTTTTGCCTGTGGATAATATGCGCATGCGCGTGGTCTTCAGCAAAGTTTTGCGCAGCCATATGTTGTTGCAAGTCGAGTTTTCGACTCGATACAGCACTATATTGTATGTGCAATGTTGGTGAGTATGACGTCATTTTTGCAGCTCGGAGCATCGTTTGCCAAAGTATCCCCTGCGGGACGAGTTAAGCCGTCCCAGCGAGTGCGGTGCTTTGAAGTCTGTCAGAACTGACCGCTCGTAGTTGGGTTACGTAATATTGGTGGCCTTCGTTGTTACTCCATCTTTTTGGTAGCTCCATGGTATGACTAACAGAACTATACATACACACAAAATCATCCATCCCGCACTTCTCAAGATTTTCAGACATATCATTTTGCAAGAATGTGGTTACTGTAAAAGTGGAAATTTTTGCACATTTCGCGCAACCAGATGCTAGCACGAAAATAAAAGAACGTGAATATTTTTGCATGCCATATGTTCCGATAGTTAATGTCTTGATTCCACGGAATTAAACACACGTAATCCAGTTTACCCGGCTGAGCACGAAAAATTACTAGGGTGAAAATATCCACTTTTACAGTATAGCTTGAGGGACAGTACTATGTATATTACTTCAACAGCCCCCCCCCAAAAAAATATTATATATAATTTAGAAATTCTTTGAATACTCACTTTTAACTTTCACATTAGTGCTACTAGTCAAGGAAACAAGGAAAAGGATGCGACCATCCTGCTCGTTGGTATGGAGGACTCTGTTGGACAGCTTTAGAAACAAGAAAACATCAGATGGTGTAACAATGATTTGATCGATACCTGTAAGGTTGTAGTAAACACTAAGTTCCCTATCCTCAAGAGTATTTTCAAACTTTTCCTTTATTCTGCTGAACCATTATCACTAGTAATAATAACAATAGTAATAATTCATTACACTGTATACGCCGAATATTTTGCAAGGTTTTTATTTTCGCGAAAGTCAGGTGCTATTCGCGAAATCAAAGACACGCGAAAACATTGACTCTGATCAAGCTATGTGTGTGACGTACGCATATACGTAAGTTTCTCCATTCGGTCCAGGACTCCACGATCGCGAATTTAACCACTCGCGAAATCGTCAGGAAGTTCCGATTCGCAAAAATTTAGACTCGCGAAATATATGGCGTATACAGTAATGCATTATAATCTAAAAGATTCTCCATTGCCATTTACATAATTTCCATTATATAGTGCAAGCGGTACATTGGAAAAGAGGTAAGTTTTCAACAATTTCACAAATTGCTTTAATAGTGTCTGTGTTAATTACCAACCTAATCTCATTATAGTTATCTTCACACTCCTTACAAATCTGTAGCATGTTATACATGAGATAATAGTCTATTCTGGCTTTGCCTCAGGTATGTTATGATATGATGTGTCGAGTTCTGTACTCAAACCCATATGACTAACCATTCAGCTAAACTGGCTGTTATATTTACCTTCTTGGGAGGTGCTTTTGTTGCCTGAAAAGAAGAAGAAAAAATTCTGAGCACTGTTATGAACTGTAATAATTAGAGGTAACGACAATAATCTGTATGCTTCCTTCCATGGTATCTCCAAGGCAAATAATGTATGTGACTGAGAACATAGATATATAAAAGACTACAAGATGGTAACATTGCAAGTAAAGGACTTGAAAAACAAATACATCCCCCATTTATCAATTATTCATTTTTTTTTCTGGGGGGGGGGGGCGGTTAGGATGGGGTTGGGTGAGATAGGGTTGGGTGAGATATATCAAAGAAAAGAATTACTTTTGTGTTCGCACAAACATCTGACACCTGAAAGTGCGCGCCCTGACTGAGTTCAGAGGTCTGTGCATGTCAATCTGATAAGAAAGAGGGATGGACTCTCTTTGACAAGTGACCTAAAACCAAGGAATATCATCACACATTTGTCTGTGTACTCTGTCCGTTACGAGAGATGCACTGGACGATAAGCATTTTGAAAGTACAAATTGAAATACTTGCACTTTTCTGTGCAAACTGAAAAGGCCAACACATATGCAGTACTCGGGGGAATAAGCAAATCGAAGGTACTACGCAGTAGAGCAAATGAGGGTTACAGTATCACTTTGACTGAATTTTGTTTTCTGCATCATTATGTCCATATCTCCATGTATTCTCTAAAATGTACTCCCAAATTACAAAACCTATTTTCACTAATCTCATTTGGATATATTTGCACTGGTATTTCGTGGTTCAGTTTATTCATTTTTTTACCTCTAGATGAAAGCAAGCTCATTTGGCTGTAAGCCCCGATTAATCAGTGTTTGTGACAGAGAAATGGAGAACAGATAGAAGTTCAGACTAGGTGATTTAATGATACCAAATAAGGGAAGTAGAAAATGCCTATACAATTAAAACAGACTCCTGTACGAGCTGACACGCAAAAATAACAACGTGTGAATAACTAAGTTCAGTTAGACCCTCGCAACCGCGAAATTAACAACACGCAAAAATGTCCTCCAAGTGGCAATTCGCGAAAATATCTGTACGCGAAAATTTCAGCTCGTACAGTATAAGTCGCAGTCAACAAGAGACAGCTGTGTCATCGTCAAACACAACTGAATACTGGCAAATATATTGGGCTATGTACATGTACAGTGTGACAAGTTTGTGTATCAAATAATGCCTTACATGGAACAGCATTGACTGACGAACAAGCTAATGAAATTTGTCATTGGATTATTTTGTTGAAACGTAATATCAGATGTGATTTTTCTTTATCTATGAACTTGGGAATGAAATATTTTGGTTACATATTTGACACAACACTTACACTTTAAACTCACATTATATAATGAACTATTGCTAACATGCACATGTGCAAGGAATACTTATTTCATGCTTGTTTTAGTCCATGGACTAAATCCCACCCCCCCCCCCAAAAAAAAAAGGAACAAGAAAGAAATACCATATTCGCCAGCGATAAGGCCGCACTATTTTTCACAAAAAATAAAGTAGTAAAGTCGGGGTACGACCTATACGCCAGCACAAGCAACTTATTGTCTTTCCAACTCGGAGAATCCCTTGCCCAACCAACACACATAATAATGACAGTATAGGACTATGAAATGTACCAAGGAGCAACGCCATATCAACCACTGAATTAATCAATCTTACCGACCAGCTATAATCTGCAGTCAAGTGGCAACTTTTTTTTTTTTTTTTTTTACTATACTCATTACTGTCATGGTGCCAATTCAACAAAAGTGTAAAACAAAGCACATTATTGCAAGTTGCAATCCTGCACACATCACACGATACAATACTTGGCTATTGAATAGTACAGTGTGTGTGATTGAAGACAAACGGTCTGGTACTAGGCTATTTAACAGTGCATATGAGGGTACACAAGCTCAGTTATTCTTCACATTAGAGCCATACACACAGAAATAATTATTCAAAATCCTGACACAAAGTTTGCCTCAACTGGAAAAACTTCATTCATTTGTATCAAACAAACATTAATTATTGTTAGAAAGCTCATGGAAAGACGGAGAAACGACAAAATTTCTTGGCAATAGTATGTCGAGAAGTGATGGAGGTTTGATCAGAACAAAACCCCTTTTATTATTTTTTTTTTCTGATTTTCATCACCAAAGTCGGGGTGCGGCTTATCTGGTGCTGCGGCCTTAACGCCGGCGAATACGGTATGCGTTTCATTCAAATTACCTTGTGAAATGTGGCTAACACAACTTATTACCTCCGCCAAGGGAGGAGGTTATGTTTTCGTTACCGTTGGTTTGTTTGTTCGTTCGTTCGTTCGTTAGTTAGTTAGTTAGTTTGTTAGTTAGTTAGTTTGTCCGTGTGCAAAATAACTCAAAAAGTAGTTAACGGATTGGGATAAAACTTGCAGGAAAGGTTGAGAATGACACAAGTAACAAACGATGAACTTTTGGTAGTGATCCGAGAATTTTGGGGGAATTTATGAAGGATTTTTTATATTTTGGCAGGTAGGGTCAATGAACTTGGGAGTTCAGGCTGCGCGTATTTGAGGTTTGCCTGCGCGCACTAATTAAAGTGCATGCTCTAGTTTCTGCCGGGGTGAGGCGCGCCATGCAGCTGAGGGTTTATGACATAACAAAGGCTTCTATATTGGGAAATCAGGCTACTTTCAGCACACAATGCTATAAGTACGTATGGGTGGAAATCACTGATATCTCTATGGAAGAACAAGATCAGTGGTGAAAATGATTTGCATGCTTGGCGGAGGTCTGCGCTCTCAGAGTGCTTCTCTAGTTTCACAACTTATTTCGCTATATGGCCAGAAACAATTCAAGCATATTGTATACATACTGCGGGTGGCTTGGTTTCCTCTGGAGAATTCTCTTGTGACTCGTTCACCTCTTCTTGGGAAGGTTTGTTCTCGGTATTTGCTTTTGGTTGGTTGGGTGATGACTCTGCTCTCTTTCTTCTGGCCTATATTAGTTAAAACACATGTCAAATAGACAATAGGCCAAATGAGTGCGGTTTTCATAAGCCGTTGTTTCTATGAGGAAATATCACATGCAATCTGTATATTGCACGTCCAGTTCATCAAAGAAATTCAAAACATCTAAGAATTACTGTAACGCTACTGCACGGGCCAAAAATAACTTCTGCTTATCTTTTATCTGTGGTGTTTGATAATGAGGGCAAAACAATTTCCTTGCATCTCCTGAAATGCCAAGCCAATACTATCTCTCACTTATATGAAGCGATCAACACCATCCCTCAGAATCTAATCTAATCTCTCAATGCTGAGAATGGCAAACCTTGAATCACTGGTGTTTACAAAACAGAGTACTTATAGTATTACTACAAAAACAGAAACTCTTGAATGCATTTTAATCTGCAAAATCTGTGAGAGCCAAGATTTGCAAAATTAAAATGAAAGTGAATTTTTTTTGTGTACAATATAATATGCATTTCAATGCCAATGGTAATTCGGGAAAATTTCATGCCGCGAAAAAGGCCGTCGGCCACAATTCACAAAAAATTTCTCGTTCTGCAATGTGTCAAAGCATCACTGAAGGAAGTTGGATAGAGAGATTGCATATTTTGAATGCAACTGCTGGGGTTTCTCAGATAATTGCACAGCTTTGTAGAGCATGTGAATGAGCTTGTAATGGCTAGGACATAGCTATCATGGCCTGCCATTTGGTATAGTGCAGGGCTGCACACTAACCCATTTTTTCTACTGGTCCGACCTGTCTGTTGGACCAGTACGTACCCAGTTTTTCCATGTTTTACTGGTCAATTCCTGAAAAATTTACTGGTCCGACAGTGATTTTTACTGGTCAGGGACTGTCGGACCAGTGCCAGTGTGCAGCATTGTAGTGTGATAGTTGAAATATTGACAAATAACCCCAGGGTGTGGTGTAACCTGCACTTATACTACTCACATTGATAAAGGCATTGGGGAGTCTATACATTTTTGTTTTTTTGTTGTCAAGATGCCTCATGAAAACAAAGAGTCGATGTTATTCACTCCCTGCTAGTTCCAACCATTATGCAGGTTATTAGAATGTGAGTAAAGCATTCACAGCAAATACACACTTGGGCAATTCAATGACAATGATATTCAGCCACTAGTGTATCCCCAAACACATAGATGTAGTTCATGATAATGACCCTCGAAATTGGGGTTTGACATTTAACGTCCTTTGAATGAAGGAAATGTTCCCAATTTAGGTCCAAACTTTAGACTAAATCATATTGCATCATAATCGTGAAAGCATTTGAGACTGAAAAAGAGCACTGAAAGCAACTTTAAGCAACCTTAAATCTGGGGATGTGCCCTTTAAACTTCAAGTCTAAATGTTGAACTCTATCTCCCCATGTAAATAATAGTACACTTGTACCTAAATGTCTGACTAAATTATCACACACGGGAAACTCTACTAGTTGTTGGAGTTGAAAAATATAACACATTTTACTGCCAGAAAGTTACCTTTGTTTCAGGATTGGTGCCACCAGGTTCGCCCTGTGTCTTGGCACCGCCCCCTGACGCGGCATCCTTTACCTGGTCACTGGCTCCTGTATCGCCGTTTCCACTGTCCCCTGCTGCCTCCCCACCTTGGTCCTTGCCACCATCACCACCCTGATCCTCATCCCCACCTTTCTTCCCACTCTCTTCCACCTGCGCTGGGTTGGGATCCTCTCCTCCTTCGGCCCCTCCTCCTTGATTTCCATCGGGCTTAGGCGCCGCCCCTTCTCCTGCGTTCTGTTCTGGGGGCTTGTCCTGCTTCAGCGGACATTCCTCCTTATTACAGTGCTGCGAGTTAGGGTCTGAGTCGACACACTGCCAGTCGGTGTCGCTCAGGTCGTGCAAGCCCTGTGAAAACCAACACGTTGGAAAGGCCATACAAAGATAGACAGTGAAAGAGAGAGAGAGAGAGAGAGAGAGAGACAGACAGACAGACAGACAGACAGACAGACAGACAGATAGGTTAACAGACAAATACAGCCTGGGTTCTTCTTTTCTCTCCTACAGTCTAAAATCAAGTGGAAATGCTGACTGCAAGCCTACCATTATGACTTGCAGTTTTTCTCCCTCATGCTGCGTTCCCATCTTTATGATTGGCACCATAATGAAAGGGACTGTACAGTACTGGTTGAGGTTCCTTCCCCTCCTGCCTTTCTTATACCTTTCTTTTATTCCATTACCATTAATTCACTTTACACCTTCTTAACTTCTTATTATCAATATATATATTATTATTATTATCAATATATATTATCATTATATATATTATTATTATTATCAATATATATTATCATTATATATATTATTATTCATGGCTCGACACTAACTTTTTTGTTTGGTGGCCCGATGGGGCCACCAAAATCCTAAATTTCACATTTTTGGTGGCCCGAGAGAAAAATTTGGTGTCCCCAAAAAACAATAAAAGACATTAAAAGTCCTTTTTTTTTTAAATGAGTCAAATATTTCAGATTTATGATAGTAAGAATTAGAAGCTGGACATATCTACTCATAAATAAACTTCAACAAACTTGCAACACTCACTCTCAGGCATTCATTCAGTCCTTTTCATCCATCCTTTGAACAAATTTAACTGCTAATTTCCGGCGCAAAAAAGTTACGAATTTATTGACATACTTTTCAAAAAATTTTGGTGGCCCGAGGCGGGCCACCAAATTTGCCCTTTGGGGAAATTTGGTGGCCCGACTTTCATTTTTGGTGGCCCCGGGCCACCGGGCCACCGTTAGTGTCGAGCCCTGTATTATTACTATCAATACATATTATCATTATATATATTAGTATTATATTTTCAATATAAAATGCCTCCTGTAATGCAAATTTAGCACAAACACACACACACACACACACATACACACACACACACACACACACAAGAAAAAATGTCTCTCAATGACTATTAAAGACATCACCAATTTTGCCTCTTTAAAGGGGAATACTAAAGAAATAGAATTATATATGAAGTGAAAGAGTGGGACACATATAACAATTTGTCGTTTACATCAATTAAAATGGCCTTTTTGAAGTGGAGTTAGAGGATTTTGAAAATTTACACCTGTCACCCCCCTGAAATCTAGGTCACAGCGTAAATTTTGAGGCTTTGCCGATGACGTCATGGGATGAAAGGAATCGTGCAAGGTCTCGAGCGCCGCAGGCCCCGGCGCGCATAATGCATGCATTATACAAGTTGTTGCAGATAGTATTTGCATACAAAGTTTAAAAGTTTGTTTTTCGATAATGCACGACATCGTACGTTAAGGCCATGCAGTGATGATCAGGATGATTTCTTGGTGGAATTTGAATGTGGGAGCGATGATGAACTGAGTGATACAGTACACACTAGTGATGATAACGATGATGAAACTAGTGATGATGACCCTGGTGAAGTTGGAGAGATAGATGTTGCTGACGAGCCGCACGGCGGGGCGCGCGCAGGAGGGAGACGTACGTGCGAGCTAGTGGGGAAGGCCCAGGGCGGGCCGGTTGAAGCGGACGGACTTAGTGGAGATTGGCAGTACGAGCCCTTGCCACACGGCAGGCCAGGGGACAATGTTGGTGACGCAGGACCAATACCAGGTAGACTTCAAAATTTAGATGGGTAAGAGTTTTTTTTTTATTCTGAACTGAAAATGAACCGAGCTTAGTGCTGACTTGATCTCGTACTTCAGAGCAGCAGTAGGCCTAACTGAACACAGCCCAGTCGCTGTAAGTAGCGCAGTGTCTGGTCGGGCTACGTATTATCAATCACATCACACTCACTCCTATACAGCCCAGTCGCTGTACGTAGGTACGTCGCAGCAGGTATTCGCACAGCGTACTTACAGCGTCTGGTCGGGCTAACTCACTCCGTACTCCCGTTCACAGCTCATCAGCATTCTCTAGCAAGAGCTATAGGTACTGCACGATCCATTCATTACTTCACTGAGTCCATCAAAGGTTTTATCACTATCGATGAAAATCGCAGTGCTCTGTATCGTTTATTTTATCACCAGATAGGCCGGCCGGCCTAGTCAAGACTTCGACTTAGCCGATGCCCACGCATTGATTGCGTGGTATCTAGCATTAGCGATCCACGTACGCCGAATGTTTCGCGATTTTTTTTTCATTATTTTCGCCAATTTCGCGAACCTGGTGCTTTTTGCGAATTTAAAAATACGAGAAAATAATTATTAACTCTCTTTCCGTATATATTTCCTTCTTCCGTGGTGTACTCCACAACCACGAATTTAAGCACTCGCGAAATTATTGGCAAGTCCCGATTCGCGAAAAAATAGACTCGCTAAATACATGTAAAATATGTATATGGCGTACACAGCTGTAGTACTACCGAGGAACTGCCGATATAATACATTGTACGTATCAAAGAGGTACGAAGCTCAGGCTTCTCTGCTCTTTGATACAAGGAGGCTACTGCACTGCGACATACGCGGCCGGTGATGGGCGCATGCATGTGACTGATCGACTACGAAGCACCATCGTACAGGCACTAGGCCTGACAGCTTCTGTATTCGTGGCCTAAATAACACGTAACAGACTCTATTTAAACGAGGAAATGTGTGATTTCACAGGAGACTTGAAGTAGAAAACAATTCTATTTCATTTTTTGTGACATTCTGATAAAAAATGTCTTGGGATTTCGGGGTATGAGCCTCGACATCACGCTCTCATCGAGAGCATACACTGGTAAGCTTAGGCTGTTGTGTGATACTTCCGGGTTTGCCTTTCATCCCATGACGTCATGGACACGCCCCCAAAATAACCACGGATCTTCCGATTGAGCATGATTCAGGATACAATTTTTCTAAGCAGCCGTTCTCCAAAACGCAATTTTCTAAATGGATGAATTAAAGGCCGCAGTGTTTAACATGCTCTATGCTTGAAATGGGGAATAATCCAACAAAATATGCGTTTCCTTTAGTATTCTGCTTTAAACAAAACTGTACTCATCCAATTTTGTTGCTATGGCTGCTGGTTCTGAATTTAGCCATTCACAAAACTGCTTTGCGGGTCCCTGCGCTCGAACACCATCGTGCTCACAATCAATATGGGGGTACACAGTGATGCGACAATGAGAAGACGACTGACAACAGTTTGAGTGGTGGAGCTCGCCTAACACTATCACTGGCCCATAGAGAGACATCAGTGCCCGCTGCTGGGGGATGAATACAAAGAAGCGGCTGTGGGAATAAGTTCCCGCGAGACAATCTCTCTCACCTGAAAGACGATTGGTCCCTCGTCGGTATATTTAATCGGAACGTTGGGCGACACCACACTCTTCATGTAGGCCACGTGGAGCTCGCTGTCCATCTGCCGGCACTGTGGGAAGGTGTACAAGGTTCTTAGCAGGTTCAGCTCTGTTGTGAAATTGTTGGTTGCCTTTTTTTCCCCAGAGAGAGAAAGAGAGAGAGAGAACAAATGAGAGTAAAGATTAGATTGTAATACTGCAGGTCTCTCAGCAAGTACAACTTGGAAGGAGCAACCATATCCTTACCTCATAATTAGCCCATCGGTTTGTATACAGAACTAGTGCTAAAATCGGAGTATATATATCTTTTTTCTACTTGATGGTTTAGCAACTTTTTAAATATCACTGCCAATATCAATGCTAACTTGGAACATCATGGAGAACTGCACTCTCAATTGTCAATGAAAACCACCATGCTTCCAGATGGTCTGAACAATCTATGATATGTCAGTTTGTGACACAAACTTTACATAAATGCACACAATGGCTCTTTTTTTAAACCAAATTCTCTTCATCTGCAGTCAACCCATAGCAATTGATACAAGCAGTCATGTATATACTCTTAGAGTCAACTGAGAGTGGAAAAAAAAAACAACTTAAGAATATCAAAGCATAAATCTAAAGTATACTAGAAATGTCGCTATGGCGACTGGTATGCCTCCGCCATAATGCATGGTTCTCTTAATAGGTCTATAGTACATGTGGACAACGTGTGATAACATTTTCACAAAATTGGCAAAATATCAAAATGACAAGTTTGTCACAAATGTGTTGAATGTTCACCTTCCTTGACCTAGGTGTAATTGGATGAACAGGAGAGCATGTATTTGGAGATTTAAGAACTTTAAAGGTGCATGGTCCCGGTGTTTTAGTCAAATGCGTACGCGGGCGCACAGCGCAAGTTTCCTATAGAGACATTGCTATTGACTTCTCTTGGGCGCTTACGCTTTGGCCCACTTTCCCGAGTCCGAAGAAGTTCGATCCACTGTAGTCAGTGGTCCGATCACAGTTCGGCTCATGATTCGGCTCAGGGGGATGACAGCTTTAGCAAACTTCTTTGTGATGTCATAATAAGAAGCACATATGCACGCACCCTGGCATTACTACAGACTGCGTAGAGAAGACAACGAAGGCAACGTTACTTAGCAACACCTATGCGCTATACTCTTGATGACAGCTCAATTTCGACAATCTTCGTATCAATGCTAACGGTGATCGGCAGTAACATCAACAGCGCCATCTACACTATCGGGACTATGCCCCTTTAACTTGACTTTGATCCATTCACAAGTTTATGCACTGAGCAATTTTCAAGGTATGGAGAAAAAGTGTAATTTCTCTATTGAAAAGTAAATTGTTGCCATTTTCATCTGGCCTTTGACCCTAGAATTCATATTAAGATAATCACCATCACGCAGAACATGCACAAATATGTAGTAAGTTTCAAAATAACCTGAACCATTTCCTAGATAAGGAGGAAACAGTTAGTTCAGCACATTCACTTGATCTTTGACCTTTTGACCTCTGAGGCAAAAAAAAGAAAAAAAAACTTAACAGAGAATCTCTATTGGGTTATACATGCATACACCAAGTGTAAAAAAAAAAAATAATCCTGCTGGTATTGCATAAATATGAGGGAAATAGTAAAATTTTGAAGTGTTGCCCTTGACCTTTGACCCCTGACCTTTGACCCATATGAACCCTAAATTCTCTAGATAATCACTGCCAGTCAGTACATGAATACATATACTATGATCAATGAAGATACCTTGAACAATTTCCAAGGTACAGAGATAAAAGTGAAATTTTAATATTTCTACTTGACCTTTTGACCTTTAAACTTTGACCTCATGACCCCAAACTTTCACCAGAGAATCCTAATTGGGTAATACATGTATACACTAAGTTTCAAGAAAATATCTTCAGGCAATGCATAGATATGGAGGAAATAGTGAAATTTTACGTATTTGACCTTGACCTTTTGACCTTTGACCTTGAGCATGTGCACCCAAAAGTTGATAGGCACAACTTCACCCCCTAATACACATACATGCCAAGTTTCATTAGGATACCTCAAAAGGTTTTGGTAGTTACCCTGTCCACAAAATTCATTACGGACGGACGGAAGGACGGACGGACGGACAGAAGGACGGACGGACGGACGGATGGACGGACGGACGGACGGAAAACCCGAAAACATAATGCCTCCGGCACCACTTCGTGGCGGAGGCATAAAAAAAAAATAACAGCATAAACAACAGATAATGAGATGAAAACAAAACAGTTGAGAGATCATGAGAACTCTCTCTTTAAATACATCTATTCATTCTGGTTTTCATTTAAGAAGTTTAATCTGTCACGTGATATACTGAGCAGGGATTAATCTGCCTACTACCGAAACCATTTTGGGCCTACTAAATACAAATTTTGGAAACTGACTTCAGTAAATATCCTGCTCACCCTAAGAGCAATCCACATGAACTCTTGCTTCATAGACATACATTATGTACAGAACACTCCTGTTACACGTACTAAAAAAAAAGCCAACTCTAGGCCAGCCTGAGGGTGGCCTCGATCGGCTTTTTCATATGTGTAAAAAGTCACACAAAACCCAGGCTGGCCTCGAGGTTGTCTCCACTTCAGGCCACCTCTGGAAGCGGTGGGAGGCCAGCCCCAGCTATGTGTAAATGTGGTTACAGTTCGTTATTCCGAAGGTTCGTTATTCCGAAGGCTCTTTAGTCCAAAGATTTGTTATTCCGAAGGTTCATTATTCGGAATTTCATTTTTGGATTAACGAATCTCTGGAATAACGAACCTTCAGAATAACGGCACAAATTTTCAGATTAACAAACCTTTTTTCATTTTCGGATTAACGAACATCTAGGTATAGGGAATTTGTGTGTTTCGCATTAACGAACGTTCGGAACAACGAACCTTTGGAATAGAAAACCTTAGGAATAACGAACAGCACCCATAAATGGTACCCTGCCTGAGGCTGGCTTTCGGAGCTGCGCGATTGACCGACACATGACCTTCTGCAGGGATTATGAATGCCACAGTACAGTGGACTCCAGTTATAACAAAGTCCTTGTGACCAGCAGATTTTTTTTTTTTTGTTATATCAAAATTTCATTTTAACCGAACAAATAAACAATGAAAAAAAAAAAAGAGTAGATAATGTTGGGACCTGAAATTTCACTCCGTTAGGACGTTGTTACCGGAATTTTGTTACAACTGTATTAGTTATATAATGGGAGTACGCTGTATTATGACGGAACCAAATATGCACAAAATGTTGTTTAATGAAAGGGTGCTCCTACGCCAAAATAAGGAAAGGCAACACACAAGGTCAGGGGTCCTACAGGAGCGCTGTTGCTCTAGCTGGCCCCAAAGTTCATGAGTAAACTGATGTCACAAAGTGGCCTCGGGTCGAACAGCAAGCCTCGTGCTACCTTTCCTGTGTAACTGGGGTCATAGACAGTCAAAAACGAAAATAAACACCATACACACATCAAGCAGACAAAGAAAGTCTATCTAGGTTCATACCCCAAATAGTGTTCTGTAGATTCCATCGCAGTATGATTGCCGGATTGTCCACTCTATAGTAAACTGACAGGATTCAGCACAATTGCCAGATACGTCAATCACTGGAAGAGGAAAAAGACAATGGAGAGCAGAAACTGACATTATCCACAACAACTCGCATATTCTGAGATGTCATCCTTGTGAATGGCAATGCAGTATTCTGATTGCTGAAAAAGTGTATTTTTGGTGGAAAAAACAGTATTTTTACCTTTCCCACAATATACATGTAAACGTGTTGCAATGAAATTTGGTGGAAAAAACAGTATTTTTATGAAAGCTGTAGCATTTTGGGCAAAATACAGTACTAAATACTGCACAAATAGTAACAGTTGGCATCTCTGCATATGTACTGTACATGTTAAATGCAATTTATACATCATGGAAATCCTGTACCAGTGATCTGTGTATTGCTCAACTGCTACTGGCCATAGAGCTCATATTGATTGATGCCACCATGTTGGTGCCTCTTATAAAGGAGAGTTGTAGATGATTTTCAGACTTTTGGATATTTGGACATTTATACTTGGTTATAATACTGGTTACGGTTTCAGAATTTACAGTGATTGGGGTACAGTACACAAGGCATAAGAATATTTTCAAGACTGTTAACAAATCACAATTGACAAGGATGATGAAATAGCAGCTTTACATCAAAAGAATGCATAAACGGGTGCTCAAGGAAGCTGGACATAAGAAGGGACCATGATTGCATAAATTATACACAGCGACAGGTGAATTTGTTAAGCAAGTGGTAATGTAATGGAATTACATTGCTTCATTACTGGCCTCTATGGCCCCGTTTAAACTATCGAGCCAGCCTGAAGCCAGCCCCAATTGCGGTACTCTGGCCTGCGATTCATGCGTTTGAACGAGTTCAGGCTGGCCGAAAATGAAAACATTCCATTATCAATCGTAGTAGTGGCACTATCCATGTAAACAAAGATTTACTGTATTTGGGTGCAATCCATTGCAGTGGTGGTGTGTAGGATTTTTTTTTTTTCACTTGCTCAGTATTTACTTCATGCACAGAATGGATTGAATGATCATCACTATGCTTATCAGGAGTTACAATTTGAACTATTTTCATGAGAAGTCATGCACCTGCGCTCTTGGAAAAAAAAAAATTTGTACATCATTACATATATACATGAAGACAAATGCATGGGACAGTAATTTAGTTTCATAATGTAATGGTGTCCAGTTAGAAAAATGCTTGCCAAAGCAACTTTGGGTACCAACATTTAATCAACAAAATTTCTCACAAAGAAGAAGAACAAAGAACCAACCAACTTCTATCTGTGATAAAATTACATTTAATTTATGATATGTTGAAACGTTAACAAAAGAGAGTGTTAGGCATTCAACAATGGATGAGTACAATGTATCAAGACAGCTGAAAGGAGACCTCCAAATGATTTCTAGACCTTTGCATTTAAACATGAATTAGTAATACTGGGTACAGAATTTCAGAATTTGTAGTGATTGGGATGCGGAATAAAAACATTTTCAAATTGTATACCAAAACACAATGAACAAACATGATGACATAATGTATAAGCTGTTATTTCCACGTTCTATGAATTTGGTGAGTCACTACCATGTGAAAACATTCCAAACGCATAGGCACTATTATACCTACGATAGCTTCATGTGAAATTCACAAAAACAATATATTGTGAAAATGTCTGTGACCTCCTCATTTGCTCTCACAGTACATCTTAGCGGTTTCACACACTGGTACATTGTAAGAATGCATTATAACCGAGTGCTCAAGAAAGCAAAAGAAAAAAAGAAAGAATGCATAAATGCTACATAGGTGAACTTGTTATGGTATTGCAATGGAATTACATGGCTACACATGTACATTACTTGAATGTGTAAGTCTCCTCTGTCATGACAGGGATTAATTTTCCTGGTATCACATCGTAATTTGTTTTTTACACTACTGCTACACAAACTATCTGTTGTGCAGCAGTTTTCTTCCATAGAAATGTACAGGACACCATTTGAAATGCTGTTCATATGCTGAAATTGCTCATTAAATTCAAGATGGAAAATTATGTTCAATTATTCCCTGCATCAGCCTTCCTCAGTGGATTACAGTGCACTATTTTTTTTTTTTCTTAGAGCATTGGTTATCTGCTCAAGGACCACCATACCAAAAATCTGTACTACCACCCGTACATGGTGCTATTGATGTATCCTAGCAAATGTGAAATTATGTACAATGTAAATAGTCTGGAAATCCCCTTGTATGTAATGGTGGTTTGCATGCTGCATGCGAGTACATATCACATGATGAATTTGGTATTACAATAGAGCCCATATGCATTTACACACACACACGGGTTAGCCACAGTATCGTACATGTGTGTGTGTGTGTGTGTGTGTGTGTGTGTGTGTGTGTGTGTGCGTAACAGGGGCCTGCTTTGTCATCATCATTTTCAGTGCATTATGTTTTGGGATTTTTTAGTGTATTAGTTTGCTACAAGACGGCAATAAACATCTTCCTTCCATTATACATTTTACAGTTAGTGAAACCTCTAAATTTTGTGTTGTTACTTTTGTACTTACCATTGATTGCTACTTCTGACTCACGAAACACACTCTTCTGTACAGCCTCCAGACTTTGATTACTTCTTTTGCCCTAATATTGAGAAATGAACGACACAGTAACATTACATCCTAATTGTGTATTTTCATACGCAGTCAATCAATACGAATTGAAATACAAAATGTACAATAGGGCATTCATGTTTCTTTTCACATCAAGTCTGATGGCAATGAACAAAATATGACCTCAAACTTAGCCCCTACATGTGTGGGTGCGTTCGAGCGCTCTCCTGAAGCGAACTGTACTGTACCGTACCCACGCCAGAGGAGCGCTCGAACGCTCCTAAAGTGTACCGTACCGTACTGTACCGAGCCAAAAGTGGATCACTTCCCGATGTGCTCCAAAAGCGTACCGAAGCATACCAAAAGTTCGTTGCAAAGCATGCGCGTATCAAGCGCATACGTCACAAAGCAAAAACATCATTCTCTTTGTTCGGGACAGCTGTAAGTAGTTCAAGCGAGAGGTGAATGACATTCTTGCTGTAAACAAGCATGACCTTTCTAAAAATAACCCGTGAGGTACGCTTTCTCCACAGAGCGCTCGAACGCACCAAAATTGGCGTGGTAGGGTATGGTATGCTTTAGTTCAGTTCGCTTTGGTTCGCTTTAGAGCGCTCGAACGCACCCTTTGTCACAACATGTGCACTTTTTGGTCCAACCCCTTAAAGAAATTTATTTATTTATTTATATGTTTTATTTTCACAGGGTGGCTCTTTGTTCGGGACAGCTGTAAGTAGTTCAAGCGAGAGGTGAATGACATTCTTGCTGTAAACAAGCATGACCTTTTCTAAAAATAACCCGTGAGGTACGCTTTCTCCACAGAGCGCTCGAACGCACCAAAATTGGCGTGGTAGGGTATGGTATGCTTTAGTTCAGTTCGCTTTGGTTCGCTTTAGAGCGCTCGAACGCACCCTTTGTCACAACATGTGCACTTTTTGGTCCAACCCCTTAAAGAAATTTATTTATTTATTTATATGTTTTATTTTCACAGGGTGGCTCCATCAGTGGGTTAAACACTGTTGTTCTTGGAGGCCCTGCATGAACACATACATACAAATAAACACATGATAATCATACAATACCAACATCAAAATCAAATTTGCAGTATCAAATCTGTATCTTAATATACTGTATACTGATATATATGAAACTCAAAATTTAACAAATATTATGCAACACATTACATCCTCATATCCTTAAATTTCCCCTACATCAGAAAGAAAGAAAAAAAAACAGAAAAAAACAACAACAACAGAATTATACTTGGGCACAGTGGAGTGCCCTCCAAAATTGGGCTGAGAACGAATGTTTAGATGGGGCATGCCTTAAGTTTATTGGTAAACTGTTCCATTCGAGTGCTCCGGTGTATGAAAAAGACTGTTTCCCAGCATTAGTTCGAGTTCTAGTTACTATTAGCCCGTCAGAGACTGCTGATCTAGTCTGGTAGTTGTGTGTATTACAAACTTTCTGAAACAAGAGTGACAGGTACTCTGGAGCGTCCCCATTTAGTGCCCTATAAACCAGTTTGCACCTTTGAAGCTTCCACCTATCCTCTATTGTGGTCCAGTTTAGTTGACTTAGTACGTAGTCAGTAGATGTACGTGTATCTACCCCTAAGACTATTCTGGCCATTCGTTTGTGTTGTCTCACAATAATATCTTTCGTAGTAGAGGGACATTTTGATCAGGCGATGCTGCAGTAGTCAAACAATGGGAGAACTAAAGAGTTTGCAAGAAGTTTTAGTGAATTCAGAGGTAGGGATTTTTTCAGACGACTCATCAAACTTAATCTGGAACTTATTTTCTTACTTGTATAATATACTGTACATGTTCCTTCCAGTTAAGGGCCGGGTCTAAGTGTACCCCAAGATATTTGTAAGACTTTACTTAATACTTTACTTTACTTTACTTTACTTTAATAAAAAGGAATACCGGTATGACTTACCAACCGAATGACTTGCAACACTTCTCTGGTTTATTTTGATAAACCTCAATTGATCTGATGTCTCCATTGTATTTTCTAAGACATGGTGACAACAGTACCGGCTACTTCTTTGAAGATACAATTTGTACACATTTACAATGCTTTGAACAAGAAATCTAGACTAATATCCAACTTATTGTCACTACAAAACTGTTTTTGCCTCATCATTACATAGACCCTCTGCAGCCAAAGTGTGTGTATGTGGCACAAACCAGTGAAAGCTAAGGTATTGACGTGGCTCAGTAGGCAGCACATCTATCATCTGTCTTGCAATCAAATGAGTTAGCTTTTATTTTCATGGAGTCCAGCTTAGCAACGTTGCATGTAATCATAATGTCCTCCTTTGAGAAAGAGGCAAAAAACACTCTGTCCCTCGGATGGGACATAAACTGGAGGAGTGTGTGACAGCAGAGTCACACTTCATACACATGAAAGATCCCACTTCACTTCCTTGCAAAGACCAGGTGCTGAACTGGTGAAGTGGTCCCCTCCAACCCTCCACCTACCCACACCCACACCCAGTAAACCGGCAAATGATGCCAACCCTACATGCTGGTTTACCTCAGGTGACTACTGATAGTATACGGTGACATGACATTTGCTCCTGCGACAATTGCTCCGGTCTTATTTTCTCTAAGGACTTAGGGTTAGGGTTAGGGTTGTGATAGGGTTTTAGGTTTAATTTGATGTGAGAATTAGGATTAGGGTTAGGGTTATGTTTATGGGTTGAATTTACGTTTGGCTTAGCACGCAGATATATCATGGGAGTAATTGTCGCAGGAGCAAATGTCATGGAACCTACTGATACATGTCATGATGGTGTACAATACAGTAGTCAGTACAGCATGCCATCAATCTGGCACATTTGTGCCATACCAATATGAAAAAGAATACAAAGGAGAACAAGAAGAACAAGGAGAATATTAAGAAGGAGGAGACTAGTAAATTTACTATTTACAAAGGATACAAGAAGATGAACATGAGGAAGAATACAAAGACAAAGCAGATGGGGAAGAATACAAAGGATACGAGAAGACGAAGATGAAGGAGAAAAGAAGAACAGCTTCTACTTTGCACATTTTTCATTTCCTGTGCTGTGCTGGAGCCGTTTTCTACTGTGGGTTTTTGTCAGTCTTGATGTAATGTTAGCAATATTTTGGGTGCAATCTGGAGAGTAGATAACCGCGGGGCGCTGTAACACATAAGACGTAGACGTGTTGGGGTCCCTGGTGCACGGTGTGGTTAGTCTGAGCATGGACCTAGATTTCTGCTAGAGTGCTGTTAGTCCCTACACACAAGACAATCATCATCCCTGATCATTTCGCTAATTTAATGGCAATGCATGCCTCTGTGTAAAAAAAACATTTTTAAACATTCTTCCCTGCTTTGATCTCATGATTATGATGATTATGATTTGTAATCTCATTTCCCATCTCTATCTCACATTTTCCAGAGTAAAAAGAGACAGCAAAGGGAAGCAGACATGTCTCACTAATTTACACTAGAATCCGTTTCTAAATTATCCTTGTAATGTATATATTTAAGTTGTAAAGTTTCATGTGCATGTCATTGGCATTGCATCGTATCGCGTGTCATCGTACCTTCTAACGTTAACTGTTGCCTTTTACATTGGCTACAGAAACTTAAGTTTAAACCTGTTTTAGTGTTAGAGAGTCTATCTACGGATTTCTCCATAAAAATTTTACCTCGGGAGTCACGACCGGAACCGCCATTTCCAACTCGAATATCCCCGGTTCTAGGTAGAATGCGCCTCTTGTAAACGGTAACACCATGCAGAATACTGCTAAAACCGCAGAGTATCTCTCAAACTGCCCCATTCTGCGCTTGAAGATGAAAAATACGACACTTTAAACTTGTGGGGAACACTGCATTACCAACTTATGTTAGGCCTAGCTATGAAGTCCCAAATTCTCTTTTATGTGTGATGCGATGATGCGAGGATCGAAGGTTACACGTAGCGACCAAACACGTCCACGTACATTCACCCCGTTTTACTACATAGGATCCGAGCCCTAGCGTGTAAAACACTAAGTATGGTATCGGAGAATACAAAATAACAAGGAAATCGGGTTGTGAAAATCACAATTACAATTGTCATGGACAATGTCAAGGTATGTCTGTCTGGAAGAATTTTATGACACTTTTTTTTTAATTACTTTTACGGCTCTCCTCCGTGCAGTCAGACGTACTTAGTCCAAGGAGTTACTTGCTTAGTCTTAGCGGATAATATCCCCGACGATAAAAGTTATGTAATTCTATGTATTGTATATATTTTATACAGGGCCGGAGTAACGGGGGGGGGGGGGGGGGGGGGGGGGCAGGGGGGCTCGGCTCCCCACTTTTTTTGCACCCGTACAGGAATACATAAAGGGTATTACCACTCTGCCCCCCCCCCCCCCAACTCTTTTACCCCGAAAGTGGCACTGGAAAAAATAGAAAGAAATGGAATGAAACATTTGAGCGAGGTGCGGCCTTATGAAGTAACCCGGAAGTGACATAACACCCGATCTTGCGCTGAAGGCTTTTCTTTTTTTTTCTTTCTTTTTCTTTTTTTTTTTTTTTGTTGTTGCTTGTTAGCTCATGAAACCCCGGCCATGCTAATATTCTATTCATAATGTTTTTTTTTGTGTGTGTGTATTTGATACAGACTGATCTTTCCGTCAAAACTATGTCATTGGCACTATCAACTTCTCTATACAAAGTGTGAATTTACATGCAATTATTTGTATTTCAGCGCAAGTTTCGACCCCTCCTAGACTCTGAAGGAGGGGTAAGGGTCGGTGTCACTATCTTATTCACTGCAAGGTCATCAAACAAGCCAGACGAAGATATTGATCATATAATTTTAGAGATTACTTTTTTATTAATCATATCAAATTTCATCTAGAATAATACATTTTCTAATTAATCAGTTACCCAACGATACTCAGTAAAAACCTGCAAATACATCAATTTGAACGTTTACTTCGTATTCTAGAATCACAGAGACATACACATAGATATTATGACATATCAAACATTTAATTTGTGTCATGAAATACAACGTAGGAGCCCACTTGCTCAAAATTCAATAATATATGTAGTCCTACTCTACACAATGCTCAAAATTCAATGATTTTATAGGCACAATTTTCTAATAAACTGATGCCATCAAAAAGAATATCATATTCATCTGCAGTGACAAGAGATAGGCAACATGATGTTATGTATAAGAGTCCCATTAATTAGAGTTTGCAAATTACGGCTCATCAGGTTTTCTGCTGACATTAATTAATTTCGAGTAATCAATAAATTGCTAATGCATTTCTTGTGAGTTATGATAACCTCTCGAAGCAAAGGATGCAACTTTCACCGATTTCTTTAGCATTCATTCTCAGATTCCAACTTTCATAGATCGACCACTATATGTTTTATATATTTCCAATATTCTATGTATGTCTCCTACAGCTGGATATCATGTATTTCATTTAATTTTGTTATATTTGATGTATTTTTTTTTTCATCGAAAGATATAAAATTGCAATTGAAATATAATGATATCACTGAGAGAACCTCCTCTAAAAGGTATCCTATCACACTGTTATACCAACATTCACGACTTTGATGTCAGAATAAAGGGAATACTTCTTTCACTTAAGTTGTAAACTGCTGATTCCTGGGCAAACATACTTTATACACTGTTAAAGCAATCTGAGAAATCTCAAACGTCAATCATTTCTGCTATATATAAAGTTATTTCTTTGAGGTCTGTCGGTGCATCACTTTCATAGATTTCGACTGTTTGTGCTCGACCATAATGCATATCGAGAAAACGAAGACAAAAGTTTGATCATTGCTAGAATACAAAATCACAGAGAAAACTTTCTACATGAAAACGCAATTTTATTTTCACTTCTCATGTCGCAATATAAATAGATATGATCTCATGCATTCTCATCATAATTATTCTAACTTGTTGAAATTAGCATATCATGGAATATTTTTTTTTAAATTCATGTTCCATATTCCACATTTCGTACAAGTTTTATATTCCATTTGATTTGAAGCAGAAATGTTTTTCACACAATGGTCAGTTTGAACCAATAATGCACAAATGTATAAGGACATATAATATATTTCATGCGTATAATATATTTCATGCGTATACATTTATATCATTATTCTATGTGAGGGTAAACATGCGAAACTTTAACCAAACTTCACTTTAACAACCATGTTTTGATCTTTGAGGCAGAAACAAGAGTTGCAACATTTTGTCTTGAATCAATGCCTGTCTAGAATTTGCAGTATAGGAGCCGACTGGTAGAACAGTCAATATTAGTTTTATATGTACTATAGGCTCTCTATAAATGCTAAATGTTTTCAGTGCATCAAGGTAAAGCATTATCAATTAAGACTTCACCACTTTCATATCGCTAGCAGACAATGTATACAGGTTTAAATACAAACCAACCATCTACACGTGGAGCTTTAGCTGACACCATACAAGCTTATACCGTGGCCATATAGAAAAACAAAACAAAACAATGTCAAAGTCACCATTTTCTCTATTACTGCCTTCATGTTCTTGATAATGAACTAATTCGTTTGACTCACCAGTTATTAGAACTTTTCTTTATTCTGAAAGTGAGTAATATTTTCTTTTCTTAACACCTCTAGCTCTGCCCCAAACCAGAGTATACCTATACTGTTGCTGCAATCAAAATAGAACGAGTAACACTTATATATTTTGTCAAATTTAATAACTCACGAATCCTATAGGGTATATGTAAAAAGAAAAGCCCAACGTGTTAAAGTTTTTCAAATTTTAGAGTTGGCAAAACATTTTTAAAGGTAAATGTAAATATGAAATATATACGCCTCCGAAGTTTGGCCTAATCTCTTTATTAACAAACAAGGGGGCATTGCGTATTATATCTTCCTCATTGCTAGAGTATAACATAACTGAACAGTCTTGTTTACTTGAGGATATTTCTATAACAGTTTTGAAATAGTGATATAGAAACATTTCATGATCGATATGCTCATACATATTATCTCAGTGTTTACAAAATGGCAAATTTACAGGCGAAAAATTCAAAGCAAGATTACAACTATAAAGACTTATAAATTATACTTTCATTTTTCTTGCTTATTTAATATATATTTCCCTATTTTGATAGAGTATAGTGTATGATCACAATACATGTTTTAGACAGTGTATTTATGTTTTTTGGGGCATTTATGTACAAATGTAATATGATATTTCAATTGATACTTTGTTTCACTCAGTTCTGCCATAAAATAAGGTTAAATCATTAAATTGTTAATTTGCTCTTAGCTGACAGCTACTTGATAATTATGAAAACAACTCATCGTATAATCAATGGACAAGTCAATCATGGTTTGATGCATTTACACCAGTATTCCTCTCCATTTCCAACCATTTTTTTCTGTACTTGTCTTGAAATTTACAAAATAGATCACTGTTCATCGTTTGTTTTTCATTGCATTGCTGTATCATTAGTATGTGTATTCAAATGTTGTAATCATATGTGTTGGAAATGAAATAAAACGAAACGAAAAACGAAACGAGAATGTAAAAGTACGTGCAGCCACTATAACTTGTCATTCTGTATATTTTACAATGTCTGATCTATAGGGCCCACATACATGCACTGTATTTCATACAGGTTATTTTCCTTGTCATTTTATTTCATTCATGTTTCATTTATTTGTGTTGTTCCATATTGCATAATACTATGGCCTGCACTACAATAATCATAATAAGGCAACAATATAAACAAAAAACACAAGGAAACAGACAAACTTTTCTAAAATAAGATTTCGTTGAGTTGGTAAATAATGATTAGAGACAACGAGATAGAAAAAGGGGGAAAGGTGCTGCATGAAAAGCACTGCATATGACAGTTTAGGCTCCTCAGAGAAAAATATTGGGACCCAAAGTTCAGAACATTCAGATGTCTGTATTTCAGTAACAGTATTTCTGTATACATGTACTTCCGATATTTTGTAAATGTATGTAAAGACATTTCTTTTATAATACACTGTGATGTAATTAATGCATTCAACTTCTAAAAAATATATGTACTATACAATGTATATGTTAACTATATACTGCTATAAATGGTACAAGCAAATGAAATGAATGAATTGATGAATTACTGAGAAAGACAAGAGAATGAGAGAGAGATAGCGGGGAGGGGAGAGAGGAGGAGAGATAACAGGAAGAACCGAGATTTATCAACTAAGTGGTTATACATTGCCATGTGTGTATGCAGCTACATTATGAGTTACAGGTGAGTTGCCTAGTGTTGAAATAGGAACTCATCAATATAATCATTATTACACACAATTACATTGTTGTAGAATATGAAGTCATTTTCGATTTAAACTTTATGCAGTTCAACATCATAAATACTGGGCAAACAGAACGTACAATAATCGACGGGAGGAGTGAAAGCGAGAGACCAAAGATATACCATCCAAATAAGTATAAAATATCCAAGAGTCGCATGGTACTTTACTTTGTTTATATGCAATGTCATATTGTATACTTTCGTCGGAAATGAAATAAAATGAAATGAAATGAAAGTATACCGCTTGGTCTTTTCCCTATGTCATAATGAACATACAGTATTTGTAACCAATGTTAAATTTGTACTTACAACAATATACAAAATAAGCTGGAGATATAGATCATTTCATGTCACACTCTCATAATCTTTATGATGAGAGCAAAATGTATGATCACTTGTCTTTTAATCACGTAAAGAAAACATTACTTGTATGAGCAGCTCATATTCTAGATTGCAATTGGTGTTCGAAATCAAGCAAAATCAGGTCATGCTGGCGAACAGGTATCCACTTTTCACCTTTAGTTACATACCAATGATACACACAAACTTACATGAGCAAGTTTTCATCAAAACCAAAAGTTAAATTGTCCCTATTGTGTCAAGTCAAATTGCCTTTTGACATTGCTATATTATGTTAACTAGAAATGTCGCTATGGCGACTGGTATGCCTCCGCCATAATGCATGATTTTCCTAATAGGTCTAGATAGTACATGTGGACAATGTGTGATTACATTTTCACAAAACTGGCAAAATATTCAAATGACAACTTTGTCACAAATGTGTTGAATGTTCACCTTCCTTGACCTTGGTTTAATTGGATGAATAGGAGAGCATGTATTTGGGGATTTAAGGACTTTAACTTGACTTTGACCCATTCATACATTTATGCATTGAGTAATTTTTATGGTACCGGTATGGAGAAAAAGTGCAATTTCTGTACTGGATAGTAAATTGTTACCATGTTCATCTGGCCTTTGACCCTAAAATTCATAAGATACTAGTAATCACTTTCAGGTAGAACATGCATAAATATGCAGTAAGTTTCACAATAAATTGAGCCACTTCTGAGATATGGAGGAAAAGTTAGTTCAGCACTTTCACTTGATCTTTGACATTTTGACCTTTGAGGCAAAAAAAAAGAAAAAGAAAAAAAAAACTCTCCAGAGAATTTCTATTAGGTTACACATGCATACACCAAGTGTAAAAAAAAAAAATAATAATCCTGCTGGCATTGCATGAACATGAGGGAAATAGTAAAATTTTGATGTGCTGCACTTGACCTTTGACCCCTGACCTTTGACCCCATGAACCCTACATTCTCTAGATAATCACTGCCAGTCAGTACATGTATATACTATGTTCCATGAAGATACCTTGAACAATTTTCCAATTTACAGAGAGAAAAAAAGAAGTTTTAATACTTTTACTCGACCTTTTGACCTTTGACCTTTGACCTCATGACCCAAACTTTCACCAGAGAATCTAAATTGGGTAATACATGTATACACTAAGTTTCAAGAAAATATCTTCTGGCATTGCATAGATATGGTGGAAATAGTGAAATTTTATGTATTTGACCTTGACCTTTTGACCTTTGACCTTGAGCACGTGCACCCAAAAGTTGATAGGCACAACTCCACCCCCTAATACACATACATGCCAAGTTTCATTAGGATACCTCAACAGGTTTTGATAGTTACCTTGTCCACAAAATTCATTACGGACGGACGGAAAGACGGACGGACGGACGGACGGACAACCCGAAAACATAATGCCTCCGGCACCACTTCGTGGCGGAGGCATAACAAAAATCCCTAGGGAATAAGGATATAGGGACCCAGAAATAGTGCATCAAATTTATTTTTTTAGGAACTACAAGTTAAAAACATTAATTATCCCCCTAAACAAAACGAACAAACAGACAAACACAAACACAAAAACAAGAAAACAAAACCAACAACAACAACAATAGAGAGATATTATTGATGACATCAATCCACTGAGGCATAAATGACGTCCCCTAGCCTGATGACCCCCGTGGACTCCACCGCGAGAAGGACTCCAAATATTGGGGCGGAGCCGTGCGTTTCCCTGTCTGGGTTGTCAGGAGGGGCCATCCTCACCCTATTTCAGCAAACAAACAAAAAATAAAATAAAATAAAACAAAACAAAACAAAACAAAATGGCATACATGGCGAGGAAGGAAGCAAAAGGTTGCTGTTGCATGAAAACAAATTTGATCCTCCATGGAAAAAAAAAGTATAAATTACAATTTTACACAAAATTCAAGTTTACTTGAAGAAATAGAGAGAGAGCAGAGATCAAGAATGGTCGAAATTTGAAGACTAAACTGGACTTGAAACAATTAAGAAACTTTGATCGTGAAGTAGTTGCAGCATGTTTTCTTGATATTTCTAAGTGTTTCGATTCAATTGATCATACGTTATTATTGCATAAGTTGGAATGTTATGGCATCAAGGGCAAACAATTGAAATGGTTTTCTGATTATTTAACTGGTAGGAGTCAAAATGTTTTTTGTCATGGTCATCTCTCAACATCTGAAAGTATCACGACAGGGGTACCACAAGGGAGTGTACTTGGGCCTATACTTTTCCTCATATTTATTAATGATATTTCCGAATCTGTATATTCATGTTCCTGTAATGTATTCGCAGATGATGTAGTAATTTATTGTTCGCACAAAGATACTGATAGAGTTACATCAATGTTGCAAAATGATCTGAACTCGATATATAGATGGTACAAGAGAAACAGATTAAGTATTAATTTAGATAAGACTAAGGTAATGTTATTAAGTCCACGGTGCTCCAAAAGTTTGAACATTTTTCTTGATGGAAAAAGGATTGAACAGGTTCATGATTTTAGGTATTTGGGTGTTATAATAGACGACCATCTTCATTGGGATGCACACGTACAAAATTTAGCCAAATCTATTTCTATGAAATTATTTATGTTACGAAAAATGAACCAATTTTTGGATAAAGATTCACTTAAACTTTTGTATACTGCAGTTGTTCAACCGTGTATTGATTATTCATGCTCCGTTTGGGGAAATTGCTCTGCTAAAAATAAAAATATTTTATATCGATTACAAAAGAGGGCAGCACGAATTATCACATCAAATTTTGATTACGAAACTGCAAATGGGAATGACATAATCAAGGTTTTGAATTTGCAAGCATTTGAAAATAGAAGGAATTATTTTTTGTCAACGCTCATGTATAAATGCATCCATGGACTTGCCCCCACACGAATGTGCAATAATATTGAGATGATTTTTGACAGGCATGGGTTTAACACAAGAGCAGCTGATTCTTTGAATGTGGTACCACCTAAACCGAATGTAGAGTGTTTTAAAAGCTGTTTTAGATATGCAGGAGGAAAGGTATGGAACTCACTACCAAATGTTTTAAAGAAATCAAAGTCATTGTCAGCTTTTAAGTTGTTATATAAGAAAATGTATTTTCACTGATTTTATCAAACGCCCTGTTTTTACATAATATGTACCATATTATTTTTTGTCACACTGTGTTACCCACACTTGCCTGGTGCAAATTATGTGTGCATGAATCCATGAATGTGTGTTATGGGTATACATGCATTCGACTGATTAGGTTAAACGGGCATGACTGCCAGATTGCATGTAATTTATTTATTAGTGTAGATTTTTACATAGAATTTCTATCTGCTTTTTATGATCGTGGGCTTGTTGATTCAAGTCCTTTCTGGCAGAGTTTTTACATTCCTTTTGTACACCAAATGGTATGATTGTGTATATAATCTTGCATCATTTTATTCACTGTTTTAATATATTCTTTTGCATCATATTGTTTCATTATATTATACTTAGACTGGTTACTACTGATTTCAATTTAACGTATTGCTCCTTTCAGCTCTGATTGCTTGTTTAATTGTAGTGGTTTTTATGCTTATATTTATGTAACATGATTTTTGTATTCATATAGTTGGATTGTACAGGACCTTGATGTAAAACAGCATTCACTTGCTGATCTTGTTATCCTGTCAAAATATGTTGAAATAAAATAAAATAAAAATAAAATAATAAAATAAATTTAACATTTTCATCATTATTGTAATTCCTTGTTGCAAGAAAATTTAGATGATCATATAATAATGGTCATAATAACAATAATGAAAACAACGATGATAAAGACCATCATGGTGAAAAATGTTATCTGATGTACTCTTCAGCTAGACTGCCGTGCTTGCATGTGTCTTCCATCATACCATTGCCCAATTATTTCACACATGTTCTATTATAGTTCAAGCCATTCAGTGGTCCACAGCTTTCAAACACGAGAATCTAAAGATGAAAACAATTTAACCATCATCTCATGCTTCACTCGTCAAACGATAAAGAAATATACAGAGGACAATGAATACCACTTTATTATTGGAATTCCTTCCCGTCTTTGTTGAGAAGACACACACTTCCAGTGTTATACCCATTAGACACTCAACAAGGTATAGGCCTATTCGAAATAAGGACTGCTCCACACTAACTTTTATTTTTGGTGGCCCAAAGGCAAACATTCGATCTTTTTTGGCGGCCCGATCGGGCCACCACATTCTTCATTTCTGAATTTTTGGTGGCCCCAGGCCACCGGCCCACCGTTAGTGTCGAGCCCTGCCTATACCAGTAAAAGACGTGTCAGCCTGCCCCTCCTCCACACTCACGTCAAGTCGTCGTCATCCTGTACCGTATGTGCGTTCCCGATTTTTCGGGAAGGGGGTAGGCCTGACATGAGGGGTTTAAATATTATAGGACAAATCCAAAAGGTGAATTATCGAAATAGGGGTTCTTTTGATATTTTTTCTTCTAAAAACATCTTTAAATTAGGGGTAGTTTTCACGGTGGGGAGTGGTAGCAACTATATCCATCGCATGCATGACAACAAAAGCTCTATCTATTTCATAATTTATGCATGCTTTGTATTATGCACATACTTCTTGAGTGTGGCCAGTGGGTCCCCATTCTGTATAAATTTTCCTTTGTCTTGATCTACAGTGGTCTGGATACACCTACAGTGATGAAACACATTGCAGAAATATTGAATTGGTTCGTCATAACTTTTAAGGAAAGTGACCAATTTATGTAAAATACCTCTTTTACTCAGTTTTCAATTACTAGTAAATCAAAACATGACTAATCAAATTTGAAAAAAAATTACTGTTTGCTGTTAGCTATACAATGAACAATCATCCTGTTCTCATGAAATAGACTTGCTTGTTTTCATATTACAATTGAAAAGAATTGGGCAAAAACTGGACATCATGGGACATTTGCTTTGCTGACCATATTTATTACATAACAGCCTACAGTCATTACATATAGCCTTTAATTGTTCCTTGTGGTATCTAGCTGGGCTGGAACAAAGTCTGCACTACTTTACTTCACACACTGTCAGGTTGCACAGATCGGTATGAATTCAGACCAGATGGATTTAAGCATAACTGCCATTCAGTGATCTCCCGAATTCTACATGGTATACACAAACAAACCGAAGTTCATCAACATTACAGCTTTTCAATTTTGGTAACTGCAAGATCACGCAGCTGATAACTCACTTCCACTTTACGAAAAATGATGTATCTACTAGCGAGAGGTAGACGTAGATTTATTGCATAAGACTGCCAAACTCTCCAAATTATATATGTTGTGGCAATTTTTTCATCAATCTGTTCGTAAAGTGGAACTCCGTTTGTTTGTGTGTGTGTTTTTGTTTTTTTAATCACTCGATTTTGATTTCAAGTCCATCTGGACTCCGAGTTTCTAATTATTATTCTTATACTTCACTACATCGCTTCTTGTAATGCAAGTTACAAAGCCTTTCCAAGAATAAAAATGGTGGTAGTTATCTGATCTAAATATGCACTTACAAATTCGACAGAACAAATTAAAAGTACATGTATTATAATCTAACGCAGTCACAATCACTTATCATGACCGATCGAGCCATTGAAATAAATGACTGCTCTTAATTCATTTGATTGTATATCAATCTTTTTTTCAAATATAAAATCTTGCTCAACAGACTTTTACCTGCCACATTTGTGAGTTATCCTCATCAAGGCACTGTCTCCAATACGAACATACTTCCACTTATCCTGGTTAAAGGAAGAAAAAGAAACATTTTTATTCATAAAGAAGACTGTGCTGGTAAATTTCACATGTCACCTTCAGCTGTATATAAACTGAAAATTCAACATACCACATTCTAAGCGCTCGGCAATTATGTTGAGAAACCTGCTGAATCAAAGGAATCCAAACCTGATTGCATTTAGTAGCGGACTTGTCTCAAATCAGTGTGCAGTTTTGTTTTGTTTTTTCTCTCTAAATCTATGGTAGGCTCTTTTAGCCTGACTGATTCATCCCTGCACTATAGCAATGTTTGTGATGGCTATTCAGTGAGGTATAGCAATTAAAGGACTAGGTTGATAATACAGACGGGATGTTGCCCTGTAATTGTCTTTACACAGCCTGGAGACTACACCTTCTGAATCCATAAATCTTCCAGAATTGGCACCCAGGTCAGAGAGGCACAATCTACCCATGACGTTACAGCATTTTAGAAAACGAAATGGAAAATATATAATTCATCATAACTGAATATAGAAGATTTCTGGTATATATAGGTTGAAATGCACTATTTCACTATAGCTAAATAATCATACTCATCAACAATGTCAAGTTTTTCAGAGTAAGATAAAAAATATTTTACTTTCTAAAATTACAGCTTTTACAGATTTCCAAGATGAATATATAATTATGACAAAGGAGAGATGGAATAATATCAATAAAAAACAAAAATATAGTAACACAGACTCAGGGTGAAGTGTTCGAGCATTAACTCGAACACTTTAACTCAGATTTGTCATGTTTCATGCACTATATACTGTAGTCTACTTCCAAATTTCTGCAATTCACTCACCTCTTCATGAGCCGTTGCACACTGTACAACAATGTTCGGTCGGAAGTTGCGGAGTTGCACGGGTTTTTCAAGCTGGGAGTTGAGCTGTTCAAGAGACTTTTCACTCAAGATGTGGACTTGAGATAGATTCTGGTAAACAGCCTGCATATTGTTTCACAAAAACATAAATGAAAATGACACACACAATCATTCAACTGAATTTGATCGCCATTGCCATTAGCACAAACTCAGAGCATAGATTCAGAACAAATGCAACAGAGATTATGACATTCATATGAAACATGTGGATAACTTCACACTATCAAGATGGCAACAATAACATCACTCTATCTAGAGTTGACAGATTGTGGTAGTAATACATCGCATCTGGAACGTTACTATGGCGACGGCTTTGGCGTATGGCTTCTTATAGGGTCAGCTCGCACTCACCCTTTCATGGCTTTTAGCCTTGTGTCCCCACTTGGAGTCGTCACAAAGCACCTTGCCACCAAGTCTGTCCAGGTGCCGCATCAGTCTGAAGCGAGGTTCACCGAGGTATTGGTTCAGCCACTGCCTGGCCTCTTGCCCACAGTCCTCCCCCTTCAGTCCAAGTCTGAACACTCTTTTGATAAAAGCAGCAAGGTCAAAGTTTCAAATGAAAGAGTCAGTTATCAGCTCTTCAAAAGAGAATAGATATCATTTACTTTGGCATTGATTGCAAGAAACAGAGATAAACTGCCTCCTTTAGGCCCTACATTTCCTGTGTAATGTACAGTGTATACGGTATAGTCTCCAGTATGACTAATAAGGAAAAGCTAAAATTTGCTCTATTTATGGCCAGTTGTTTTATTCAATCTTAGTTCAAGCAGGATTTACTGCATAATCAGCCTCTGAATTGGTCAGAGAGGTTTTTTTCGGACATCACTTGAATATTTTGGTCCATTCACTAACTTCATGGTGGTTGGAAAAACATGTAATTCAACGATTTGTGTATACTATTATGGGGGCTATTTGGAAAATTACAAGGATCACTTATACACGATATTAATGTCGTCATGCCATTGGAAAGTTACAAATTGCAATTGCAACTTTTTAATGCTTTAACTAACTGTAGCACTATACCTCAAACATCAATCTATATCTTCCTGCCGAGGATTATAATGTCACAATCATGCAACCAGTGTTGACGGAAACAATCAATCACTCATCTACAATACCTTCACAGGTAACTTCTTGAACTATAATTTCTTCCTCCTGTGAGCAAAGTAAGAAATAAAAAATGGCGTTCAATTTACAAACCAGAACTAACTTTAATTACCTGACATCACCAATGGCTCCACCCTGCTCTGCCAGAGGTACCTGCAATGTAGGCATCCCTGGGGCATTGATGAGAAGACTTCTCCTGTCCTCAGAGAGGGTCGGAATGATGAGGGCGATGGAAGGGTAGACCCTTTGTGTGATGAACCGCCCCTCCTCATCAACAATGATGAAAGACCTGTATGACGAATTCAGGGCATGGCTGATAGTGAATGTTTCATTTGAATTGCCTCTTTATCCCCTTTCATGGTTTAGAAACATATATATATATATATATATATATATATATATATATATATAATATATGCTATATATACATATATATACATATATATATATATATATTATATATGCTATATATACATATATATACATATATATATACATATATATATATATGCTATATATACATATATATACATATATATATATATATATTATATATGCTATATATACATATATATACATATATATATACATATATATATATATATATATATATATATTTGGTTATGAGATATTACGAAGGAGAAGAGGGTGCGTAGCTTGGAATTATCATTCCTCTTATTGTTCCTCCAATTTGGGAAAGAGATTTTATCATAATTATTATAATTTTAGTGAAACTTAATTCATTCTGTTGGTATTTTCCTCTGCATGTACAGTATATGTTCATTATAATTATATCAAAATAACTTGATGATCAATGGAGTTGCATTTGTGCTTCAACAATGTGAACTTGAAAGGATCTTCGTACTATACCTGTCCAAGACACCATCACTGCTAATCCCCAAGGAGACACAGTCGGCCTCTGTGACCTCCAACCCTTGGCACGACTTGATGGGATGCACAAAGATTTTCGAAACCACACCGACTGGGGCATACTGTCGCCGAGAACGACGAAACACGGCATAGTAGAGAAGTCCGAACCCGACTACACCAGCCGCACATGCTGCCAGGCAGCCCAGAATCAAGTTGTTATTGTTTGTCTCAGGCATGGTGACTTTTCACAAAGCAATCCTGTGTAATTCATAAGATAAAAACAACATAACAGAAATATATCACTGTGAAAAACAGCACTCATTAAACTTTATCACATTCTTATCAAAGAAAATACAAACGAGTGGTTCGAGCGTTTTACGTCGGTAGATACAATTAACACTTGAAAAATGATAAGGATTTTTTTTTAATTCAAATCAATAAAACTGTTTGTCTTATCTGTGTGAGCAATCCACTTGTTGAGACAAAAGAAAATTAAGAGCAGAGGGCTTGGACTGCTTAAGCCTCACACTGTAGACAGTATATAAACAATTGAAAATGTTTTGAATTACAAAAAAAAAAAATGTATATGAGCACTTTAAAGCATACCATGAAATGCACTTCAAGTATTTTTCACTGATTCTTTTTTTCCCGTCTTTTCCTTGAATTTCCCTACAAATTATTACGTGAAACTGAGAATTGTGTTTTACCTGTATTACTTGCACGATATCCATAAATATTGAAAACTATTTTAGCATATTCATGATAGAGAGAGAGAGAGAGAGGGGGGGGGGGGGGGAGAGTAGAGAGAGAGAGAGCCGAGAGAGGGAGAGCCGAGGGAAAGAAATAAAAATAGATAGCTTGGCCTATACACATGACTTTTTAAAATAATATGTAATTACATACCATATCATACATCATATACCTACACACACACACACACACACACACACACACACACACACACACATACATACATATTATATATATATATATATATATATACATGTATAATAAATGATCAGAACGAGATCAAGAATGACATCGATGTATAGGCTTATTGCAATAAATACATTCCTCCCCTGTTATATATTATCTGCTAAATTGTTCTTACTGTACCTGACAAAACTTGCCTTTGAAACCCCGATTAAATGATGACATTCTGAGTCTGTACATATTCGTGCCTGGCAATTCAGCAATATGAGCATAGATGAAATCTTGATACGTTTATTGTAAGTTTGATAACAATAACTTTGAAAGCAGTCATTTATGGTCTGATGAAAGTAATATACTGAGCCGACACATTTTGATCTTTACGAAACTTCCGAGATATGTAATCACAATGCTGAAGATTATGTTAGTCGAATAATTTGAAACATAATAACAATTATAATATACCTTAGGCCTACGTAGAAGTTAGATCGGATCATGAAACCTCGCAGACATGTATAACCCGGGTGAACGAATCTTGAACTGAAATTATGCTCAGCTCTTTATTGTACATGCGTTGTATCATAACCCTCAGCTTATCTCATGCAGTGCTTATCGATCAGTTACTGTTGCCAGTAAAGCAAAAACGATGTTCTGTGACTTTTGCACTTCCTACGGTTGGTGATCGGCAGTTTATTTAACCTATAAACTTGGTTCTCCAATAAATATATACGCTCATCGGTTTCGTACGAACGAACACAAGAGAGCAGAAAGTGACCAGGAAGTTACCACGTTGCAAAATGCAAAATTGAAAGGTAGACATCCCCCCCCCCCCAAAAAAAAAACAAACAAACAAACAAACTGAGGCATACTCCACATGCCATACCACATGAAACAACGGAACTGAAGATCGGCCCAGCTGTCTATTTCGTCCCTGACAGTGCGCTCTTTTATTATGAGATCCGGGGTATGAGATACTAGTATATTCCGTTTGTGAGGGTATGAAACTGAGAAGCCCAAATGAACTGACACGGCCGGTGTAGTCAGTAGAAAGTATACAGAGCAGTTTTCTTGTGGTGCTTACGTATATTCTGTGAGATCGCTGTAGGCCTGTATGCAGTCATAAGATTTGCCGGTGGTATATCCTGCGAGTCTACAGCTGGGTATAAATGACAGCAACAAGACAAGATAACCTGCATGATACTCACCTTAAATACTTTGAGCTTGAATCGATGGTTGTCAAAGAAGTGAATCACTCGAAGAGATGCGTGTGAATATATCTCATGTTAACTGTATAATAACCCCGATATATTTAGTAGTCTTCATGTGCGAGTTTCCCGGACTTTGAACGCCTCTTCGCAGTGCAGTGTAATTATACGTGAGCCCACTCTGCCCGTACACGAGTTCGGTCTTTGCTATACCGCACACAATTTCACTGGATTTTGTCGGCTATAGCCCCATATAATTCCAAAGAAATTGTATCATATATATCTCTAAGTATCTCTTTGGCCAATTCTAAGTTCGCGGCAGTGACATGCAGACCTAAATGATTGTCACGATAACGCAGTCAATAAATAGTGCGCTGACGGTCTATACCCTTTCTTCAAGACACGATGAGACATGATCTAGCCGTTTAAATATGATAGCTCGATACGGTTTTACAGATTTATAATTATTTTTTATTGCAGGCCTAATATAGATATACTACTGAGAAAATATGGGCATGGGACGTGATCATATGGCTTCAATGAACCTCTCAAGTTTTCCCCACTTTTGCTGTGGCAATCAGTTTAGGGCCTTAGGTTCTACGATAAAAGCATAGAATTAAAAGGAATCTAAAAACAGAGCAAAACTGTGTGTGTGATTAATTAAGGAATCAGATCTACTCCGTAACCGTTTCATCTACATTATTCATCAAGCCTGTAGGCTACCTCACGCCATGGACCTTCCTATATTGTCGTGGACATTTGATCGCTCGTTAATTATCATTCACCTGTTTCTGTAAAAAGTGTCACATAAACATCTTTTAACATGCTATCCTGCTTTGATCTCATTATTACAGGCAACATGCAACCAGTCTAGCTGAATGTTTATGTCTGTATTATAACACCGGATATATATAATTTCCGTAAGAGATTTTCGCGCGCTATCAAGACCACGGAGGGCATTTTCGTCGCGGCGGGCAAGTGGCGGTCTCGATCGCTGTGGGAGCAGGAGGGAGCGAAGCTATCTCAAGAGAGATCTGCTCCCTTCTCTCATACCATGCATTCAATTCAATTCAATTCAGTTCATTTATTTTCATTCCTTTTTCCAACAGAACATAAGACAGAATAAATCAGGAATTATATCGTAGGCATATATTCAACGTTGTGCAAAGGATAAATGATTATATATTGACAAATAAAGATATACATGCATACCGGCAAAATACAAAGTTATGTTTAGAAAGGAAACAAATAAAAAATGAGAGGTCCACTAAAAAACATGCACGTTATAAGTCTACTTGGTATTGAGTGGTTTTCTTCAAAACGCGAAATGTGCCGAAATCGATCTTTAGTATGGCACATTAAGATGACAGTCCATTGACCTCTGATATGCAAAGACCTCCAAAATGACGTCTGTTCTCATGCTATGTAATAATTATATAACATTACATAATAATAACATAGGAAAATAATCAGAAACCCTGTGAGGTAAAGCACATTTTCCTACTTGATTGGAGTACATCATAGTGCATTCTGTAATTGCTTATTGAGTTTCTGTGCTAAAGGTTCTAAATTTGCTTGAGCTTAATCATTATAAAAGTCACTCAGTTGGATTGGACGTGTATATCGATGGGCGCAGAAAAGGTGCCGAGTTGCGGGAGCCTGATGCCGCCGCGCGGAGCTCAATTTCTCTTTGAATGCCGAAAGTGGCGACAAAATTAGATTATCATAAATAATTATGATAAATATACTTTAACCATTAGATTGACTAAACGTGATGATGCGACTTTGAATTACCTATTCACAGAGTTTTCTATATCTAGGGTTTATATTTCAGAATGAGTGTAGGCCTAAGGAAGGTGTTTTATGCAATATAAGAGTTTGAAGGGACATGCAGAGTGGAAAAAAAATTGCTAAGACAGGACTCAGAAAACCGCATTATCATCTTGACATATTGTCTTGTTTCTGGTGCATAACCTTACATAAGATTAGTTTGTCCAATTCGTCAATTTCCTGCAATAATAATGTAAACTTTCGATAAAACGACATCGGCATTTTTTCCTCTGAAACTAATAAAGGCCTGCTGGAATATATCCACTAGGCCAGGGCCTATTTCATCGCGACAAATCAAAAAACTAAATTAAAATTCTTTAGTGCTCTTCAATCATCACGGTAGTTTACATTGATTTGAAATCTGAAGGACAACATTTCGCTGTAACAAACGTTTGAAATTGGCAGGAAAGTTATAATCCCAAGTTAAACCGAAATAAAGACAAAATCTGGATGATAATAATTTATGGAGTAGTAATCATCAGGGACGAGAGTCCGCAATCAACTATGGAACGCCATGTGATTGCAAGGTACAGGACTGGTGTATAGTCAAGTACTGTTAATTATCGCAAGGATCCCGATGATTTATGAAGTTACTGATTTTATGGTCCCGGCACTTGAACCCATCATTAAGAAGAAATCAATTTCAATTTCAGTTCATTAGAACCGAATAATTCATTGATTGACACAAAGTAACAATAATGAATAGTGATGAGTATTAACAATCTGGTGTGATAATGAAGTTTTAAAACATGCATGTTTACCACTCGAAGGAGCACAGTGATGAAGGCCATGGACCCCAAAGAAGCACATTTTATGAGCTCATATATATCATTGGGGTCCATTGTCTATAGTGAATCAAAGATTAGAAAAAAAAAGACGGGGCTCAAACAGCAAATTTGAAAATAGAGAGCTATATGGGCACAGATGACAAGATTTTCTCAGGGACCTGGATCCACCACATGGGTCAATGCTTATTGAGATAATTATGGTACATATTTTACTCACAGAATTAAAAAAGAGACTCTTTTAGTAATAAGGTTGAAATCACTTAAATTTGAAGGTGAAATTACCCGAATGAAATTCCCACAAGTTTATAGCAATGAGATCCCCGCAAGTTTAAATACTTTGTGCAGGCTCCACTTTTTAAAGGAGAAAATCGAGAAAAGTGAGAGAAAAACCTCAGTGATTTAAAAAAAAAATAATTGCATTTAATCAATCAATTTATTTATTTATCTATTTATTCATTCATTTTTTTATTTAAAAAAACTTGTGATTGATTTCTATCACAAGTCTTTATATTAAATAAGACAGGCCCAGATGTTTTAATGAGTTTTGGAACACACGGGGTGCCATACTTTCTGCACTCTTGCACTCGACTCATGTTCGCTCCGATCAGCGATCCACCCATAGACGGCCGCGGAACCTGCAGGGAGGTGCGGTCTGCATGCAAGGTGGACACCGTACCGTACCACGGAAAAGATCATCTGGAGATCGAGAAATCACACACGGCGGGATCTGGAAGGTGAAAGGGTAGCGTACAACAGCACTATACCGGGGGGTATGCGGTGCAGATTTTGTATGTGATAAATGGCAGATATCGGAGGGTAGAGAGCTGTCAGCTGTGCAGGGTTTCAGTTTCGTGTAAGTATCAAAGCACGTAGTCCTTAGGGACCTTACTGTTTCAAGGGAAGTCTTTCTGTAAGTGTATAGACTCTAGTGCAAATATATTGAGCATCACTTGTGTTCAGATCATTATGTAGAGATGGTGAGTGTTGTGTCAATGACAATGTTACAACTTGTGTCGTAAAGAAAAAATAAAAAGTGTGGCCTCAGCTCTTCATTGCATAGTGTATTTTCCTTTGAAAGAATGTGATAAAAGAGGGCTCTTTTAGTGTTATCACATTGATACATTCATCTTTTTAAAAATGTATTTATGTGAATTTCACAGGATTGCCTATTGAAGAGAGTCATCATGCCTGAGTCAAGCAATAACAACTTGATTCTTGGCTGCCTGGCGGCATGTGCGGCCGGTGTGGTTGGGTTTGGACTTCTCTACTATGCCGTGTTTCGTCGTTCTCGGCGACAGTATGCCCCAGTCGGTGTGGTCTCGCGAATCTTTGTGCATCCCATCAAGTCGTGCCGAGGGCTGGAGGTCACAGAGGCCGACTGTGTCTCCCTAGGGATTAGCAGTGATGGTGTCTTGGACAGGTTTGATCCCCCTCATGTTTTTGTTTGTTTTTTACATAAGTGCATCGCAATTTCATATTCATACTAGCTGCAACTCCACTTTATTTTAGGTGACTTTAATAGAGTTGTAGAGTAGAATTACGTCAGCAGAATAATGAAAGCTTCACTGAAATAGGTTATGAAATAAAAGGATGTGGACTAGTTTGCATTTCTCATTTTTCATCAAACATTGACATTTAGTCACAATGACATAGAAACTAAATGATTTTGAATTTGTGTAGATGCTGCAAGATTTAATGCTTGTTCCATACTCGATCATCTTTGATACAGCTCTTGGTATGGATATAGTTATGTCAAGAGAAAATAAAGGCAGTTCAAACGTAAAATGCACTTTTAGCAAAGTCCCCGCTATTCCATTTTTCAAACCACAGGTCTTTCATCATTGTTGATGAGGAGGGGAGGTTAGTATCACAGAGGGTATACCCTTCCATCGCCCTCATCATTCCCACCCTCTCCGAGGACAGGAGAAGTCTTCTCATCAACGCCCCAGGGATGCCTACATTGCAGGTACCTCTGGCAGAGCAGGGTGGAGCCATTGGTGATGTCAGGTAAGTAGTAAACTGGGTTCTGGTCTGTAAGCTGAACAACGTCTTTTTTTTCCTCACCATGTTCACTGGAAATGAGACATTATAGCGCAAGAGGTGACCTGTGATATCAGATGTAAAAAAAAGAGTGCATTTTCTTTTAACCTAATCCTCAGGTGCAAGTTTATGTTTGCGGCATTGTAAAATGTAATTTATCACCAAATATTTCATAGTCATGTAAATATAAATATTTTGTAAGATTTGAAGAAACAAGTTTCAACATGACTTCATGTAATACTGAATGATTAATCATTTTCAGGAATAGCAACAGAAATGATTTATGTTTTCCCATGCCAGTTATACTGAAATCAGTTCAGTGCTTTTGACATTTGGTATCAGCAAAGATTTAGTTCATATGATTTGTGCTACATTTGATGGAGAATTATTTCATCTCCATACTATGCTCAGTGCTGTAAATTAAAAAATCATGTGACTGAAGGAGTGTAGAGTCTGTTACATTCTGTACCAATGCATTTTAGTTCATTGGAAGTAACAGTATGTCCCCGCAATCTTTGCATACTCTTGAATTATCAAGCCCAAGATTTATTCTGTACTGCACAATTTCTTGCCCATTTTACCATCATTCCCTGCAAAACAAAGATTGCATGTTTTTAGATGCAAAAACTCTTGAAAGGCAAGTCTTTTTGTTCTTGTCGAATATGTGTTTGTTTTTGTAATAAATACTTTTGCATTGTCTAAATATAGAAATATAGACAAATAGACATACAATATGGAAAAATATGTACTGTTTCCACCACTAAGTAATGAAAGTACCAGAATTTTCCAATGGTATGAAGAAAATTCTCTGATCAGTTCAGATAGGGACTGATCGCTGTGAATCTTCCATGAACCAGGGTTGTATCAACCAACTGCCTTGGCTCTTGGACATTGCCAGAGCAAGTAAAGTAGCTTCTCCATATATTCACAGAGACTTCAACCCTAAGCACCTTCTGATCTGGAGATTCTCCCGCCTGAAACCCCTAGCAAACGGGTGACTCCAAGTTGAATGTGCGCTTTGCGCACATCACGAGCGGGAAGTGCAAAGTTCCTTGCGGCCGGGGTCCAGGGCCAGCTTAAGGACCTGGAAGCTCTAGGGTTTTAGATGCCCTCTTGTGCTATCTAAGGTTTATTTTTCACCATACGATGGCAATAAGTAAGAAATCCTTTCCAACGGGAGACACAGAGCCAGGGCGGGAGAAATTAAATCTCAAGCGGGAGAACGAGAGATTTTGCAAAAATGGGTTTTCGGCGGGAGATCTCCCATTGAAAGCAGGAGAGTTGGAGTCTCTGTATTCAAGCTTCAGGCTACTTGCAGAACCCACTGTGGATTATGACATATAAAATGTAAAGGAGGCAATTTATCTCTTTGTTTTTCTTGTGATGGTGCAAAAAGTTAAATGATACCAATTCATTTCATTCTCTTTTGAAGAGCTGATAACTGGCTATTTCCAATGCTGGCTTCTCTGCTTTCATCAAAGGGTGTTCAGACTTGGACTGAAGGGGGAAGACTGTGGACCGGAGGCCAGTCAGTGGCTGAACCAGTACCTAGGTAAACCTCGCTTCAGGCTGATGCGGCACCTAGACAGACTTGGTGGCAAGGTGCTCTCTGACGACTCCAAGTGGGGACACAAGGCCAAGAGCCATGAAAGGGTGAGGGCAAGCTGACCCCAAGATGCCCCGATTTTGGGGGTCATCAGGTTATTGGTGAAAAAAGTTGTAATCTTGTTAGTGTGAAATGAAGACATAATATAACATAATATATGTTGTGGCATCTTATAATAGTGACAGCACGGCATTACAAAGAGTAAACAAGAAATCAGAAAAATGTGAAATTCTTTGTGGGGATGCAACTTGATTTGACATATGATGTGGACTCTTGTTGCTGTATTATATAAAATATTTGTCAAAATTAGCAAGACATATAAGTATGGTGGCTTTAAAGCTCAACAGGACCCAATTTGTCATAACCACTATCTTCAATTTTGGACTTAACATATCATCACAATAATGATATGACTTATTTTACATTACAAATGTATTAGTCTTGTGGTTATGTTTTTTTCTTTGCAACTCTGAAAGTGATAATTTCTTCTTTTTTTTGAATGTCTTGTTTAAATCTTCAGGGTGCTAAATAATATTTTTTTTGTTTGGTTTTTAACCACTTGCCGAGTCAGGCAAGCAGATTTGTAGATTGTTGCAGAACACTTGCCTGAAATTGAATTTTACTTGTCCAAAAAGAAAGTCCAAAAATGTAAGAAAATGATATAGAAAATCACTCAAGGGCTTGATAAAACCATGAAGATACAAGCTCCATGATGAAACACATTCATTTGAATGAACGCACACATTGATCCAAACACTTAAACACATGAGAGTAACAAACTTGGTTCGATCAAGTGTCGGTGTGGCATTGCATTGGGGCTTCTTCAAGTAAGTGTTTGAAAGTTGGTGAAATGAATTTAAAACCTGCTGCATTACTAAACAGTCAATATCTTCTGTATGGCTGACTTTGTGGGTTAGAAGGGGGAAAAGTGAAAGAATATGGTTTCAAAACTTTTTGCTTACCCAATTCGGGAAAGCATTTTTTTTCTTCTCATTGTTCCAAAAAACTTGCCTGACTTTGATTTTCACTTGCCCCAGGCTATTGGGCAAGTGCTTATGTAGCACCTTGATCTTGTAGTATACTAAAGTTGCTGTTTCTCCACTGCATGTTAAGCTTTCATGATGACAGAGATGTCTGCAATTTTGAATGCTTGGCATTTGTTAAAATGGAAATGGCATAATCTAAATCGAATATCTAGAGCAGAGCTACTCTATTTTTAGTGAGTTTATTATATTTTTGTGAAATAATGTGCAGGCTGTTTACCAGGATCTATCTCAAGTCAACATCCTGGGTGAAAAGTCACTTGAGCAGCTCAACTCCCATCTTGATGAACCGGTTACAATCCGCAACTTCCGACCAAACATTGTTGTGCAGTGTGAAACGGCTCATGAAGAGGTGAGTGAATTCTCGGTCTTGCCAAATGCGTAGAAAATTTCTGCACACGCTGAAGAGCTCTATCACAGATGCACTGTGGGATTCCTCGGTGCCCTTCTTCGCTTCAGGTTGTCTCACGCGAGTCGCAGTTCCCATACGATTCAGTGGAGTTATTTGTCTGCTTTTCCATTGGTACCCCCTTTTTTCTTGGCTATAAGAGCTTCTAAGTTTTACTGATTTGCAGTCACTAGAGTCATGGTTCACTACTGCAAGGCTTCAATGTGCTGGTCACATGATGGAAAGCGAAGAAATCTTCAACAAAAAATACCTCTGGATAAAGACAGAGTGTGATCTGAGTGCATGTGCAGCAAAACTGGGGCAAGTTTGTCCCATGAGCTATCCCATAATACATCTAAAATGCTGCTCTGCGTACAGCATCAAGGTATTGGCGATACCGAGAATTGCAGATATGAGGAAGTACAATGGTAAAAGTTCTGTGAAAAAAGGCTCACTTTTTTCCACCATGGAAGACATCAAAAATTTGGGATGTACCTCAGAAAGAACACAAGAAAAACTTGGCAATGGATTCCAAACCTCATGTATGTCAGTGTTAGATTTCTTGGGATACGGCCATTTCGTAACATTCCCGAATGCCTTTGTGGAAGAATGATATAATGAAATGTAAATGTACACAGCTGTAGGTTACATTCTCAAATTAAATGGCAAACTCTCCCTAATCATTGAAACTTTTTCTTTTCTTCCTTCAATCAGGATAAGTGGAAGTATGTGCGTATAGGAGACAGTGCCTTGATGAGGATAACTCACAAATGTGACAGGTAGGTATTGAGCAATTTGATTTGTTGGATGATGGCAGCCGCAGTCAAACTGGCAAAACTTTGTGAAATTTGACATGTTGAAGACTAGTCACAAGCTTACTCGGGCAGTTGTCCATTGAAAATGCATGTAATAACAAAATTAGCCTATCCTCAACAGGTTTGATATTAAGTTCTTACAGTCTTGCCAGTGTGACCACAAACTTCTCCCAAAACTTCCTGTTCAACTAGGGACTTTTCCTGAACCCATGCAAATCTTCTCAAAGTTTGTGCAGGCTGAATGCTTGCAGCTGAAACGCTACAAACTTTGTCATGTGATCAGTTCTCTTCCTGTCTTTGTGCCTCCAAAGCATGCACTCATTGAGATGTACGCGTGTGTATTATTTACGCGACAGTCATTAGCTTGTATACGCTGCACTCTTTCTTTTTTGTTGTGCATGCGCACCAGCGACTCTAAACTTCAAGAACTTATTGAGAACTGAAACTTCAAGAAGCTTGGCCGCCATTGTGAACAGATGAGCAAACTTTGCAAAGAGTTCTCGAAATTAAACTTTGAGAAGTTTTGCCATTTTGACTGTGGCTCGTGTGTTGGACTGAAATATGTGTCAAGTGTAGAACGAAAGTGACTGCGAAGATGAATTCTTTTACTGCCTTAAAAGCGTTGTAAAATAATTGCATTGTAAGAAAGTGAATCTAAGGTCTAGATAGACTTGAATGCAAGATTGGGTGAAAAAAAAGGAACTCTGGGAATAAATCATCAGAAGATAATGAATGTGGTGAAACAAATCTTGGTACAGGAAGCGGTTAGCAAACATTCTTCCAATCCAACCAGATGCCTCCATGGCACAAGACTTCTGTATGTTATGAGATGAATGTAGCTGGCAGAGCTTACAATGTGGTCCATGAATTAATGTCTGTTTCAGGTTAGTCCAGTATTTAAAACACACACACACACACACGCACACGCACACGTACACACACACACACACACAAAGAAAACATGAAAGTCTGTTGCATATGTGTGCAAGAGGATTGTCATTCCACAAACTGAATAGAAAATTCACGAAGATGGGACATCACCATCTGTTCTGGCCTCCTAGCCAGCAGAGATCGTACAATGCCTGCCTTTTCAATAGATTGTTCAATTTTCTGTGAACTTCAGTGATATGTTCTACCAATTTTCCTGCAATCGCTGAATTCCCATATTGTACATGTATGTATATCCACCGATAAGTACTACATTGTATTTTTGTCAGTAAGATCTTTATATGATTTAAAACTCTCTCATGAATGAGAGATTTATATTTGTGTATATCTCTTGGTCTCATTTTTTAAAGTAACAACGGACAGGGTTATCCAACAAAAGAATTGTCCTGAACAATGTGCTTCTTCACCTTAGGTGTATGCTGACCACTGTGGACCAGGACAAAGGAAAATTCATACAGAATGGGGACCCACTGGCCACACTCAAGAAGTATGTACATTATACAAATGCACTGTATGCACTGTAAGTCTAGTAGAGATCTTGTCGAGTGGTAGACGTAACTGCTACTGTACCACCTACCTTGTGATGTAGGCATCAATCGTTATTTCAGTGTTACATATTACTTTTTGAATGATAAATGTGTTCACTCTTTAAAGGGACGCAGTCCTCGGGAAATTTAAAAAAATATGTTGATGTTGGTACCTCCAATGAACTACTTTCATCAAAAACAAACTTTCAAATCACCAAATAAGCTCGTACATTTCGGTTAAAAAAGTGTGACTCTGCAAATGAGCAAGTCTTGTCGGAGAGTCATACGTCATCGATGCACAACTCTTTCCAGCGGTGTTCTGCTTGTCATCCCTAGTTATTTATAAATACATGTTTACTATTTATTTTTATATTAATTGTATATATAAATAAGCTTGAAATATTTTGTTTGAAATAATAAAACCACATATTGTCACATTTTATGAAAAAATCAGATATGATCATTTTGAACACTTAAATTGGTTTTCTGAGGCACGGCTGTCAACTTGAGAGTAGGGCATCAATGATATTGCACCTTTTGGCAGGCTCTTACACGATCGCTTGCAGGAATTATTTTTTAAAAATCGCGTACGGAGACAATTTTTGATGCCCACGCGTATAAATTGGTGAAAGGTTATATTTTTTACTCTTCTTAATTATCAGTACAGTGAAAATCTCAGGACTGCTTCCCTTTAAGTATCTGTTCTCAAGATATGTATTTTTTTTCATTAATGTGCTTTTTCTCTTAATACAGTCAACCTTTCCTAAGTCCAATCTATTTGGACTGAAGAAATAGCTTCAACTTAGATAAATTTGACTTTTGAAAGATTAAAATCAATAGACTATAAAGAGAATTTGACGTATGAAGGATTAAAATCAATAGAATATAAAGAGAATTTGACTTGAAAAGACCTTCGACTTAGGTGATCATTCGACTCGTGCGAGGTCGACTTAAGCAAGCTTGACTAGTTGATCAATCATTCAAACAAAGTGTAAGATAATGTTCCGGTTTATATTGAATTGTAATTCTTGTGACTGAAAGCCATAAGCCATTGAGTGGCTTCAACTAGATATTGCATGAAATAATTAAACAGTGTGTAATGAAAGGCAAATGCTAACTCTAAAAGAGGTTATCTCTTGAATATATACATTATCATTTTCATCACATTCATTATTATCATTATTATTTTTTGTCATCCTCATCATCACAGTTTATTGTCATCATCATTGTATCTTAAAAAGATAAAGATAGTATGATGATGTCAGGTGCTACAGTGGCAACAAGTAGCAAGCCCAACCCATGCTCGGGTAGCTGTTGATGTATAAATAAATCAGGCAACACAAAATTGTAGCAATTTCATCAAACTCGAATAAATTTGTCAAAGTCAGTTTGAAAATTGTATGGAATTCCACTAAAAACTTTTTTACTTTCAGATCGGGTCGTTTCGGGGTTTATGCCGTTGTGATCTGTGGAATCTCTCATCACTTTGCATTGTGCCTTTTCCCCCTTTTTGATGTTGTTCACTTGCATAGGATAAGGATGGCTCCGCCCGACAGCCCAGACAAGAAATCCCACGGCTCTTCCCCACTCTTTGGAGTTAACCTGGCTGTGGAGTCGACTGGGGCCATCAAGCTAGGGGATGTCGTTTATGCCTCAATGGATTGATGTGATGGATTGATGTGATCAGTGTCTTCCTATTTTTTTTTTTTTTTTTTTGGGGGGGGGGATGACTTTCACATTTTGTAATTTTCAAGCAAGTTTACCAGATGATATGTTCACACATAAGCTCTGGGACCATATGGATTAAACTTATTGGACTTAGGTTATTTTGGTTGAAAACAGCAACACCATAGAGGTTTAGTCTATTTCTGTTGTTTTGTTTAATGTCTGGTGGGATGATTAGTAATGTTATCATTTGCAGTCTCTAAAGGGGACTTTGCAGGGCCTAACAATGACATTGTAGTCATGGGTTTTCATAAATTCAAAGCATTATACATGTAGTTTATATACAAAGTCATATTATACAAATCACTTTTACACGTAACAATAGACTATACACTGGCATTGTTTGTAACAGAATCCTATACACAGGTGTAGAGAATGTTGTGCTTTTCTATATGTAGTGTTTAGTGAGAATGCTGAATGCAATGTAATATTAAGTTGCTGCTACAAGTAACATTTGTCTTGTGCCTTTGGAAATAACTTAGCTTGGAATAGCATTGTTGTTGCAGGGACAGTTTGATGTGAACTGATTTGTGTATAATCAACAGCTCACCCCGTATATTATTGAAAAAGTTGGTGTCGGTTACCAGTATGTATGTGTACGTTGTATGTATAGTGTTGTATGTATAACACAACTTACGAAAAGAGGAAGCCGTAGCATGTATCAGTTGTATTGTGATAGCTGCATTTGCATATATATATATATATATATATATAGAAGTATTGGAACGAGTTCACTAGGTTGACAGCAGGTTCATCCGTATTTATTGCTACTCGGAGTTTCATGCCACCTCCATGAGGCGCAATCATCAGGCATCATCATCGCCTGATGATTGCCCCTCATGGAGGTGGCATGAAACTCCGAGTAGCAATCAATACGGATGAATCTGCTGTCAACCGAGTGAACTTGTTCCAATACTTCTGTCTAAAGCTCTTCCTTTGAAGATATCGAGCACTCTTCATAGATACTTTAGAATCACCAAGTATATATATATATTATATTTCTCTCTCTCTCTCTCTCTCTCTCTGCTTTGTAAGACTGAAATAAGACAATATATTGTAAGTACCGTGTGCCTTACTCTAACTAGGTTAACAGTTTAATAGTGGTATGTGACCAAGCCCTTCTTGGTAGGTTAATGAAACTACATATCTGCAAATGACTTGTAATTACTGAAGGCAATTTGTCAATGTAACTTTTAGCAACTGTGCTGAATATGCCTTCTGAGTACTAATACAACATTGTACCAGAAAAGGCATGAAGTGTAAATTAACAAAGAAATTTTTCCCAATCACAACTTTAACCACAACTTTAACACTACGATAGAGATTGGACCAAGCCACTTGTTATTATACAGTAGTAAAGAGCATGTCCATGTAAATGTGCTCTAGATATTTTCAAATTTCATGTACACTGTACTGGGTATTGACTGATTTATTACTCGGTCAAAGTTCGAATCCTAGGCCATTGTTAATCCCAGCGGAGATGAAGTGACCCTCCAATCTGCTCCAGAGGTCACAAAATGCCTGCCAGAATCAATTTGGGTCGAGAATTTGCACTCATTGCCTCATAGCAGTGAAACTATGCATATTATATCATAGTTTGGCAATTGAACAAGTCAGTACACTCTGTACACTGTATAACTGTTGGGAATGCTAATCAAGGCTGGTTATGGTGTGACAAGAGGGGAAAAAATACACTGTATATGAAATGTGGAGTTTATCTGTGGACAAAGTTTGCCTTTAATACATTTTATTATTATTTTTTTTTTTTGCTGCCACTGCCATATTAGAACTCTTGTTCATTTTCCATGATCGTATCATGTGTATTTCTTTAATAACAGCACATGCACATCTTAGTCATTTTAAGTGAGCTGTTCAGTTCTAACAGCAGGGACTACCTGAAGGAAATATACATGTCCGTTTTTTCTGTATTTTGTCCATTTCAAAGATATGTATTTTCAGTGATGTGAAAACCGTGTACACAAATATATATATATTTTTTCTTATTGTGTGTATATCCCTAAAAGCTAGCACTGTACTTGTACACTGTCCAGCTGAAGAATTCTTATAATGTACTCCTTGTACAATAATTGTACAGTACAAGGCTTTGAAATTCATAGGGAGATGATGTTTTGGACATATGGCGAGATTTATACTGCTCTACAAATGAAATATAAGTCAGTTCTGAATTGTACATCAAGAGGCTTCTATTTTTTATTGCTGCTGAAATATAATTTTTTGAAATGAAGACATTTCTGTTTTCTGTGTGATCACTGCTAGGATATGCTGCAAAACATCTCAGTGCATTATTGATGACATCATGCCTTTCATTTCTTAGATTTGCCTCTCAACTCGGGGCTGAGAGCCTTGAAACCATAGGCATAGATGTGAGACATGTGAGACAAGATCCAGTCAAATCTACTTTACTGACCACTTTTGGCTCACGACCATGAACTGTTGGGGACCCCGGAAGACACTGAATGTCCTCAAAGCAGTTTACTGTAGCACCCATCTCTCCAAATCCCACTTGTCCTCTTGCTTCCCTTTGTACTTATTCATAATACTTCTAATAAAATCCTTTAAAAAATAAGTCAAAACCAATTGCATCTTGGATGAGAGGCAGTGGTCTTGGAAGAATTTCATTTCATTACCTTGGCTTAATGAACCAGTATTCAGTACAGAAATAAGGATGTGATTACGTCCAATTAAACATATTACATGTATATACAAAGCAGGTCCATGTCAATCATCATTTGTATCTTTGAAATACACATTAATGCACTTTGATATTTTGGTGAAATCTTGAATATTAGCAAGCCGGTGGAGTAAAACAGAGACAAATGGGGCCTGAGCTTATTACTCGATCCTAGCAGAATCTTCATGAGATGCAAAATGACAAACAGGAGTATTGCAGATCAATGAAAATGCAAAAAGTGTATACACTGTCGATAGCGAACACGATCATTCTGATGGCTTTGATGTCAACATCTGTAGTGATGTTGATAATGGAACTGCGGTGAAAGGGACATGCAATTCGTACCCCCGACGTGAAAGACAGAAACCCACTTACTACAGTTTTTCATGAACAGACTTGAACTTGACCATGATTAAAGACTGATTTATAGACTTGGAGGTACTGTAATTGGATGCATGAATCAAAGTTTAAACCTTGTGGGGTTAGAAAACACTAGACAACAAAAGTGTTGGTATGATATGCCCTCATCACTACATTTTCAAAATTACAGTTTAAAATAATTTCAGGCAAAAACAAAAAACTGAATGCAACAACAAAGAGGAATGAGGAAAAATGTATACTCTATATGCCAAATATTTCGTGAGACTTACATTTTTGCGAATTTTGCGAGTTGGGTGCTATTCGCAAATTGAAAACAACACTAAATTATTAACCCTGATCCCCTACAAGAATGGATGTGCACGCATACATCTCTCTGTTCAGAAATGTACTTTACGAGTGCAAATTTAACCACTAGCTAAATTGTCCGGAAATCTTGATTCACAAAATATTACACTAGCTTAATACACAGCCCTCCATAGTTATGATAAAATTGATATGTGAACAAAAGATGCATTGTTGGATACCAACACACCTTTAATATCTTTTGAACTGCTTCATTTCATTTGAGGATTTTGTAGGAAATCAAATGGAATTTTGAGCCAAGGGGGAGAGATATGTATGAGGAATTAACAATAAAACAGTCATCATTTCCCTTACTTGCTCTACTCATCACAAGAAGATCGGAAGGATATGGAAAATAAACCGAATACATTGTATTCTAAACGAGAGACCAGGGGGTCTCGCACTCACCCGAGTATCACAGGTTCACCTTTCATGCAGTCACTAATCTAAATTACAGCTCTACTGAAATTTGACCAGGCATTTTCAAGTAGAAGATGAAAATGTACAATTAGGACCCACATTTGGACCCCCTCACCCCCCCCCCCCCCCCCCCCTTCATAGTATAACAAATTGAGATCCTTACTCCCTCGGGATGCTACCTGCCAAGCTTGGTGAAAATCCATCATGAGGTTTTCAAGAAGAAGATGAAAATATACAATTAAGGCCCCAATTTGGACCTCCCCACTCCTCCCCCCAAAGTGGGTACCCCTGGATGTGCTATGCACAAACTTGAAACTACAGTCATTAATGTACCAACTCATAGTATTAACTTAACTCTATCACTTCTGATTCTACAGAAGATTTTTAAAGATTCCTTAATTTTGGGAGGTTTGGGCCCCTTGGGGCCCCTCCAGGTGGGAAACGATGCCCATTTGAATAAATTGAGATCCTATCCCCCTAGGGATGCTACCTGCCAAGTTTGGTGAAAATCAGTCATGGGGTTCTCAAGAAGAAGATGAAAATGTACAATTTAGGCCCCATTAGGACCCCTCCCCATCTCCCTCCCCTGGGTCCCAAGGGGGGCATCCCCGATTCCGCCATGAACAAACTTGATCAATGTACTAACTCATAGTATTAACTTAGCTCTATCACATCTGGTTCTAGAGAAGACTTTTAAAGATTCCTTAATTTTGGGGGGTTGGGGGCCCCCTGGGTGGGGCATGGTACCTGTAATGAGCCTAGTTACAAGACTAGCACTCCATATCATGTCCATATGTCCAGCATCAATAAGCCAGGCTCTGGCCACATCACCATTAATGTAAAGTCCCTTCAAGGACTATGCTGACTTGCCACGTTGGCTAGTTTTCCCTCTGTGGACTCAATTGCAATAAAGTCCTCATCTCGTATAGTCAAGCTGAAGTCTCTCTCTCTAATATCATATGTAGTCCAGTAGCACTACAAGAATTATTACATGGTGTCAGGAGTAAAAAGCTATATTAATGCTCATCATAGATGGTATGAAAATTCCAGATGCCTTGTCACTACAAGGAAATGTGGCAGAGAACTGGAAAAGGTGGAAGCAGAGGTTCGAGTTGTACCAAACAGCGAGTGGTTCGGACAAGAAAGACCAGAAAGTGCAAACCTGTACTTTCCTCCACGTCATTGGAGAGGATGCACTGGAAATTTACAACACCTTCAGTTTTGAGGGAGAGAGTGATGGATCCAGCCAGACCGGACCAAGTCTTGCTAAGATCATTAAGAAATTTTCAGAGTACTTTGAGCCGCAGACAAACGTCACATATGAGAGACACGTGTTTAACACGAAATTCCAACAGGAGGGAGAGACTATTGATCAATTCGTCACGGATCTCAAGACGAAAGCAAAGTCTTGCGCGTTCAAAAATTTACATGACAGTCTAATCAAGGATCGCATTGTCGTCGTGATTAGAGATGATGGCACGAGAGCATGTTTGCTGCGTGAGAAGGACCTCACTCTTCAAAAAGCTGTCGACATTTGCCGAGCAGCTGAAGTAAGTAAGTCACAGGTGACGAAGCTCGCCACTGGGGCTGCGGGCAATGTCGAGAAAGAGGTCCAGCACATTGCTAAGAGAAACACGGGCAAAGGCTTCCGACACAAAGTCAGATTGACACAAAGTCAATGTGGTCGCTGTGGCTATGTTCATACAGGAAAAGTGTGCCCAGCAATGACAAAAAAGTGCAACAAGTGCAACAAAACGGGCCACTTCGCGAAAATGTGCAAGAGCGGTGGTAAAAACAAGCGTGTGCATGAAATCGGAATATCGGAATCAGAGGATGACATGTATGTCGACATGGTGCAACACAGTGAACATGGAACCAAAGCGAAAAAGCAGGACTGGATGGTTGAGTTGTCCATTGCTGGCAACATAGTGGAAATGAAAACGGACACAGGTGCACAGTGCAATGTACTACCACTGTCTGTGTGCAAAAAATTAAGTGCTCAACTGAAGCGTTCTAAATGTAAATTGGTGACCTACTCCGGTGAAAGGCTCAGCCCTGCAGGTAAATGTGAGGTACTGTGTGAACATAGAGATAAATTGTACCCACTAGAATTTCAGGTGCTCGACCAGAATGTTGCACCAGTACTAGGCCTGGAAGCATGTGAACAACTGAAACTGATAAAGCGGATTGAAACATTGGAAAGCCACGTTCAGCCAGAAGTGCTGCACAAATATGATGTCTTCGACGGGCTGGGATGTCTAGACAGGGAACACCACATCCATCTGAAACCAGACCTCCACCCAGTAGTACATCCACCGAGGAAAGTGCCTGTGGCAATCCGCGAAAAAGTGAAACTGGAGTTGAAACGCATGGAAAAACTAGGAGTGATTGTGAGGCAAGAGGAGCCAACACAATGGGTGAACAGTATGGTGGTAGTCGCGAAAAAGTCAGGCAAAGTCCGCATATGCCTGGACCCTAAGCAGTTAAATGACGCAATCAAACGAGAGCACTACCCTATGAAAACAGTGGAAGAGGTAGTGTCCAGAATGCCAAACGCAAAAGTGTTCAGTACCCTTGATGCAAACTGTGGATATTGGCAGTTGAAACTAGACCTAGAGAGCTCCAAACTATGCACCTTCAACACGCCTTATGGTCGTTACAGATACACAAGAATGCCATTTGGCATTAATGCCGCACCTGACATCTTTCAACGTAAGATGAATGAGCTGTTGGAAGGATTGGATGGTGTAGAAGTCATCATGGACGACATCCTGATCTGGGGAGCCAGTGAGGAGGAGCATGACCAACGTCTCGAACGGGTTCTACAGCGCGTTCAGGAGAGAAATCTGAAGCTGAATCCGTCGAAATGTCGCTTCAAGGTGATGGAAGTGACATATATTGGGCATGTGTTGACGCCGGATGGTGTGAGACCAGATCCAAGGAAAGTGGAAGCGGTAAGGCTCATGGAAACGCAGTAGCACTACAAGAATTATTACAGTACCCATTTTCATAAATTGAGATCCTAACCCCCTAGGGATGCTACCTGCCAAGTTTGGTGAAAATCCATCATGAGGTTTTCAAGAAGAAGATGAAAATGTACAATTTAGGCCCCATTTGGACCTTCCCACCCCCTCCCCCTGCCCCATGGGGTGGGGTGGGGGCACCCCTGGATCTCCCATAAACAAACTTGAAACTACAGTCATTAATGTACTAAGTCATAGTATTAACTTAGCTCTACCACTTCTGGTTCTAGAGAAGAAGATTTTTAAAGATTCCTTAATTTTGGGTGTTTTGGGGTTCCCTGGGGGACCCCTGGTTGGGGTATGGTGTCCATTTTAACAAATTGAGATCCTAACCCTCTAGGGATGCTACCTGCCAAGTTTGGTGAAAATCCATCATGAGGTTTTCAAGAAGAAGATGAAAATGTACAATTTAGGCCCCCATTTGGATCTTCCAAACCCCCCCCCCCCTGCCCCAAGGGGGGGCACCCCTGGATCTCCCATAAACAAACTTGAAACTACAGTCATTCATGTACTAAATCATAGTATTAACTTAGCTCTACCACTTCTGGTTCTAAAGAAGATTTTTAAAGATTCCTTAATTTTGGGTGGTGTGGGGCTCCCTGGGGGCCCCCTGGGTGGGGCATGGTGCCTATTTTAACAAATTGAGATCCTAACCCTCTAGGGATGCCACCTGCCAAGTTTGGTAAACATCGGTCCTGGGGTTTTCAAGAAGAAGATGAAAATGTACAAAGTTTACACAAGAAGATTCTTTAAAAGCAAGTTAACAAGTAACGGTACAAAATGTTAAAAAACTATTTGTCCATACATCCTTTTCTGACACACAAACATGCCAACAAGACAATATTTTCACCCGCAATACTGCAAATGAGGTTTCACGTGTTGTAACAGTTTGTAATTTTTATGATTTGTGTGAACACGGAATACTAACAAATGCATCAAATGATGAACATCAAGTTTCATGACACTTTCTGTAGTTCTCACTCGTGACCTAGTTGCATTACAGGATTGTTATCTCCTTGCAGTAAGTTCCATTGTCTCTATGAACTTTCCCCATCATTTCGGCTGTTTATACTTCAACCTCCTTTAGACTTGCACAGTGACTTAAACCTCCATGTTTCTGTCAGTTGTTGTCAACACATGTGCAAAAGATGCTCGACTGCTGTACAGTTCTCCCAGCGTGCACCAGAGCACCATTCCGAAACTTGCCATTCATGTAAAGTTCATGTTAAATCAACCCACACTCGTCATCTTGACTTCTTTGATGGGCCTGGTGAATCTTCAGCTTTCCTCTTTGCTGGAGAGGATTTGGCTGCAACAAGACAGGAAAGTAATGCACATGTCATGGAAAACAAATATAACACACAGATTGCCCATACACTAACAGGAATATCTTGTACAACTTTACAAGTTAAAGTTTGTCTCATGTGCTCATATTTTGTTACTTTCCCTTTGTCAGAATTATGTGCCACATACATTTGGATTGAACAAGGTTGTGCATTGTATTGGCACAGTTATACAATTTTATCTAATAAATGAAGTAAAGTTTTTGCTTATGTATACTGAATAGTGGACTCAAAATTCAGCATGTCACAATTCAGTATGATGCCTTTGGCCAATATAAAGGCTTCCATACTGTAAAGTCAAAAGTGAGATGAGGATACCACTTTTTTGGCTCTTTCACTCAACATCATGATTTTTACCTGATTAAAGTGCAAAATGATACTATTTCAATGGGTTAAAAGTAATTACCATTGGGGATTTGCATATATGAATCTATGTTTGGAAGGATCACATAATGAAGGCAAACATAAATTTAGAACATTCATGTCTGCTTAATAGAGGGTCAATTGTGATGGGCAAATTGCTAATGCATGGAGTGCTTCTCACCTTCTTCTTCATTCTCCCAGAGCGCATTCCTGACAAACCTCTTGGCAGCATCTTTGTCCAGTTTGGCCGCTGGCAGAAAGGAACACAGTATCTGACTTCAGCATGTTTTCATTATAAAATGCACTACATAAACTAGCAGATGCACATGTACTTGTGACAGGGAATAATTGACACACACACACAAAACAACCCAACAATATATATAACAGGACTTTGAACAACATTTCAAGAATATTTTGATTTTCCTTTTGTATCTTTTTTTTTTAAAGTATAAGGATTATGAAACATGACATTTTGATGATTGTCATCATTGTGCAAAAATTCATGTATATATACATACTTCAGATGTTTGTGTAGGGGGGGGGGGGGGGGGATCAGATCCCCTTGCTGTGAATTCAAACCACTCATCATTGCCTTGCTGAAGGTTTAGACATTTGCCATACATGCATTATTCATACCTGCTTATGTGCTACTGACCAGAGGTTTGTCTTCTTCCCCCTCTAAAGTTTGAAAAGTGTGATGTTGAAACGATGACATTACAGCCTGCATTTCACAAGATTTGCTTCCTTGTGAAGTACACTTTCATTTAGTCTTCACGTGCTGCCAAAATCTCTGGACTGCATCATACTCAATTGGTGCATAACCTATAAACTGCACTTGCCATTATTAAACTTTACTGTTTTATGCATGGAATGCAGCAACAGCCTCTGGATTCAAGTCTGTGAGCTGTTCATTCTTAAGTCTATGTGATGTCCACTTTTCTCGCACATCTCAGGTCAATTCATGAATGACCCAACACGTCTGAACTCACCTTTCTTCTTGTCCGTTATCTCTTTGACTTTGCCCATGTATTCCTGTATCCTGCGCTGTAGGTGAACCAACCAATACAGGGTACAATTATAAGAAAGAGTACTTGCAAATGCATAATAAACCTGGTAGGTTACCTTATAAATTAATACGGATGATAAAGTCTTTTACTTGATTTGATTTATTCCTCATGCTTCACAAAATACAATATTCGATAACATCACATAACAGGTATATGAGTCTTTCCACTTGGACATGGAGCATCAAGAGAGAGAAGTTCTGGCCATCTCTAATCAACTCAAGCACCTCCATTGGAGACTTAATGAAGTCAACAAAGAAATTGATAACGTAGCGGAACAGCCATTGAAAGTGCTTGGTCATCCATAGTCTCCCCAAGAACCAGAACGAGCGCACAAATGCAATCCTCTCACAGTTTGCTAAAAAGGAACTTGGCATTGGCCTCTACACCAAGGACATCGACACAGCCATAGACTTGCACAAAGACCTCCACTCACTGTTGAAAACACCTAAGAAAATGGACCACTGAATCTGAGAACAATAATTTGTAGTACAAAACTTGTATTCTCATTAATACACTACATAATAGACAGCAAAAATTTCTTGAAACATAACATGCATGCATACTGATAAAGTTATTCAAAGTTTGCTTCTACTATTAACAAAAACAGGAATACAATGTACCAGAGCCTTTGACATGAAATATGCGCTGAATTACAAGAGACTGTCAACAGAGCTGCCTATGTCACTTGGTATACATCATATTGTGCATGAATTGCTGGGACAGAATATTACAATTTTCAGAAACACAAACATTACTTACTAAATTATTACATTATATGACAGAAAAATTCAGCTGCAAGTCTTGCAACATGCAAGAGGAAATTTGAACACATAATTCCCATCCTGCTCACTGCAAAGTCACCACTGGTTGCGGATAAAGGATCGTATCAAGTTTCAGGTTCTTTCACGTGTATTTAAATGCTTTCGTGGAAATGTCCCTGCCTATCACAGTGAATTTAGTAAAGCCATATATCAGTCTGGTTGCGATGTATATGTAGAGTCCAAAAATCTCCTCTCCGAAATACACAGTACTATGTATGTGTGAAATCCAGGACATTTGACGACAGAGTGTTTGTAAAAATACTATCAGCTAAAGTATTCAACATTTTGCAGATTTTGAAAAACTCCAATGAATACTGATAACTTATCATTTTGATTATATTGTTGTTACATTATGAATGTTGAAATCTTATATTATTATATTCTTATGGTACAGGCAACTCCTGTTATAACAAAGTCCTTGGGACCAGCAGTTTTCTCATTACAGGTGTATCTTTAAATTTCATTATAGTGGAACAGCACAGTGTACAAAAATAGCAGATCATGCTACTTCTGCGACATACATTTTTACTTTGTTTGAACAAGAATTTTGATACCAGCAATCATGTTCATTATAACAGGAGTGCACTGTATTATTCTTTTCTGAGAATTTATTAGTAATATCATAATTACCAACTCTTGCTTGATAGGATGCTGCCTGGGGTCAACGCCTTGTGTGCAAAGATACACTGCATAGGGGAAAAGGATAATGTCACTGGTAAAGAATACATCATTATACAAATACAGAACACTGATGACAATCTGGTTCGGCACAAACATACATGAATAAGGTATGAATATAATGTGTTCATCACTCTAAAGCCCATTTTAACAACAATTACAAAAATGGAGTTCGACATTGTGAGCCATTGAATACAACAAAAGGAGATTAAAGTTTGGCCAGGTTGATTTCCTTTAAAAAGTTAGGACATTACTGTATATCCATATTCTTCTGTTCTAATTCCATGTACAATAAGATTAATCAATGTACTCGCGAAGCACATAAGTGCCAAGGAAAAGATGCCATAACTTTTCACCTTCTCGACCTTTTCACGTTTGACAAGATGAGATCCAAGTTCTTGTCTTCTGGAATTCTCAAGGTCCAAGAAGACAAAATGGAGAGGTACAATTACAAGATCTCATCTACATGTTTTCTCAGACCCAAGAATTTTGAGAAGACAAGAAGACGAGATCTTGGATCTCGCCTATATGGATCCGATAAGGTTGAGAGGGATAGGAGTTATCTTGTCTTCTCAATGGCACTTAAGGAATGTGAGTGTGAGGCAATCTTTGGTTTCCAGATTTCCCTTCCTCCTCCTTGCCCTGTCCAAGTCTGGTATGATGCTGGGCCTGTTAGAAGGCTTTTGTCAGATATGTGCATAGATGTGATGAATGCCTTTCTATATATGTGGGTACATTTTCTTGTCAGGCAGAGCTCTGTGGCGACTTACTGGAGTCTTCTAGCCACCTTAACCTCATTAAATTGCAAATCACGTCAAAGACAGAAAATAGTACATGTAGTTGGTTTAGACTGATTTTGATATCTGACTTCAAATTTGAATTTCATCCTCAACTGTTTCCAGCTTACACAAGTATATGGTTCCTTTTATCATGGGTGGCCACATCTGGGCACATGAAATTACATAAAACAGAACTTACTCCAGAACAGTGAGTTGATGGCATATGCAGAAACCAGCTGCAGCTTTGCTTTATCAAGCACATCCATCTGTGATCAAGTACAATGTACGTGAGAATTGACGATAAACTTCATATTACAGCAAGTCAAATGGGAATTGACAAAACAAATCAACAAATAAAACTGCATAAAGTCATATATCTTTAATGTAAGGCAGAAGTAGGCATGGTGTTACATAACACAAATACCTGCAGTGAATCATAGCAACTGTTCAAACTGCTCAGCATAGCAATAGCTCTCTGCTGATTGTTTATTTCAATCACATTTACACTTCACCACATCACAAGATGGTCAGGTTTTCTAGGTCATTTTTCTTTTTTCTCCAAGGCAATATCAATAATCCCTTGCAAAACTAGTAAAAGCCTAGAACTTTGGACGGTCTAAAGGATATAAAATCAGACTACATTGTATGCTTGAGGGGATGCATGATCAGTCACAATGCACAAGTTGTAGTTGTATGTACATTATGTACAATGTAGCAGAACAAACCTAAGACACAAGCTGAAGTGAATCATTGTCATTCGTTGGAGTATGAAACACGTAAGCTTTACTGTATGTGTGCACTGCCTGTAACCTACTTATATCTTTAAGTTTGTCCTTGTGCGCTTGCTATCGTTACACACTATCAAATCATCTCACCACAGACAACATACACAACTAGTATTAATTGTAGCATGACTTAAAAAATAAAGTAGTATCTAATATTCATACCACATGCCACACTGCCATGCCCACATTGTGCAGTATTCATAAGCGCATACACTGTCAGGCAATCGTGCACTTTATGGCCCTATTTTATTGGTGCGAGATTATACCCCAATCGAGCAGTGCGTGTGAATTAGAGTACCTATCAGGCACCGCAGGTTCCACAGCATGTGTTCCGGTACTGTACTGTGTGCATGTGTGTGATATTTCACGTTGGGATGCAATGTGTGTATGTGTCAACGTGAGTGTGCATAATGAAAGCACTTAATATGGTATGCCACATGGTTGCTCTATCGCCCTTCCCTGCGTGGCGTAATTGAGCAGAGACAAACAGGGTTTTCTGCATATTGGCACACAACGGAACACAGAACACAAGCAGTGGAAAACTTTCATCCTTCTTTCATGATATTAAATGAATGGATGGTGCATTATATCTCAAGCAGATCACCAATTAACCCATTGCAGAGGACATAATCACATATATCCACTGTCTTGGCGAAATTATTCTGTGAAATAATGAAAATGTTTACATCGTCTACACAGTAACCGATTTACGGGCAGTCACAACAAGGACACACACACACACACACACACAAGCCTTGCCCGCGTGGCGTGGGTGATTTGCGCGATTTGTGATGGGGTTAGAATGGATGAAGGAGCGGGATAAAAATGTATTCACTGTTGTGGCTAGCTAGGACGTTCAAAAAAGGAAGCTATTGTATTGCAGACTTACTGCCAACTTTCTCACACTTTCCTGCAGTGGAGAGCATTGGCAAAGGCATGTGATATCACACACGGTGTTCCTAAGTGTTTACTGTATGATCGATGTGTCAGAAGCGCAGTGAGGCAGGCTTTAATGAACTTAGCACTCGTCAAACAGCATTCCATACAGCAAGAGAAGCTCGCCAGCTGCTCAGTGCGTGGTGGTTCATGGGATATCAGTCCCTCACCTAACTGCGACCAGCCCCAACGCATAGCGTCGGGGTTGAGCATTGTAGGATTTTGGATCTGGAAAGGCGTAGTATCGCGGTTAAATTTAACCTTATATAGTAAAAATGTGTCAATTTGAATACTTACCGATGTATTCCAATTATTGACAAGAGAATACGCGGACATTATAGTCCGTTAATATTCCATTTCTGTCTAAATTGATGACTTTAAATGATTCGGTCAGCAGGGAACTCCAAGATCGACAACTGCTCACGAAGACGGGATTTGAAACCTCTGCGCTTGCACGAGTCGGTAGCACTGTAGCCTTTTTGACCAGGCACTCTTGCTGCATGACATCGTGTGGCGCCCGATGGTGTGGGCGTTTCACTCGAACCCTGTCGCCCGCCACTACACTGCGCGCAGCGAAAGGGCCTGGTCCAAAGGCTAAAATCATTGCGACTCTCATGCCTTATTCATATCGCCAATCGCCAATGCGTAAAGTGCCACGCAAGGTTGCATTGAAAGTCAAAGAATGAACGGGAGGTACATCTACATGGGATAAATGTGGAAATTAACAAGGGAACGAATTGTATGAATAAGGTAAAAAATGTACGCACATTATAAAAGTAAGCCTTTTGCTGGTAAATTACGAAACTTATAGTTACGCGAAAATTTGTGTTGCTTTTCCAACTTACACTTACAGAAATACTATAGCACTCTTTTTACTTGGGGCGCTCCCACAGTATAACTGTGTACAAGGAGCGCCCCGGGGTTACTATCTATGTTATCGACTATAGTATCCCTCACCTTCCCTTGGCCTTGGCGTATGAGGAATGAGGTACCAATAATCTTGGGCCGTAAAGTGCATGATTATCCACTGCCATATCCTTGCACACCACCACCATACACGCCCACTAAATTTACAAACGGTAAAACCTTCACATCACACTGTGCAATGTCAATGGGACGAGGACCGGACAAACACAGGCGCAGGCACAGCACTTCCACTCCGGCACTCTGACCACAGTCCGTCTCCAGTTGCAGTCACACTCACAGCCAGTCAGTGTTACAGTCTTGATTGAAGACAGTTGAATATCCAGGAATACACAGAGTGATGAATGGGCCAAATCGTGATATCGGTCCCCAGTCCCTTCTTGTTCTGTGTGTGCGTCTTAACCGTAAAATTTCACGTCTTCACCACGTAATGTGCAAAGTCTATGGTCGTATGGAGGTTGAATTTGAAAGCATGTTGATGTAGTCACCGGCTATGATAAACTTATGACGAAATGAATGGCGGTGAATGGAGTGGTGGACTATTTCACGATAATGCCAATGAATGTAAGAACCTTGAGATCTACTCCATAGGCCTATAAATGTACATACATGTATTGTAGACAGCAGGTTGCTGAAAACTGATTCACTCAGCACGAGGTTGATGAGCACGAGCGCATGAGCTACATAAAAGTACTGAGGTGCCTCCTAACGTGAATCTCCATACATGGGACCAGTCTAAAGAATGAATCGAGTAGACAGGCACGGCACGGAAGCGTGGAACTTTCACATCTCCGTTTCTACTATAACTTACCTTCCTGTGTATATCTGCGAGACTAACTGAAAACAGAGATTCAAATGTTTCTTCTACATCATGCAGAGACGATTTGAAGACCTCCAAACTTTTGCTTATTTCCTTGGGAGCCTCCATGTCAACATCGCTTGTCCACGTCGCGTCACCAGCGTTGCCAGGTCCAAACTGAGCAAAATCACCAAAAGCCTTGTAAAAAATCACCAAAAGCCATAAAAAAATCACCAAATTTGGAATAGCGTAGGTAAGGCTTCAAATTCAAGACAAAATTATGTCACTAAACCTTTACCAAAAACACTCTGCGCGACTCTCGGTGCAACTTTCGGCGCGCCGTAGTCACACACACTAGATGCATTTGTACGACGTGTATGGATATATGAGTGTTTGTGTGTGTCGAGTGACAAAAAAGGGGCACATGTTATGTTTCTACAGGAAATATGGGTAAAACTTTGGGCAAAATGCATTTTTGTTTTCAATTAGTGTGATTATTTTTCATTGGTCCAAAAATCACCAAAAAGTAACCAAAAATCACCGATTTTGATTTGGTTACCAGGCTAAAATTTTGTCACCAAACAACTTCAAAAATCACCAAATTTCACCCTTTTTGGTTCCCGAAATCACCATCTGGCAACACTGGTCAGAGCTGGTTGATCGTGCGTGGTGTGGTGAGTCTGTGGTGAGTATATGAGATGTCGATCGAAATCCTCCGCAAAGCGCAAGCGCTCGTCGCTGCATCGCATGCTGCATCTAGGCTATGCTAGCTGGGTACGGGTTGCTGGCTTAGATCGCATCGCGATTGCATCGCGAGCAATCGCGATCGCATGAGGAACGAATGAATCTGAAGTTTAGAGGACAAAAAAAAAAAAAAAAAAAAAAAAAAAAAAAAAAAAAAAAAATGCATTTTTTTTTTTTAAATTGTGTCCCACCTAATAACTTTGGTAGTTGCCGCACTTGTTGAGGATTATTGTTGGCTTATCGCTGAATTGCATACTATTGAGTACTTTAAATACGGAATGTAAATAACACACACACACACACACACACACACACACACACACACACACACACACACACAAAAAAAAAAAACTGGTACATTCAAACAGCTTGTACTGGTTTTATTTTTCTGTCACTCGCATTGCTTCATTTCTTGAAAATTATGCTACAATCTCTCAATTCAAAATTTCCAGACAGGTTCATTGGTTTGAGCAAGGAGGTTCAAGGGATGGAGTTACAACAGTGTCATTTTCTTTGATTCCATGTTTGATGCCGCCACAAAGAAATATTTGAAGTATGTGCTAAACTGGAGCTGCCTCACAGATAGGATGACAATTGATTTATGTGGCATTGCATCATGACTCATCACTCTCAATGGAAGATATGTCTTCATGATGATAATTAATTTTCGCTGTCCCTTCTTATGAAACATGAGCGGTACATAGGGTACAGACAAAGGGGTGTGCGAATAAAAATTCCACAAAAATTGACGAATTAAGAATTAAAATTACCCGACTTTACATGTTTTTTTACACTAATCTAACATTATGAATTAATAAAGAACTACACTTGAAGATTATACCATATCAGTTTCATTTGTCGGAAGTGATCGTAAAGATGATGAAATCGACTTTCCAGTAAGGGTGCAGTTCAAAATTCACATTTTCACAACGTACGGCTCAGATTTACACTTTTTGACATAATTCTGGACAGGAGTTACTTTCTTTTTCATAATTATGCCTTATCATTAGCTGAAATTTAATTTCCTTTAATACAAAAACAAACAAAATATAGCCAACATTATGTTAGCGTTCCAAATGAATCATTTCTTTGCTCGGAAAGACGGCGGCATCGAACCCCGATCATCAAAGTCACAAATGCACCTGTGGAATTCTTTTGTACGTCAAAAGAAAACTGACAGCTGTTTGAATGTTTACAGCCAGTTGGAACTTCATTTCTCAAACCTCCTTGGTTTGAGTAAAATCAGTTCGTTGTTTACACGCACGCGGACACACACACGCGTACACACACACGCACACACACACACACACACATACACACACACACAGTACACAGACAACTTACAAATACATACACACACAAATAGAAATGATTTTGTATATAAAAATATATATATATTGTAGGCCTATAATAGGCCTATATCTCTTATTGGTTTCGAAGGCCAATATTATTCAAGTTGCTTAACTTGGTTATGATTAATAGTATTCCAGTTTATAGCATTATTTCAAAGTGAATCAACTGATAAATTGTCCAGTTCTGACCAGTGGAATCCAATTGGTATGAATTTGCCCAGTTTGGTCCTTTTTGTCCTAACTGGAGTCAACTCATGTACTGGTTTGCTTTTCAGTGTGCCTGTTCATTCCATTGTTTTCAAGTCGAATCAACTATGATATATAGGTAGGCCTAATTTACGTCCAGTCGATTCCAACTGGTATCAAAGGGCACTGTTGTTTCTATTTGGAATCAACAGGTTGATGTACCGTTTTATATCATCGCCGGCAAGAAAAGTGAAGTATATCTGCAAGTGTGTCAAGAATAGTCCTTTCTACTGGTATTTGATTGGCCAGCTCTTATCTAAACATTAGTTTCAATTAAAATAAGTGATAGGCCTATATTTTAGACGTGTCAGTTAATTCAAATTGTTTTAGCGGGATTTCTTAGACTGTAAATCTGCCACCGTGTTTCCAAATGACAGGCCTATAGAATTACTCAATCTGTTCAATTTGTTTCACCTGGAATTAACTGGTATATTTCACGGCTTGCCAGTTCATTCCATTCGTTTCAGCCAGAATGGTGTCGAATCAGTATAATAGGCTTACAGTTATCCAGCCCAACGGACCGGCGTATGATATAGTAGCTGCATGGGTGCAATGGATTCAACCGAGACCAATAATGATACCAGTTAAAATTTCCTTGGTGGTATAAATGTTTCCCGACCCGAATATTGATGTAACATAAACATTTGAAAAATGATGGTCAATAATAAAGTGGACGGTAAAAGTGACTTTGATACACTAAGTCTATATACATACATGTCTATTTTTTTTTTTTCTGGTTAAACAACGTAACGTACTGGTTGAATAATTTATGAAAAGTGGCCGTCATATTGATAGTGGTCATAAATAAAGAACATTTTGTTCATAAATTCGCCATATTTTGACTCCATATCTGTGTAGTTTAAGACGATTAACGACTGCTGTTACGATCGCACCTACAGGAATTCGAATATTGACGTAAGACACATTTACGTCATGAATATGAAAAAAGATGTAAATGATTTCCGTGAAAATCACTTCATTTTGAGGACATAAAAACAACGTGAAATATGTGAAATAAAGTTGTCCTTATTACCTCATGACTTGTAGGGCCTAAGGCAGGCCCGTAGCCAGGGGGGGGGGGGGGGGGGGGGGGTGCGTCGGGTGCGTACGCACCCCCCAAATTCTGAAAGGTCCACTTTTTCATAATAACGGTTTTTAGCAATTCTCAAGATAACAATCCAAATAAATATAAAGACACATTATATGCTACGTAAATGTGGAAGAGTACGTTTAACAATGTTAAAAATAATTGTACGAAACCCTTTTGTTGTATGAACCATCGGATCGTCCCCATGCACACAAACACAAATGTTATGTATCAATTTTTGCGAGCTATTATTATATTGGCACTGCATGCCATGGCCCTTGGCGCGTGTGACCGGTGTTTTTTTTTCCACTGGCCGCCCGAGTACGTGCGATTCGTGGGTGACATTGAGGTTGACACTTGCATTTTTTCACAGGAACAGAGGTAAGTGGATGAAAATCTAATAGCCTCAAGTTTACATATATGATAAAAATTAAAGAAATTTCCTCGAAATTACTATAATCGAAAACCTGAGATATTTTATATCTACGTCTCACAAAGATATAGTACATGTATATATAAGTACATGTTGGCATGATAATGCCTGGGGATAGATTATTATGTCAACTATTTTCCATCATGAATGCATGCTCCAATCAAATTGTGAAAAGGTGGTCATGAATTAGCATTTCTTACGAACGATCAGGGGAGACAAAACAAAATGAAAGGCCTGTCTTACTCCAGTTCTCTTGTAACACTCATTGGGCCATTATGCATGCCTAACGAATTATAATAGCTGCTTTTTCTAGCCCTTTTGCTAGTACCAACATTCGAGAAAAGATCATCTATCAAGTAACTGTACGATCTCCGTGCATAATCTAATGCTTTTAAACACACTTGCCTACTCGCCTTCAGCTGGCATTTGCTTACGGTTCCAACAAAAGAATTCACCCGACCCGTAGAGGGTATGAGAGAGAATGGAAAGTGCTGAGCTATGAAGTAAAATGGTAAAGTAAAAAGTTTGTCAGATAGTATTACAAAAGAAACTCATTCTTTTTTGTTTGTTTATTTTATCATTATTTACTTATCTCTCTTCTAACTTAAAGGTAGTGGATCTCTTTGCAGCCCAAATTCGAAAATGCCTAGAGACTGCTAGTAACCAAATATGCTACTATAATTTAATAAATAAGAAATAACCATTCCAGTATGTATCTTAGTGTGCACAGTAAGACAGATCAAATCAAATAGGAAAACATCTGAGCACTAAGCCTGAGGTCTGAATTTGCACTCAACTTCTTCCAATGGCTAACGGATGTTTAATTTTTGAATTTCACTGACCTCCAAATTTCACAAAGAAAACCTTCTTAGCATGATGGTTAATATGACATTTGACTGATATTGGAGATGTTTGCGAATCGGATCTACTACCTTTAATATTATTAAATCTAAAATGATTATTTGAAAGTTCGGAAATGCTGGAAATATCCTACCACAAGGAGGCAAAATATAAATGGTTCACATTTACAATTCATTTTGTTTTAAAAATTTTCTTATTTATTTTCGTTTTTGACAAACTCGCATACCAACGGCTGATATACTGTATAGTAAAGTGAATGTTTCATCTTCCAAACAGCATCCAATGGGATGGAAAACTCCAACTGAAAGGTGGACACCGTGACCATACTCGCTAAAGAAAACGCGTAATAGGGGTCGTTTTTTCTCACGGATTAGATGGAAAGTGTGATGTACGAGCGTATATAATCAAAGGGTATCAAAAAGGCCGAAATTTGGGAAAATGGTATATTGTTCAATCATGATGAAGTACTTCTTTAGGGTGCAGGAAACATTTAAAAAATACTTGTTTTTAAGGCACGAAAAAATCATATGATCATTACTCGTTTAGGGGCCATTTTGAAAGTCCATGTATGAGCATGGTGTCCACCTTTTAATTGTCGCTACCGCTCCCGGGACAGTATCAAAGGACCGTTTTGTTAATTAACGCAATCCCCCCTTCCTTTAAAAATCCTGGCTTCAGGCCTGCTAACGCGGGTATACAATAGAAAAAAATAAAAGTTAAAACAACACCAGGAAAATCACTATTCTCAATTTTGCGGCGCGCTACGCGCGCAGAGTCTCGAACACAATTAAACTTTGCAACTTCCTGGCAAAATGAGTTTTTACTATTTCCTAGATGAAATACCGTAACGCGATTGCATGCAACAGACAAAAATACAAATTTCCTCGAGACTTTAAAACGTCATTAAAACAGTCAAAATTCACAATTTGCAGCGCGCTTCGCGCGCAAATTCTTATACAACTTTTGTAGTTCGGTCGTCCAAAGAATATATATATATATATATATATATATATATATATATATATTGTATGTGTGCGTGTGTGTGTGTGTGTGTCATCATTGGTATTGGCACCGAAGGTCCGTTTTTTTAGTGACCGCACCCCCCCCTTGAAAAATCCTGGCTACGGGCCTGCCTAAGGGCTAATATAGTCCATGTGATAATAATTATGGTCAACCAGTCTGACGCTCAAATGATTATCATGCAATCGAAAGGACAAAAGAATGGGAAATCTTTTTGAATTGTCTTAGTCAGAGGTTATTAATTGGTGAAGCTATAACGTAGATCTCCCATATTTCATATTGATCATGAAAATAATGTAATTATGCAAGGACGTCTATACTAGGCCTATACGACATAAAATTGTCACCTTTTGACTTATGAAAAGTCTTTGACTTGCTGGGCATCGTCATTTTTATGTATTTCACGTCAATTTTTAACACTTGCAGCTTCGTGATTAAGCCGCGCAGAAATTGAGCACTGTAAAAATATAGGTCGGTGGACAAATATTTGACATAATTCCCAAAATAAACGTTGTAGTTAACATTAGGCGTTTTCACATCAGCCCGATAAAAATCCAAGCTCGAGATATTTTTTTTTAATTTCCCAAGTCAGAAAATAGCGCGCTATTTCGAAACATCGGGCTGATGTGAAAACGCCTATTGCGTCACCACCGGAGACGTGTCCAGAGAACTCTGACGAATACGTGTACAAAATTGTACTGGATATGTATGGATAGCCAAATGTCCCACAATCGAAAAACTCGGTTAATCGTCCGATACACTTAGTTTATCGCCCCCCCCCCCCCCACAGAAGACCTGAATCGCTTAAAAGCTATAAAGTCTATCGATAAACTATGTCTGTCAAGTGAAAACTAAGTTTATCGAGCGAAAACTTTGCTTATCCTAATGAACTTAGTTCAACAACCAGCAAACTCAGTTTCTCGCGAAAAACAGAGAATTTTTTTTCGACGATCTAAGTTCATCAAGTGATTAATTTTGTTCATGAAGCAATAACCAGGGTTTTTCAGTAAACTCTGTTTGCAAGCAATAAGCCGAGATTTTATCGAGCGATAAACTAAGTTTTTTTTTTTTACCTGGAAAAAAATGAGTTTTTGTATTGACAAAACTATGCTCACTGAGCCATAAACTAAGTTTATTGCAAGATAAAAAGAGTTTATCGATAAAGCGACTTAGTTTTTCACTCGATAAATGATAGTGTTTTCAATACCATATTAAAACTAACAAAATAAACCAAAAATCTAATCATTCTAAAGTCCGTTTATTAAGTAGTAACTAAGTTTACTCTGTTATCAAGTGCAAAATTAAGTTTATCAATAAACTCTGTTATCAAGTGCAAAATTAAGTTTATCAATAAACTCTGTTATCAAGTGCAAAATTAAGTTTATCAATAAACTCTGTTATCAAGTGCAAAATTAAGTTTATCAATAAACTCTGTTATCAAGTGCAAAATTAAGTTTATCAATAAACTCTGTTATCAAGTGCAAAATTAAGTTTATCAATAAACTCTGTTATCAAGTGCAAAATTACGTTTATCAATAAACTCTGTTATCAAGTGCAAAATTACGTTTATCAATAAACTCTGTTATCAAGTGCAAAATTAAGTTTATCAATAAACTCTGTTTGTAATAACTAAGCTAACAGAATAGGAAACTCTGTTAATCAATTGGAAAACAAAGTTATTCGTGATAATCTAACTGAAAGTTAAGTTCTTTTTGTTTAATAAAATGTGTTATTTCGATTCCATCATCCATGATCGATTACAAATGGAACTTTCTGTAACAGCTGAAACATTTATAGTATACAAAATGCAACTGTCATTGTGTCAAATGATAATTATCATACGTTACAATAACATATATCAATAAATGCATCCATCATCAAGGCAATAATTATTAAACAATGGAATCAAGATAATTAATAAGGGGTCAAACAATAAGCGTATACATGTATGAACTATGCATTCAATACCTATGCATAGGTGTACATATTCAATGTCTGTACATAATCCATGCCTATATTTAAAACGTTGTTACCCCTCGATCGCTCACTCCGGCTATTAAACATTTCCACTCCGGGCACACCACATCAGGTTTACCTCATTCAAGCACAAATGCACAAGCACACAGACAAACACACAGAGCCTGTTCACCATGAACACAAATAACCACACAACAATCATGCAATGTAAATGGTATAGCTATAGATGTACAGTATAGACTTAAAAGCAACGTGTTAATATCCACAAAAAATTGGTTCCATTTCTTGCTGTTCGCTGTTGATGTTCCTGCTTTACTTCGTTTCATTGTGAATTTCTCGAATTTCCGACATTCTTTCCTATACTTCCTTTATCAATTGGGGCCTGCTCTTTGCAGGGCAGGAAAATACACCATCATTGAGTTCCTCAATAATATCAATCAAATGGTTTATGAGTTGCCCCTTTTCCGATATCTGTATTTTAGTATACATACATGAACAGATTGCCAATTTGTATTTGCATGGTACCTGGGGTAAAACAAACACTTCACTGCATAATTTCGAAAGATTATTAACTTTTTTGAAATGAAAAAAAAAAACCCAAATGTTCATAGGTCTCAACCTTAGAGTGACAAAACGCATATTCATTGTTTCCTGTTAAACCCAAAAAGAAATAACTTTCCCTTAAGTATCAAACCATACAACATTTGATATTGAAATTCACGTAACTTGCAACCGAGAGAAGACATCCTCGAGGCGTATGAAATCCAATCTAATACATGTATCTCTTTCCTGAAAATCCTATGAAGAGTTTGTTCGCAAAAACCGATAAGTCCATATTTGCCAAATGGAGATATTTGCGATTAGGGCCTAAAGGTCAAGAAAAATAGAGAGAATACTAAGAAAATTTTTGCTTCTTTTGACCATAACTTCAAAAATGTACCTTTATATGTAATGACCAATATATCATTCAAAAGGCATTATTTTGTACTTTATGACAGAGACCGTAATTCAAAATCTTCAAAAATGGACTTATCGGTTTTTGCAAACAAACTCTTCAATACCGGTATATCAACTAAATTATTAAATGCTGTTGATGTTTTAATTTGTCAATTCATCCCTCATCAATGCTTTATAGATAAGTTTTGATATACATTGTATCCCATCCTTTGTATGATGTACCTGTATCTCATTCTGCAAATAAAATTCATTTTATTACGTACATGTACTGCTAACTGTATCCTCCATGATTTAATATTTACACACTGGTATTCCGCACCCTTCCTCGCCCTTTATAGAGCATTTGGCTTGCCATACATGTAAATGGATGCACTTGACATGCAGTTCCCAGTGTACAGAGGATAAAGGATCGTCGTCGGAGACAGGATGCGATGGTCTAACTGGGTCTAGACGTCTCTCGACTCGAGAACTCCGCAGCAGCAGATTCACTCTACAAGTGCAGGTATAATGTGTGTACGTGTGGCAGCGAGGAGCACTCCGAGTCAGATGTCCCATACTCAATCAAGCTACACAACTAGTGATAGTGTAGTACAACTGAAGTCGAAATCTCGTGGTGTGTGGGCGTACTGAGATTTCGAGTTTATTTGTCTGATTGTTTCCCGGTGTCCAAAACTCTCTAAGTGTTTACGACTTTCGTGACGGAGTGCCGGTTGGATTATAAAGACAAAAGTGTACAGTGCAGTGCATTATCGACATCATCACTACTACTGCACTACCCGTGCCGTGGGCTGTTCGTTCACCAGTCAGTCTACGCTACCGACACGACGTACGGTGTCACTGTCAGTGTCAGTAAACTTGTCGTCACAACTGGTGGTCATTAATATACGGCAAGCAATCGAGCTAGTGCGTGGATGCCCAGCGAGTACTTGACGGTGACAGGTAGACATCTATGATATTAACAACCATCCACTTTTTTCTTCTTTTTTTTTTCAGCCTCGTCACTATATCGTGGTGCACGAGAACAGATATTTATTATAGGCAACCTAGAGGGAGAGTTCTATACCGGCACGTGACCGGTATTATTATTACTATTAGGAAATAGGAAACTGCAGTGCTGGTACTACGAAACAGCTGATGCTGTACTGTCTGTAGTTTACATTCAACAAAGGAATCATGGTGTCTTTTACAAGCAGAAAACAAACTAAATTTACTGTTGATCATAAAATAGACTAAATTAGCAATCACCTGGAACAACTTCACAGTTCAGGCTAATTAAAATTCTTGTGGAATGAAAGCCTGTTAGATGTCCCAAGACGGAAATCTATTTCTGTAAAGAAATAAAGAAAACATAGCTTGATGTTGCTTGAATTTCGTTAAAGGTGCATGGTCCCGGTGTTTAAGTCAAATGCATACGCGGGCGCACGGTGCAAGTTTCGTATAGAGACCTACGCTGTCGACTCCCCTTTGGCGCTTATGCTTTGGCCCACTCCCCGAGTCCGAAGAAGTCCGATTCATTGTAGTCAGTGGTCCGATCATAGTTCGGCTCATGATTCGGCTGAGGGGGAAGACAGCTTTAGCGAACTTCTTTTGTGATGTCATAATGAGAAGCACATATGCACACACCCTGGCATTACTACAGACTGCACGATGCGCAGAGAAGACAACGAAGGCAACGTTACTTAGCAACACCTATGCACTTTACTCTTGATGACAGCTTAACTCCGGTAATCTTCGTATCAATGCTAACGGTGATCAGCAGTATCATCAACAGCGCCCTCTACACTACTGGGACTATGCCCCTTTTAAAGTACACTATGTCCAGAGATTTGCGCCAGATCATAACTGCCAGTCCACACTGCAGTATGAGATGCGCTGCCTGCCTGCCAAAAAGAAAACTTACAAATTGTACAAATTCCGATGGAGACAATTTCAAGGCAGTTGCAATGTGAATTCTACAGCACTGTTAGAAAATCAGCAAAATACTCTTAGATTGTTAGTATTACACTTAATGAAGTTGTAAGAATTTACATTGCATTGTTGCATTGCGTAGCTGCTTCTTTGTATACATGTAAGTGTTGGATAGTTGCTGAAATGAAATTATAGTGTGTTGCATCACTAAACAGTCATTATCTTTGGGCTTCTGCATGGTTGACTTTGTGGGTTTGTAGGGGGAAAAGTGAAAAAAAAAGTGGTTTCAAAACAGACAGAAGTTTGATAATGCTTGTCTGATGTACTCAAATGTTTGTTCATCTGTTCCTTATAACTTTTGTGTATTTTCACTCATCACAGATTTCCCAGCTATTTATGAATTTTCTTTTAAAAGTGTCTGGGAGTATACTAACAGTGTGTTAAAGGACAAGTTCACCTTCATAGACATGTGGGTTGAGTGAATGCAGCAATATTAGTAGCTAACACAGTGAGATTTTGAGGGAAATTGGACAATCCATTCAAAAGTTACGAATTTTTGAAGTTTCTGCACAATCTAGACTGGATGAAAAGACTACTGTAGCTTTTGATGTCACATGTGTACAACGATATAAAGAAAGAATAAAGAAAATTCAACATATTTTCACTTTTCTCGCATAACAAATGAACACTTGACTTCTCTCTTTCAGAAGGCAGGGGGAATAATCTTACCCTTAACATACATTGTATGCCAGTAACAAGTTGAAGAAATGTGCACTTTATTCAAAAAGTGAAGTTATGTGAAATTCTCTTTTTGTTTTCTTTACATAGTTGTACGGATATGACATCATTCACTGTAGTAGTCTTCTCATCTAGCAGTGACTGCCCAGATACTGTAAAAATTCGTAACTTTTGAACGGAATGTCTGATTTTCCCCAAACTTTCACTTATGTGTTCTACTAATATTACCGCATTCACTCAATCCACATGTATATGAAGGTGGACGTGTCCTTTAATTTCATGATCAAGAGTAAAAACCCCCTTGAAACAAAATAATACAAATGCATTTAAACCTTGTGATTTACTTGAAACTTGAAATTGTTTTCTTTGTACTTTTAGGGTACATGTGGAAGTGTGTGTTGACAAACCCCCTGGTCTCTGCTTGCTGTGCAAGACACAAGAATATGGAGAAGTTGGTGTGGTTGCCCTTTGCGCCTTTGCTTGTGCTCTACTTAATGGCCATGGTTGGGAACAGTGTTGCAGCACCAACGTCAACTGACATGTACATGATGTCTACAGTGTTTGTAACTGAAACTGAACTTGAGAATCTGAGCACCGTCACAGCACCATCACCCAGCAAAGAGAATCAGAAAAATGATTCCAAACTTGCAAGTCCAGCAGAGCAGGTATATTATTCCTACCTAATCTTGACTAATGAGGGATGCTTGTATTTGGATATAAAGTGCATGGAGAGCCAGAACTTATCGGTAGTAGAAATGGAACTCACATGACTTCACACAACACAAAATTCTGCTTAACTGAAAGTGTGCTTTAGTTGACCTAGTATCCTGTTTTGACTGATCTTGTTTTGCTGTTACATGCATTGGAATCATTCCCAGTATCAAGACACTGAAATAAATTGTGTACAGATTGATGATGATTGCTGTATGTTTTTAGCAATTTACCAATGTGGTACTCTCATGAATGAACAGAGTACTGTAGGCATCTTTATGTCATCAAAAGGTAAAATATTTATGACAACTCTGCTCTAAAGGACAGTATTTAGGGAACATTTCCATTTTGTGTGACCTTTTAAAGCTTCTCACTGATTGATAGTACACTCTGTGTATCAAAACTCAGTGCACCTCAGCCTGATTTATTGTCTCCATTTGTGTTGCCATGATTAAATGAGATCAACAGATATTGTTCATTTAGCTTGTATACCAAGGTACACTGTATTTCACCTTCAATCTTTTTGGAAAACTTGCCCGAAGATATTGGTGACAGATCATGTGAGTGTTAGAATGAAACCCATTATAATCATAATCGTTATCTGTTTCCAACAGCCCCCTTTATTCCATTATTTTACAATGTTGATATGTTATTCATAATGCGCTTGTACCCTGCAGGGTGACATGACTCCAGAGTCACCCACTGTGGAACAGACTGCACAACAGTCAGCTCTGCCATCAACCCAGCCTGCAGCAGAGTCCACCAGAAGCCCTCAGTCGCAAAGCTCGATAGACGGTCTGAGTACCTCCTCTACACCAAGTAGCAAAAGGACAATGACACCGTCCACATCAGTTTCCACTTCGTCAGCTGTATCCTCACAGCAACCACCTACTACGAAGTCATCCACGACTTTAGCCACGCACTCAACGGGAGAACCAGTGGAGGGAGTGTTGTCATCATCAGCAAAGACCCCTACTCAAAGCCCGTTGACATCGTCTGCAAGCACCAGACAAGCAACGACAGGCGCAAGCACAGGACAACCTTCGACACAACCCACGACGTGGCATCAATCCACGTTACCGCATCAATTTACCACATCGCCGCAGAGGGAGATATCTGCTACTGCGACAGCAGGTGCAGTGCTGACATCTTTAAAGAAGGCAACTGCACCGCATAGCCATACACCAGCTTCAAGTGAGTATATTATGGTCATTGTTATTTGTGTGTGTGTGTTTATATTTTCTTTTATAGTGCACTCCTGTATAATGAACACGGTTTCGTAACATAATTCCAGTTACAAGGAGGTAAAAATCCAGGCTGTAACATTATTCGCCCTATGTTTTTTATTGTTTACTTGTTTGGTTATAACGAAATTTTGATATGATGAAAAAAACTGCCGGTCCCCAGGACTTCATTATAATGGGAGTCCACTGTATCTGCGACCCAAATTATTTGCTCTTTTCGTTGCTATTTAAGATTTATCAACCTTTTGTCACAGAAAACAGCACAAGAACAATTGGTAGCAACAAGAACGAGTGGTAGCAAAGTGTATTCTTTGCAGCTAACACATGGAGATCGGAGTGTGCATGCTACTGCTATGTATTGTCTGGCTTTGATATTCCAGACATGTAGTGGAAAAGCTCTGCACACTATTTATCTGACAGGGCTAACACCATTACAGATAAGAGCATTCTACAGTGTAGTGAATCATGATCATGTCTGCACTCTTGTAGTTCCCATTAGCACGGTACATTGGGAAAGAGGAAAGGTTCTAAACGTTGTACAGTGTACCTTGTATTATGCTAAAGCTTGCATTGACATAGACCAGCTTCCTTTTGCCACCAAATTTGATTATTCTTCGTATCAGTTGCAATCCAATTGTAATTTCACATGAATTGCTGCCATGACAACCATAGAGTATGTTTTAATTGTGATGTTGCATTTTTGTGAGTTAGCTGATTCAATTCATCATACAAAATTCGAGTTCAGTCCAATTATTTTTCACACCTTTCCACTGAAAGATCTAAGACATATCTCAAGCCAGGATTGATAATAATGTCTGAATGTTTTAATGTTTCAATTTGTAAAGGATTTTTATGGAATCAACATGTGGTTTTTGTATCATTTTAAACCTTTTAATTCATATCATCCTGGTGGAGTTTGATATAGATATGAATATTAATGTTCATACATTGTAAAACATATCAAGAGTGGTAATTATTCCCTCAGAATTCCATTCATGTGTTACACTGCACTTTTTTTCTGTGAGTAAAACATGAATCTCTATGTATGGAAACATTGAAATATAAGTGTGTTTCTTAGCAATTGTAAATGTAGGTCAAAATTGATCTTAAATAACAGATTTTGACCAGACTCATTCGCAGCTTGAATTTGTTTTCCACTTTGGTTATTTAATAAACGTCACATTGAGATTTAAGATTATAACTTGGCTTCACATTGGTCATGAATCAAAGGATAAGTGGTCAAAAAAAGGCAGAAATAACTTTGATGTTGGGGAATGAGCAGTGTGTAAAGAGTGATAGTTGCATTTTTGTGTACTTTGATCTGAACTTGACCATGATCGTTGGCTTTAGACTCTCTCAAGAGCATGTTGCTGTCAAAAAGAAAATCTTTTATTCAGTTTAACATGAAGAAATATCAAATAGCAACATTTCGCTTTGTATGTTCTGTAAAGACTGGATACAGGTATTTGTTAGCAAGCAATGATGGTTTTAAGCACATGAGAATGAACCTTTTTGCTTTCAGCACGTTTAACCCTCAATGGAAGTCCACCCTGAATAATTAGTTTGTGTTAATGGAATCAGAAAGAGAAGAGGAACAGAATAATGAAAGTTAGGCAAATGTAAGATGAGCTCACATGCTACATTACAAAGTTGTCAATTTCTGTTTGAGTGGTCACATCATCAAAATTTCATTACTTTTTAGCTCACCTGAGCCAAAGGCTCAAGTGAGCTACTATTGCGATCGTTCTTCGTCCGGCGTCTGGCGTGCGTTGTGTGTAAACTTTTAACATTTTCATCTTCTTCTTGAAAACCCCATGATCCATTTTCACCAATCTTGGCAGGTAGCATCCCTAGGGGGTTCTAAAGGAACTAAATTTGTTAAAATGGGCACTATGCCCCACCCAGGGGGCCCCCATGGGGGCCCAACCCCCCCAAAAAAAATTAAGGAATCTTTAAATATCTCCTTCTCTAGAACCAGAAGTGATAGAGCTAAGTTAATACTATGAGTTTATAGACATTGATGACTGTACTTTCAAGTTTGTTTATGGCAGAATCAGGGGTGCCCCCCCCCCCCCCCCCCCCCTGGGACCGGGGGGGGGGGGGGGGGGGGGGGGGGGGGGGGGATGGGGAGGGGTCCTAATGGGGCCTAAATTGTACATTGTCATCTTCTTCTTCAGAACCCCATGACCCATTTTTCACCAAACTTGGCAGGTAGCATCCCTAGGGGGTTAGGATCTCAATTTATTAAAATGGGCACCATGCCCCACCAAGGGGGCCGGGTGGGGGGGGGGGGGGGGGGAGGGGGGGGGAGGGGGGCCGCAAACCCCCCAAAATTAAGGAATCTTTTAAAATCTTCTTCTTTAGAACCAGAAATGATAGAGCTAAGTTAATACTATGACTTAGTGCATTGATGACTGTAATATCAAGTTTGCTCATGGTGGAATCAGGGGTGCCCCCCTTGGGACCCATGGGAGGGGGTGGGGAGGGGTCCTAATGGGGCCTAAATTGTACATTTGCATCTTCTTCTTGAGAACCCCATGACTGATTTGCACCAAACTTGGCAGGTAGTATCCCTAGGGGCATAGGATCTCAATCTGTTCAAATAGGCCCTCCAAGGGGCCCAAACCTCCCAAAATGAAAGAATAAGTGATAGAGCTACTTTAAATAATACTAAGAGTGAGTACATTAATGACTGTAGTTTCAAGTTTATTCATAGCAGATCCAGGGGTGCCCCTTTTGGTGGCAGGGGGACGGATGGGGAGGTCCAGATGGGGGCCTGAATTGTACATTTTCATCTTCTTCCTGAAAACCTCATGATGGATTATTATCAAACTTGGCAGGTAGCATCCCTAGGGGGATAGGATCTCAATTTATCAAAATGGCACCATGCCCCACCCAGAGGGCCCCAGGGGGCCCCAATCCCCCCAAATTAAGGAATCTTAAAAAATTTGGGCCCTTATTCGATACTCACGTGAGCACTAGACCCAGGGGTCTCTTTTTTATCTTTTAATGAGAATTTGGTCAAAATTACATTGTCCTATTCTCATTTTTCTGGTTCTATTCAACAAATTTATTTTTAGGGTGGACTTCCCCCTAAAGTGCCTGTGCCCAAACTGCTATTGGCTTTGTGTACAGACATATTGCCAATAGTACTGACTTGGTTAGGTTAATGGAGGTTCAGTAATCTCTGTCTGTTATGAAAGTTCTTCAGAGAATTTTATTTCATTCTTTAGAAACCATATTGATTTCTAGTAATCATAAAATGTCATGGGATGAAATGCCCTTAAGAGCAGGTAGGTCAGAACTTACAAGATGCTTTCATTATAGGGCCTGATGCAAGGATACACAAATGCACATGTACACTGTATTATTTAATGGATATCTTTAGCAGTCAGTCATTATTTAGGGGTTCAAACTTCATAGTCACTTCATCGTGTGCCCAGTAGAATGACACAAACGCATGGGAGGAGCCTAGAACAGTGATGCAAACGCATGTGAGGCCCATAAGTATATTATGCGCCTCTCTTGTGCATTCTTGTCATCATTTCAAGCATTTTATGCTCCTCGCATGCATTTGTCTTGTTCTCTTCAGGGCACACAATGATTTGGATTGAAACCAATTTGTTAATCTGTCTTACAGATATTGTTTGAGACATCACAATTGATCTCTTTCCCTTTCCCTCTTTTTTTTTCTCTGTTTGCTTTTGTACTACACATCTGTCTGTCTCTGTGCCTTTATCTGTTTGTGTATCTTTCTGTTTTTTCCTGTCCTTCATAATTTCCTTCTCTTCTTTTTAACTATGCTTAAAAAACAGGTGGAGATTGGTCTATTCTTGGAATCACAGTAAGTATGTTTGCTTGAAATATTGTGAAAGACTTAAAGTGAAGGAAATAGTTTGATAGATGTCCTGATCATCATTTTGTCACTCATGTCCAGGTGCCTTAGAATCTTTGAACACATCTAACAATTGTACTAAAGAATAGAATAAACGTTTGAAAATGTATCGAAGAATGCGTTCAGAGTCCCATTATCCATTATTGCACGTCATGTGATTGATTTAAATACTGTAAAACAAAGAATTTTCATGTGCACTTTCATTTCGCGAATTTCGCGAGCGCCAAGATTCGCGAAATTGAAATGCACGCGAAAGTCCTTTTTTACACTATATGCATTGAATGCCAGTGGCACTTCGTGAAAATTTCATGCCACAAAAAAGACTGTCGGTTCCAATTCGCAAAAAATTCATGCCGCGAATATATCATGTTTTACAGTAGTTGAGTGATTTGAGTCCAACAATGAAATAATGTAGTACTGCACATAATACATGAACTGAAGATGTGATTCTGATAGTGAGTATGATCATGATGAAATGTGATTCAGTGGAGGGGACGTGATCTTACTCGGGTATACCTGATGTACCAGCCATCAATTCCTATTGCATGCATATCATTATCTAGTGTCTAAATGCAATGATCTTGATGAAACATCTGTGAACCAACCCATCAACCAATAAGCAGTTCTTAACAATGACCTCTACTCTGAACTACAGACTTTTCAAAACATGGACTTAATCTTTTAAATTTAGAGGAGCATTTGGTGTACAGCCAAGCGAAAAAGTGGTAATTTACATGTGCATATACAACTTGTACAGTGTATGTGCTTTCATGAATGACTTTTGTTAATTTGGCTAATACAAGAATACACATTTGCCTGCACATTTTGATATTTAAATGTACTACTTCATTCATCAAAATTTATCACACAGTTTTCGTGAAGACCTATCCAGTTTCTCAAATATCTCATTTACAAGTCAATTTCCAGAGAAGGTCTACATAACCTCTATATGTGCACATGCTCAGATTGTAGCAGAACTGGCTGATACACAACATTTGCTGCTTATATATCAAAATTAATCATATAAATCTCATTTGATGAATCCTTGGTTCTGATTGGTTGAAATAGGGGGCATAAATTCAGGCTCTCTGAGCATGCTCTTTGAGTCATTGTATGGAGTTGAGATTTCTCTGAGCAATGATATTAACAGTGCTTCAAAAAGCGGTCCACATCAGTAGACTAGAATAGTCTTCCTGCATGAAGGATAATTCCATCCCCATCAAAATTCTCTATCCCTGTTTGCCAGCCTTCCCCCCCCCCCCCCCCCCACGCCATTTATTGTAAATGACAATTGCGAGTTAGCTCCGGAGAACATCACATGCATTAATGAGTTGCAGGGGCAGAAAGTCACATTATCATAGCGTGTGTGTATTTGTGAGAAGGTGTGTGTGTGTTTATGTGTATGTGTGTGTGTGTTTGTTTTTATGTGTGTGTGTACGTGTACAGCTGCTGGATCAGCAAGGTTGGTCAAATTATGAATTGATGAAATCGGCTTGCCTCCCATCAAATGCAAATATGAATCGCAAAGCTCAGCTGCAGTTAATTAGACTTGGGGATGCAGATGAAACACAGTACACTAGAAATGTTGGCAGCTGTGAATATTGACAAATTTTGAGCTGCACATGAGTGTAACTTGGCTTGGCAGATTGTTCTAAGAGTTCTTTACCACATGACATCTGCTGTGTAGTTCCATTTTCAATGTTGGCATCCTTCCAGTATGCCTGCTTTTTAAGAATGAAGAGATATGTTCTGGTGGATGGTACATGTAGATGGTGAAATATTTATTCACCGAGCATTTGATTAATGAAGTATGGTTCATTGTTTGATAATGCACTGATTTGTTGTTGTTGTTTTTGCTCTCTCTCTCTCTTTCAACTTGACAGAAAAACAGCTTTACAGGCAAGATTCTACTACCGATTGCAATTGGGATCTTATTCTCTGTAGTTATCATAGCTGTGGCGTATGCATACTGTTCTCGGAAAAGGAAAACAAGGACGGGAAAGACACATGGAAATGGGGTAAGCAGATGGAAGCCTATCCTTTTTTTTTTGGACAAATTTTGTAAATAGAATATGTCGGTGATTCATTGTGTGTCAGGAAGTGTCAACAAATTATAAAGTACATCTCAAACAGACATCCATTACCAGCCCAGATGATAGAATGCAGATATCAATGTTTACAAGGACAAAATTGATGTACAGCTATAACAACAATGGAGGAAAAATATGAGAGAACAGAGAAGAATAAAAAGTCAAACTCCAGCATAGGAATATATAGTTTCCTTTTCTGTTTCCTGTTTATGTTGGCAAACATGACACTTGCTTCAGTACATGTAGCCAGGAACAATATTGTCATTTGACAAGGGAATAATCATCAGATTAGGAAGGAAGCTGGTTGTGAGATGGCAACAGACACTTGTGATTCAAATGATATTGCACACACTCACTGTTGTATTCATTAAACCTGTGGAAGTGAAAGTTTTTTGTCACTAATGAGTTTTCATAGCACAGGATATTATTGACACAAACAACAGAAACATGAAATCTGCGTTAAACAGCATTAAAGTGCATGATGCTCGCGCTGAGGGTTTAGAGCGGATTTTCCTTGTTCAGAAAAGGAAAAACTCTGTTTTTTGAAATAACACTAATTCATGACATGGTCATGTCAAACTTGCACATGATATGACAAATGATCTCATCAACATAGAGGAGATTTTACGGAAAATTAGACAAAATTTGGAGAAATCACGATGCCATTCAAGAACTTCACTGGTGACACAATATCTTGAGCAAAGGAAGTTCTCAGTGCATTTCCTCAAATTTTGATACATGCTTGTAACATGACAATGAAGCAATTGGGTCCATTAAGGCCATATTCTGACACATTGCTTGCTATTCATAGAGGGATGAAAACGATGGAATTGAAAAATGTAAGATTTTGCCATGAAATTGGGTGCACAAGTATCACTTTGATATGCTTCGACTTCACAGACATTTCAGTGTTCATTTAAGACAGACATAAGGCTTTTAGAGCATGAAGTGTAAAAGTTTCCCCTGGTATTTCACAAAGTTACAAAGCTGAGTTGTGATTTCTTTGAGAAATACTTGTTTGTATACTTCCTTCTAAATTCCTCACAATGGACTGAGTTGTTTGCCAAATATGTACATGTATGATGGGGGGTCATACACAAGCCAGAAGAGTTAGCAATTTAATTTCCCAGCATGTTAAGTAAACACTCCCTCACCCCTGTGCAAAAAAATGCACCTGTTTGCATTTCATCTTGAGACAAACATTCCTGTCACGTTAACCCATTTAGGATGGACTGATTTTGCTACCACGCATTTCGCATAGATACACCTGCCCAAGTATTCTCGGGATTCGTCTTCAACAAGTTAAAGATAATATAAAGTTTTGGTACCTCAAAAGTTTCCCTGAGTTTCCTTGTCTTAGTTTGTGTTTCAGGTTAAAGTACCTTTCATATAACTAACACTGTGAGACTTACTCGCCCCAAAGTGCTCTCGTGTCTTAGTAATCATACAATAATGGTTTCGTACAATACGTGTATATTGATTGTCGCAGTACCGCGTCGAGTCAAACTAACGGCTCGTTCGAATTTTTCAGAGCCCGCTCTGCTCTGGTACGAAACCATTATTGCATGATTACTAAGACATGAGAGCACTTTGGGGCGACTAAGTCTCACAGTGTTAGTTATATGAAAGGTACTTTAACCTGAAACACAAACTAAGACAAGGAAACTCAGGGAAACTTTTGAGGTACCGGTACCAAAACTTTATATGTGACCGTGCACCTCAAAACGAACATAAAGTCGCACACACTGATTTTGCGTGAGGACTGAAAATAAGTGAAATGGGTCAACCTAGCCGAACTTGACTTTTTCATATTTTCTGAAAGAGCGGGTCTTCTTTTACATTATGCTAAAATTTGGTATCATAAAACGGGCAGGAAAGTGTGTTTTTTTAGCAGTTTATCTCGAACATTTTTGGTAGAATAGTGTGATTAGTGTCTTTAAAATCCCTTTTTCATTTCTGAAAAACCTTGTCCACACTCTTCACTTTCAACTCTAATAACTTTTGAAAGGATAGTGCTACTGCTTTGAAAGTTGGCATTAATTATGGACAGAATGTGTTGATAAGGCATGCTTAATTTCAGTTTAATCTGATAATCCCTTTATTGTTGTTACTCTGGTGGTTTACTTCCTGTTTTTTGTCCCATTCATCGCACAGCCAGCACGGTTTGGTAAAGATTAAGCGCTTGAATAGACACTGTACTTCAGAGCCTCTTTTCTCAGTTCACACTTTTCCTGAGTTTGTGCTTTCTTTCCAATATTTAGATAGGTTAGGAGAGTCCATTTGATTTGAGTTATACATCATTTTAAAGCTTAAAGTCTGCTCTTTCAGAATATGGTCTTCACTAAAAATTCATGTCTGGCGACTTTTTGTTTGTTTTGAGGTGCAGGGTCACGTATTATCTTTAAAGCGTAACCACTGGTAAAAGTGATGCTGTCTGTGGTATTGACAGTTTCTGCTTTGATTCAGGCTCATCTGTTTGATGTAAATAACAAATTGCTTTGTATCGAAGCATGTCATTATCTACAGTGAGATCTCTATGGGGAGGATGCATGTCAATGTCACCTTTTTTTTTTTTCATTGTGAAGCATACATTTTTGCATGGAAGCATGAAGGAAATCATGCACGTTCGGGTCAATACAGATTTTCCACAAGAACCCTCACAAGGTACATGTAGTCAATACTTAGCTGACGTATGTTTAGCTTGCTGAATGATCTTGTTTTTGTCACCCTGTTTCTTCTTGTTGCCCTAGATTCATATTTCTCTGTTGTAATATTTTCTATACTATCTTTCCTTGCAATCAATTATGCCATTGTCGAGGGTCATGAGACTTCGTAACTGGCATACCCCGCTGTCTAATGTCCATGTTATGTGGATTTGATGCTGTTTTACCCCATGTTGACAATGAAAACGCAAGACTTGCATTGTTCTGAGTGCACAACATAATATGAAGTTTCACGACAATTGAAATTCCCACGCTACAGTGGAGAAAGCATTATGTTATCAAAGTAACTTAAATAAACAGGAATGCTGTTTCTGTGAAGAAATAGTCAAGATTCATCCTGTGGGAAAAAAAATTAAGTCTGAAAAGGTCCTTAACATTCTCATAACTGCGAGCTATTAGTAAAATGTAGTAAATACTAATACTGTTATTACTGTTTGGCATCATAAAATTCTGCGCATTATTTGAAAAAAAAAATAATAGATAGGCTACGTGCTTCTTTGCAAAACAATCCACCATTATGTTGGCAACTATGCGTTCATAGTGTAGTATGTCCAGTTTGTTAAAAAGTGCTCCCTTTGCATTTGTTGTCCCCGCCGAACGAGTTCGAGCAGGGGACTATGAAACGGGCTCCGTACGTGTGTGTGTCCGTGTGTCCATCCGTCCGTCCGTCCGTCTGTGCGTCCGTGTGTGATCAAAATGTTCAATTTGCTACTTTTCTGTCATTTATGAGCCAATTTTGATTTTGTTTGCTTTATATGATAGCACTACATGGGAGCTTTGAAACTTCAACACAGAATTTAAGTTGTGACCTTCGACCTTGACCTTTGACCTATGTTGTACATTTTGCTTCAAAATGCTACTCCTTCGCCATTTCTAACCCGATTTCGATTCTGTTTACTTTATGTGATGGCACTAGGTGAGGGCTTCAAAACTTCTACGCAGAATTTTGACCTTTGACTTCTTTGACCTTTGACCTTGATATTTGACCTATATTGTACATTTTGCTACAAAATGCTACTCCTTCGCCATTTCTAACCCGATTTCGATTCCGTTTGCTTTATGTGATAGCACTAGGTGACGGCTTCAAAACTTTTACACAGAATTTTGACCTTTGACTTCTTTGACCTTTGACCTTGATTTTTTACCTATATTGTACATTGGCTACAAAATGCTACTCCGCCATTTCTAACCCGATTTCAATTCCGTTTGCTTTATGTGATGGCACTAGGTGAGGGCTTAAAAACTTCTACACAGAATTTTGACCTTTGACTTCTTTGACCTTTGACCTTGATTTTTGACCTGTATTGTACATTTTGCTATAAAATGCTACTCCTTCGCCATTTCTAACCCAATTTCAATTCCATTTGCTTTAAGTGATGGCACTAGGTGAGGGCTTCAAAACTTCTACACAGAATTTTCACCATTGACCTTGATTTTTGACCTATATTGTACATTTTGCTACAAAATGCTACTCCTTCGCCATTTCTAACCCGATTTCGATTCCGTTTGCTTTATGTGATAGCACTAGGTGAGGGCTTCAAAACTTCTACACAGAATTTTGACCTTTGACCTTGATTTTTGACCTATATTGTACATTTTGCTACTAAGTGCTACTTCCGGCGGGGACATATATTACGCACCGCGTAATTTCTACTTTTCCTTGTTTGGTTTGACCCGTCAAGTCTACGTGAGCATGGAGTGTAATGTCAAAAAATGTATCAATATATCTCTGGTTTTCCTTTTTATAACATTCTCTATCCCTTTCTTTTCTCACCTTTGTCTAACCAGGTACATGACATGACAAGTATGGACAGAGTTATGCTTCTGGCGGACAGTTCAGAGGATGAATTTTGATCAGAAAATACCGTCTTTAAGATGAAGGTAGTCATATATGTATAGAATTGCAATTTTCTATGTGGTTTTTTTTTTTCTTTTTGCATAGTGATGCTGTAAAGTTGATTTTTTTTTTGGTCATACTTTTAAGAGATTAAATATAGTATATGTATGTATGAATATGTTTGTGTATTCCAGCTCATCTCTTTAATACCAGCTTCTAGAGAGTTGTGTGTTTTTAATAGTGCACAGAAAAAAAGAGTAGAACTCAAATGATCGGCTGATATAACAAGAGTTGTCTTCCAAGTTTACTTTACTTATGTCATCAGTGTACTTGAAAGTATTTAATGTTCTTGCTCGCAATAAAAACCGTTGATTTTGCCGTGCTACAATGATAATGATGACTAGTAGAAATGACCCCATGTTGCTCATGTGAACATGGCAATAATGGATTGGGAGATTGATAAAAGTGTGAAGTCAGTACGAATTTAAAAAAAAATTCAAATTCAAATTCAAGTATGAAAAAAAAAATGACTTTGAATGCGAATAAGGGAACTTTGGTAGATTATTTTTGTTATGTTCCCCTCATAAATTCAAAGTTTCATGACCCATAATGCTTGTCCAAGGAGGCTCCCAGGTTTGTGTGATGTAGCAGGAGTTTAAAGCTGCAGTCTGCACTTTTATAGCTGTTGAGATGCTCTTTTCAAAGCATCTTGTCTGGATTGCCTGTCGCCATATGCTTAGAAGGGAGAACTTTGTGAATGTGCATGAACATATGATATATGTAGACCAATAGTATAATGAAATACATAGCGGTAAGTGATCTGAAATTGATATAAAGAATGGAGCAATCATGCAAATAGAGCAACGAAAACTATAGTATGTAACATCAAATCTTTTTTTTTTTAAATCAAACTTGTGCATAGTTTGCATATAAACACTCACATAGTAGGCCTTTGAGAAACAAAAAAGTGAGTTCCAATGTCTCTGTGAATCGAGTATGATCTTTAAATCATTGTTTTTCTTTTGTATGTTCCATCTCATTTCAGATTTTTACATGTATGTCATGATAATTGGACACGTGACAGCCTTAAGCATGTTGTTATAGCCACAGGACATTTAGATAGGTTTGCAGTGCAAATTGTACGATATTTTAGATAAAAGGCATATCGATAGTATAATGGAAATATTATAACACAATTATGCACATTTCCGAGGGGTGTTGAACAATAAGTCTCCGATATACATTATATACTTTTTTTGTTCACTTTTTGCAGTATTTACCTTGTGGTACAATGCTTGTTTCCTCGATTGATTCTGTATGTATTGTTTATTTTTATGCTTTTTAATTGTGATTTTATTTATTTATTTATTTATTTTTTAAACACCTGGCAAAATAGATGCACACAGTATCCAGACATTTATAAACTTTGGAGAGATATTTTGGTCTAGAATCATTGTTAGCACTTCATACATGTGCAGAAATGAATATCAAAGCTGCAGGAAGGATTTATGATTTGTTACCTTTATTATTGTGGATTCCAGTAGTGTCATATATTACCGATTTGCAGTGGCACAAGCATGCACACCAAAACTTCATTTACAACATGTTCACCAATATACATTGTATCTTTGCTGATGACAAGGACATCAAGAAAGGTTTGAAGAGTACCCAGGGGGATTCCAGGGGTACCTAGAAGGGTTCTACAGGTGCATAATTATTTGGATTGTCCATCTCACAACTTGAACACCATGATATATTGTCCTCATTATTATCCTTGAACCCTGTGATTGATTTCTACCACAAACCGTTTGAATCCATGCTCACCGTAAGGTATGGGCAACCTGATTACAGTTTGGGTGAATAGGCCAATGGTTGTAGGTCAAAAGGCAAAGGTTAACAGACTTCTGGACATTAGTATACATAACCAAGTAAGCAGAACTTCCTATGTCAGATTTTTAAGGTTAAGTGTTAAAATATAAAAGTAATTCCTTCTTTGTATGATAATTAAGTTATGAACCATAAACTATGTCTACACATAGAGGGTAGATGACAAGTCAATTCCATAATCATTTTTTGAACCCTAATTGTCAGAATGTCATATTCAACATAAAGGTCAGACTTTTCAGTCACAAGGGAAAAGAGCTGTATTACCAGCAGCTTCATGATGTCAAATCAGTTTGGATCCTGCAGGCATGGTACCCAGGGTGGTGATTTGATATGAAAACGTAGATAACTGTCATTGCTTAAGTCACTGATTTTAGATAATACCTTTTGTTTTTATCGATGTATTCTCATTGTAGTGTAGTATCTTGGACTGGACAAGTCAGGTAGGGACTGATATGGAACAGTTTGTTTCTTTTTCTTTGTGGCCATATACACTTTATTTGCTTCTTTGTCGAGACCGAACATAACAGATGTGGAGATATGTGGTGCATTTCTTTAGAAGAATTTCTAGCAGGATGTTTGTTTTCTGTATTAAATTGCTAGTGCAAGTAGATAAGTGTTGATAGTACGGAAGATGTTCATCATCGTGGTAGAAACTGAAGGAAATAAAGCTGATCTTTTGTCCCACGAAGCGAGGTAAACACGAAAGAATGAATACGACGTTTCGGCCGCGAAATCTGCTAGCCTTCGTCTGGCAAAGTAGACCGAGAGCTCCAGTGTGTGCCTATTTATATTGCTAGTGGAAAAAGATCAGCTTTATTTTGTTTAGATAAGTGTTGTGTCAGGAAATCATGGTATGTGTTTACGTAGATAGGCTTGTTTAATCCTTTCTGGGCCAAGAACTTTGGACAGTGTGTGCTACTGTACGAGCTGAAATTTTCGCGGTGGTTTTATTTTCGCGAATTTCGCGAAGCGCCTTCGATTCACGAAAATAACAACACGCGAAAATAACCGCGCGAATAACTAAGTTCAGTTAGACCCTCGCAACCGCGAAATTAACAACATGCAAAAATGTCCTCCAAATAGCAATTCGCGAAAATATCTGTACGCGAAAATTTCAGCTCGTACAGTATGCGGTGGGGTTTTCTGTGCCAATCAGCACTCAAAGCACACGCAGGGTTAAGATGGCCTAAGGACTGCCATGAAGTAAGCATCTCTTCATTTCTGTAGTACATAATATGCTCGTTCCTGTGATATGAAAGGTACAGTTTTACTGTCTTGTGTACATCGTCGGAACTTGCTCGTTAATCATGTCATAAGAAATCCTTCGTCTTCCACGCAACCTATCATGAACATGTATAGAGATGTATTTTTGAAAGCACACATAGCCGTGGTATTGGGGTAATGGTGGGAGTACCAGTAGGGTTTTAGTCATTTCATAGTTTCATCCTCATTCGAAAAGACAATCATGTGCTGGTCATACAAGTTGTATCACTGCGGCAGTAAAGCAGGGATCTCGCGATGTCAAAACTGCAGCAGTGATCACACTTTTTATGTTTCTTGTAAGTGTGATGTCACTTTTTCTTTCCCCTTTTCATTTCTCTCTTTCTGTCTGTTGTAAATGAGGAACTGATGTGAATAATGTACGTTGTCATCATTTGCTGCCGAGGAAAGGTGCTAAATAGATTTCTAAGCGGTAATGTGCTCTACATGTGCAGTTTTATTGGAAAGTGTGCTGCAGTACAGACATTGTGCTGGCAATTTAATACATATTGGCTTGATTCATTTCATCAAGCCTTCGGTGGTGTACTTGAAATGCAATATTTTCAACTCATTCTCATTGAATGAGGCCAAAATAACACTTTGAAGGGCGAAAGGAAAAGGATGGTTATTGCACTTTATTTATAGCGGGGTTTTCTCATTTCTGGCGTGGGACCAAATTTGTTTTGAGTGCCGTGGGATGAACTAATCAACCTTACTCTTAATACAACATTGTATCATAAGGAAATTTCTCCCAGGCATGGATAGTTAGGGATGACTTTGACAGCGATTATTGGGAATAAAAATGATAACATCCACACAATATGTCAATTTATTATTAGCTGGGGGAGGAAATATTGCTAAATGAATTCCTGTTGTGTTCAGTGCCATCACCTGAAAACTACCTTTCGCAGTGGCACTGTTTTTTGTGGTCGCTTACAGTACCAGGTAGATGGCATAGTATGTGGTGTCTTAGCATGTCATCATTCTCTTGTGTGTTCTGATATATTCCCAAACTGCTGTATTTCTCCTGTTTTGTTGATATTTATAATTTTGCAAGCATTTTTTTTTTTTTTTAATAGCAGTCACTTCTCCAGACAAAATAAAAATATCCTTTCCATTTTCACTAATTACAAACAAATTAGATTTGCAGTAAAAAACATGCAAAGAAATAGAACGGAGGAAAACAAAAAGTAATTATCAATGATTTGACAGCATCGGAAAATTTCATGTGGTAGTACAATTGTATAAGATTTCTCGCCAGCAGGAATTGGGCAGACACCAGGTTTTTATAGTGCCCCCGTCATAATGAGTGAAACAAATTTAAGAAGTAACAGTCATGCTAGTCTAGTGTGATGCCCACACCTGTACTGATTAGATTCATCACATGTGAGACTTTAAAGGGGATGGCTATTAACTGATCAGTGGGAATCAATGGAAATGCAGGGGGATGATTGTTCCAGTCCTTGTGGGATTCATTTAAGAGTACATTATGATTATATCTATTGTTGTGTGAAAATTATTTGCTTCAAAACGGTCTCATATTCAAGTAATGTGCAGTTTAATGTTTCCAGGTTAGCATGCCTGTACAGTGACGGGGCATTGAACTGCACATTACTTGAATATGAGACCATTCTGAAGCAAATAATTCACACAATAGATTTATAATGTGCTCTTAAATGAATCCCATAAGGATTGAAACAATCATCCCCCAGCATTCCCACTGATTCCCACTGATCAGTTACTAGCCATCCCCTTTAAAGACCTGGGGGTGTTTCACAAATCTGTTTGTAAAGTTACGAACGACTTACGAGCGACGGGTGATCAGTTCTTGTGCTGAATTATGGAAATTCTGATAAGTATAGCACATTAGAACTGATCACTAGTTGCTCGTAAGTTGTTCGTAACTTTACAAACAGCTTTATGAAACAGGGCCCCGGTTATGTGGGGATTCATGGAGTGTGAAGGCTGGCCAGGTTTGTTTGGATATATTCAAGAATCCCTGTAAGAAATTGTGTACAGCTTCATCACTGATCTCAAACTAAGTACACGCACAGCCAAAGAATCTCACCTGGAGTCGACCGTTACCAATGAGCGTACGCTTCGATGCATGTACTCGCTGACCAGTGCCATTCGCGGTTTTCGAATGTACTCCGTCGGGCAGCGAATGAATCGGGCCACCCATGAATTTCCATGCTACCAGGTCTTTTGGAGAAAATCTTGTCCATGTTCAGGTTTCCTAGTATGCATCGTGGGAAGTCAATGATACAATTTAAAGGGGACTTCAGTAGTAGACCAAGGATTTAAATTTATGTAACATTTTTGTGATGTTTGGATTGCTTCATCCTGCTCTCTCCCTGGATTTGTTCTATCATATTTCGTTGGAACAAGAATAGATATTGCACCACATAAAGTTTTGTGTACAAGTTTTGATTATGGTAAGAAAAATTTAAACAGATACGATGCAGGGTGCCACATGTAATATGTGTTTCTGCTGCTCTGATTTTTTTTTTTTTTAAAGTCATGACATTCCCAAAGTTTTTAGGTGCTTAAGTTATGTAGTATACAAGGTATATTTGTGTTTCATTATATATGTACTTGTACAATGTATATACGAGATTAGATAAAGATTATGTAAAGAGAAAATGGAGAGTGATGATAAGTGTTATATTTTATAGTCTCATAAATGTGATTCATGATCAATGAACATGTTTTTTACTTGTACTTTGAAATATCATTATAGCTAGTTATGGTTTATTAGGTTAAAAAAAAAGGGATTTTCAAATAAATGAGGTGGTATGATTTGAGAGGACATATATTTAGATCAAGAAATTGCAATACCATGGTATTTTCTAAAAATGTATACAATGTGACCTGTCAGCACCTCACGATCACTAAGTTGCATTCACTTAAGTTGAGAAAACCTCAAAATGAGGTGCTTGCATGCAAAATTCATACTTCACTTTGATGTTAAAAATATTACCTCCTGTCCACGTTTTCAAGTCAGTGAATGATTTTCTCTCCCCCCCCCCTTCCCTGTTTTTTAAAGGACAAGTCCATCTTCATATACGTAAGGATTGAGAAAATGCAGTACATCAGTGAAAGTTTGAGGAAAATTGGACAATCCGTTCAAAAGTTACGAATATTTTAAGTATCTGCGCAGTCACTGCTGGAAGAGAAGACTACTACAGTGTATGATGTCACATGCGTACAACTATATAAGAAAAAGAAAAATAAAATTTCACAAAACTTTACTTTTTGAATAAAGTGCACATTTCTTCGACTTGCTACTGACGTATGTTAAGGGTAATATTATTCCCCCTGCCTTCTGAAAGAGAGAAGTCAAGTGTTCTTTTGTTATGCGAGAAAAATGGAAATATGGTGAATTTTCTTTATTCTTATCTTTATATCGTTGTACTCATGTGACATCACAAGCCATAGTAGTCTTTTCATCCAGCCGTGACTGAGCAGAAACTTCAAAAATTCATAATTTTTTAATGGATTGTCCGATTTTGCTCAAACTCTCACTGATGTGTTCTACTAATATTGCTGCATTCACTCAACCCACATGTCTATGAAGGTGAACTTGTCCTTTAAGGAGCCTTTTGGTTGTGATAAAGAATGCTTCTGTGTGGCTTTGAATTGGCCTATCAAAGGTGATTGTAGAAGTGGAAACTTTTTTATTAAAACCCTGTAGTGGGCATTCACTTCAAAGCAGGACTTCTTGATTTTTGTGATTATCTGAGGGCCAGCTTAATACCATTTTCTATGGTCAAGCTTGGAATTAAAGTGGGACACATCATACATGTAGATGACTGGAACCTGGTTTTTGTGGTGATGATTGCAAGTGAGTCATGTAGGAAGAAGATACTTGTGGATGTATGTTGGATTTGGAATACATACAATATCCACTTCTCATCAATCTCATCCAGAAATTCACATTTTGTGATGTGCCAAATGCTGTTTTACACATGATTTAGATTTGATTCTGAGTACATGGTTGGTGAGAATGGACATTTGCTATGAAGAACATGCTACAATCCTACATACAGGCATTCTCTTCATACTCTGATTGGCCCCAGGACATACCGGTACCCTAATATGTGGAATTTAAATGTTGATGTCTACCATTTTGATTATTCAAGACAAATCAGGAAGTAATATCATGGATTTGTAATTCACCTTTTCATGGCAGCACATTGAGGATATTTCACCACAGTTCCTACAGACAAGATTCTAATGACCAAGGGTAACAGTTATCGAGATATATGAAAGTTCCATTGAAAGTAGGAACCTAGTCTAATCACAGATAGCGGGGTAGTGTATGGTGCAAGAAGCTCAGAGTAGTTGCATCTGCTTTACTGTATGTGACACGACTGCACAGCTTCCTTGCCAGTGACTCGTCTGTGGTCCTTGTCTCGCCGTTTTCTTGGATCATGGGGTCAGATGTAAAAACAATCGTGATACCTGACGCAATTCGTGGCAGTTTGCGTGAACCTTTGCTCAATGCACTTTGATGCCCGCACAATTTCATTTGGAGATCACAAGAGAGATTTGTTGTTCATAATATCAGTGTGTTGTCCATGTCTGATGCCTTTCCTCTCATGAGTCAATGATAATCGGTTCATGCCTCCGAGCAAGAGAGGGCAAAATACTTGTGTACATATAAAGCAGAAATTTTCGTGCTTTTCGTGCAAAATGAAACTTGCCCGAAAATTAAAGCATGCAAATTTTATTGCTTGTAATGCACAAGTTCTTTGTTATATTTTGATTCTTGAAATTGAAAATACGCAAAATTCATCTTACCCAGCCTAGCACAGAAAAATTACGCAAAAATTTCCACTCTACAGTATGATGCATGTGAGTTCCTCTGTACAAAATTCTGAATGATTACCTGTGTTAAACAAGATTGTTCTTGTCTATTCATATGGATTGAATTATTTTTTGATTGAAATAAAATGAAGATGAAATTTGTGATACATTTTGTGCAATGCAATAAAAGAAACAGAAAATAAAACAGTGTTGTTCTCGTATTTGTGTAGTGCACTCCCGTTACAACAAATATAGTTAAAACACAATACTTGTTACAATGAAGTAAAAATTCAGGCCCCAAAATTAGTCATCTTTATATGTTTATATACTTCACCATTCGGCTGAAATGAAATTTCAACGTAATGAAAGAAAACTGCTGGTCATGAGGACTTCGTTGTAACGAGAGTCACCTGTAATGATAAGAGGCTTGTCTTTTTTGGAGGTTGTGTGTGTACACTGTGTGTGTGTGTGTGTGTGTGTGAGCTTGTGTGCATATTGTGAGCTCTCCAAAAACTTTTGCATGCTGTGACAAAAAACAAACAAACAAATAAACAACAAAAAAAAAACAAAAAGGGAAAGCTTGTTATATAATGAGGTCTGATATAGTGAGATATCTGATATATAACAAGGTAATTTTGTTGGTCACATTTGTTTTTACATTTTGTTTTATCCTTGATATAACATGATACCTGATATAACCCGGAAATGTCAGTGGTTCCAAGTAACTATAATGTGGTTCCCCTGAACATAATACAGCATTAGCGTACATGCTAGCAAGTCATCATCTTCCAAAGATTGGCACAGTTCACTCCAAAAATTAAAATTTGATATTCAGGTTTTAATAGTGTCACACCTAAAATTACAGCATATATTACAGACCCCCCTGTGTTCAGTTACTGCAAGAGGCAGGGTGCATAAAAAGATACATACTTAGATAGGAAGGTAGATTGATAGATAGATGAATGGATAGTAAGCAAATAATCAACATTGGTGAAGGTGATGGGACAAACTATCACTTCCGGGGTGATCTGGATGTAGCTATCTTTCCTAAGTGCAGCTGAGGAAAGATAGCGTACACATTCAGATCGCTGAGGAAGTGACAGTTTGTCTCATTGCCTGAACTAAAAGCGATTATTTGCTTTATATTCCACATCCAGGGTCATAGATATTCCCATTTTATTCCACATCAGAAACTGTTTTAGCTGTCTTTAGGTATCCTTAGGGCTTAGGCTACGTAGACGTATGCGCGTAGATGACAAAAAACAATGAATTTGCTCCGCGCACCGAAATAAAAGTGCATTGCACTGTGGACTATCAAGTGACCTAGTTAAGTGATAGTCCACAGTGCAACGCACTTTTATTTCGCGCATACTCATCTCACGTTAGGACTGTATGGACTGAAGAGATCAGCGAAACAAAAGGGACTATCAACATAGAGTGTAACAAACTTTTCTTCTCAGGTGATGTGATGGGCGAAACTACGCTTTATCACGTGATCAGCTTTTAACCAATCCTATAACAAGATTCTTAGTATGTGGAATATAAATCAATTATGTGTTGATTCCTTTCTTGAAAGCAAATGCAGGTTGACTTAAATGGTGTTAAACAACATTAGCAGTACAGCATACATATGACACAACTAAAATATTCAAGTGATGAATACATCTAACACAGCTGCACATAGATGGTACATGCATACAATCATACAAAACGCACAATATGGCTGCATGTTTTTTTGGGTTTTTTAATGACAAGAAGTGCATCTACATGCTTAACTTGAATGATACAGTGTATTAGGTTAGCCTTTGTGTGAGGAATGTTTTCTCAGAGAAAAAAAAATGAGGAAGAATCATATTTCAGGATCAAAACAAAAACTGGAAAACAAACAGGATCATTTGCTCATTAATTGCTGTTATATGTTTAGGTTTCGATTATGAGGAGACACAACTCTGACAATGCCCAGTCAATTTTCTTTTCCGTATTGCAAAGTGTGTATTATACCTGTCCCCACACAACAAACATTTATATGTCTATTTACCTCATTCAGCTCATGACGTAGGTACAAATACTTTTCCTGGTTTCAAAGGCAAACTTTGGTTTCTGTTTCTTCTACATAAGGTGTGCAATGCAAAGTGCCTTATTGGAAAGTGAAAGTGAAAGTAGATATCTACATCTACACCAGTAATTATTTATATGGAGACACATATCCTGGAAGACTCGATGACAAGTGCTATACAGGAAGAGGAGAACAAACTATGTATACAGGCCAACTTTGTTTGTCCCGTCATCTTTTTTCCTGATCTTTTTACTATCTGGTCATGGACTCGCACACGACTGTCTTCGTGTTTTTAGTTTGACATTTTATTGAAAGTGGAAAACAACTTTTGTTCTCTTACAAATAAAAGGAACTAAAAAAAAATGGGACTTAAATTTTGATCACTGAGATGATGTACATTTACACCAACCAAAATATTGCTCACTTAAAGGGACATAAGACCTAGAAGAAGGTGTAATTCCACTCGTGCAGTATTTGATTTCATCGGCTGTGAATGAGAAGGGCATTCAGGTGCCTCGAATACTATGGCTTTCATGACAACTTAACACCCTTACTTATTCTCAGCCGACGATTTTATTGTCATAGTATTTGAATTCTGACATGTGCAAATATTATGCACATCATTGTAGTGAATAGTGAATTGACAATACCACATGTATCAAAACTTGCCTTTAAGACTAGTTGTGCTGGAGTGTATCTCGTTTATATAGTTATATCACTTATCAGGATGGTCACCAGTCCCGACATGGCCATTAAGCAAGATTGGACTGCAAGTAAAATCATCTGTTGAGAAAGATATGGGCGTTACGGTTTCACTAACCCTATGGCATCAATGCCCTTATCTTTCTGAAGCGATGGAAAGTGTGCTCTAAGTATAGAGCGATACACTTTTTGTGAGTATCCGACACTCGTGCTTGTATTAAGTGGTTTGTCTTTTTTTTTTTTTTTGAGAATCAAGTTATTTCTGGTCCACAATAATTGTCCTTTACAGCTACCTTCATATGAAGTGGAATTGCATATTAACGGAAATCTGCAAAAAAGAGCGAAACCGACAAAATGAGATGCACAAAGGTATTTTTTAAACATTTTTATTTTTCATCATCTCGTCCATTCATTGGTAGTAAAACATGGAAATATGACACACATACATATGCACACAAGTTGCAATATACTGTAAAAGTGGAAATTGTTCACGTTTGGCCTGGTAAGATGAATTTCATGTGTTTCTAATTCTGTGGAATCAAAACATAAAATGTCACATATATCAAACAAACAAAACGAAACAACAACAACAACAACAAACATTTGTGTGCTTTTATATTGGCACTAATTTCTGGTCATGGGAAATGTGCAAAAATCTCCACATGATGATTTTTTTGTTGTAACTTTTACAGTATCCCAAACATATACAGAATACCATGTGAAGTCATTTGGCAAGTATAGTGATACACAGAATTGTTCATACCGGTATGCCTCCTCAAGCTACATATTTTTTTTTTTCTCTCCATGTTCTATATACAGGGGAAACTCGGTATAACGAACACTGCTATAACGAGATATTGGTTATAACGAGGAAATTTTCTCGGTCCCAAATTTCCTTCCACACAAGTCTATGTAAAATGCTACTCTTATAGCGAGATCGGCTATAACGAAATAACTGCTATAACGAGATAAATTTTGTGACTTCCAAACAAAGAAAAACATAGTAAATTAAACCTGCTATAGCGAGGTAAAGCAAAATGCCTTCGGTAAAGCTTTACTTCGCCTGTGCTATCATCTTCCGAGATTGAAAAGCTTGATGCGCCAAAAACTGTCTTGTACACACATAATCATTTTCTTCAGTGCTCTCCAGCTAGCTCTGCATGTTGTACGTGTGACGTGTGTGTGTGCACGCACACTGATACATGCAGAAAATGTGGTGGGACGGCCATATGTATACATGACATCATCATGACGTTTAGTAGGTGTGAGGCAATCTGATGCTGTGATTGGCCTTCTACTTAGGGAATTCCCCGTCTTCACACACACGCAGTCATAATGTACATACAGAATGTGTCACATACACTCACAGCATTGTGCAGACCATATTCAAGTTTTCCACACAACACACACCCATACGATAACCACATACCAATCCACAGACGATCTTGATACAATCGCAAGCTATATAAATTTACAAATTCAAACATCTACAATTAATAAGAAACACATTCTTGATATTGGATTTCCTTGGCGAAAAACATCTTCTTACCCATAAAGGTGAGTAATTCCCTCACACACAATATCAAGTTATCAGTATTGATTGAAATATAATGGGTAGTCCCACATGTGCAAATTAATGTCTTTATTTTATGCCTTCTTTTATGCCTACTGATATAACGAGATATCGGCTATAACGAGGAAAATGACTCGGTCCCGACCATCTCGTTATATCGAGTTTCCACTGTATTAAAGAAAATAGACGTCCTTGAACTGATTTGAATTTGACAGACAAAATGCAACAAAAAATAAAAAAGCAGCATTCTGAAGCTTAGCTCTTCCTTTACAATCACAGAAAAGACAACATAATCGAGCGGGCAAGCCTATTCAAGAGTACAAAGTTGCCTAGTGGACCATTTTTTTTTTCCAATCATAACCTTGTAACTAAAATAGATTATTTCCAATACTTGCAAAAACCATACCCTATAGTCAAGTGTACTACTCCAATGCTGCACACCTTGCACTGTTACCTGTATTGGAAGCACTGCACCAATACTTTAATCATGTGCACATCATTATACATCATTATACAGCATTATGCATCATTATACAAGTACACACAGAAGGTGCAAGTACCTTCACTTCAAAAATTAAATCATTTTTATACGATCAAAACTGTTCTGGGTTCCCATATTTTCTGCTCTCTTCCACAGATTAGATACCGGTAATTTACTACATATGAACAAGATTTTGAACAATGCAAAAAAATAGAAAAACTACTATGTAGTACTGAGATTTCCACAATTCAATAGACTCAATCAATATTTATAACCAGTAATTATTTGGGATCAGAGGATTTCCATAATTCCATAGATTCACTCAATATTGCTTTACAATGATTATTTAGGGTTACAGAATCCCCAAAATTCTATAGACTCATTCAATATTACTGATAACCACCTATCATTTAGGATAACAGTTTCCATAATTCCACAGACTAACTCGATATCAACTAGAAAAGCACTCGGGCACAGACCTCTGCCAAGTAGCTCACTTCCACCCATTAGACACACATGCTGAAAATTTATTTCGCCCAATGTAGAAAGCCTTTTGCTTACGTCATCAACTTCCAGCTACGAAGTGCCTTCCCTGAGCAGAGCATGCGCTTTATAGTGCGCATATGGAAACCTCAAATACACGCAGCTTGAACTCCCAAGTTCATTGAACCTGCCAAAAGATTAAAAATCCTTCAAAAATCCATTAAAAATTCAGGGAGTAGAGGGAGCATACCATTCTTCCTACCTGTTGGGCCTAATTTTCCCATAGTACCTGTAATGGCAGTTTAAGATGAGGTAGTGACTTCTGAGGGTGTATGCCAACCATGGCTTCTTTACTTCTGCTGTAACACTGAGTCATTCATATTTTCCAATTCTCCTAAATTTTACATGTCCCATTCTTAGGCTCTTTCGCATTCTCCACAATCCTGTGGCATGCCATATACATCCATTTAAAAAGTGAATATCACGATTCATTAGAGAGCACTCACTCTACATCTATCTCAGCTCGTAGGTGTTTTGTGCGAAGGAACTTCTCCGATACTCAGTGTGATAAATATAATTACATAACATCTACAAACTTCTGCTATCCAATTGGCAACTGCTCATCACATGACACGCAGTCAAAGTATCATTGCATGCTGACATTATCGAGGGTGCAATTTTTGTCAATCAATTTTGGATATTGCACGATGATGTCACCCTTTTAAATTCATTCACAGGATGGGCTCACAATTAATAAACTCACAGTTTGGCACCAATGCACACCTTTGAGGTCTCAACAACTATACTTTTTCATGTGCACTCAGTCACTCATTTACTGTCAAAAATTGCAATAGCTCGCTTAGTGTACAGGAGTGTACAACCTTTTGCCTTTCCTAAAACTTGGCTGCCATTCTGTAGCATATTTAATTAGAGAAGCACTCTGAGAGCGCAGATCAGACCTCCGCCAAGCAGCTCATCTCCACCACTGATTTGTTCTTCCATAGAGATCAGTGATTTCCACCCATATGTACGCATGCTGGAAATCTCCCAATTTTCCAATACAGAAGCATTTTATTGTGTCATCAACTTCCAGGTGTGCGGCAACTTGCCCTAGCAGAAACTAGAACTCGCACTTCAGCACGCGTATGCAAACCTCAAAAAATGCGTAGCTTGAACTCCCAAGTTCATTGACCTACCTGCCAAAATATCAAAAATCCTTCATAAAATCCCTAAAAATTCCAGGATCACTACCAAAATTTAATCATCTGTTTCTTGTGTCATTCACAACCTTTCCTGTAAGTGTCATCTAAAAGTGTTCATAACTTTTTGAGTTACTTTGCACACAGACAAACAAACAAACAATGCTACACTGATGAAAACAGAACCTCCTTCTCCTCCTCCCTTGGTAGAGGTAAAAATCCGCCTGGACCACATGCCTTGACGTCTTGCGTGTTGTAAAACACGAATATATATATAAAACAAGATTTTGCTCTCTGAGAGATATGAGATGCTCTAATCAACTCGGCTTCACCTCTTGAACACAGTGCCTCATCTCTCATCCCATACGAATCATTGTACCACTGCACTCATGACCGATCACTATCTACATACTGGCTCCCTCTCTTGTACATTGAAAAAGTTAAAAACTCACTCCACTATTTTGACAATGGAAAATGCAATACTGCATAGCACCAATCAGGTTGTACCTGTAGCTTGTTTGTTGTTACTGTTACCTGTACATCTGATCAAGTTTAGTCAGAAAATAATTATATAAGTGTCCCATAACCACAAAAAAATAGAATTAACAAAACAAAACAAAGTCCCTAATAGAGACTGTTATTTGCTCGGAAAGCTCAGTATAATGAATAACTAAAACCTGCATTCCAAGGAATTCAGCAGTAAATTTAGGACTTTGTCACAATGTTATCCTGTGCAGATCTGTTCCTCATTTCCATGACTTCCAAAACCTGTTTATATTTCAGACATATATCAAAATGATCACAGGGTGCATGGTTCATGAACAACACACACACACACACACACACACACACACACACACACACACAAATGGTACTGGCTATAGGCCCAATTCATGGAGATACCTATTTCTCTTGTAATTACACATGCAGTACGGAGGGTTGCAACAAGGCGTGAGGGTCTTGCTCAAGTCTCTCACAAACTGGGGCTCCCCTTTCACCAGGCTCCTCTGATGCTCTGTTACGATCTTGGCGATCTCTTCCAGCACCTTGGCGTACTTGCGTGCTGGAAGGGGAGCGAGTTCTGCTGGGTCAACTCCGATGTTGTACAATAGGGGAGGATCATGGGCCTTGGAAAAGGGAGGGTCGCAACTCAAGCCTGTGTGGTGGTGTCCACCCTTGGGAGTCCACTCCTCGAAGCAAGCGTCTGCAAAGCCCTGCGGCGTCGGCATTGGCTTGGTGAAAAAGTGGGCCTTGAAATCCCCGAGGGTGACCGCCATGAGCCTGTCGTTGCAGTAGTGGAAGAGGACTGACCGAGGCGAGTCAGACCCGTTGGTCAACACGGACAGCGCACTCTGCGAGTCCATGATGCGGTCGTCCGGGACCTTCCCTCCGGCAAGCTCTGCCAGTGTGGCATAGAGGTCCATGCTGCTCATCAAGGTACCAGAGTGGACGCCTGGAGGTATGGTGCCTGGCCATCTGGCAATGGCTGGCACACGCACACCTCCCTCCCATGTTGTTATTTTGCCTCCTGGTGAGATAATCAAAGGTAAGATATAGTTTCCATATGCCTGCAGAAACTGTTGATTTTTTGCCCTGAAATGGATACATCTCTATAAAAAGTGTGTGAAATAGGGTTGTGATAACACAATTCTACTTGGGTGATGACAACAGTGTGTACGGTGACAGTAGGCCCTATTGCAATCTGAGAACATGTGATCATGTTTGCTATGTAATGGTTTATTATCAATTATTGACAAATCACACCATAGCAGAATCCATCGATCTTCCGTGCGAGAGTGACTTGCATGCAGCTTGTTGGGAAATTTGATTGTTAGGGCATGATCTATGATAGATCTACCTTCTACCTACCCACAATGCTGAACAAGAAGGGCTCTTTAGAAATTAAAAAAAAAAAAAACATATGTCAGGACACTTTAAATGGTGTGATTACAATGCACACCATTTATAATATACACTGTTACAACAATTAAATTTCAGGTCCAAAAATTATTGCCTTACATATGCTTGTATACTTTATTGTTAGGCTATAATGAACTGTTGACTTAACAACTGAAAACTGCTGGTCCCAAAGACTTTGTCGTAATGAGAGTCACCTGTACTGCATTTCACTGCCATTGCTTCCTTACCTTTGAGAATACCCGGTGACCCTCCTTCCCTACACATCTCAACATGTGGACCATGGTCAGACAGGAAGATAGCCAGTGTGTTGTTGTCTAAACCAGCCTCCCTGATTGTTGCAAGGGTTTCCCCGACTGCCCAGGCCATTTCGTTCAATGAGTCACCATAGCGACCTTAAAATGGAAGAATGTGGTGATTACGAACATGAACTAAGTCTATAATCATGATATATCTTTTTTTTTCCATCTCTGCTTTGTTTTACTATGCTATTTCTGCATGTTTATATACACAGACCTCTGAAGGAAAACACTGCCTGACCATGGACGTGGACGGGACTACCAAAAGTTTGTAAATCAACCAGATGAATAAACTTCTTATCAATTCACGTCAGATAGTATATGCTGTAACAACACATTTCATTGATGCATATCTTCTGAGCATCACAAATGGAAGTGGAGAGAAAACATCATATTAGCACATAAAATTAATGGTTATTGTAATTTTACCATAGACACAATCACACCATTCTTGCATCCTGTATGCCTATAGAACTTTTTCCTTTTTTGTTTGTTTCAGAGTGAGACTTCCTAAGCAATTCTACAACTTTGGGAATGGGCAGAAAGAATATTCTGGAGATATTGCACTCTTGAATGCAGGCAATTACATATTCTCTCTGATAATTGTGCTAAAATCAAAATTTTCACAGGGGTAAACATCAAGGTGTTCCATGCTCTCTAACCAAGCCCTTTACAGAATCAAGATCCAACTTTTTTTCCTTCACTTTGTTTCCTTAGATTACAAAGTAATATTCATTTTTAACAGAAAAAAAGTAAATTCATACACACATACACACAAAAATAATGACAATATAACACATTTTGAAACCCTGGAAAGGTATGAATACACCCCTGAAAGTGGTGATGATAGATACTAAGAAGCTCTTTTCAAACTGTACGGCTTCCATTTCCGATCTACACAATATACATCATACTTGGGGAAAAAACAGCAACTGGGATAGCTCTCTATACATGTCTACTGACAGAGCCGAGGACATTGACCTTCTGACCTCTCTTGGATGTCCCGCTGAACCACGGGCTGCTGAACATGTCGGTGTGGAGCTGCAGGAAGGAGAAGTAGAAGAAGAAGGGCTCTTCCTGATGGCTGTGGATGAAGGCCTTGGCATCGTCCACCAGTCTCCTGGTCAGGTCGTGGTGCCTGACCGGCTGCTGGACGATGGAGTCATTGTAGTAGAGCAGGCAGTAGTATCTGTCTGGTGCCGACATGTATAGCTGTAGGGTGGGGGAGGGGGGTGGACAAACATAGAATTAACCAGTTTGGGGCTCCACTTTGCACATGAGCAGAAAAAGGTCATTTGAACTCACAGGGCATCTTGGTATTTAAATTCAATGCATATGTGATGTAATGTTTATATTCAGGTAATCCTTATAAATGGTACTTGCAAGCATATCCACCTGACAGCAAAAGTAGAATTTGGCAGTACCAATTGAAAAAGATTGTTTATATACTCAGTACCGGTACAAAATAATGAAATGGATGCTTTCAAAAGTATTAATTGATGTTCTATCCTGGTCAACTGGTCGACACAAGTTCAGCCTTTGTTTGAACATGAATGATGAATTCATAAATTGTTATGTCGGGCAAGCCTATGCTTTATGTCGCATTGTAAATGAGTGAGGTGCCCAACAAACTACATTAAAAAAAAAGAAGAAAGGTCATTTGTTCCCCTGTGCACATGAGCTATCTCCAAACTGGCTTTAAAAAAGAACATAACCAAAATTAGTTTTGGCAAGGTTTTTTTAATGCTTGGTTGTGATGCTTTGTAGCATATTCATCAACAGCACTGCAGCATCGCATTATGAGTGTGTGCCATGACTTTAATCAAGTCTCACAACTTCGAGTTAAAAGTTTCAAAACCTGCATCCATACTCATGCACAAGGCTGCCTCATCTCAACTGTGCATTGCTGCCTTTGTGTCATTTATAATGGACATATAATATCACGCATGCTTTCAATTTGATGTTTGAGTCAAGGAGCTTTAAGATGGACATGGGGTGGTGAAAAGTGTGTGCCAGTGCGAGTCAGAGACCACAAATTCTTAAGAGGCTGGACATATCATCACACATTTCAAAATTACCTCATAAGATATCTATCTTTTCTTTTCTTCTTATCACAGATGAAATTTGTTCACCTTGGTCTCATCACATGTCCAGTGATTGGTGAAGGGCATGAGGTGGCCCACAAAGTCAAAGCCGTGGTGGTGAGGTAGATGGTTGCCATCATCGTGTTTGAATTCGTTTATTCCTGTTACATACCAAGGGTTGACACCAAAATCTTCATGAAATTGCAATTTGTGACATACTTTGCTTGAGTAATTCCATTTTTCCCCCCTACTGGTGATTTCGACTGATATTTCCTTGCCTTTAGTTTTCTACACTGATCCAAATCCCAGATGTGTTATTTCTATGGCCTACTCCACATTGTCTTTAAATATCAAGCAGATCATTATGGTTTACCTTCTTGATCAGTCACAACCTCCTCACTCTTCATCTCTATTTCACAACTTTCTTCCCACCAAATCAAAATCCATCATACAATTATCTGATCACCTTCCCATCTCTGCTTCCTCTCACTTTTATGGCTACTGCCAATAATACTCAATGCAAATTCAAATATAAATAAAATACAATAAAATCCAGTGACACACTGGACCCAGCTTGCACTGAGTACTGCATGCAACCACTGAATATTCATGATGGTGAAATTATGCACCTCAGACAATAGCAAGCACAGAAGAAGGAGGGGAGGAGGGTCACCACACTTTAACTCCAAATCTATTGACTAATTATTGGGGGATCACCTCAGAATTTAAGCTCCTTCAATAAACAAGGAAACAGATAGGATTTAATGAAAGTATAGAAGACATATAACTTAGTATGTCTTCACAAAATTGTGCCACCTCTTAGATTTGTTGATCAATAACTTGAATTGCCTGAAATAGAAAAGTCAGCAATGCCACAGGAGTTTGCCTTCAATACTTACCAAGATGCCACTTGCCCACTATCCCAGTGCTGTATCCCACATCCCTCAGCATCTCGGCTATGGTAATTTCTGACTTGGGCAGGCCGCGGCTGCTGGTCATCTCAAACACTCTCACTGGCCCATGAAGGCCGACACGGACAGGTAGCCGCCCTGTAGATTTATGCAGGTTAAAGTAGATAAGTACATAAAGTGTAGCTCCTTTATACTGTTTCCTCTTTCATACTGAAATATGTCTTTTCTCGACTTGATTTACCCCTACAGTCCAACCTCTCTTATCTGGCCTCCCTTTATCCGGATCTCTCTATTATCCGGACGTGATCTCGCCATGATTTTTCTTTTCAATCTAGTAATTATGGAGAAAAGGGGGATTTCAAACTCAAACAAAATTCCTATACAAACTTTGACAGTTTTAAAGGCAATTTGACAGTTCATAACATTGTATGGGGCCTTTGTAATATAGCAATGCCTAGAGAACACAACCTGCATCCTACCTGGAAATATGAAATATTGTATCAGATTTACTGGCTTGCATGTTGCCATGTGTTAATCAGACAGACATCAAAACTTTGAAGCACCTTATACATCTACACAAAAATGGATATATTACATTGAAACAAGTTTATACAAAGTAAAGCACCTGTTAACATGGCTCCCCTGCTTGGACTGCACAGGACATCTGGGCTATACCATCGGCTAAATTTCATTCCCTCACTGGCCATCTGGTCAATGGGGCCATACTCTTGGCTTGGGTGACCGTATGAAGCTAGATCACCATATCTAAAATGACAGTTGACAATTACATCTGTTATAATGACAGAGCAGATCACCTCAAAATCAAAGCAAGATGTCCTATAAAAGCCATAACACACTTCTTTTGTCAACAGCATGTGTGCAATAATGCACATTGTGAAATGGTTTGAATGTTGATTACATTGGCTGTTCTTCATACTTATGATTTGAACAGATTAATAGCCTTCTGTTCTACGGGTCAATTACTCCTTTGTGGAGATTGGAATTTGGAATTTGGTACAAAATTTTGATTTGGACACATACAATTATGTACGGTTAAATAACCCTAGAGAAAAGAAGAAAGTGGATGAAATGAAATGTGATTTGGAGTTGGTAGATCCGTGGAGAATACAACATTCTACAGAGAAACAGTTTACATGGCGTCAAAATAATCCTTTGAAATTAGCTAGATTAGATTTTTATTTGATATCTGAGAAAGCATTAACATTGGTTGATAAGGTAGATATAATGTCAGGTTTTAGGACGGATCATTCTTTGATTACATTAAGTTTGAATTTAGGATATTGTAGGGGGCCGAGTTATTGGAAATTTAATAATACATTATTGAAAGATGATGTGTATATTGAAAAGATAAAAGAATTGATTACACAAACAGTTAAATTTTATGCGATAAATGATATTTCTTATGATTGTAAAGATTGTCAATTTGTTATTAATGATCAATTATTTTTTGATACATTATTAATGTTGATAAGAGGTGAAACAATAAGTTATATGAGTTATAAGAAAAAATTGGAAAAGAATAAGGAAAAGCAATTAGAAAAAGATATAATTGAGTTGGAAGGATTGTTGTTAATACAACAAGATGAAGAATTTATTTTAGAGGAATTAAAAGAAAAGAGAGAATGTTTGGATAAAATTAGACAGGAAAAAGTGAATAGTATATGTTTTAGATCGAAAATTAAATGGATGGAATTTGGTGAAAAGCCTTCAACATATTTTTTGAATTTGGAAAAGAGTAATGTTATAGATAAGCAAATTTTACAATTGGTGGATAAAAATGGAAAGATATTAAATCAGCAACAGGAAATATTAGAGGAAGTAGCAAATTTTTATAGTTTATTATATAAGAAGCAAAATGTTGAAGATATGGATTTACAAGAAATTTTAGAAGGTCAAGATATTCCAAGGTTAAACGAAGCACTTAGATTGTCTTTAGAAGGCCCTTTGCAAATAGAAGAATTGGATCAAATGTTGAAAAATATGAAAAATAATAAGTCACCTGGAATGGATGGATTTACTGTAGAATTTTTTAGAGTATTTTGGGAAGATTTGAGGTTTTTAGTGTTGAGATCATTGAATTATGCATATACAGAGGAAAATATGTCCTTTTCTCAAAAATTGGGTGTTTTAACTTTGATTCCTAAAGAAGATAAAGATAAGTATTATTTGAAAAATTGGCGACCAATTTCTTTGTTGAATGTAGTTTATAAATTAGCATCGGGATGTATTGCGAATCGAATTAAGAAGGTTTTGTCTTTTGTGATAAGTGAAAACCAGAAAGGGTTTTTATCAGGTAGATTTATTGGAGAGAATATTCGCCGTTTATATGATTTGATTTTGTATACAGATGTCAAAGATATTCCAGCATTATTATTATTGATTGATTTTGAAAAAGCTTTCGATTCAATCTCTCATGAGTTTATAACAAAAGTGATGCCATTTTTCAATTTCGGTCCCTCAATAATTTCTTGGATAAATATTTTATATGCTGATGCTTTTTCGTCTGCTCAGATTAATGGTTTTTTTACTGAGAGATTTAAGATAGAAAGAGGTTGCAGGCAAGGCGACCCTCTTTCTCCATATATATTTTTGTTGTGCAGTGAAATATTAAATTTGATGATTTCTGGACCTAATTCATTTGAAGGGATAAAAATAGATAATATGTTTCATAGAATAGTTCAATATGCGGATGATACACTGTTGACATTAAATGGTACAGAGAAGGATTTATATATAGCAATGAATATTGTAGATAGATTTGCAAATATATCTGGTTTAAAAATCAATGAAAATAAAACAAAAGTAATATGGATAGGGAAATGTAAGAATAAAGAAGATAGAATGTTGCCTGAAAGGAATTTTCATTGGGTGTATGAAGGAGGTTTTAAGTATCTGGGTATACATTTTTTTGTTGATTTAGAGAGAACTGTTCAGTATAATTATTATGACAAAATGGAAGTGATTAGGAAACAAATGAACTCTTGGCGTAAACGCTCTTTAACAGTGCTTGGTAGAATTGTAGTTATTAAGTCACTGTTGTTATCAAAATTGAATTATTTGTTTTTGTCTTTGCCAAGTCCTAAAGGTAATTTTTTGAATGAGATAAATGATATGTTCTATAGTTTTATATGGGAAAGGAAGCCGGATAAAATGAACAGAATTCAAATGTCTCAGACATACGCACAAGGTGGAGTGAAAATGATAAATATTTACACACAGGTTACAGCACTGAAAATATCATGGATTAGGCGATTGTTATTTACAACGGATAAATGGTCAGAAAAATTATTGAGTATATTTTTGCCCCGTACCCATCAATTAGACATGAGTCTCGGAAATGATTTTTTCTTTGAACGAGCCTCACATACGTGTAATCCCTTTTGGAAAGAAGTATTCACAGCTTACGGCGAATTACTTTCGGTTTATTGTAATAATTTTCAGTGTCAACCTTTGTGGAAAAATAATAAGATTACTATAGGAAATGCGTCGGTTTTTAAACGAAAGTGGTATCAAAAAGGAATTCGTTTTGTTAATGATTTGTTAGATGAAGAAGGAAATGTATTATCATTTACTGCCTTTAAGAGGAAATATGATGTTGACGTTAATTTTTTAGATTATTTTGGAATATGTCATGCGGTTAAAAAAGCAGGTTGTGATAGAAGTATGAATAATATGGAAAAGTTTTGTCAACCAATTATACCTGATATTTTACAATTGGTTATAAAACATTCTAAAGGATGTTCACATATTTATGCTGTTTTGTTAAAGAATAGAAATAATGTATATCAATGTAAAGGATTTTTAAGATGGCGACAATTGATACAACTTGAAGAAAAGAAATGGCAATCTTTTTCGTTGGCCCCGTTTAAGAGCACGGAAGATGTTAGTTTACGATGGTTTCAGTTTAAAATAGTTAATAGAATTTTATATACAAATAAGATGTTGAACAGAATTGGATTGGTTGAAAGAAGTGAATGTTCATTCTGTAATGTGAATGTTGAGACTTTAATACATTTTTTTAGTGAGTGTCAATATGTTGATAGATTGTGGGTTGAAGTAAGAGAATGGATTAATATTAACACGGGGTTAGAAATAACATTTACGACGGAAAATAAATTATTTGGTTTTGGGGGTATTAACAATTCGGCATTGAATTGTATTACCATGCTTGTGAGATATGAAATTTATGTTTGTAAAATAAGAAAAATAATACCTCGTTTTGATTTATGTAAATATAGTATAAGGGAATATTATGATAGAGAGAAATTCATCGCAAGAAATAATCATAAGTTGCAAGCGTTTCAGAAAAAATGGTGTCTTTTTAGACACCTTTTTTCTTGATGTATATTGTATTGAATTCGAAAAAAAAAAGCATGATGTTATTTGAAATATGTTGTAATATGTGTATAGATGAAAGAGAATAATAAATATCCCAGTGAGGGAAAAAAAAAAAAAAAATTACTCCTTTGGGAGGCAATTGTGTAAGTGTGTAACTCCTCTCATGTACACTTTGTTGCAAATGATAAAACTTGACAACATGAGCAGCATAATAGACAAGAAGTACATATTTGCATACATTAGTAAACATACAGTGTAAGTTCAATTTTGCAAAGAAAAGAAAGAAAAACAAAACATAACATAACAAAACAAAAACAACACAAAACAAAACAAAACAAAACAAAACAAAACAAAACATACAATAAAGGTATAAACATACTCGTATTTTGCATTGGTACTGTAGTTTGTTCTTTCACTACGAATGTAAGCGAAATGAATCTTCTTCATTGTGAGAACATTTACAGCACGATAGTTTTTGTCTATTCAATGCGAGAGAGGTGTCTCGAAATATCAGAATGTCACAAATTGACTAAGAAACAAGGGAAAAACTTTGAAGATTCCTTCAGTTTTATAACCCTTCTTACTCAGCATGATGACTAAAGTACAAGAGAGAGAGAAAGACGAAGGCAGAAATTTTACCCCATGTCATCTGCAACGAAAAGGATGACATTAGGTCTGTCATGTGGGTCTCTTGTCAGAGCCAGGCAGTAATTTCCAAGTAGGAGAACAAAAGATGCAACTGCTATGATGCCACTGCTCATCACTGCCATCTTGCTTCATGACACTGTCAAAAAACAAAACAAAACAAAACAAAACAAAACAAAACAAGGAAAAGTAGAAATTACGCGGTGCGTAAAATATGTCCCCGCCGGAAGTAGCATTTACTATCAAAATGTACTATATAGGTCAAAAGATCAAGGTCAAAGGTCAAAGAAGTCAAAGGTCAACATTCTGTGTAGAAGTCTTGAAGCCCTCACCTAGTGCCATCACATAAAGCAAACGGAATCAAAATCCGGTTACAAATGGCGAAGGAGTAGCATTTTGTAGCCAATGTACAATATAGGTAAAAAATCAAGGTCAAAGGTCAAAGAAGTCAAAGGTCAAAATTCTGTGTAGAAGTTTTGAAGCCCTCTCCTAGTGCCATCACATAAAGCAAACGGAATCGAAATCGGGTTACAAATGGCGAAGGAGTAGCATTTTGTAGCAAAATGTACAATACAGGTCAAAAAATCAAGGTCAAAGGTCAAAGAAGTCAAAGGTCAAAATTCTGTGTAGAAGTGTTGAAGCCCTCACCTAGTGCCATCACATAAAGCAAACGGAATCGAAATCGGGTTAGAAATGGCGAAGGAGTAGCATTTTGTAGCAAAATGTACAATATAGGTCAAAAAATCAAGGTCAAAGGTCAAAGAAGTCAAAGGTCAAAATTCTGTGTAGAAGTTTTGAAGCCATCACATAAAGCACACGGAATCGAAATCGGGTTAGAAATGGCGAAGGAGTAGCATTTTGTAGCAAAATGTACAATACAGGTCCAAAATCAAGGTCAAAGGTCAAAGAAGTCAAAGGTCAAAATTCTGTGTACAAGTTTTGAAGCCCTCACCTAGTGCCATCACATAAAGCAAACGGAATCGAAATCGGGTTAGAAATGGCGAAGGAGTAGTATTTTGTAGCAAAATGTACAATATAGGTCAAAGGTCAAGGTCAAAGGTCACGACTGAAATTCTGTGTAGAAGTTTCAAAGCTCCCATGTAGTGCTATCATATAAAGCAAACAGAATCAAAATTGGCTCATAAATGACAGAGAAGTAGCAAATTGAAGATTTTGATCACACACGGACGGACGGACGGATGGACACACGGACACACACACGTACGGAGCCCGTTTCATAGTCCCCTGCTCGAACTCGTTCGGCGGGGACAACAAAACAAAAAGAAGAAGAAATTATCAAACAGGGGGAAAAGCTATTGCCACATGTGTATAGGTACCTAGAGAACATAAGATGGTTTTTGTTCATAAACATACAGTCTAATGTATAAGGCCAGATGCACAGAAATTCATTATCCTTTTCTACTCAATAAAATGTGTTAAAATCAATATGCCTACCATGCAAACACTACTAAAGATATAGTGCATCCTATCACCAAAAGGGAGGGCTAATATCACATAAATTACAAAAGTAGGCAATTCAATCTGCGTGTTTTGAAAATGCCTGTATTTGGTAATTATCCCTTTTTTGGTGTAAATACCGAAGAAAAATATGTGAACAAAATTCAAAGTTTATTGAAGTTTGCTCAAAGTGAAGTGATTTGGCAACACCATGACTTCCGTCATGAGATGCAATGTGTGGGGTTGTACATGATGTGCTGTACAAATCGTATCAAAGTGCACATGATGTAGAAATCTAAGACGGTGCATATAATAGATATACTACCATCTAACGCTGCACACTGGCACTGGTCTGACGGTCCAGGACCAGTAAAAGCCACTGTCGGCCCAGTAACTTTTTCAGGAATGGACCAGTAAAAAATCTGAAAAATTGGGTACCTTCTGGGCCCCATTTCATAAAAAGTTGAAATGATAACAACTCTTGCTGGAATGGAAATTGTCATAGTAACGACAAGAATCTAGCTTCCTGATTGGCTGTTTCTATGGGAAGTTGCCATTACAGCAAGAGTTGTCATCCTAACATCTTTTATGAAATGGGGCCCTGGTCTGACAGACAGGTTGGACCAGCAGAAAAAATTGGCTAGTGTACAGCCCTGTACTATCAGACGACAAAACACTGTCCCCTAAATGATGAACTGATTAAAGGACATAACTTGGTCTCTGGAACAGCCTACACCATGATAGATGAGGTCAACCCACCATTCTTTGAACTGGATGCCTTCAAATCAGTGCTCTCTAGTTTTAAATAAGTCCAAGGGCAAGGGAATGATTTACAATGCTTCAACCCATACAAACCAAATTTAAATAACCCTTTTGTGCGTTGAGAAGTACACACCTTTCTATTTAGATTATTTCTCACTACTTATAGCAGTCTCACCAATAACAGTTTGTGTAAGTGTACTCTTCTGAGGTTTTCGACACAGCACATCCCAATATGGATAAAGATTCATTTAGAATAAAAAGGAAAAGGCAGTTTCATTGACTTTGACTTTGTGTGAAAGCAAATATACCATAGTATAGTAATACCACTGACCACATTGCATTGGGATATAGGTTGAATAACTAAACACAGCAGTACTGTCTCTAGACAACACTGTTCGCTGTTCCACGCCGTGCTTTGCACAGCGTGGCGTCTGGTCGGGCTGCATCAGGCATAGGCATCCCCACAAAACAACTTTATAATAAAATTTTATACAAAAAGGCTAGCCACAGTCCAGTACAGAATAATCTATATATGGGACTGACATATTAGCAAGCACGTCTTTCGCGAGTTCGGTGCGTGCATTATTACTGCAGTTGCTCACAACAATTAATCATTCAATCAATGCAAATTCGTCGAAAACAGCGCATAGCAATCATTTCACTTCATGAGCATGAAATTGACAGAGAATTAATATCAACCTTATACAGATCCAAGACGGAGACGTGCGTCGTTACGTTCCCCGTTGTGATTGCATTTACAAGCTCTGCCGATCTCTACCTCGTATCTCTTTTCTTCATGAACTCTGTTTACATTCCTAGACGTATCAAAAGTCAAATGCAATATTTTAGACCATAGTTTACAAATTAAATTGCATAATTGTGCAAAAATAGATTGCATTAATTTTTTAATATCTGTTTTTTAATTATAATTAGTAGATTAAATTCATTTTATGTAATGATTTTGATATAATTAGGTAAAATTATTTTTGCCGTGACTGAAAAAAGTCTAGCCATCGATCTCTGCCCCAGCGAGTCGAGCGATCGTGAACGATTACAAATGACAACGATCCATGTCCGTCCTCCACAATCCGAGCAAGGGGTCGTCGTATCAGTACGCGCAAAACGGTGTGCAAGTTTATTGGATCCAGACGCGATCCCGACACAAGACAACAGGAGTGATCGTAAGATCGCATGCGATGAGTCATGTCATCATGGCGACCTACGTGGAAGTAACGGACACGATCAAGTGCCAACCCACGGCGCCCAGTCACTCAGTTTCGAACGGAAAGATGGAGAAAAAGGACAAGATTCCTGAGGCGCTCGTCAAACGTCATGAAGCAAGGTTAGCAAGATTGGAAAAACAGAAGGAAGAACGCGAGAATTCGACTGTCCAAACGGAGAGTGCCGAGTTCTTCAGCAAAACTTTCCATGCAGAGAAGGCTGTGATCGAGGAGCGCTTAGCAACTGCAGAGAACGTGGATAAGTCCAGTTTGAACGATTTCTTTGACGATTTGACAGAATTGGCACAGAAATTACAGAAGTATGTGACAGACACCTCTCCTTTCCTACCTTCATACGATATACGCAATTCTCAAGAACAGTTATCAAAGCTGATAAAAGATATCAATGAAAAGAGAGATGTGTTGATGCCGAAGAAGAAGTTTGCATTCAAGGCGAGAAAGAGGGGAGAAGAGCAGACGATTCAACAGCCGAGGAAGATTGGAACGGATGATGTCGATGCTGCGAAACCGCTGAATGTGATGACTGCTAATGCCTGCGGATTCTCCAATCGCACCGCTGAGACGCTATGTCTTAGTGCAGAGGAAATGCACGCGAAGGATGTCGGTCTCTCCAACCTCACTTCCTGCGTCGTCAAGTTGCAGGGCTGTCCCAGTGCTCTGCACATCAGCAACATCACCGACTGCAAGATCTTCTGCGGGCCCATCCCAGGTTCGGTGTTTGTCGACAGGTGTCTCAACAGCACACTGGTTCTCGCCTGCCAACAGCTGCGGGTGCACAACACGAGCGGCACAAGGTTTTACATCCACGTGACAAGCAGAGCCATCATCGAGGATACCTCCATGGTGTCGTTTGCGCCTTTCAACTGGAAGTACGATGGCCTAGAGCAGGACTATGAACGCAGTGGTCTTGATAGGAGCAAAAATGCTTGGAATGACATCGACGATTTCAACTGGTTGGCACATAACAAACGCTCGCCCCATTGGGACCTGATTCCAGAGGCAGACAGAGTACAGAAATGGGACTGATAGTGCCCACGTTTGATTGTTATATTGACTACAGTTTTTGCATGTTGGTCAGACAGTTCCTTTCGTATTACAAATCAGCGATGACAGTACAAATTGTGTGACATCAGAGAAAAGTAGATCTATCATTTGTTATAACTACATGTGAGATGAGACAATCTCTGCTCTTGGCAAAACCGTGAATGTGAAAAGGTCTCAACAAGAAACGACAGCATTTTCAGTCATGAATGACAATCTCCGCAAATTCAACGTTTATTGTAAGATGACACAGTCTATAAATGTATGCCATGTGGTAGTCATCATCGTAGTGCACTTGTAGCATTCCCCCAATGATCAGAATGATGTCAGTCAGCTTCGGCAGTTGTTTCATGGATCACAGTTTCTGATTAATGTCTTTCAGGCTTGGTGAATTGCATACCAGAGAGTTGTGAAGTACATTGTAGTTGAGAAATTGCACAAGCTGAGTTACATACAGGAAGCATATTATCCCCTCTGTTCACTGGTACTGGTGGTCTAACACACAAGACAAAAATTATGTTTACCAAGATGCATCTACATATATTGCAAAAAGTGTCTTGGTATAGTGTTTTAAAGCTTATAATGAACATTCACTTTGTTCAACAGAAAAAAAAAGCCACATGAAGCTAAAACACATGTGTAGAATGCAGAATGGTGACGCTGTGAATGAGTACCATGTGACAAGTCTCTCTCCAATACATGCATAGCAGTGGAACTTTGTGATAAGTGTTCAAGAAAGTGCATGATGTTCATGGATTTGCCTTGTTTGTTGTAAAGTGTATGCCTGTGCAGTATTATGTGCCTTCTTGTAAACAGGTTATCATTTACCAGATTGTTATCTTGGCTGTTTACAATTGCATGAGAGGTATACCAGTTGGCACTGTATATGAGTACACTGTAGTAACCAGAATACTAGTAGACCGATTACTGATAGTATTCAAATTCATGGATATGTCTGGTTTGTTGTACCTGGCCAAGATTATTCATGATTCCATGAGTTTCTTTGATTTCTACCTCTTATGGTTCAATTATTTTGCAGCATTCACAAAACTAGTAACACCATTGTTTTTGGTGAAGGATGTTGGCCTGTATGATAATGGTCTTTTGAATGAACTTGCCTTCCATGAGTAAGGAACTCATTTACATGTCCCAGTTTCATACAAGAAGTACAAGTTTGTACTTTCAACATAATAACATCAGTAGTATTACAGTATGCCATGTTATCTACAGTACATCTTCCTCATGAATGCATACAGTGTGTATGGAATTTCCATCATCGTATGAGAAGACAGAATTTTCAGGGTTTTTTGTCCTTTTTTCTGACGAGACCCCTGTGATGTAATCTGGCAACATTGAAGAGACGAAGATGATGTGTTTAAACAAAATAATGATTCCAGGTACATGCTTACATTGTACAGACCATGAACCATCAACACTTCACAAGTATACACTGTATACATTATAAGTATGGATGCTGTATATTGTGTGTATGTTCAGTTTTCGTGTTCTAGAATTTTTTCCCTCAGCAGTTGCTCTTTGCAAGTGTGTGCCTACTCCTCGTCATTGCTTGAAAGCGATGGAGTGTACATGTATATGGAAATCTTTTTTGCGCAGGAACATACATACAGGTACTCATCATAAAATTGTAAATGTTCTGGAATTGTCCAAATCAATTTTTAATGTGGTATGATGCAAATGCAACGACAATCCATATTTGTGTATATAGTCATTGGATCATCTGCAATGTTGATACATCTTTTAATTGGTTAAAAATTGATTATTGTTTGATTTGAATTTGCTCATTTTGTTATCCCTTCTCTATGCCCATTTCCTTTATGATAATTACACTTCAATAATAGTACTACAGAATAAAAAAATTGTGTACAATGTATGTACATACTTGTATGTACACATTGCTTGCAGAGCTGCAATGCCATTATAACTGAGGTATACATTGATGTGATGTAACGGTAGAGGAAGCCCCTGTGATATTTGTAAGACTTCTCATCCATTTCCATAAGTGAAGCTAGCAGCTGGTCATTTCCCATTTGTAATTATGAAAAATAAATGAAAAAATGTTTCTTCTCCATGTACATTACACTGTCTTGCTGGGCACAAGCACATGCCAACATTTGTCAGTTGCAAGTTGTGGTTGTACTTACCATACATTGGTGTAAAAAAGATGTGATTCATCGATATTATCATCATATATCTGAATAAACGTTAAAAAATCAATATGGTGTTCATTGTTTGCATATGGGAGTGTACACAAGGTTGTGTTACTTTGATTGTGTATGGGTTTGATTGCATTGTGACAGAGGTCAAACTTCAAAATGAAAACAAATGTAGACCTCACGACATACAATGTACATGTTCAAAGTAGGCCTATTCTTTATGACTGATTGAACAGTGGGTGGGTGTACTATAATGTATTTCAATAAAGCTTTCCCCCTAAATAAAGCAGTATGCATAATGAGTGGGGTTTGTTACATAATAATTGTATAGATTGTATTCTTAAGAGTGTAAAGTTAACATGTTGTTGAAAGAGAACACTTGAAATGCTCCCCTTCCCCCCACAGAAGACAATGTTTTCCCTTCTTTGTTCCTCATCGCTTCTCTTTTTTCATTGGTATCATGATATTCGCCAAGTTATGCAACTAGACATGGTTATAAATACACACACAAAGATACAAACATTGATCTATCTACCTATCTACCTATCTCTTTATCGATCGATCTATATTGATCTATCTATCTATCTATCCATATCTACATATCCATCTTTATATAGGGTCCTAACTATTGATACATCATATATATATGTATATGTATATATATATATATATATATATATATATATATATATACAGTTAAAATTATTCATACCTCTGGGAAATTTTTAGTTTTGAGCAGATATCTTACAAGTAAAGGAAGGAGTGATGGTGATTGGGTGTTATATCTCAACATTTCTATTGTTATGCAAATGACTTGAAACTGGAATTCATGTCATTTTATAGAGGACAAATAAGAGTAAAAAGTAAACACCAAATCACCATCACTCCATCCTACATTTGTAAGAAATTCAAAACTAATTATTTCTCAGGGGTATGAATAATTTTGTTGTTAACTGTACATGTGTGTGTGTGTGTGGGTGTGTGTGTGTGTGTGTGTGTGTGTGTGTGATGAATAGTACTGTTCACAGCTCAGTTTGTTTTCAAAGGAGTTATCAAGCTGAAATTACTGACATAACAATGACAATAAAACATTTGGTATATTATGGAACTTTATACATTTCTTTCAAAACAATCTTGAAAGAAGAAGAAAAAATTGGGGACAATAAAGATAATATAAGTACATTTTCCTAAGTAACCTGATGGCCTGATTAAACTCAATTTCCTCTTTTCAAGACTCGCTAAGACGGAGGTATCTGAATTGTGATTTCTTGAGAGCTTGTCAACCCCCACTCCCACACAAAATGGATGACTGTGTCAAAACACTTCCAGACAATGATCAAAGACTTTTGGAGAGCTCGTTGCGGGGTCATTGCAGAAGGGGGCGTCATTCATGAAACTTGGCCAAATCATTGAAGAATGAGAAATAGAGAAGTGATTTTCAAATTTCGCAGCTATTTTTCAGAAGTTCCCTTGAAATCTTAACCATTCTTTTTCAGAAGTTTCCTTGAAATCCTAACCATTCTTTTTTTTTAATGAAATGTAGAAGAAATTGTTTCCTTGGTATCAAAGTGTGTATTGATTCTGTGTGTGTGTGTGTGTGTTATTTTTGTTTGTTTTTTGTTCTTTGCAATGATTGCTTATAAAAGAAGGAAGTGACAGTCGCTTAGTTGTCAACTGCAGACATGGTGTGAAGGTGATAAATTATGCATACAGAAACACAAATAATGCCTCGCCATCAATCAGATTCACGTGGTGTCATAGCAACTGGAATGAAAATATTGCGGCGTTAACGTCGTCTCAGACGATGAGGGCGACGTCATTTTAGGTCTTCGGCTGACATTCTTTGAGCTTTACACTCATTTAACACTCATGTCATCCGGTTATCTCTTTTTGAAACTGTACCACATGCCTCCTAATATATCTTCGCGGATTCAGCAGGCAATGATTACAGCACTTGAACTGACCATGCTGAAAATGGCAATCTTCGGTGACCAATGATACATGTATTCCTCTTCCTACCCCTCCACCCACCATCCCCCCCCCCCAAAAAAAAAAAAAAAAAAATGCAAGAGAACTAGAGATCCATAAAGTCCATCAACACTTTTTCATCGTTCATCCAGAAAACACGGGGCGAACGCTCACTCATCGGTTCAGTCACCGCGTCATTCTCGACAACTTCCTCAACTGCGTAAGTTCCACTAGCGCCCTCTTCGGTGGTTAGACTTGAAACTCTTTCAGGTGACGACACATCCATCATATCCGTCCCTGGATCCTGGCTGATGTCCCAGAAATCAGGGGTTTTTACTTTTTGCTTTTTTGCTTCCTTTACGGTTCGACGTTCTGCAGAGGAAAGGGTTCCAGATACCTGTTCTCGTGTCATCGACGATCTAGAGTCCGACGTCGCATGGTGCTGGTGGTCGTCGAAGCCTTCGCATAGGGGCCTATGGGGATGAACGCGAGGTTGACACGGTGCGAAAACTGGCGCTATAACAACGTCTCCGTCTCCTGCTGATCTGCCCGCAGCCGCGGCCCCGGAATGACCGTCTGAAAGCGACATGTTGGACGTCGATGCGTCTTCTGCGGCAATGAATTTGTCTGCCGAGACGAAGTCATCTCTGAAGGCTTCGACGCCGGCACGTTTGGTGGAGTGTCGTGTTCGACCGACCACAGCACCCATCACAGCTGGTCCACCTCGTCAGATGAGGGAATCTCGTCTTAAATCGATGAGAATGGCATGAAAATTTACATCAGTTTCAAATGGGAAGAAGATCTTTGTTTTCCGGGATGCAAAGCAACCAATTTGATTTGAAAATGACGTATAAGAGAGAAAAACAGTGATAATGCGGACGTTATTTTATAAGAAAACAGTATTGATTTCTTTCATGTAAATAATGTGCAAGATTATAACGAGTTCAAGTGTATATTGCCACGAAATTAATGTTCAAGTTAACGTGAATAGATAAAAGAATAAATCAAGCAAACAACCAAACCAAGCCGCGTGTTGTGAAGTGATGACACACTCTATTAACATGACCATGATGACTTTGATCAATATCACTTTTATTAATCAAAACATATGAAAGTTTAATATCCGATAACTCCCTCATCGTAGGTCCCATCATGGATACGAGAAATCATTCAATGCCTTCCTTGTGAGCAAATTATTTGTAACAAAGAATAATCTACTTCGTTTTCTCCTTTTTTTTTCTTCAGAATAAAAAATTTGCAACCTCAGCTGTTTGGTGACGTAGGCCCCCTACACAGCTCATGAGCAATCCTAATATTGTATATTAATGACTTCGTTAAGCGCCTTCGGTGTAGTTTTATAGGTCCCCTATCTCTACGCACATAAAAAAGTTGTGAAAAACAAACGACCAGTATATCAGATGATATGATACCAGATATGACTGACGAATCGGTTTGAAAAACAACTGTAACAAAAATAACACGGGAAATGGCTCATACTGGTATTGTGGTGAGACCCTATCCTGGGGATGAAGAGATCATTGTTTATCAACCTATTATAATAGTCCACTGATTTTATGTCTTTATGTAGTATAGTTCTTAACTTCCAGCATGATCATGGATGATCATCATCACCAACATCGTCATCACTAGCACCGCCACTACAACCATCGGAACAGCGAGATATTTTGTTGCCCTTGGCTAAAAGATGATGCAAAGATAGCACAAGTATTGCCATTTAAACTATACTGAACGTATACCTACCAACAAACTTCGGGGTATAAGCGTTGAGGAAATATTCAGATGAGTCAGACTCAAATTGAACTCTTGATAGAAATGAGAAAATCTTCAACAAAAATAGTCTGGGAAAGTCAGCACTGCACCACCAAAGAAGAAGTAGATGACTGTGCAAAGAGATTTTATAATAATCTCTGTGTTGAGATACCAAAAGCGCACGCTTTGGGGTCTTTGGATGCACGATTGTAAATCACTGCGTTGAATCTTGCATTATACGCGAGAATCTTATGCGCCATGACGCGCTATACTTTACTCACATCGAACTCAAACTGCTTTATTGTATGCGCGGGACTGTATATAGATATCAAATCATTACGTACAGAGCGTGCCAAATGACCTAACTTTGAAGCCTTTGTGGTATTTTATCAATAGCTATAGTCGTCACCTCCATGCCGAAGCAGGCTGTCTTACCATGCCGGATGACCGAGGAGTGTCGACAGCGTCTCAGCTCCTTCCTCATCGTCCTGCTCGCTCTCGGTGTGCTCGGAGGCGTGGCGCTCATAGGTCTTGCCCTCTACATACGAATTCGTATTCGATCGAAGGCCAGTCTCATCGAGGGCTATGACTTCGACCAGCTGCCCATCGCCCTCCTCAGCGTAGGCGGCGTGACAGTGCTGTTCGACTTGATCGCCGCCAAGATCGCTTCCGACATATCGGACTCGTCGCGCAGGGAGAAACTCCGCTACGTCATGCTGGGGATGGTGGTCATCCTCTCCCTGGTCGACACCGGACTCCTCGTCGGTGGCTGCATGGCCTTCATCCAGCGTAGTCTCCTCACCAAGTCGCTCAACAACGGACTCATCACGGCTATGAGGGAGTATAAGAACGACATCAAATTGAAAGTAGAGATGGACCTTGTCCAGATGGAGTTCGGATGCTGCGGTAATAACGGCTACGAAGATTGGTTTGAGATTCAATGGATCAATGACAACTACCTCAACAGACAGAGCATGGGTAGAATTGGAAGGTAGGAGAGATTTGTTTTTATACAGATAATTTCATTTTTTTTCTTTTAATAAAGATTTTTCATCTCTTATGGAAGTCTCTAGAGCCTATAGCCATTCGATAGCAAGAAGAAAACTCCCAAAAAACGTATAGAAAGTGAAAACGTCAGAAATTATTGGCAACATAATCATATCAAATATATCAATACTTGCATGTCAGATCAGGCAAAAGAAAGTTTTTTTTTTTTTTTTCAAGAGGCACTAGTTATTTGATACCTGCACCCTTTTCAAATTTGAAAGGGGACAAATTTATTTCAAATGATTGTAATAATCAGACTCCTGATTAAACTTGAAAAGAGTATAAATCGCTGTATTTATTTGCCGGGTATCTCCTAAATTCCTTTTTAATGTCATTGATGTATGGCTTGCGATGACAATGCATGCAGTGATCGTAATTGATACGAAACTGTAGAACAGAGACTAATAAAGTCTTGTTGTTGAACATAAAGTATTGTAAATCCGGATGTCGACTCATTCAAACATGTTTCAGAGGGGATTCTTGTATGTACTCTTTTTTTGGGATTATTTCTTGTGTTACTTAATCATGTTAATAGAGACACGGAATCTGGCGAATTCACAAATGACGACACCCCGTTCTCCTGCTGCCATCCGAGGTCGGTGAGACCCTGTATCCACCATAACGTGCACGACAACGCCGCCCACTACCGATACGACTACGAGTTGAGCTACACGATCCACCGCACGGGATGCAAGCAGAGGCTGATGGAATACTACAATGCGAGGCTCAGTAACATCGGGTCTGGCGTCATGGGCTTGTTTTCTCTTCAGGTTCGCTACCTCGCTTTCTCACCCTCCCTCTCTCCCCTTCCCCCCCCCCCCCACCCCTCTGTAATCGTGTAGGTTCCATATAGTAAAGACAGTATCATCCTTAGAGTCCTTCTCATTGGTCATGAAATTCCATCCGAACTTTACTATTTTTATTTTGCATTGGAGCAGGCAGCGTCAAATTCAGAACCAGTCTGCACTGCATAAATACACTTTGACAATTAATAAGCGAAACGTTTCATGAATGATTTTTCTGTCATTCTTTTGGTCATACAAAGTTACCGTAATTTATGAGGTGCAATGTTTTACAATAATGATACCGAATAGACGATTATGATAATTATGCTGTGTACATTTTATAGTGGCGTATATTATGAGTGTAATGCCATTTTTAAAATTTCATGATATTATATCTGACAATTTCTTCTGGGAGCAGATACTTGATGGACGATTAGGGTAAAACACCAACCTCCCCTTCATGCTGGTCACGACCTGGAGAAACAAAAATAAACTGTCAGTGTATGACTACATCTGACATCCGTAAAATTGTCTATAGATGCTTGGTCGGAGGACAAAATGTTGCATTGATGTGTATCATTGTACAAATATTACTATAAAAGAATAGAAAAATCATTCATTCATCATTGCCACATCAAATTGGATCAACCAAACAGAAGCACCAATACAGTTAAAAAAATGAAGAAAAAAAGCCAAACAAACAGGCAAACATGCAAACAAACAAACAAACAAACAAACAAAACCCACAAATCTATCTCTCCGTTTATTGTCGAAAAGCCTGAAAGGGGGGGGGGGAGAGGAGTCAGTTAAAAGGTAAAAGATAAAAGCAAGGAATCTGACAATTTGATGTCACTGATTTGCTTTGTTTCTTTGTATAGTTTATCGCGCTCCTGTCAGCCCAGTACCTCAACTCGTCGATCTGCAATGCCTTGGATCGAGGCGATCCGGAGCGAACTGCCAAGGGGTGGATATTTGAAGAGTGCCCTCTTATTACTCTCTTCAAAGCCATCGCTGGGAATTTCGTTTAGAGAGGACAGGTTAGCTAAGGGACACGAGAGGAATAGAAACGAGAACTATTGCATGATAATGTTCGTCATCGATGATGGAACAAGGATATTAGCAGATATAATTATGAATTGACAGAATTTTATTGAATACATAGTAATATGGGAGGACAGTGCCTAGCTTAACCTCAACTGTAAAATTATTTCATGATTGATAACAAAGTGTAATCGCAGTGAAAAAAATAATGACCAAAATCCCAGGTTAAGGATTCACAAGAAAACATTATACTGATTGGTATAATATGTATTGCTTTCTGGCATTTTATTTTTCTGTTACTCTGACTGCAATGATGATGACGTGTTATACTCAACATTTAAAGCGAATATGAAATTTGATGTACCTGGCAATTGTTTTTATCACGCATGATGATCACTGTAAAATCGAATTTTATGGACCTTGTTTGATTTGAGCCAGAGCGATGTTTCAAAAATTAATGTTCGGTTTGTGATCGGGGTTATAATAGTATGTATGCTCGTCTGAGAGTTCGTAAAAAAATGGGCATCTTAATCCGTCTCATCTCCCTGCTCTGATATAATGGGAGGCAAGGATATTGATAATAACGTTGCGTGAGCACGATGTTATGCTCATGATTATGCGTTTGTGTTGAATGGATGTCGAGGGGAGCTGAGACGAATATGTATGGGCATGTAATCTTTTGGATGTGTTGGGAGCTTCCTCTTCTTTGTTTCGCTCTTCCTTTCTCTTTCTTCACGGTCTAGCTCTTTGATTATTCATTATCTCTTCCCAGTTCTTTCTTTCTCATAAGTTCTCACTTTCCCGCTGTTTTTCAGTATCTGTTTTCTTTGATTATATTAGTATTTGAGTATATTAATGGGTGTTTGGAGTCCATGTAAAGAACTGTGTTATGTCTTGGTTACGGCTTATAAGATACCAGATATTCTTATTGTAAGGGTTCTAGGCCTGTTTTTTAAAAAGATATAATCGATTTTAAATTTCCTTACTACACAGGCTGCCATAGACTTATGACAGAAATCAACTTTATAATCAATTTTACCTCTTCATAAAACAGGGCCCTGGTCTTGTAAGTCACTATCTTAACGTGTGTCATACGCTCTGTTCTAAGTTATTGGTGTAAAGGAATACCGCATTTTAATCAACAAGCTTGTTGCAACTAATAACCGGTTTTATTATCTGGTAGGCCTATGTACTTCCTTTCCATGGTTGACAGTAGTTTTCAAATTTGTTTGTATGTTTGTTTATGTTTTCTATTCAGGGCCTTTTTAAATGTGTCCGTAAAAAGACGCGTTCCCAATTGCCATTCTTTTTCATAAACCAACTGTCAGATTGATTTATAGATTTAAGCGTGACGTCATTAAATCAGAATGATGGGAAAATCGTGTTCAAGATGGTTGTCAATGGTGAAGTTTATAGTTCAAGTTAAAATTATGTTAGTCGCACGTATATTGACGGAAATTATGAATAAAGAGAGAGAGAGTGAGAGAGAGAGAGAGAGAGAGAGAGAGAAGGGGAGTGTGTGTGAGAGAGAGGGGGAAAGAGAAGGAGAGAGGGCGATGAGAAGTAAACGAGAGGTCTAGTTAGAAATATGAAGAGGGAGAACACTATTTCCTTTCCACATATACCTATAAGCACAAGATTTAATGATTCTTCTTTTGAAAAGTTATGAGTAAAAAAAATAATAACATCCTCCCTGAATAAGCCTTCCAGGGCCCCATTTCATAAAAGAGTTGGTATGATAGCAGCTCTTGCTGGAATGGCAATTGTCATAGTAACAGCAATAATCCAGCTTCCTGATTGGCTGTTGCTTTTGGAAGTTGCCATTCCAGCAAGAGTTGACATCCTAACATCTTTTATGAAACGGGGCCCAGGTCACCACTATACCTCACAGATCTTTGTCACTTTATAGCAGCCGTTGAAGAACAATTTAAATAAGGTAAGGAAAAATAAAATTGGGCTTTAAAATCAAATCAAAGGCAAAACCACGTATCATACGGAATATTTTGTATTGAACATCGGCTCTTATCATGACCATACATGTCCCCTGTTCCTCAATGACATCCTCAATCAATAATTTCAGTTTGGCCTCCTGAAATTTTCTCACTACTGATACCACTCCAAAGAGATTTTCTCCTCAAATCCGGGAAAAGCTCTGTGGTACCACTCATTACAAGGTTTTTGGTACCATTCACAACAGCAAGCTGAATCAGAATAACGCGCTTACGCGCTATTTGTTGGTATGCGCTAGGGGTAATCACCATTGTCAAGCGCGCATTCAGTTAAAAAAGCGCGCATACTTTCATCATCATTTTTCATTACATGAACACCTTGATGGCATCGCATCGTGGAGGCTTTGAATTCCTCGTTTGTTTGTTTATCTGACCCATGGGTGTAAAAGATAAAACTGGAATCAGGATGAATAATTTCCCAAGTCAAGAAAAATGTTTTTGGCCTGTGACCTGAGTGAGGGTTGTCGTCAAACTCTCGCCATCGTTCTCCTGATGATACACATCATCTGCTTCTTTTGTAGCACCGCTCTATGTGCTGTTGGGTTTTTTCTCCGTGTCAGTCTCGCGACCAAGGTCAACCTCATCGAGGGCTACGATGGCGACGTTCTGCCCGTCGTCCTCATGGCCGTGGGCGGATTCACGGGTCTCACCAACCTCGTCGGAAGCAAAATGGCTTTCGACATCGGCAAACCGCTGCGCAGGAAACGACTGCGGTGTCTGCTGGTCGCCCTCCTCGTTCTCTTGCTCGTTGTCCAAATCGCCCTGCTCACCGCGGGTATTATGTGTTTCGCCCATCGCCGTCATCTGGCAAAGTCTTTCCACAACGGACTCATCAAAGCCATGGAAAAGTTTCAGAACGATCACAAAATTCGGTACGACATCCACAAGCTCCAGATGGATTTCCGATGTTGCGGTAATGGCGGCTACGAAGACTGGTTTGACATACAGTGGGTCAGCAACGATTTCCTGGATCTCCAAAACCCAAACATTCAGAGGTATAGGCCTATATTAAGGGTTTCGAAAGTCTATTAAGTCTCTGAAGACAACAAGAACTGACTTTTTATTTTCTTGCATAGCCTGAACCGTTGCTAGATAGCATATATATATAGGCTGTATAGTTTGATCATGCATGTTCTCGACCATCTATTTTTAGATCGACCACCCTGAATATGAATCTGCGGTATTTTCTGCGGGTAAATTATTCCCCTTTTCTGCCACAGTGAAATGAAATTAAGTGCCTTGTCCGCCTTCTCGTGTACGAACTGTCCATTATAGCTCCCCCCGCCCCCACTTGCCCCCCCCCCCGAAAGTATATTCCTCCTTTAGAGCGTATGTCTATAAGTAACTGTTGTCTTTCATTGTTTTTCTTTGTTATTTGATAAACTTCAATCAAGTGATGATGGGGTTGAGCTGCTCTGCTTGTTGATGAAGCTGTATCTTCCACAATCCCCAGTGACCTGCAAACTATTCATATAAAGTGTTCAAATGTTGCATTATTTCCATCTATGCTTGTTTATGCGACAATTTTCATATTCTGTACGATTTATTACGTACATTCTGCCTTCCGTTTTATGTTGTTCTTTGCAATTAAATGTGATCAAGAGTACATATAACATCCACGTAAAAGTAAAAATCTGTTTGTAATTCTGCCAGTTATGTCACTGAGCAGATTTTTGGTAAAGACAGATTATATTATTCCGTCAAGAACTGTAACCTTTTTAGATACCAAAAGTTATATGTATTCCTTTCACCTTGTCTTTTTTTTTTTTGTTCTAATTGTCTCTCCTTTCATGTTTCCATTTTCTGCAGCAAGATGACGAGTGGACAGTATCTCAACGATGACGTCCCATTCTCATGCTGTCGGCCATCGTCGTCGAGGCCATGCGTCCACCACTTCGTGCACGATAACGACATCCATTACCGGTACGACTACGGCATCGACCTGACTCTCCATCGGATGGGATGCAAAACCAGCCTCATGGAGTACTTCGGATCGCGACTAGCCAGCGTGGGCGCGGTCACCATGGCATTGCTTGGGTTACAGGTATGTGCGTTTTTTTTTTTGTTTTTTTTTTAAAGGGAAACTCCACTCTACGCTCGCTTATAGTGAGAAGTTTGGCTTATAAAACAATCAGTCAGTTTATGGGTTCGTTGAAACCTGACACAAATAAGAGCGTTCATGGAAATTATGCAATGTGAATGTTTTGAATGTTTTAAAAGAAACAGTTATATCCATCCCGACCACTATAGATCTTCGTTTAAAAATGATATTCTATTTTTTCCTCTTTCCATACATTCACAATGCACAAAATAAGAATACCTTCACTATACACAGAATGACTGAATTGTATAAAACAAAACAAGACCATCGATCATGTCGATACAGAACATATACTGGAAAACACTTCATTGTTTAACTCAATTCATTGTTTGACTCAATTATCTAAGAACAAAAAACAACTTACAATGTATACCTTCATAAATCATATCACTCAATGAGCATAAAATTCAAACTTATACAGAGTCATGTCTTTTTTTTTACTCAAATAGCTTTTAATCGAAATCAAGGAAGATGTGAAATCATATTTCCCCCACTCCAATACCCAACCAGATGCAAATTAGACAGAAGCAACACTGTCCTCAGCTCTTTCAGTCATCCATTAATACGCACATCAGAATTTGTATAAAAACATTCTTTTTATAGATCATTCATTGCAAAACACCATTGTTAAAACTAAACCAGCTTGACGTGAGGGCTATTATATTGTTTTCTATTTTAGCTCACGTCAAAAAGGAACTTTACTGAAGGCTTGTGTGTGCAAGTGGAGACCTGTGAGATCATCTTTATTTATGTTGTCATCTAATTTGCTTAAGAGGCTTTGTAAACGGGAATTATAAGTCTTCGGACTTTTCACCCGTCTGTGTGTTTTTTGGATGGCAATAAACCTGATCAATTTTAATTTCAATTTCAAATTTCAATTTCAATTTTAATTTCAATGATGGTATTTTTAAGCGATATGAATAATAAGGGAAAACGGTGAAACGTCACGATTCAATGACTCTCTCAGTTCTGTCTGTGATCTTTTAATGAAATTTTCGCTATTCTGTATTTGTTACGTATACCTGTATAGGCCCTACTATAGGGAGAGTTAACATGAGTGCGGAATGTATTCAATGTATTCAGCGACTGTACAGTACTGGTTGAGATGGGGATTCTTGTTTTGAACATTCCTAAGTGAGATAATGAGAAACCTCTTATGAAATATGAAAGAGCATGTAATTTTAAGAAGGATTCAACGTTTATTTGATGAAAATTGGTTTTCAAATGATTGAGATATCCCAAAAAGTGATAATAATAAAAGGCGACAGGCCACAACTTTATCAGGATCTCTTTGTTTCACCTTGTTTTTGGATATCTCAGCCATTTCAAAACCGATTTTCATCAAATAAACTTTTGATACCACTTAGAATTGCATGCTCTTTGACATCTCATAGAGTGGTTTCTGAATATCTCGCAAAACATTAAAAGCTAAATCCTCACCTCGACCAGAACTGTACACACCCTTAAGTTCACGGTTGAATGCTATCATGCTGCATTGCATTTGTCTGTAAATTCCACTGGAGTCCCCTTGTTGTTTGCAGAAGACATAGTACATTGTAATCCGTTTGGAAACCAAAGTACACAATTCAAATAAGTCTATGTGAAATTGAAATCAATATGACATCACGAGTCTCCGTAAGCGCCAACACTGTATTCACATCTGTTCTGAAATGACGAAAAGTAAACTTCGCGGTGTAGAAAATAAGTGTTTATACAGCTGTTAAAATATGCAATAGAATTCAGTCACGTGGTTTTTTAGGAAGGATATTGTTATCATGTTGTTGTTGTTGTTTTTAAATATTATATGCACCTTTGGTAGAGAAATAACACTGTGATCATAATGATGATAATAATCTCTTCTTCTGTCGACAAATTGCGCGATTTGACATTCTCCAATGCCCTGTCGAAAACTGGGTTTGTCACGTCTTCCGCCAAACGAGAGTTTTGCATGAAGGAGATGTTTAGAAGCCATCACTGGTCTTCTAACGGTGTAGGCGTGACATCAACACTTGAGTATATATAGGCAACGCCCACAGAACACAGTTTCGTTTCCTGTTGTGCAATTGATCATTTTTTTCTTCCCATTAGATTGCAGCTCCCCAATCTAATTTTCGTTGTCGTAACAATATCGTAAAGTGAATGGAACATCTGGAACCAGCTCATAATGTGAGCCTCATATCATAAAAGATGAAAAGAAAAATGTGCTATAACGAGCTAGGCTATTGCTGCATATTCAAGGTGTTGCATCTTTAGCACTTTCTTTTTGCACGTCATATTTCGATTCTTGCTCATGGATCATCCATGTACGATTATCTTTAACAATGGCTCATGCGTAGCTCCATGGTTCATGCATGACCTATTGGATGATAGCGACTTTTTGCATCAGCCGTATAACTTCACTTAGTGTTCCCTGCTTTTTGTCTTCAAGGCATATGCTATGGTATTTAAAAAAAAACCAAAAAACTCCACAACATTTTCTTGGGGGAAAATTATTCCTTACGCTTCCCTCATTGAGAAAAGAAACAAATATAGGCACAAACAGCTCCTATATACAATGAGTGTATATTCGGCGTGAAATCCGATACGCGTCATACGTTGCACATTAAAATTGTGTATAAGCATAAATACATCAACATCTTCAACTTACGTAATGTGAAGACTAGGGTTTGCATACATTCTTATGTTTTTGTTTGTTTGCTTGTCTGTTTTTTACCTGCCAGACGGTGGCTTCTCTCCTGGTCCGATACCTACAGACATCGATCACGACAGCCATAGAAGGAGGTGACCCCGAGATGACATCACCCGGTTTCCTGTGCCCAGGAGGAGCGGCAGAGTCAGGGGCTGGAGGGGGCAAGGTTGTGAGAGGATCCCTGGACGATTTCAAAGCTCACGACTTGGACTTCGAAGATGACGACGACACCTTTATCGACGATTCGACGTTCGATGAAGAGAACTTTGAGGAACCGGTGTACGCGAATATTCAGGAGATTAAGGACGAACCGATTTACGCGAATATTCAGGAGTTTAGGGACGAACCAATATACGCGAATATTCAAGACGTTTCCGCGAATAAGGAAGAACCTATATACGCAAATATCATCGGCACAGCTGACAATATAGCCAATAAGCAGCAGATGACACCGCCTCAGCGGCCCAGCGCGCCTTCAAAAGCGAAACCACCGGAAGTTCCGTCACAGAGACCCAATAAGCCCCCACAGAGACCCAACAATCCTCCAAAGAGACCGAGCAATCCTCCACCCCAAAGAAATAAAGGAGCGCAGCCAAAGACTAGTACACCGAAAAAGACTCCACCACAAAAGTCTGTCAAAGGGACTAAAGGAGGCTCCCCATCCAAGCGGGACAAAAGTTTAGGCTCAGACAAAGCGAAAAGTCCTCAGAAAGCAAGTACAAAATCGAAGTCACCCGGAGCTAGAGGTTCGACCAAACGAGCAAAGACAACCAAACCGAGAGCAGGGAAGCAAAAAGTACGATCTTCAAGTAAGTCCAAGCCAGCGAAGGCCTCCAAAAAAATGACGAAGTCCCCGAAAACCAAGAGCGTCAAACGGAGCCCGAAAAGAAGCAGCGGTAAACAATCAAAGAAACGGAGATCGAAAAACAGGAACAACAACATTTCACCTGATTCGAGCGAGAGTTTCGTCTCGAGCGGGACAGACTCGGCCACTGAGAGCAGCGAGGACTCGAGCAGTGCAACTGACGCCAGTACCTACGATCTCGAGTCAGGCTCTAGTTCCGATGAGTCGGATCCTTCGAGTGAAACGCCATTATTGCAATGACTTCGACCACCATCTCAAAGTTTAGGGACAAAAGCAATACCCCCATTCCCTCATTTCCTCAAAAGTTTTGTGTTTGGACAACTTCATCGCTATGAGAAGTAGCCTATACCAAATCCGTATTTCAAAATACTCATGATTGTGGCCGTGATAGGTCAAAGAATTACGGTGTCTGAAATATCTTTCATTTTTGGTTGGTTTGCTGGAGACATTTCAGGTTGCCTAGAGGCAACGCGAAAGTGTGTAAACTTGTGGCCCATATGCGGTGATCTTGAAGTTCGTCTTCCAGATGTTAACCTGCACGAGATACCAATTCTATCTGAACAAGAAAACTGAGGTTCGTCCGGCAATACTGGCTAATATTCAGAGCATCTTTGGTATTTCGAAAAGACATAGAAAAGAAGTAAGTCTATATTTTGAGAAATGTATACCTGTACACTAAAGCATTTTGACACTGAAGTTCTGTGAGCTGAGAGTACATTTCCATAAATGATTTCTAAACAAAATCATTGTAAGAATTAAAAAAGGATCATACCGACATTCACATTATGGTTCACTGCTCAACAGCAGATAATATAATATGTGTTTGATCTAAGACATTATCTAACACCTACACTATCCTCTTCAGGCGAACTGTTGTCGATATTGAGAAAGAGGGTAATCGAGTGGGGGTCAATGCCCTACAACTCATTTACGCGCAGACGATTAGAGGCCTGCAATCGAGAAGCTCTTTGGGCGGTGTCCAGCCATCGCGGAGAACGATCGATATTTCTCCCGGGACGTGATCGGAACACCCATTGGCTCATTAAAATCGTCATGAACATTGAGTGTGGAGAGGACGCGCTGTGTCGAGAGACTTGTTTGTCTGATATGCGCCATCAACGTTGACTTCCTTTGGTTCGAACAAGTTCCTCTGTATCAGCTAGGCCATGCTGACCAAGCCGTATCAAGTATTTAGTGATGTCTAATTTTGCTTCTTTTTTGAATTCGCTCTGTCTTCTCTTGTTTGATTATTGGTGGGCGTTCTTGTTTTTGTCATGATCAAACATGTATTATTGAACCCTGTCTACTGTCTGGTCAAGAAAAAGAAATCGGTAGTCCTATAATTGCGATAGGATCATGTTGTGTTGAAGTTCAGACACAGGGAATGTATTCCAGGTTCAGAAATGAAATTCTATTTTTGAAGTCTTTACATCACCACGTACAAGACTGCTATTATGAAGACTGGTTCCAAGTGGGGAAGCGCTGTCATGATTTTAGTTGTTCACTGTCCCACATTTTCATGCTCTTTCAATATTGATGAATTTAACACACGATGGCTCTTCTTTGGAAATATTTTCCTTTTTTTTAAAATCACTTGAATGACTGAATACTTTTGTGCATGTCCAGTTATTAAAGGGGAACTTTTTCCGTTTATGGGTCAATATAAAGCGCAATTCCAATCCATGTCCAAACTGGCCTCAAGAAATAGAGTAGAACAAAACATCTGTCATTCCATGAGCACTCTATGTTGATGTCGTTTTAAAAACAACTTTGCAACTGTAATACTTTTCCTGTCAACGACTTATCAATCTTAAGCTGTCACAACTGCAAAATGATATCAAAGATGTCATAATTATCATTCGATTAATTTCAAAAGACGACAGTTTAATCAAGATTGATACTTGGGTCAATGGGACATTAAGTCCATTGATGTCTACGTTATCACCTTCACAACAGTGAGCATGACCAAAATATCTTTTTCCGTTAAAAAAACCGACAAAAATATATGGCGCTTAGAATTACAAAGCCTTAGGGTTTTGTTTTGTTATTTTGACATTTTTTCTGTAAATTATCATACATGTCTACGGCCTCCGTGGTGATCACGTCTATGATAATTATAATCACTATCGGCGCGTTGTCAATTACCGATATAAAGTCGCTGTTACCAGATCGTAATAAGCACACTATCTTTCCCAGATTCAAATCTTTGTATCGTTTATCAAACACCGCTCATTTTTTTTTAATATAATGAATCTTAATATAAAGAAACTTAGCCTTCGTAAGAAGGTATCGATTGTTTCGAACTTGTGATTTCTTTTATGTTCATTCTTCCGTATTTGCAATCAATTGTGGACCAGCGAGGCGTGATACACTGTATCACAATATAGCACGCGAATAAAATAATCTTGATCTGATGAAAGAGTTTCGGCTTTCTTTTCTGGCTTGGGTATGGGGCTTTCCCTGTAAACTTGGAAAAGTACGAAAATAATTATTTACGCTGTGATGTGGGTGATAGATCAGGGTGACACTCATGGGACATGCATGCGACTTACATTTGAAGAGTTTGTTTGGAAAAACCGATAAGTCCATTTTTGAAGATTTTGAAGTACGGTCTCTGTCATAAAGTACAAAATAATACCTTTCAAATGATATATTGGTCATTACATTTAAAGGTATATTTTTGAAGTTATGGTCAAAAGAAGCAAAAATTTTCTTATTATTCTCTTTATTTTTCTTGACCTTTAATCGCAAATATCTCCATTTGACAAATATGGACTTATCGGTTTTTGCAAACAAACTCTTCATTTTCTTGTTTAAATGGAACTCATCCCGATGATCCCCTGATTGTTTCTGACCTGGGCGAGTAATAGCCGCCTTCCAGCAGTGAGTTCGCCCTTGGCCCCTGTGGTAGTGTGACTCATTCGTAGACAGACGTGACATTCCAAGTCACGGGACAAACGCGCAGTGATGACACCCATGTATTTCACTGGGGCTGATGATGCCCTACTAAATCATGCATCTTTCCAAACCATCTAATATATCATGTCGGTGCCACCACATCGCAAAATACAGTCCTTAGTCACAAAATGACAACATCCATTTCTCGATACAGAAGATAAAGTTTAATTCATTTCAATTCAATTCAATTCAACTCAGTTCAATTCGCATTGAATTGAATTTTTGTATTTAAAGTATATATGAAAAACACCTTCAAATGGGGGAAAATTCTAGCAATAATTGGAACAGTGCTATCATTCGTTGCTCCAACTGACCATCACAACGACAACAACAACAACAACAACAACAACAACAACAACAACAACAACAACAACAACAACAACAACACAAAACACCCACAGACAAGAAACGGAATATTTCACATGCCAACACAAAATATCAACCACAGACCCTTACTATCATGCGACTATTATTGAGGGGGGGGGGGGGGGAGATGCAAAAAAAAAAGCGAAGCAAAGGGCGATGTCAGTGTTGTTGGGAGGGAACTATAGGTAACTAGAATTTCTTTACCCCATCCTCGGCAAATTGGTCATATATAATCACACAGGAAAAAATGATCTCGTACATTTTGAAAAGAGCTCTGAAGACCTGCCTCCTCCCTCTTTTCAATAGGGGGGAGAGAGAGAGAGGGGGGGGGGGGGGGAGGAGGGAGAGGGGCGAAGAAAAAAGTTCTGTCTGAATCTATATTACGCGGATTCAGAGAAGATTCATTAATATAATATTATCATCTACACACGGACATACATTACTTATAACGAGAAGACAGAAAAAATAGCCAATATCGGACTCTGTTAAAAGTATATAGAGACAATAATTGAGGTTTGCAGAATGGAAGCAGACAACTTGCCTTCCTTGAGAGGCCTATGTATAATTTTGAAAGGCGCCCTCACTTTAAAGGCACAGTTATTAGCTGAGAGGTTTATTTGTTTGTGTGTGTGTTTGTTTGTTTGTTTGTTTGTTTCATTCCCATCTGAGAAGATGGCTGGATAGCCCATATTCAGCTGCAATAGCTGGTCTTCCATGCATGGGGGCGCTGTGGCATAGTGGATATGGTGGATAACACTCCTGACTCCTAATCGGAAGACCCGAGTTCGATTCCCGCCCAGTGCTCACGTCCTTGTCCTTGGACAAGATGTTTTTACCCACTATGTCCCTCTTGACCCAGGCGTATAAATGGGTACCTGGCAACGCTGGGGTAATAATAATGGCAGGGCCCTCTGGTAGAGTAGTGGCAACACTGAAGAGGCTACCCTGGATAAATAAGGCATTATTATTATATAATAAGATATTATGGGGTCCAGTTGGATGTTAGGCGGGACCTTTAAGTAAGAGGCAAAACACTCTGTCCCTCGGATAGGACATTAAATGGAGGTCCCGTTCGTGAGAGAGCCACAACTCATGCACGTAAAAGATCCCGCTTCATTTATTCATCGCAAAGAGCAGGGTATTTAACCACCAATGTTGAGCAGATCGGACTCTTTGCACTGTTGGAACGGTCACGTTGGCGGTACACAGCAGGTCAATATCCTTTTCCTCTACTTCTCGATTGGTGTTTCGATTTCTCTCGGTGAAAATAAAAAATAGTTTGCATCCTGTGGTAAACTACGTGCGCTGAGAGGAATATTGTGTTTTCAGTTTCTTCCATAATAGTTCTATAAAGCCTGCTGCTGTTAATGTTAACACTTTGTCATTCACGTGTGACGACTACTCCACTGCACTTTCCCATTTAGCATCAACGCTAGACATCATATGATACATCATCATCATCGTAGTCATCACAACAACAACAAAAACAACAACAATAATATCCTCATCATCGTCATCACCTTCCACAGCAACAACAACAACAATAACCAACATGGCCGAATAGAATCACAAAGACTAGAATTTAAACGTGTAAAGTTTATTCAATACTAGCGATCAAAACCCTGTCTTCCTCGGCACTCGTCACTTAGCATGCTGTACATCACGTGTGTTAAGTGCATGTGTGATTTTTCTTTTCTCTTTGCAAATATCGACGGAGGAATTCCCTCTCGATACATTATGTACATGTAGCTTTGCTCTTTATTCTTCTTTGATAACAGATCATGCTTTCACGATTATGACACAAAGTCAACTGAAATATGGGATGTAATAATGTGTTCAGTTACTTTAAGTAGAAACGTAATGTGCATGTTCTTCAGTTATACATCATTATGTTCAGAAGGAATAACAATTGAAGAATCATGGTTTCGACTGTATACTGTATCGAATTCAAACATCAAATTTTATGCCTAAATGCGCCCGTTTTGTAAAACAGTAGTAATTTGATTTGATCTTATTTCTGCATTCCTTTTTCATATATAAGAATATAGCAGAAAGCCAATTGAACAAACTTATCGAGTAATGTTTGAAAAGTGAACTGTCACGGATACGGGTTGATGGTTAACATATGAAAAACACTGTTTTTCTTGATAATACAAAATTATTAATAGCAGGTGTCTTTTACGCATTAAATGAAAATAACATTTTACGTACCTGCTTTTCAAAAGATAAATATGAACAAATCTAAGTTTAATAGAAATGTAGGAAACCATTTAAAGGTACTGTTTACCATTGAGAGCAGTAATTTCAAAAAATGTTCGAGCTATCACATTTGATGCATATATTATGTATCAATCAATTCAATTCATTTATTTTCATACTTCTCATTTATGAACATTACAACAGAAACCAGACAAGTTATTTTACCTTGTGAACAATGTGCAGAAAACAAACAATATACATGGTGATAACACAGTAATTACAATCGAAATCGAAATGGGGTTGATCAAAGAGAAGTATGACGGGACCTACATGAAAGCTAGCTTGTTTGGCTGTAAGCCCCGAGTAATCAGTGTTTGTGAAAAAGAAACGGAGAACGGATAGAAGATAAGACCAGAATGATGATGTAAGGTTGCCAAATTTTATGTAATAAAAAAGAAGAAGAAAAAGAAGAAGAAGAAAAACAAACAAACTATACATTAATATGAACTTACTGTGACCGAGCCATCATTATTATACAGCCTACTTTGGCATATATACTATGAACTATTGTTGCATTAAAACTTTCACCAGGATATGATCAGTAAGACACAAAAAGTAACATGTACAACTATTAAGCCATTTGGTGCCTGCCGTCAAGCTCTGGATAGAAGGTTAGAGAGGGGTAGAGGGAAAGAGGAAGAGAGGGAAACGAAGTAGAATGTGGAATTGCTAATGATGAATTCAGAGAGCCCGATGGCAAGACCCTAAATGGAATCTGCAACGTGTTGACAAAATGTTTGATTGGACAATAACATACCACAGTATTACATTAGACATTACGACTGTTCAGTGTCTGCAAAATATGCACTCAATAAAAACTCTTTTAATTTACGTTTAAAGGAATATAAGGACGAGCAGCTTGTTATTTCGGGGGAGAGGTCATTCCAGTATCTAGGGCCCGTATACATTATCGTTTTTTTAGCGAAAATTGTTCGAGTACGTGGAAGGTGAAATGCGTCACTTTGGCGGGTAGGATAATTATGAATCAAATAGTTTTTTTCTGAACATGCTAGTAAAAACACCCGGTAACTCGTTGGCAGAAAATTTGTACATAAATATGCCGACGTTGTAACTGAACAGATCTGATATTTTCAGTATTTTATTTTTCAAAAATAAATCATTCGTGTGGGACAAATATCCGACATGGTTGATATTTCTGATGGCACGTTTTTGAATACGGAACAGTATATCAAGAAGATTTCTAGTTGCATTCCCCCACACAAGAATACCATAATTAAGGTACGGAGTAATCAAAGTAGAATAAAGATTAAGCAGAATTTGACTTGGAAAAACACTCTTAAGTTTATTAAGAACACCCGTATTTTTAGAAAGAATATTACTTAAATAACTAACGTGGGATTTCCAAGATAAATCACTATCAATAAAAAGCCCTAAAAATTTTATACTACTGACTTGATTTAATTCAGTTTCATTAAACTTAATATGAAAAGGAAGGGTTTTAAGACTATTGCTAAAAAGCATACAATGAGTTTTATCAATATTAAGTGACAATTTGTTGGCGTATATCCAAGATTGCACAGATTTAAGTTCTTTATTCACTGTGTTAATAAGAGTATAAGGATCTATGTGTGTAAAAAACAGATTGGAGTCGTCAGCAAAACATATAAAGGAAAGAATTGGCGAGGAACTAGGAAGATCGTTAATATACAAAATGAACAATAGTGGGCCTAGTAAGGAGCCCTGTGGAACACCACATGTAGGTCAGTTGTAGCACAAAACATGCTACCAAATAAAAGTTTTGCAATAAAACCTGAAATATAAGGAATATCACTATTTTTCTCATCAAACCATAACTGTAGACGGTTTATTCAACAATTTTATTATAACTGTTGTTCACATTATGTATTATTATTTAGCAATGTTTAACATTGATTGTACAGATTAATACTTTTACATTGGTTGTTTCTATCCCTAACTCACATTTTAGAACTATTTTGAAGCATTATATCTGTTTTTGTTTCATCTGCAAATGGTAAATAATGCCTTTAATCGTAAGCACATGCATGACGAGGGTAATGGCCTCATACACATACAATCAAAGATAATCCAGTCACCACTCATCAAGCAGATTCCGAATGGGGAAACATAATTATGAAGAATGGTGCAACATGGCGCAAAAGTTTGTGTAGATAGCAAAGAGTAATAAAAGAGTAAAAACATACACATGTGCATATATATGTACAGTGTATATATATATATTGTAACGAAATTCGATTTAACCGTTCGATTATAATTTGTCATGATCGATTGTGCCTATAGCATAGGAAGGGGGCACTATTGGAACGTTTGGCAAATGCTGTAATGTGGTAGTGCATTATTATGAGTTTTAATATTTATCATTAGATATATGGTTACTTGTTTGTCATGGGCAAGTTTGGATTATTTTAATACCAACTCCGGTTTAGACCGATGATACATGCCGAATTATAGCAACCATGTACAAGAAATACTGTTAAAATGTATAATCGTTGCACGAATTTGGTAACCACGCCAACATTGTAAATAATTTGAACGACTACTGCGGGTATTTTCCACGATGCTCACGGCCGTGCGGGATTGCCTCCTCATTCCGCGATAGGAGGAGAGGCATATAAAGTGGCCGTTGTGTGACATAGTTCGCAACAAGTAGCCCGTGTATGATACATTTCCAATGTGTTGTTAATGTTCACTTCTCTGTGTAGTAAATTGTACATATGTTCCTGAATTACTATCTTCAATGTGTCTTCTTGAGAATTCTACCACAATACAACAGCTTGGAGAGTGGTGGTACATGTTCCTGAGCTGGAGCGCCTTTCCTGAGAAGACCAACTAGCAAGTCATTGGATTTTGGGTATAATGGTAATGTGACTTGTCGCATAGTCCGTGCCCAATCCAAGTTCCAGTCGTCGCCGTTGGATTTCGGGTATATTGGTAATGTGACTTGTCGCATAGTCCGTGCCCAATCCAAGTTCCAGTCGTCGCCGTTGGATTTCGGGAATAGTGGTAATGTGACTTGTCGCATATGCCCTGTGCCCAATCCAAGTTCCAGTCGTCGCCTGAGGAAGTTGGTAACGGTGCGATATAGCACTTTACCCCGTGCCACCAACGATACCTGTGCCACCATAATGATTGTGAAAGGTGTTCCACGTTAGCGTGACTGAATTGGTAGCAACACTTGGTAGCAGAACTTGGTAGCAAGAGTTGGTAGTAAAAGTTGATAACAAATAAGTGTACCAACTTAACATCCTCTACAAGTGACGTTTGGGAGTGGCATACTTTAAGTGATGCTGAACTTGGTATGTGTGCCGCTTGTGTTGGTGAGCTGCTTCTGACACAACATAATACATGGTAGCATACAGACTAGTAGTTTTAATAATTTAAAGGGATCGTTGTAAACTGCAACAAAACGAACCCCGCCTACTCGGCCATCCTGACACGGCTCGCGGAGGCATTTGTACAGACAGTCAAATACACTCTCTCACAATCACGACGAGAAGGCGAGTTCGTCACATATATATATATATATATATATATATATATATATATATATATATATATATACATATGTATATATATATATATATATATATATACATATGTATATATATATATATATACTTGTATACATACATATATATACAAATTAACATCAATATAAACTAATGTCTTTGTCCTTGAGCGTTCACCACGAGAATTAAATGAAAACTGCTACGAGAATACTCCATATTGCTTCAAAACCAAATGACTTTTAATTGGGAATGAATCGAGAATAGAATTTAGAACGCTAAAAGTAGATTAATTTGTGACTGAAAAATTCACTGTGCGTGCGGAAATTTCATCAAGTTAACTTTACGTTGAGCAAGGCAATAAACTAACTTAAAGGGAAATTCCAGGCGATTCTTATAATTTCAACATCGTGTAGTACATAAATCGATAGCACCATGGGATCTAATTGATGTGGTCCTTCAGCTGATAAACCAATACTCTGAAAACCCAAAACATGCTACATCATGAACAAGGATGATGACATACTGTATGATGTTCATCTATTCCAGTATAATGAAGCAAGCATTGTAAATCCGTTACAATGCACTTAACAACTTCACCTGTGTATAATTTATGCATGTTTTTCTTTTGTTCTGCGTCACTAGAACACAATACGGGGCAAAACTGGCTGAGAGATTCACAGAAAAAAAAAAAACTATTTAAAAAGGAGGGGAATAGAAAAAAAAATATTATGGTTGTGTTGCTGGACAAAATGACAGCTAAAACAAAATGATAGCCTGAAAGAAATTAGAACTTATTTCTATTGATTGATGTGAAGATATTATGTGATCACACAAGAGTGAATAAATCAGAATTCGGGAAGCGGAGAGGGGTAAAAGAAAGAAAGAAATATAAGAACGAGACGGGAGGAGGGGGGGGGGGACATTTTTTAATCCTGTCTTTAACGCGGAGTTGGCAAACGAAATGATGGTGCGTCATATTATTATCATAGTGAGCCTATAAATCCGTCTCGGATGCGCCACATCCAGTAAACGGTCGTTTTTTATTATTACCTCTGGAACGACTCTGCGGCGAAGAGCTAACGATGAAATTGGAGTCTCCTATACCCGGTTTTTACATCTATGTATTGCCCAGGTCTCCCGCGCGGCTGCCAGGGCCTCTTGAGAACATTAACCAACTCCCTCTCTATACTACGGATTGGGGGCCGCTCTGCGCTCATTATGTTAATTAACGCGCTAGAGATGGAATTCCCGTGACGGCCCGATGTCACGTTCGGCACTCTCCGAAAAAAACATTCAGCGGAAACAATATCATGCTCCCCTCAACACGTTTTCTTTCTATCGTTTTGTTTTTCTGTTCCCTTTTTCTTTGAAGGAACATGTTCCATGCAAAGTCAATTCTGTCCTGGAGAGCAGACATGGAACCCGTTTACGCATTTACGTCGAAAATAACTGGGCCCATATTGCTTAAAATGGAGGTCAGATCTTAATTGTAAAAACTTGGATTTGAAGTTTCAGTTTATATCATTCTGTTTACTATATCTCATGCTACGATACTTCCACAAAAGGTCACATCTATCTAGACTGTGAGTAATAAACACTTACAATGATGAGTGATAACAAATACATAATAATGCTAAGTTTCAAAAGTGTTGTACTATTTAATTTTGTTTACTTATTCGCGATTAACAAATCAAGTAGATTATGATCATATCCTACGCCGAAGTCATGAAATGAGTCTAGTTGATTTCGTTGACATTGTTTTAAGCAGGAATCGTCTCAACAATATTTGCCTCATCTTTATGTATATGGGGTCTCGAATGACCTGCAGGCCCCCTAAACTATAGACACGTTAAACAAGAATCCCCCCTCCGGAGTTTGATTAACCTCTGTGCGTTCGTCCTCTTGAAATGGTGATTCATTCACTAGCCTCTCCTTATACCCTGGAGTGCTGTGATGACAATGCTGAAGATACTATCATGGTAGGATCCCCTTGGGAGGGGGGGGGGGGATGGGATTTGAAAGCAGTGATGAGGCTACCTCTGATAGATAAAACCGTCATCTTTTTACATACTGGGAATCAAATCACAAACACAGTGACTCACATGACCTGAGGTATATCATTACGTGTTTATCTACATTGCTTGATTGGTATCTAAAACGTTAGAGGGGCATCTAAAGTATGGTAAAAAGAGAGCATTGAATTTTGGTAATGACCTTTTTTTTTTCTTCTTGAAACCAACCATCAGAAGATGCAATTTCCAGATTCTTTACCTCATTTTGATTAACATCCAATGTTCATCTCGTGTGCTTCTAGCCAGCATATCTTACAGGGATATTCGACGAAACGAAGAAAAAAATCATTATCTGCCCTGATTCTGTGACTGGTATTGTTACGTCATTATGAATTCATATCTATTTTGATCTATCTATGGTGATGATGAAGATGAAAATAAGCCCCAGGATTTTAATAATTTCACATTATGTAGTACATAAATCGACAGCTCCGTGAATAGTTTTGTGGAATTTATTGTGGTCCTTGAGCAGATATGCAGTACTCTGAAAAGCCCAAGACAATTACACTGAACAAGGATGATGACATATAATAAGCTCACATAATCTATATTCTAGTCAGTGCTACAGTAATGTAGCAATATAGTTCAATTACCGTACCACTTGCTAAACAAGTTCATCTGCGTAGAATTTATGCATACTTTCTTCCTTTGTTCTACTTCTTTGAGCATCCAATCATGCTTCATTTGTGAAGCTACTGTGTCTTCATCCTCTTTCATTGTGATTTTTTAATTGATTTTGAAAACATTCTCATTCCTCATCGCAATTACTATTAATTCTGAAACTCTGCACCCATTATAACCAATCTAATATATAGATGTCCAGTGCTTAAGTCTGACAATCATCCGGAATTTTCCTTTAACGTCACCAGAAATAAATGAAAAAAAAATCGATATCAATTGGCAATCATGCCTAAAGATTGGAATCAAATCGCTAACCGCATTAGGGTGAAACAACTTGGACAGTATGGGATAACAAACAAGCAACAAATTGAATCTGAATAGATCTGAGATTTTAGGAGGAAACAGAGATTAACGCCTGTTTTGAGATGACATTGTTATGTAGGTGCGAGAGCCGTTTTGTGGCGAATCACTGCTGTGTCGGAAATTCCCGCCATGGTTGACGCTATAAGACCGGCGTATGTGATTCTCGAGCGGATTGCCCTCCCTAGATGCCAGCCGTCATCCATTATACACCTCAGAAACGCTTTCCGAGGCACGATTCGATCTGGTCGGCAAACACGGAGGACGGCAAAGGAGAAGCGAAGCCATACGTTGACAAATATTTGGGGTAGTTTGTCACTTCAATCGGCTTGACTGTCGAGGTTTGGCAGGAGGAAGGGGGGGGGGGGGGGGAGGGGAGGGAGTGGGAAGGGGCAGTAGACGTTCCAAATATACGTATGTTTATTATCGTCTAGGGGGACGAAAATGTGTGCCGACAAATCTGTGAGTTACAGAAAAACAAGGTATCGGATTTTGCTCAGAGCCGTAATAAGAGAGAGTGGTTTATTTTCATTTGAAACTTTGAGATGACAGGACACTTTAGAGAAAGACGCATAGTGTTTGCATATAATTATTTACCTTTTGTGCTGTTGTGTGTCTGATGATTATGCAAGCCAAACACAAACTGCTACCAGCCTCATAGTCTGTGTGTTGTTATCACGTTGCATTGGCCCTCTGTAATATGTTGAGGCCTTACTAACTTGTACGCTTTAAGTTTTAGCTACTCATCACCGAAGCGCAAAGATTCCTACACAGCGGGGGTGTATTGTACGACGAAATTTGGATCACAGTTGGGGGTGCGGCCTCTGCGTTCTGCTTTGGAAATTCGTACACAGCGACGGTATCAAGAAGTATCCACAGATGGAGAAATAGATAAAAGGATAACTATAAGCACCATTACCGTTTCACAGCAGGAAAGCGAATCTGTCAGGACACATCATGCAGAACTACGCGGGCGCTTTAACCATCAATGAGACGCGCCATTATGCCTTGGCGCCATTATGCGAGTTTTCGACATCTACGGAAGATGCCGAGTGTGGGCGTATACAACCCTGCTGGCCCATTTTAACTCACACTCCATTTAACTCCGTTCCTCTGTTTCATCTGCCGTCCCCTCTCTCTCACCCCATCCCTCCGTCTCCATCTGCTTACTCCCCCTCCCCCTCCCCCTCTTTCTTTCTGTCTTTATCAAGGCAGCTCTCCAAACCTCGGATCACGTCGGGACTATTTTTTAAGCAACCGCTATGACAGTGACTGCAAGAAGATTGAATTAACAATGATGCCATCATTCCCCACGAAAATCTCGGCATCCCTCAACATCTTAATTCATAGTTATAAACCAGCTCGAGCACTTTTTGCATTATACGAAGGAGATTTGAAATCGAGTCTGGCGAAATGAAATACATTTATTTCAACCGCTGGACCGTGGACTGTTCTCATCTTAGGAAAGGTCGAAGGGATTTCCGCTGGATAAGTCGGAATTGCAACTTCTGAAATATTGTTGGCAACTACCACGGCTGCAGCCACTTCAGCTTTCAAAATGACCAGTCTCCGCTCGACTAGTATTTTCAGTTACTCTTACGGTCAGTTTAGAAAAGTGACAATCAATCGCCAACTGGTACAGATGTCTATGACCTTAAACTATTCACGATGTGTACGAACTATTTGAGGGCATATTCTGTACAATGACTTACAAATTAGATTTATATCTAATGAACATTGATGCTGCACGCACACATCTGCATCGATAATGTATGTCATTGTTATTATCGTTCTCTTCCAGCTTCACTCCCCCCCCTCCCCACACACACACCCTCCCCTTGCACGGGGATACAGAAAAGAAACTCATTCTACTGCCTGAAATCGAAATAGGTCGTATATCACACACGCGCGTCGTTACTGCCCTACTTTACAGGGAGGCCTCGTGGAAGAAAGAATGGTGGACGTGGAATGAGCATGCCTTTCTTACTGCCAGCTGGACAATGAACCTCATTAAATCGACACCTGGTCTATTAGCTTGCGAGCTGTAAATCGTTAAACGCTGAACATCTGAGCTCTTACCCCAGGGCGAATATCGTTTCCCTCAAGGAATATTATATACAAACATATTTTGAGACGTGCACACACGCAAGATTGCGAGATTTTGTTCCACACCAAATTCTGACGAGAAGAGCTACGATAACACATTTTGTTCCTCCATCAGAAATACCGGTCCGTTATTTTGAGCATGCATGTGTGGAATGAATAAAACATTACTCTTTTACATCTTAGGACGATAGCATTTGGAACCTACTTTGTTTTACCGTTTAGGCAATTGATTATTTTGTATTTGAACATCCAGGCTGAACAGTCACAACAATTTATGTTAGCTCAAACCTAATACGTGCACGGGATGATTTCAAGGCTGCCTGGCTGTCATTACAAATGCCAGTGTTTCTTATGCCGAATAAATGGCCTAAATTGGTCTCAATTAATCAAAGCTGTAGAATTTCATAATGATATCTTTATTAGTTTCCAATTTGAAAAAAAAAATCATTATGTACATGCTTCCACAGTCTTTGATATTGTCTGAATATGATGCTATGAAAAAGTTATATCGTTGAAAATCAATGCTATTTACTTTAAAAAATGAAAATCTGATTGACAGAATTTACCATACTCAGTATTACCCATAGACAGTATGGTTAAAATAAACCATACTACAGTATAAGCAACAGTGATATCTGTTCAGATATCTTGATACTGACAGCATATGATTATTATCAAAACTGTAGAACGTTAGAATGTTTTTCTCTTCATACACTGGAACATCATCACGCATGTAGCTATCAAAGTCAGTTCGACAATCTTTGAAATTGAGCCATCACAATGTTTAACTATTAATTGTGTGCTGTGAGTACCGATTGGTACAGAGAACATTGTAGGTCCTACATACTGTCCAAAGTCCCTCGCACAGAAAGGCTAAACAAGGCTTTGAAGAAATTGTCGGTGTCAATGGCAAACATACAGGATGATAGAGAGAAAGCTGTTTCGGAAAGGAATTGTTGGTAACTTTACGAAGCTTCAAGGATGAGCTGACGTTTCCATAGTTATCATCTGTTGAATAGAGATGATCATGAGATCTGTCAACGTCATTATGCTTTGATTAATGCGTCAAGTTCGCAAACTTCTCACATTATTTTAAATGCGTGTTCGAAGTGAGTTCACGTACATTGTAACTGCAAACTTTGTGGACACTGTGATCTTATTGGTTGATTCATTGTAATAATAATAATAATAATAGTCAGTTCTTAGAACGCATAATATCATAATTAATGAAAACAAAATTTATCACATATTTCTCTATGCAAACATGTAATCAACAATTATCAAAAAGGTGAGTTTTTAACACAGATTGAACGTATTGAACTTATCAAAATCTGTAATGGATCTAATACTGAGAGGGAGGTTATTCCATTATGAGGGTGCCATTTTTCCAAAAGCCCTATCACCAAATGTCTTAGATTTGACACTTATTTCAGAAAGGAGATTTTTTGATTTTTAGCGCAGATTACGACCAGGATGATATGGCTTGATGAGTTCACTGAGATATGCAGGAGCATTTCCATGAAAACATTTGAATACAAGGGTCAAAATCTTAAACCTGATACGAGCTCTTATGGACAACCAATGAAGACTACGAAGAATGGGAGTTTATGATCAAATTTCCTTTTGCGTGTTACAGCCTTGCGGCTGAATTTTGTATCCGTTGGAGTCCTTTCAGCTGAGAGTCTGGAATCCTGATAGCATTACCCATAATGATAAAGTTATTACTAATTCTGATCAAATTGCAAATATTTTTAACAATTTTTTTGTTAATGTTGGTCCTTCTTTAGCTGCATCTATTCCCATAAATGATATCAAAAATTATAAAGATTACTTACCTGAAAGTAATCAAAACTCATTGTTTTTTACTCCAATAAATGAATCAGAAATTATTGATATTGTTCGATCTCTGAAATGTAGTAATTCCTGTGGGCCTGACAAATTAAGGGTGAATTTTTTGAAAAAAATAATCTACCCCTTAGCAGCCCCTCTCACCCATATATTTAATTTATCCTTACTTAACGGTGAGTTTCCAGACTCTTTTAAAATCGCCAAAGTTATCCCCATTTATAAAAGAGAAGATCCATCACTGGTGAAAAATTATAGACCCATCTCATTGTTACCTGCAATATCGAAAATTTTAGAAAAATTAGTTTATAAGCGTCTCTCCTCGTTTATGATTGAAAATGAAATATTAAATGTGAATCAGTTTGGCTTTAGGAAAGGATTTTCTACCGATTATGCTATAATTAAATCTGTTGATAATATTATTGATGCGCTTATTAAAAAGGAGCACATAATTGGAGTTTTTATGGATCTTAGTAAAGCATTCGACACTATTGATCATGACATTTTATTTGAAAAATTACATAATTATGGCGTGAGAGGGATTACTTTGTCATGGTTTAGAAGTTATCTAAGTCATCGAAAACAATATGTTGCATTTAAATCCAGTCATTCGTTCCATTTGAACGTGTCATGTGGTGTCCCTCAGGGATCTATCCTCGGGCCCCTACTTTTTTTGATTTATATTAATGATATCATTAATTCCTCTCCTCGTTTAAACTTCATTTTATTTGCAGACGACACCAATGTTTTTTATTCCCACAAGGATATTGTAACATTGGTGGATACATTTAACATGGAATTAAGTAATATTTCGAAATGGTTTAGAAGTAATAAGCTTTCATTGAATATTGATAAAACATGTTTTATACATTTTCATACGCTTCAATCTCAACCCACCCTTCCTCAAAGTATTTCTATTGATGATATAAACATTGCTGAGAAACATTCAACCAAGTTCCTAGGAGTGACCCTAGATAACAATCTAACTTGGAATACTCATGTCCAGAATATTATAACAGCAATATCTAAGGCAACTGGTGTGTTAAGGAGAATAAAATACTTAATTAATGATCAAACTTTAATGATGTTATACAACACCTTATTTCTACCATATGTAATGTACTGTAATATTGTATGGGGCAACTGTAGCAAAACCAAATTGAACACAATTTTTCTTCTTCAGAAAAAGGCTCTTCGTATATGCACACATTCAATTTTTTTTGGCTCACACTGATCCCATATTTTATCGCCTAAAAACCCTAAAGGCCCATGATATACATTTATATTTAACTGCTATATTTATGTACAAACACATTCGAAATTTATTACCATTTTTCCATAATGCCCTAGTTACTAATGATCATATTCACTCATACCCTACCCGTCGTTCCCATGATTTTCATTTAAGTAATCCAAAGCTTTTACTTGCTCAAAAGTCGATTAGACATCACGGTCCGGATACATGGAACACTCTTCCTGAAGAGTTGAAACAGTGTGCCTCCTTGTTTTCATTCAAAGCAAACTTAAAGAAGCATACATTATCACAGTATACTTCAAATACGAATTAAGCCCGAATAATTTATATGACTTATGTTGGTCTCCCGATAGTAGCAACATCGTAAGTCATTCCCTCTTCCAGCAAACCAATTTTATCATTCCAAATCCCAGCCTATCTGCCCCTGTGCACTCTCAAGCACTCGCACGCACATTCACCACCTTCACACATCAGAGTTTATTTTCCCCTGCTATCCTCGCAGCAGAATTTGTATTGTTTACCAATTTACCTACCTACCTTTTCCTCGGGCCGGCCATCTTTTCAAGCAATGCTTACAATGGCGGCCCTCTGCATTATCATTTCCTAAATATAATATTGTTATTGTAATCCCAGCTGCATAGACATGCATACTGTAATATCATTAATTTCCTTTTATATCATTGTTTATGCAAGTCAAACAACTCTGTTTCAAATATACTTTGTATATTTCCCATGTTCACGATTATTCAGTTTATGTACAATGTATATTGATTTGCAGAAAATAAAGTATCTATCAAACAAACTCCAATGAGCAAACCATTATTTTATCCAAATGACTAAAAATAAACGCATGGACCAGTTTTTCTGTAGTTGCTTTATCGAGAACGTGTCTCAATTTTCCAATCCTGTGTATTGTTTCTGTGAATGAAGTCTTTATTTGGTTTTGCTGCAGAGCATGAAAATGTTCCTCAAGTAATGATGTGGAATAAAATTGAATATGATGAGATGGAGTGATGAATTTGAAACCTGATGAAACTTGAAGATCTAGATATATAGTGGTCATTCAATTAACACGCACGTACACACACATATTATTATCCATCTGTGTATATTATATGTATATAGAATATATATATATATATATATATATATATATATATATATATACATGTATATATTGATTGTATACATAACATATATTATTTCAAGGCAAAGAGTCAGGTGTGACTGACAGGAAGATACTTCTTCGTCCGACGACCATCGTTACCTAGCAACCCGCATGTCGACAGATGCACGTTGACAAACAATTCATCCAGGTATCATTCGCGTGTGACAGGGCGACTTGGGCGAGACTGGGTACACCTGGATAAGTTTGAAGTACGTGCGTGACAAAGCGGAGCAGCGAAGTCATCGCAAAGCGAAATCCATTTACGCACGATGTCCGTCACGTTCGAATTTTGTATCCCGCTCCCCCCCCCCTTTCCCCTGCCCCTCCCATTTAAATCCCATTTTCCATAGGATTTATTATAATTAGGGATGAAACATAGCACTCTGCATTGTAGCAAGTTATTACGTAGCCATCGCAGCCAGCCTCTAAATGAATTACAAATTTTGGGGCTTTTTTTTCACTCAAATTCATGTTTTGTTTGTTCGTTTGTTTGATTGTTTTCGGTCTTAACGCAATGCTAGCGGAAACACGTGGCGTCCAGTCTGCCTTGTTAGTCGCATAAATTGACAACCTGTCGGATGCGTATTAGGCCTACTCCTATTCCTTCGCCTGTCTTTGAGTTTTAACCGCTGCCTCCTCTCAAACAAACGAAACTCCTTCGTTCTCATGCTCAATTATTCTTTGTTATCGAAGGGGAAAGGGTTGATATAATGTGAAGAAAATCTGATCAACCATCCTCGATCGACAAACTGCACACACAGAAACAAGCACGCTATATGCAAAAGCAAACAAACAATCAAACAACCCAAACATCGAATGAAAACGCTGAAAACAAATATAATCTATTCCCTTCCTTCAACTGCATAACTTTCAGACAAACATGACAGAAAAAACCCAAATCAAACACTTATGTTAGAATTCCTTGTACAATGTACTCCTACTATAACATCAGGCGAGGAGTTGGGGAAGTGGATGAACTGGTCCAATTTCAGCGACCTCCGTAAGACCTGTTATTTCCTGCCAACCCCGTATTGAAACACGTAGGCAAATTAGGTCGGGTCTCTTTCTTTTAACTATTTCCTTACGATAGGAGGAGGAGGGATCGAGAAAGGGATTAGGGGAGGAGGAGGAAGAAGAGGAGGGGAGGTGGACAAGCGGTTAGGAAGAGGAGGAGGGGGAGGAGGAGGAGGAGGGGAAGAAGGGAAGGAGGGAGAAGAAGGGGATGATGAGAAGAAGAGGAAGCGGAAGAGGAGGAGGAGGAGGAGTTTCAATGACTGATGTGATGGATTACAAAGAATAATTCATACCTTGTTTGACGTGGATTGTGTCAAGTTCCTCCATTTCAGATCACGCCTTTGACGAATATCAAATGACACGTTTTCAATATTTGCAATCCAAGTGCATTTGTGGCTCGTCTGAAATAGGAGTTCAGACCAAAAAGAGTTGATGGAGGGTTTTTTAACGTAAGCCCTGCCATTTTGTACCATTTCTCAAAGAAACCTGACAACACCAAAACTGCATATTCATAAAATTGACACAGGTAAATCTGTAGCATTTTAAAACGACATACATATTGGGGAGCTGCTTGTTGATGTATTCAAATTTGTGAAAGATTTTATCATCTTTGAGATGCTGACCGAAGAACGACTTATTCAGCTCACCTGTTCAGCTGTCAAACATATTATTTCAATGAATGGAATCCACAGTTAATTTTGTGCCTGTGGTCAAAGTCAGGCAGAATACATAATCAAAGAAGAAACACTTTTTGTCGTAAAGACTAGAAAAACGAACATGGTAGCAATTTGTTCTAATTCTAGAATATAAAAAAAACCCAACAACAACTGCATAAAAATATGAAATTCCTTCCCTTCTTCGCGCGTTGGTACGCCTATCATGTCAGTGTATGTGGAAGGAAAAATCATCTTTATTCGTATTTAGAAGCTTCAGCGCGTGGTGAAAGCCAATTTGTTTCACCTCGGCTGAGTGCGTCATTTAGGACGAGAAGGCACCCAAACACTTTCGCCGGTTTTTAAAAAGTTGTCTTGCCACGTTGTCCTCATCAGCAGGGCCGCATTGGCGGGGTATTACATCTTGACTTTTCGCCCTGATATCTGTGCCCCAACAAGTCGCCTTCTCGCCTTCTCGCCTTCTCGTGTTAAACAAGTCGCTCTCACGCTGCGTCACGTGCAAACTTCGACAAGTCATCTGCAGGAAAGGAAATGAGCACTCGAGTGCAGAAAACAGCCAATCATGATTCACACGTTTAGTTCATTGCAACAACCAGTCTAGGTCTTCATCGTGTTTTTCATGGAAAACGGATACAAGTGGAGCGTTTCCGGGAGTTTTCAGATCAAAAGTACGAAGAACTTGGCCCTGGTACTGGTCATGAATAACCACGCGCTGCACCTGCTGAAAGTCTGCATAATCCGTGCCCTTCATGTGGTGCCATAAACAATTAAAAGTGACATGTATTTCGGCCTTGCTATATAGTGTCGGAATTGATCATTTGACTCATTGATCACCATTCCTTCCGCTGTACATTCACAGTCACATACATTAATGAGGAGTGGGCATAATGATTAAGGCTTAGCGCTCATGCCGTATACCAATAGACCGATTTACCAATGTCGTGAATATTGTCAAATTTATGAATGTTTCTTTCCTGACGTCCTAGTTAAATAGCTTTTCCATTAACCTCTTCCTGATGAGTAAACTTCAATACTTGGAATCCAGCCTGCGTACATGAGTTGTTGCTATGTCGGGCAAGTCTTGTATTGGGCGAGCTTTCTTGTTATCAGGAACTATTACCTTGTGCAAAAAGAAAATGCATGAAATTTTAAGGTGTTATCAAACTGGGCCCTGTTTCATAAAGCTGTTCGTAGAGTTACGAACAACTTACGAGTAACTGGTGATCAGTTCTGAAGTGCTATACTTATCAGAATTTCAATAATTCAGCACAAAAACTGATCACCAGTCGCTCGTAAGTCGTTCGTAACTTTACGAACAGCTTTATGAAACACCCCCTGGTCTATTTGAAAACAAAACATCTCTTTTTTATTTTTCTGTGCAGCTCTTTCAAATGTGTTATTTACGTGGAAAAAGCAAACGACGAATATCTCCTCCTTTGACTTGATTTTATTTTTTCATTTTATTTGAATTGGTTTCCACTTCGTGTTCACAAAAGCAAAGAAACAAACATTATAGTTACATTGATTATTACTATACAATAACATCTTGTCTTTTTTGACGTATACAAAGATATTCGAAAAGCATACTCTGATAACGACTATACTTTTGGAACAATTAATGGTAATACAAAATACGAACCAAAGTGAGGGGGGGGGGGTAAATTCAGAACAGAGCTTGTATTACTTAGCCCCCGCCCTAGAATTAAACCCATAACAAAGCATATACCAAAATGGCTTAAATTTAAAAAAAAACAACTAAAGATGAAGCTCCGCTTTATGAGAAAGAGATGAGGAAGAGACGGTAAGAAATAGAGACACCAGAAAGAACGCAAATTTCGTCGATTTCGAATTTTGCTTTCTGTCCGTTTACAGAACAAATTACAGTGTCTCGGATCGACATGACCACGACACGGAATCTCACTCTCTCTCAGCACTCAACAGTCAACACGGTTATGTGGAGATCTGTTCAGTTCATGACTCTCGGCATCCTCCTGTAATAAAAATTTGTGATCGATATCATATCCCTCGTAGAGTCCCTGAAAGTATTCATAAAAAGTGTGTGACGTCATATTTTCCATAAGGTGCATATACTTCTCTTTTACATCGCGTCACAATGTCATGAGATTTTATGTCGATAGCTGACACGTGCGGGTCTTTTCACACTGGGTATATCCGAATTCAACATACACATCTATGCATGTTAAGCATATTTGAGTGTGTCTCCCTTGTTGACAATAATATGCATGTAAAGCAGGCAAGCTGTGCAAATACAATACTCTGGCCATAACTATTCAGCAAAGCAGGAAATCAACACATCTCTGAGTTTGATTGTTCGTTCAAGTGCTTTTCTTATATATGGGCACTCGATTTCGGCGTGCGCTAGCGTTCGTACATGGGCACAATTTTTGACCTCATGTCTGTGATTATTCATCGCGACGTAGGCCTAACTGCACGTCAAGATGTTTCTCAATCTTTTTGCGGAACGGCATCTCGAACAAACTGCTTATCATGACTTGTAACTCACTGACTAGTGAACACAGCTGCTTTGTATAGAACTTTGTTGAACATTTTCCATAGTGTAATCACAAGCGCAGTGAGAAAATTCAACGACAATGTATAGAAAACAAAATAATTCACGTGTCACCCGCAATATTGGAGCCTTTGGTATTGGAGAGGGGTGGGAGGTGGGTGGGTGACAGAACATTTCTTTTCTTGGTCTGGCCAAGGGGGTTCAAGAGAATAGAGTCAAAACCGTCTTACCATCTCATTCAAGTCATCATTTCTTTGAAAATTAAACAATTATGATTTTTTTTTTAAAACACAAGTCCTCCTTACATGTTCCTGTTATTGTTCCGTATATACCGATGTGTCTATATTCTCTCCTTCTCCTGCATTCTTACCGGTATAATTACGTATAAAAATTTTTGCATTATATTCAATCCAGGTTGTATTTTATCACTACTTTTACATCATGGAATCCAGCTTGCTTGCGTCCATAATGGCACGTGCTGTAGTTTTTCTTTCTTTCTGTTTTCCCTTCCCAATTATTTTGATTTCATGTCAGTTGATATTGGTTCGTTTTATTGTGTTTTATATTGCTGTCTTGTGTATTTTCTGAGGGTCCCATATCGTACAAGCTTTGCTTCTTAGTGGGACCCTCCATTTCCATCCCCATCCTTAGTTAACTTGTATTATACGCTTTATGCATATATCACCAATGACTCAAAAGATATAATTGTGGGGTCTTTTTTCATCTGCTACTCATTTTCACATAGTACTTTGTTAAATCACATTCTGCAATTATTACAAATATCCTGTGTATATGCATTGTAAATAATTTCTTTGTTTATTTGATGGAAGTGAAAATAAATTTGAATCTTGAATCTTGAATCTTGAACCGTCTTATTTCCTTTGCTAGGTGTTCGATGCCGCCGCTCAAAAATATTTGAAGCATGCGCCAAACAGGATCTGCCACGCAGTTTATTGACTCGTGTCTCATTGCATAATCGCCAGCCACTTTATAAGGAAGATATGTCTTTGTGATGGTAATTACTTTTCGCTATCCCTTCTTATAAAAAGTGGGTGGTACAGACACGAGGATGTGCGAATAGAAATTGCGAAAAAAAAATGCTGAAATAAAGATGTAAATTACTCAACTTGGCATACCCGGGCACTAATCTGATATATCTATTAATAAAGAATTGTACTTGAAGATTATTCCATGTTAGTTTTATTTGTGGAAATTAAGCGGAAAAGTGATAAAACCAGCTTTCCAGGATGGTACAGTTTTAAACATTTTCACATGGTACAGCTCTGATTTACACTTTTGCACAAATTTCTGCACCGGATTGACTTTTGTTTTACATGCTTATCTTTAAGTAAAATTTCATTTCATTTAATAAATAAGTAAGCAAAATATGGCCAATATCATGTTAACGTTCAAAATGAATCTTCAGATTGCTCAGCAAAACGGCGGCGTCGAACATCGATCATCAAAGGCACAAAATGAAAATGCACCTGTGAAATTCTTTTGTACATCAATAGAAATCTGAGAACTGTTTGAATAATTACAGCCAGTTGGAACTCCAACTCTTAAACCTCCTTGGTCTGGCAAAGAACAGAAATGGAGGGGGTGTATTAGAAGGGGAAAGCAGTTGTCAGATCGTCTTTGGTTACGACAGGTTGACCTGCAATCTTATCTTTATCCATCAAGCCTACCCTACACATGCAGTCCCACTGCACAATCCTAATTACGTGCCTCTATAATTATATATAGGTAACACATGCTTGGGTGAGGTCACTGCAGTCTATGCTTTCTTTTTCTTCTTCTTTTTTTTCTTCTCGAGGTTTTATCCACGTGACAGGTCAAGGAGGCTGACAACATCCTCCGGATCCTGTCATTACAATGACGTCATGGAGACCGCCCGACTTCTCCGCACCCACTCTCCGAGTCATCCTCCATCACCCCGTATTCATTCAGTTCAGGACTAGTTAAAAAGGAGACCTCCGGATGATTTTCAGGCCTTTGATTTTGAACAACTATAAATTAGTTATACTGAGTATTGGGTTTCAGAATTTATAGTGATTAGGATGAGGAATTAGAATGTTTTCAAAATTCATAACAAATGAAATGCAATGAACAGGGATGATGACATGGCAGCCTCACTATAAGAATGAATGAGTTGGGACTCAAGGAAGCAGAACAAAAGAAGACGGCATGCACAGATTCTACATCACAGGTGGATTTGTTAAGCAAGCGGTATTGTAATGGAATTACACTGCTACATTTCTGAAATGTGTGAGGGTCTATGTCATCAAAACTGTTCAGAGTGATTTGTTTAAGATTATTGGTTTCTCTGCTCAAGGACCACAGTAAATTCCACAAATCTATACATGGAGCTGTCGATTTATGTGCTACAAGATGTGATATTACAGAAATCGTCTGTGCCCCTTTAAGTTGTCTGACAGCGAACAGCTGCAGCAGCAGGAGCACGAAGACCGTCCCTCATCCGTAGTACACCTGTATAGCACCTGCGCGAGGGGAAGGGGGTGGCCCCAATAAGTTGGAGGATGCTTGGTAGACGCTGGGCCCAAATTGCGGCGATTTGCATCTTATTCTAACAATCAAATTTAGCTATGTAAGAAAAGCGCAAACACGAAGTTACGAGCGACAATCTATTATCTTGTCTTTCTCTTTTTTTTTTTTGCTCTTCTTTCAGGTTTTTTTTTTCTAAAATAATGTTGCCGTTTTTATTTCCCCTCCATGTTTTCGTTACCATCTCTTTCTCTTTCTTTCTCTCTCTCTCTCTCTCTTCTCGATATGACTTTTCTCTTCCGGCAAATAATGATGGTAATCAAGTCTATTCTTTCATAGGATATAGCAACTTCAACCTCTACCACATTAACGTCATCCCGACTAAGTTATATTATCTATTTGGATTTCAGGTCAAATAAGGACATTTCGTCAAGATAATTGTGTTGATAGATTGGAGCGTTGTGTAACGATGAGACAATGATTGCCATCCAAACTCACTGTTCGATATCAACACTTGAAACATTCAAATTTCCATAACTTTGCAACTCTATATGCGACATCAATAAAAAAACAACCAACCAACCAAAAAAAAAAAACAAAACAAAACACAAAAAAACCCCTCTCTATTACCGAAGGCAACCAGAACTTGAAGGTTTTAACAAAAATACCCTCATTAAAAACTAAGTAGGTCAATTACGTGTCTTGGTTGAAATTCATTTCGTGAACAGCAAGACATGCCAGCAAAATTTAGCATATGCGCGCATCTATATCTATAAAATATGCGTATATCTATCTATATCAATTTTCTATCCAGCCATCTATCTGTCTATATCTTTCTATCTATCTATCTATCTATCTATCTATCTATCTATTTATCTCTATCTGTCTATCTATCTATATATCTACCTCTCTACATTTCTATCTATCTATATCTATCTATCTATCTATCTCTATCTCTCTCTCTCTCTCTCTCTCTCTCTATCTATCTATCTATCTCTATCTCTATCTCATCTATCTATCTATCTACCTATGTATAAATCTGCGTTTGTATCTATCTATATCTCTATCTATCTATCTGTCTATATCTCTATAACTCTCCGTCTATCGACCGATCTACATCTATTCATCTCGCCACCTTTCTTTTCCTTGCATATCCATCTATTTATCGTTATTCCTGTGTACGTTTAGATTTTAAAAAAACCCACGTACAACAATGTGTTCATGCATACATCATGAAGATGATCAGTGGCATAGGAAGAAACGTCCCTAATGTTTCACTGCAAAGGGTTTAAAATGCTGTCTTGTGGGAGATTATATCTCTAGACTAAGTTTACGAACTTATAACTTCCCCAAAGAGGCATTACAATAAACTCTGAGGTTAGAACATTCTGTTATTTCTGCACAAAGAAAAAAAAAATACCCATCTTTGTATATCATTGTAACACAGAATTCAAACATTTATTTTATCGGTTCCACTAAAACTCAGCAGTCTTGTTATTTTCTTTGACCATAGTTTTGTTAACCCCAACATATTTCTCTTGGGATAACATTCGAAATCGTTCTGTCCTTAGGGGGAGAATCTTCCAGAACGTTCCGCCCATGTGAGAACATCCCAGAATCTTCTGGTAATTGGAGAACATTCCCGAATTTCATGCCAGCGGGAAAATATCCTAGAACATTCTTGCCATAGAACAACATCACAGATTAAGCCCATGGGAGACATCTCAAATGTTCTGCACACGGGAGAACACCCTTGAATGTTCTGTCCATGTGAGAACATCCCAGCATAATCTGACCACGGAGGAACAACTCAAACTGTTCTGCCCATAGTTTTCTGAGAAAACAGAATGAATGTCAATTATTAGAAAAGACGGGAGGCACAATTTGACAACTGAATTTGAGAGACAATTCAGCCAATTTATTATAAGTCGTATAAAGTATAGCATTTATCTCGTCGAAGTACAACGCTTCAAGTGTGTGTGCGCTTGTTCCTACAAACTAAGAAACTGAAAGAATCAAAATTGATTCGTAACCTATTATGTCAATCGTTTTTCTCATTGATATGAATCGATTGCTAATGGTTGAAAATGCGTACTCATGATCCTGCAGGCACATCAAGACTGCCCGCTCACTGCATGCCGTTCATATTCATGAGGCAAAGAATAACTTAATTTTTTTACTTTATCATGAGACGATTGACGACAATCCACAGACATTAATAAACCAGTTCCTACTTACCTCATGAGCACATTGGTACAAAGATTAATGACATTTCTATTTTTGTCACTTGGGCAATTCACTCACTTTCAAAGTGACGTAATGCATCAGCTTGCCTGACGTGACAATTTATGGAATTCATGTTCAAATAAAGAATAAACTTGCGTAGACCAGGTGACCAGAATGGCTCGCGAATCGACACTTATGAAAGCATCAATTTCATTGGTTTGAATTGAATATTTTTTTTTCCTATTGATATTACCAAATACAAGGCTTTCTGTTGGGTGGATGTGATGGCACGCACCATAGATAAGGATTAGGACCAACATGAATGAATATTACATCACAGATGCTTATCTCAGTGAATTTAAGAACCAACATGCCTGTCGGTACAAATCACATTTTTCCGCTCAAGCGCAAAATGGAACTACGAACTGACTTATCATGTTTGAATGTTTGAAGAAGCAATTATGAGACCTATAACTTTAGAACTTTTCACGTGTACATTATGTCGATTAGAATGAAAATACAAAGACGAATTATCATGGTGGTATTTTTTTTTTCATTTCAACTATTACGCCTGCTCTCAATGAAAAAAAAAAGAAGAAAAGAAATTCAGGACGTTTGACACAAGGTTTATTATATATTATGATTCCTGACAATCACGGTCTAAGGTTTTGTGTTCCACTCTCAAATAATTCATATTCAACATGTAGATATTCCTATATAGACCTCGTTCAAGCAAATTTCTTTTTGCAAAGTACTTGCACTTTAGGGAGTTATAATTATGTTTCCCGATCTGTTGGCTGGTCATGTCCGAAATTGGGCGGTCTGTTTCTGTAGGCCATCAGGGGCTCTCGAAGTGCACTTACCCGTTGGGCAAAGCTTCGCACGTCCGGGAGAGATCGGGGGGCTCTGTCTAGTTCGTGGCTGGGAAACTCAGGCCAAGATGGAACGAGTAGACGGCTATAATACACGAAGCCAACCGAGCTCTCGCATCGCATCAGGAAGAGTGGAAGAATAGGGGATGGGGGTGGGGGGGGGGGGATGTGAGAAAATTCCAATTTGAGTCGATGATGATGAAGGGATTTCTTTCTCATTCCGCCAACGCGTAATGCATGACTCAAGCTCGACGAGATTTGCATTCAAGCTCAGCTCAGCATGCCCATCTTTCATTTGAAATGACAATTTATGAACCCGATGTTTGTTAATTTGCTTTCTTAGTAGTTAGGTCCCTACTGCGTCCTATTTTCATGCTGTTACTTATGCTTCCTTTTCTTTCAAGTTGGCCGCAACACATATAATAGTAATCTATCATGGATAAGCTTCATAACGTATATTATGAAATTCTGAAGTTTCTCATGATCAGAGATACAATACACATACCGGTATGCAAATAAGATTGGGACTAGGCAAAATTTCCTCAATACTCTTCAACTTGTTTGTACTGAAAAAAAGAAGAAGAACATCATCAAGATCAGGAAATTTGTTAAATTTGAAAACTGGAATGTGAATTGATTTTTTAGGAGACTAATGGTTTATAAAGTCACCAACTCATACAATTTACAATGCGATTACAATCTGTTGTGAACATATGACAGTTTCGTATAGGGATCTGAAGAATTCCAGAACAATTTGTCCTATTCGTTATCCTATCCAATTTTTGTGAAATTTCCATCGTTTTGTTTGTTTGATATTTCCCTTTTTGTAAAACGTTTTTGGCTTTTGTTCTTTCTTTCTTAAGGAAGAAGCATGACTCTTCCGTTGTAATGTTAAATTGTTTTTCACAAATTGAGAATTTGGGAATTATGGGAGCACCTCTCAATTTTCGTGACGGACTTTGTTACATTTTCAGACCCTTCCAATACGGCAAAGTTATAGGAATGATACACCATCTAATTAATTACTTGAATTTGAAAATATATGAAACAATCTCTCATACCATCTGAAAATCTGGAAAGAGCATGAAAATATACCAAAGTTGGTTTCAAAATGTATCATTTCCTTGTCCTTGTAAAGGTCTTAAATCTCACATTTTCTCCATCCGTTTCTTGAAGGTCGCTAGTCTTACAACATGATTGCACACCACTGTAACATATTCAATAATTCGATCAAAATCTGTGACATTTAATAGGGAACATAATAATTTCAATATCTGTTCCCTTCTGAGATTTAGCTAGGAGAGTGCCTAGAAGAGATCGCGCCTATTCCTTCAGTGACGTCAGCAAAATGAAAACACAAGAACAAGAGCACACACAAGGTTTTAGACACCCTCATTGAATCGTAGACTTATTCCAAATAGATATGGCTGTAGTGTTGACACGGTATCATCTCATAATATTTGCTTGCCATCATCATTGAAATGTCAGAGGTTTCTCATGGCCCCGGAGAGGGAGAGCAGGCAGGGAGAATGAGATGAATAGACATAAAGGTATGGAAAGGAAAAGGGGGAAGGCAGAAGAAGAGAGGGAAGAGGAGCTGAAAGAGGAGGAGGAGGAGCAGGAGGAGGAGAAGGATGAGGGGGAGGAGAAGGAGAACGATACTGATGAAAGGAAGAAAGCGGTGGAAGAGGACGAACAAGAGGAAGAAGAAGAAAGAGAGGAGGTCGAAACAGTCATGTTCATAACTATCCTAAGCGACGATCCGACGAATTTCATCTTCCATTAATGAGAACCGCACATGCCCAAAATACATTTCTTCATACCGGACCCAGACTTTGGAATAATTTAGATAATAGTTTAAAAGATTCCCCCAAATTTGTTACATTTAAATACAAACTCAGAAAATATTTACTTTCTACTTATTATCTTAGATAATTTAAATTGTTTTGATTCATGCTTGAGCCTTCACCTGTCCTGATGTCGCAGCACTTGGCGTGTTCTGTGTGCAGACTTCTCTTCTTTCTTCTCTCCTCTTCCTTTCCTGTCTTTTGTTCTTCGTAGACTTGTATTGTTACCGTCTTCTCTCCTCTCGGTACTGTCTCGCGTCTTACAGTGTATATACGTGTGGGTAATCGAATGTGTGTACGAACGTGTTGTCCTTGTCATATTTTCCCGGTACACGTGGTTCAGTGAGCAGTGTCCGGGCACTAGCATTGGTATTCTATATTTTTTTTTCCAACCGGTGTATCTCAAAATAATTACATGTATATTATTATAGAATAGTATATAATTAACTCATTATTTATCTAGCGATCCACGTCCGACAAGCTTTGCTTTTTAGTGGATCACTATTTTCCATAATCGAATTTATTTTCCGCTCGCCCACGAAGAATTTATACAGTGTTTTTCCTAAATATTGTACATGTTATATGTTGTTCTATAATTTGTCTCGTATATATATTACATGAATCTTTTGCAAACGTTTGAACCTTTTTTCATCACATGTATACTTTGTACTATTTTTTTTTTGATTTTCGATGATTGGAAATAAACTATGATTGAATTGAATTGATTGATTGAATAAGAGAAGGAGCAGGATGAAGAAGAATAACGACGAGGAGGATGAGGAAGGAGATGGAAGAGGAAGAGGAGGAGGAAGAGGAGGAGGAGGAGAAGAAGGAGAACGATACTGTTGACAGGAAGGAGGTGATGGAAGAGGAAGAACAAAAGGAAGAAGAAAAAGAGGAGGACGAAGAGGAGGAGGAGGAGGAGGAGGAGGATGAAGCGAGGGAAGAGAAGACGAAGGAGGTGATGGAGGAGAGACACGTTAGGCCAACTACGGCGAGCGAGCCAACCAGCGTGAATAATGTTGATACATGTACGTCACCATTAATTTTTCAGCCGGTAGATTATCGTAAGTCAATGCCACAGACACTTCCAGTTTACCCACTGGCTGCTTTCCCTGTCGCCTCTACGACCAATCTCTCTCCCCCACGATTAATTTGATTTATCTTATTGATTAATCTAAAGTGAAAAGCCATTCTATGCTCATAATCATTCGAATGCGCGAAATATACCTATTTTAGTCTATGAATTATTCTGTAATGAAATAAGACAGTGAAGGCTTATGAATAGATCTCTACATTCCTACGGGAGACGTTTGAGTCGGCGAAACACACTAATTTCTCTGATATGCCGTGTTATGGTGGCAGTTACTGATATATTTGCAAAAGGCAGATGTGTCTATTTGATCTTAAACAACTATTTTTTTTTCTATTAATTACTATTGCAGTAGACCATCTCATGTTCAGGTTGAGTGAAAGGTTTATGAATAGGTCTCTGCTTGCCTATATGGAAGACGTTTAAGTCGACGAAAACTATATATACTTATTTCTGTGATTTGCCGTGTTATTGTGACAGATACCAATATTTTTAGAAAATGCAAATGTGTCTATTCGATTTTAAACAACTAATTTTTTTCTTTTCATTACTATTGCAGTAGATCAGTTCTTGTGCAGGTTGACTAAAAGGCTTATGATTATGTCTCTGCATGCACACGGGAGACGTTTGAGTCGACGAAACATTCTAATTCCTCCGATTTGCCGTTTTATTGTGACAGATATCAATATTTTTGCAAAAGGCAGATATGTCCATTCGATCCGAAACAACTAGAATTTTTTTTTCATTACGATTGCAATAGACCCTCTCATGTTCACGTTGAGTGACCTCATAATCCACATAGTTGAACTTATAGACGATAAGGGTTTTCCCTTTAAGAGCAGCCTCTGAGAACAAGCACAGTTTTCACTCGCTATTGCCCCCTGGCCCGGATGAGTAGGACTAGGTAGAGAGACGGAGTTAAAGTGAATAGAGAGTATACTTCTCTATGGTGAGGGCAGAGAGATGCTGGTAATCAGTCATACCTGTTTATTCCAGATAGAGAGGTAGAGATAGAGATAGAGATCGAGATCGAGATAGAGATAAACATAGAGATAGAGATAGAGATAGAGATAGAGATAGAGATAGAGATAGAGATAGAGATAGAGATAGAGATAGAGATAGAGATAGAGATAGAGATAGAGATAGAGATAGAGATAGAGATAGAGATAGAGATAGAGATAGAGATAGAGATAGAGATAGAGATAGAGATAGAGATAGAGATAGAGATAGAGATAGAGATAGAGATAGAGATAGAGATAGAGATAGAGATAGAGATAGAGATAGAGATAGAGATAGAGATAGAGATAGAGATAGAGATAGAGATAGAGATAGAGATAGAGATAGAGATAGAGATAGAGATAGAGATAGAGATAGAGATAGAGATAGAGATAGAGATAGAGATAGAGATAGAGATAGAGATAGAGATAGAGATAGAGATAGAGATAGAGATGGAGATGGAGATGGAAATGGAGATGGAGATGGAGATGGAGATGGAGATGGAGATAGAGATAGAGATGGAGATGGAGATGGAGATGGAGATGGAGATGGAGATAGAGATAGAGATGGAGATAGAGATAGAGATAGAGATGGAGCTGGAGATAGAGATAGAGATAGAGATAGAGATAAAGATGGAGATGGAGACAGAGATAGAGATAAAGATAGAGATAGAGATGGAGATGGAGATGGAGATGGAGACAGAGATAGAGATAGAAATAGAGATAGAGATAGAGATAGAGATGGAGATGGAGATGGAGATGGAGATGGAGATAGAGATGGAGATGGAGATGGAGATGGAGATAGAGATAGAGATAGAGATAGAGATAGAGATAGAGATAGAGATAGAGATAGAGATAGAGATGGAGATAGAGATAGAGATAGAGATAGAGATGGAGATGGAGATGGAGATGGAGATGGAGATAGAGATAGAGATAGAAATAGAGATAGAGATAGCGAAGAGATAGAGATAGATCCATTTGCAGATATATATTAGTCTATCCATCCTTCTTGTTGTCTTTCTATCTATCTTTGTAAATGTAGACATATCAATATAGGGAGAGAGGAGGCGGGGAGACAGAGTCACGTAATGTGATATGACGGGTGGAAGCGTGATAAAGGAATCTTCTGCGCTGGAAGATGAACGTAAAAAAACAACTAACAACCTTTACTTTGACAGATATAGTTTGTCAGATGGGTATAGTTTATCAGAATAATTTGACAAATTGTTTAGTGTGAACGACAGAATTGTACCTCCAGAGCGAGGAGAAAACTCAAAGCAATCTCTGTCGAGCAAACAGTTGGATTTAAGCAGCTGCTAAGGCAAGATAGTCTCTAAAAAACAGCGGTAACAGTCACCGTGTTGAAGAAGATACGGCGAGGGATTCGACAAAATTGCAGACAACGCGGCAAGCTTCACACGTACGAGCAATTCTTTTTACAGGAGGCGGATCCTCGTGTGTGATTGATTACCTCTGTTCTCTTAAAGCATTCGTCGAGAACATCAGGTGCTGATGTGAAGTGTTCAAAACGCGTTCCTGTTCTCCACTCTGCCTACTACACCATATTTCTTAATCACTCTTTGAGCAAAGCGACATTCGTTGACCCCTCTCAGCACCATCAGTGAACTTCAAATTGACTTTGAATGCAGCACAACTGCTGATGGTAGCGAGAGGCTTAACTGGGAAGATTGTGCATCTTCTTGGTAGAACCTCTTTACTACCAGCTTATCCCTTTTCTGCCCCCCATGCGACGGTGCGGTAGCGCACTATTTGACCTGTACAAGTGGCGACTGCGACACAAGCAAATGCAATGGTTAACCACATTGTATGTCCTCCTTTAAAGCGCCACGGGTGCGCGCACATGATAAATGGACCCTTGTGTTCTGTCTTGTAGGTGGAAGTTCACGATGATTTTAATTCCATCTTGATGGGGACATGACTTCTTTGCGGTGGGGATGAGCAGGTCGAGGTGCGAGATGAGTGCCCTCGACATAGCCTCCTGACTTCAGGGTGGCCTAGGAAATATGAGGTTTTCTTCCCCTCTCTCTCCCTCCATTTCATAAATCTGTTTTCATCTATCTATCTATCTATCTATCTATCTATCTATCTATCTATCTATCTATCTATCTATCCATCTTTCTATTCATTCATCTATTTCTCTATCCAGTTATGTATGCATACAGTATGTATGTATGTATGTATTTATAATGTACAGAGCTTATGTGTGTATGTATGACTGGTGTGTGTATCTATTTATGAATGTGTAACCTATGTATCTATCTATATTTCGATCTATCTGTCTATCTTTACCTCATTATAGATAAACGAAAGATAAACTCACAAGAAGTTACATGATTTGTTGTATTCATTCACTTGGACATATACTTCCTCTATGAACAGACGCAGAGGTGTATGTTCATTTCGGTTTTTATGTTAGAAGTTCAAAATTGTTATACCGACATTAAAGATTGCTAAAAACTGTCATTGTCAGTGCTGTTGGCCAAATTTTTCTTAAAAAACAAACAAAAACAAAACAAAAACAAGAACGAAAAATATCCATTGAGATGACATACAAATTCATGCAGGGCAGACGTTGAATACGTTTAAGTTCAAAACCAATGGAATAGTTTTCATACCAGTGTGGCATATTTCGGATTCCGGCATTGCCAATGTCATCCCTGCCTCGAACTGTCCAAGTGACGTCCAAGTGACGGCCACCAACCGCTTTCCCATTTTCCCGGTTATTCTCCTCCATCGCCGATCTCTCTTTTGTGAGTGAGTGAGTGTGTGTGTGTGTGTGTGTGTGTGTGTGTGTGTGTGTACGTGTGTGTGGCTGTGTGTGTGTGTGTGCGTGTGTACGTGTGTGTGGCTGTGTGTGTGTGTGTGCGTGTGTGCGTGTGTGCGTGTGTGTGTATATGTGTGTGTGTGTGTGTGTGTGTTTTATAATGAAATTTGTGTTATCTTGTCATGAATAGATTTGTATATTGTTCATATGAAAAGGAAAGAAAAATAAAAGATTGATAAAAACAACAAAAAAGTGTGCGGCGCCTGCGTGTGTGTGTGTGTATGATCTATGTGTGATCTTAGTATTATGGGGTATGTAAGTTGATTTTCAAATGACTGATGATTATGTTCATTTGCCTCTTTTATACACATTCAAGAGTATGCTTATGATTTATTTGATAACTGTGTACTGACTAAGACCAAATACACATAATTTCTTAAAATATATGCAATTATGTGAATAGGGCAAGGGAGGATGGTGAAAATTGGTTTGAATGAGAATAACAAATTTTATTTTTGATTACTGTTTCACTCTTTAGAAATGACCCTTTATTTACGAACTCTGTAAATCTGTAAAATTTCATTTTACCGTTTTTTTTTCAATTCTCCTTCAAGTGAAGGTGTATGATTTATGCAATTATCATCAAATACATTGAATGACAATAAAGATTACAGTGAAAAGAGTGTGATAAAAACAAAAACAAAACCCCAAACCGAGCTTAGTCGCTATCACTACCCGAGGTAACTTAACTGCAATCGAAATCGGTTCGTAGCAGGGATGAGGGAAAGATGAACAGTACTTCCCTGCGTTGAGAGTATATTTTATAGCATAAATGATACCACTAAACAAGTCGTATTACACATCAGTCAGAATTACTTTTTCTTTATGTGTCTATTAGTCAAGGATTTTTCCCCCTCTGAAAACAAGGTTCTCTTCGCGTTGAATTTTCATTTATCTATTTGAATCTTTATTTATCTATTTATTTATTCATATATTTACCAATCAATTTACTCATTTGTTTATCTGTTTAGTTAGTTAATCATTTACTCATTTATGAATGTATTAATTAATTAATTTATTCATTCATTCATTCATCACTTCATGTAGCCTATATATCTATCTATGAATATTTGTCTATCTGTATTTCCCTAATTATCTATCTTTCTACCTATATCTTTCACCATTTATCTCTCATAAAGATTTACGTTTTCTGAAGAGTAAAAAACTAGATATACTAAGGTTCTCCAAAGAGGCTCTCCGGATTTTGTTTCGCTCTATCTCTCTCTTTACAAGAGAGGTTGCTTGTGTTTGTCTGTCCGTCTGTTTCTTTGTTTGTTTGTCCGTCTCTTTGTTTGTTTGTTTGTTTGTTTGTATAGGTCTGTATGTGTTGTGCACCTTTTATATTATATCTAGCAAATTGCTTCTTTGATGTTATTTAGTCTTTTTGTCCACGAGGAGACTGCAAAATACCAGCTTAGCTTTTTAGCATGTCTCCTCCATTTCCTCCAACTGTAGATTTAATTCAATTTTCACTTGCTTTTGTGATGCGTATAATATAGTATTCTTAACTTCACGTATTTTTCTTTGTTACTACATTGTAGTTATATTGTGTTATTTTGTGTACGACAATGTTTCACATTGCTGGAAATGAAATAAACGAAATGAATGAAAACAAAATTTTCTTTGGTCCTGTGCTTGTGCTTGTGGTCTGGTACAAGTATCATAATTAGAAAAGAGATAGGATATGGTCTGAACAGGAGGATGAACACACAGAGGTCGCTAAGAGAAAGGCATACAGGAGGAGCTAGAAACGATATAATTCAAGTTTCTGCAATCCTGCAATACATCCGGAGTACACTAACAAAGTGATACTTCGTATGCAGTTGACGTCTTGATCTTTTGAGTTTCCAGAGAAGTTCAATGCAACGTAAAAGAACGCCGTTTATAATCCTTGAACAAGAAATTGACATATAAACTTATAGGTAAATCCCTGGGAATGTTATGCAGTATTCAGAGTGACATTCAATGATTTCTCTACGGCATTTTGCAGCAGCGGCAACTTTAATGAAGAGATGTATGTGCCTTATTTACGCTGATCTCTCAAACCGTCATATTCTCTCTCCCCCCTCCTTTGTAAAATATCATTATTGCAATTTTGACGTGTCATTTCTGATCTTCTGCAGTCATACCTTTCGGGAAGTCAGTATATAATAGTTCTTGACGGATGCTTGCGCTAAATTTTGTTTCGCCCCCGGTCGTCGAATAATGTGACCTTTTCATGTCCATTCTTTTCCACGGGGGAAAACGGGGATAGCTCTTTTCCAATCAGTCACAAATGTGAACTTGTCAGATGTCGTCATCTGACGTCATAGATGCGAGAGTGAGGTCAGAGGGGTTACAGGTCAGAAGGTCAAGTTTGACATCTTGATATTATTTTCAGGCGGTGCGTAACGCACCGACATCATCGGATGCAGAGAAACTAAAGCAACAAGCAAACATTAACATGCAAAGGAAAATCTTCTCCAATTTCCATTACACATGCAGTCGATACAGTGTAGGAATTCGGCTGGAATTCCTTGTTATGCGGGCAAGGGGTGTGCACAATATACTGTGGAATTTTAAGTGTACACCTTGTCTGGTTCCAAGCTTATCTGAACTTATATTTTTTGAATGAATAAATTTTCAAATCAGATGATTTTGACCAGAAAAGTCTGACGCGAAATTCAACGTATTTTTTGAAGGATTAGCAGCTACAAAAAAAAAAAAAAGCTGTTAGCTTCAGTAAATTTTTAATTTTTCATTGCAATTGCTGCTGTATGTTTTTTTCATTAAGTGTACTAGCTACATGCATATACAAGGCCAACTTAGACTACTCCTTCTGCTACAATAATGTTGCTACCATCACTGCTGAGTTGTTTCTGCTGCTGCTATTCCCGTGACGATGCCGATTACTTTCCCTTTCCTTTTGTTTTACTTATCTATAAGTATCATCTGCGTCTTGGGGGCTTGATGGATGACAGAACCCACGAGTCAATCTATTCGATACTTAACCCTTTCTATGCCAATGAGGCAAAATGTGCTCAAATTTCACACATAAACCTACACTGCAGAAAGTCCGGTGTTAAATAGTGAACACCAAGCTGGTGTTAAATCTTCGGTGCTCATTTATGGTGTTAAATTAACACCTCCGGGTGTAATTTCCAAATATAAGACTGTTTTTTGAAGAGTTTCTTAGTAACTGCATTTCATGTTGATTTTTAATTTAAACAAGACGATCAAGAATTTTACATTAAAATACTAGATTTTTGAAAAAATGTGAAAATAAATTTACACCACAGTAACACCAGCTGGTATGGTCTCTTATTGAAGCTGGACGGGTGTTAAACCATTGATATTAACACCAACAAATATCAAATAAACACCATGTGGTGTCATTTTTGAATAAACTCCAGTGCAGTGTCAAAATATCACCAGGTACAGTGTCAAATTAACACCACGAAGTGTCAGGTGAACACTTTTCAACACCATCACAGTGCATTTTCTACACCTGTGGGTGTGGTCCTCTATTAACACTTGATCAGTGTTAAATTTAACACCCATGGTGTTAAGTCTAACACCAATGTTTTTACAGTGTATGGACACGTAATTGATGTGGCACGCAGAGGGTTATAGACACCTTACGGACACAGTTTATTCAGACATCAGGAATAAGGACTGTTGCTTCGTACACTGCTTCGCACACCAAACATCTCCGCAAAAAATATGGAATGCTAATTACTAAAGGGAAGTGCTGTGAAAATGACACAACGTCCGTATATACCTATTTAAACACAATTTACTCAAATTCATGAAATTCTTCGGTCGAGGTGTTTTTATCTCAACTGACTGACAAATTGCCCTACGTCGATGTAGGGCAATTTGTCAATCAGTTGCAGACAACTTACTGTTTAACGTTCCTGTGACTCAATGAGGAAATAGGCGCCCTTTGCCTAGTAAGCTAAATGAAGCCGTCCAAATGCACGAAACAACACTTCAGCATAATTACAATCGTTTTGAGAAATATGCAGAACTATCACCACTCCAATAAGCCATTTACTACTGTTTTCTTTTCTAACACGACATTGTATGGAAAATATTATGAACTAGAACAAATTCCAGTCAAACAAAAAACTTTCAACTTTCTTGATCTATTTATTGCTTTATTTCAACATCGTTTATCACAGCTTGGTATTTTTAAGATATAAGAGTCTCTGGTAGCATGAAGAACCATGCATCTTAATAGTTATAACGTTGAAACATTGTTAAACAGCCTTTAATGTGTGCATCGTTGCTACTGTAGCGCCACGATCGTTTTGTTGCGTTTTTTCTTCCAATATAAAGGCCAACATAAAGCACAAGCGGCGCTCTCTTAAATCACTTGCCTCGCCTCACGTCGTAGATCAGACGGCGGGAAATACTGTCTTCCTTTTAGTATAGAGAAATGAGATTAGTCATATGGCGAGCATTATTCATTAAGCTAATGATGAAACACCCAGGAGAAGCCGTCTCACTGGGGGAATGGTTCCATTTAATCAGAGCTCCTGGTGAGTACGTTACGGGCTGATCTTTAAAGCGAAACTCTGTCCTTTAAAGTTTGAAGATTATGTTTCACACCGTATATGTGGCAAAATATATCATGCACAAAATTGAATTAGCCCGTAGGCCTATATGATCACTCACTTTCAGAATCCACATGCCCCTTACTTTATAGTTACTGCAAAGAGTGAAGTTTTTACAGCCTTTGTCTATCTTTGTCTTGCTTTAAATCCCTTCCTTCATTTTCTTTACCTTTTTCACGCCGCAAAGTTAATGCCTCGATGTACAGTGTATCACTGCATGGCATGTGGCTTTCTCTGTTGTATTTACTTTTTGTAGTTACTTCTCTATCAGTTGTCACGGCAGTGTCAGGGGCGGATCCAGGAATTCCGGAAAGGGTAGGCTCGAAAGGGAAGGGGGCACACGCACACCCATTTTTTCTCTTTATTCTTTTGTTTGAACAAGAAATAAAGAAGGGCGCGCGCCCGGTGCGCCCCCCCCCCCCCCGGATCCGCCACTGAGTGTTGTCTGATATTGTCCTGTTTTGTCATATCAATCTTGTCTCTTTAGTGAGCTTCAGACCCACCCCCCTTTTTTTTTCTTCAGAGGGCAATGAAGGGGTCAACAATTATTATAAGCATTGTCTTTTCAGTGGATCCCCTCATTTTTAGTGTAAACGTTACATTATTTACTTTGATGATTTGCTTCCCTGTTTTGCTTCTATAATGTTTCGCTATTATTGTAATCTCATTATGTATCGTCAACATCATTATTATTCTTTTGTTATCATTAAAAAAATGAGTGGAGCATATTGTGTTTTGTTTTGTCGAAAAACAACTATAGGGCCCCGGAACAAGCTATTCAATCCACCGATATTCCTACCATTCGTCAGTCTACTCATCTTCTGAATTTCATTAAATAATGAATGTGACACAAAAACGTGATTATCTACTCCAAGTATACAGTCACTATAGATCTCGATTTCAGTATAGATAGAGGGACATGAAACGCGAATAATGAATGTCTCAAATGAATCGGTCAAAGTTGAAACCATGCGTGGAATCGTTGAATTTCACACGTCACCCCCAGAACATTGCTATTAGTCACAGTTGCACAATATACGAATGAAATGAGATGGCGGATGTCAGTGGCTCACAAACTTCCAAATCACTTTAATGCACCATTCTTATACATTTTTTAAATTTTTTTCTTGGCATAGATTAAAGTATTTATATGAAAAAGTGAAAAAAAGTTACAATTAAATTCAAGAAAAAAATAAAATCCTTAAAAATTATTCAATAATTGTTTTCGATATAAAATGATGCATTGAAGATGTGAGGGGTTATAGGTGTTGAAATTTAAGAAAGAAATCTTCTTTTGATTTATTTCATGTTCAACAATAAACGGGATTCTAGTGATGCAATGACGTCATCGATCGGCCTGTCTCATAACAAATCATTACATTGTGACCTCATTACTATTTGGGGGCAACATATCTATTTTCGAGATTGACAATTGTCTTAGTCTTATTCGTGGTTTTTCTAATCAAAATAAATATACTGTTCAGTTAATTTTCTTTGTTGCTCGTGTTTTTTTTTTTCACTATGATCTTCGTGTAATATTTCATGGGCAATTAGAATGTAGCCTCCGTTTATGTTGTAGGTATGGGATAAGGCATGTTTGCCTTCTGACTAAAGCTATTTTCTTTTCAGTCTTTAAATAAGATTTCAGAGAATGATATTTCCATTTCTAATCGTCTTAACAATTAGACAACCTAAATATGGTAATCGTTCACTAAATAATGCAACACGCAATTCTCCACTGTGTATTGTTTTGCATCTGTTTTGTCTATTGAACTGAATATTGCTATTCATGATTGAACGAGGAACTCATTAGAGATTAATGATGTAATAACCACTCTAGGCTGAAAACAAAATCCAAATACGGGGTAATTAAACGAAATAGAGAGCCATCAGTTTGCATTGGGCTTTATTAGTCTCTCGCAGTGACAGATAACTAGAAAAACAGACAATTATGATTCGTGCTTTGGTATTGCAAAGAGGCGCCAAAATAGAAAATTACTACCCGGTTATGATTGTATTTACCATGTAATTTTCTGTCATTTCGTCGGGTTAAGTTCGGAGCACTGCGGTGTAGTGAACAGTTTTATTTTCACTTTCAGTTTCTTTCATTTCTCCACTTGTACAAATGAAATGATTATGACAAAATCAAGTTTTTATTAAAATAGAAGCTATAGTAATTCAAAAGATATTGAAAGTACGTGAATAATATACAGAGTTGCGGATGTACGGGGGGGGGGGGGGGGTTAACTCCCATGGGCTTTTTTGTTTTTTGTTTCCCGTTTTTCTTTTTGCTTGGGGGGAGAAATGACATAAGAAAATGTGAAGACTTTTTATGTATTTTTTAGTAGTACATGTACTGCATAGTACTGTTAATTTCACATATTTTTCTTTGTTACTTGTATTGTTATTGTGTCATTTTGTGTATGTAAATGTTTTGCATTGTTGGAAATGAAATAAATGAAATAAAAATGAATGAAAATCATTATTTCTTTATCTTATTTTATTATCATCTTTTTTGCTTGCTTGCAAAAAGCTAGCTGCGCCCCTGATACGTACGTTATGCAATATTTCATGAGGGTTCTGGGATTTTGAAGTTCGAATCCTGCATTTTGCCATTAATACATGCATCCATGGACAAGATGGGAGGAGCTGATGGTGGCTCAGTGGATAAGACCATAGACTACCGATCCTGCAGTCCCTGGTTCGAATCCCCAGTCAGTAGTCCCTGTGGCCTTAAAGGACATATGCAATGTAAATGCATGCTGACTTGTATTGTTTCATGATACCCTCAACACCACTTACGTGGCCAAATGAATACCTAGATACGTGTCATATTTAGATCATGATATGTTCTCCTATTTTTCTTCAGATTACTCGGATTAAGTCAACAAAAAACCTTCCAAACCTAGTTTCTGTAAATTGCATCATCTGCCAATCATTGCTGAAGTACTAATATGATCACTGGAATGCACCTTCCACGAGACTGACCATAAACTTGTTTGTTTCCAGATTGCATTGCAGGGGTACACGCAAGTTATGCTCAGTCTATAGAGAAAAGTGCATTCCATTGTCTTTTGTTAATCACAATATTTTGCCAATGATTGACAGATGACGTCATTAACAGAATCTTGGTTTAGAAGTTGTTGTGTGGTTTTTTTTTTGTGTGTGGGCGTATCCAAATAATCTGAAGAAAAATAGTAGAAATTTATTAGAAGATATATGACACATACTAGTAGTTTTTTTTTCTTTGGCCATATTGATGATTAGGATATTATATGAATCAATATAAGTCAATATGCATTCGCAAATAGTTCCTTTAAGCAAAGCACTGTATCCTCGATATACGTAATTCTTCGTCAGTTCTATTAAGGTAATGGGTTTAAAACATACGTCGCTTCTTTAGTAGCAACGTAAAAATCCTAATTCAATTCAATGTAGGCCTACTTCATGATGCTACACACCCAGATTGTCTCCCTTTTCGCAGGCGCATAAATGATCAACCTGCCAGTTGTCATAAAGTGGGGCCCTCTGGAGGTGAAGATGTTCACACTGAAGAAGCTACCTCACGAATGAATAGGATTATGATATTTATGCAATAATATTCGTGGTATTCCTATCAACTTGGGGGGGGGGGGCGGTATTTCATTGAACGTTTTGTCAGATTTTTTTTCTGACAATCTGCCTCAGTCAATCAGATGCGAGGTCTTCAGGAGCTTAAAACAGTTTGTCAGGAGAAAAAAAATATATATCTGACAAAACGCTTGATGAAATGCCCCCCGTTAGAAACTTACAAAAATGATAATGAGTTTGAATGTTCTCTTTAAACGCTTGTCTATTATTAGTGTTTGAGCATTGCTCAGTTAACTCCCTGATGAATGGAAGGGGAGTTCGATGGGGGCACACACAGTTGATTAACGTTCGCTCATAAGGGTAATCGTATATCCCCGACAAACGTTCGGCTCTATGTACGCTCTCGGCTACGCCTTTCGCTGGGTGAGGCTCGTACGCTTCATCCCGTAAACTAATTAGCGTTTGACCGACCGTCTTTTATTCCGCCACCAAGAAGACTTTTAATGAAGCGTCATAACGCTCGCCGTGTTTAATTAGATGGTTATAATTGCTTTGTAAAAGGCCTCGGGCATGTCGGGAGAACATGGTATCTTACGGACCGAGAGCTTAAAGGTATAGAGCTTAATATAATCGTTTCAATAACTAATTGGGTACATGTGTACTATCCTGAACAAGAAGAGTAAGTTTATTTTCAAAAGTGACCGGTGTTTCATGCGATGATGATTTCATACCAAGTCAGTTGTGATCATAATGGCAAATCAGACATCAAAAACAATCACCATGCAAATGAAATACCTTTAAAAGAAAGTGAAGAATATACTTCAGGTGCCGAAGGAGATAATAAGAGCAGAGAAAATAGCAGATCAAAGAAAAAGAAATAAATGTTTTGCTTATATCTGAGGTATACTGATGAAGACTGAATCTCACTGATATTCAGTGCATGATTTTCTGTACGTTATGATATGCAACTGAAAGATCTTTTTGTTTTCACATATTCCTCTCCTTTCAGAAATATGCGTACGTAATATACATATACATAGGGCCTACATGCTTTTGTTTTGTTTTGTTTTTTGTTTTTGAAATGTAGAAGTGAGTGATCTTTATTTGTTTATTCTTTTTGGCAGTCATCTAAGTCAACATCTCTTATTTTTTTACCACTATTAAATCTGCTTACTATAAGCCACTTGACAGTATTTTATGTTACAAATGGCAATAATCATTGTGATCATGAGGAAGTTGACTATTCTCATTGGGTTTTACTATCTCAGTTGCGTTTACATATTTTGTAATATGCTTTTCATTTATTGTTGTGCTTGGATGAAACATATACAGAAAACCAAACAAACCAAAGCAAAAACATCGTACAAATTTCAAACTGATATGTGTCAATGAATGTCCTCCTGATTTTGTACATGGACAGACGGTCCGGAGGTGCGGAGGTTATCGGAATCTCCCTCCCCCCCCCCCCCCCCCCCACTTTCCATGGTCTCTCCTGCAGTGGAGAACGACGGAATCTTTACCAGTTGCCGGGGAGTTGTTTTTCTTCACTCAAAAAAAGACAAGAAAAGGAAAATCCCCAAGCCATGTTCATGGTGGTACATTAACCCTCTAACAACCCCTTCTTTTTTGATACCGTTAGGACCTCATACACTGCAGTTGTCAATGGCATGGGTAGAGTTATACGAAAGAGAACAATGCACGCTACTCATCTAGGCTCGCGCTGGCCGGCTTTCAAATAAAAGGCCAGGAAAAACTCTTATCCGGAATCGAACACCTTTCTGCCGCTTCATCAGCATTGTCAACGTAATTATGTATTATGAAGCATTGCTTCTTCAGCATTCCTCCCAATCTCCTGCATTTTCTAAACTTCAGAATGTTGTTTGTGCTTTTTTCTCACCCTACCAGTTGTTTATCCATAAATGTTATTTATCATATTTTGTAATGTTGACACATACATGTACTTATGTTTTATGTGAAAAAAAAATGTATTTACAAGTTCTGTTGGAGATGGAAAAATGAATGAATGAATGATGAATGAATGAATGAATGAATGAATGAATGAATGAATGAATGAATGAATGTATTGATCGCAGGGGGATGGGGTGGTGGCTGAGAGAAAAGAATAAAGGAAGAAGAAAAGGGAAGAGAGGAGGAGTAAAGAGAAGACAGACACATTTATTTTTATGATGAGAGAGGAGAGGACAAGAGGGATGGAGAAAAGAGACGGGAAAAGTGAAAGAGCGAGGGAGGGGGTTGAAGGAGGGGGGAGATAATTAGTGAATGAAACAGATTGGTGCCTTAATCTCCGCGTCATATCCAAGTTGGTGATATAGAGTTGGTAATTATTAAATTAATCATGACTTACTAAGTGTTTTAAGTGCAGCTCCACCCACCGGTTTTATCGCATTTGCTCCTGCGCCATTATTGCTCTCATGAAATACCTGGAAGCTCGGCCAGACATGAATTCTACCCTCAAACATAAACCTAGCCCTAATCCTAATCCTCATATCAAACTAAACCTAAAACCCTATCACAATCCTAACCCTAACCCTAACTCCTTGGAGAAAATAAGACCGGAGCAATATGTCGCGGGAGCTAATGTTATGTCATCCCCACACACCATATTCAAGTTGACTTTGATATCATTATGGTGATAAGTATTGAATAAGCAACATCACATTAAGAGACTAGTTGAATATTCTCTATGAAATTACAGTTTTACCATTTAAAAATTTCATAGAAATGTTCCCACCGATCAATGGTTTTGATTGGAAAAACTCACGAATATCAGAAGAGCCGACGAATTTATTACCTCGCATCTCTTAAATCATATAGTTTGCACACAGACTTATATCATAAAAAAATAATGTGTTTCAGGTTTTTTTCTTCAATTTTATTTCCCCCTATTAGTAATCGTTGCTATACTTTACTACAATACTGCAAAACTTGACCGAAATGATACAAACTATTGCTTTGATTGAATGTGAGAAAAACAGTTTTGTAAAGATTTACATTTTCAGTGAAAACTTGTTTGGTGATGACATCATAACGTCCTACAATTTGCGTTGTGGTTGCAACTAATATCACTATTAAGTGAACTCTTGTAAAGCTTCGAAATTTCCTTAAGATTTTTTTTTTATAATTTCATTTGTTTTATATATATTCTAAATATTATGAATGAAGGTCCGACTTTATCATTCTATTGGGAAATTTCTCTCTGTATAAGAGTCAACTTGAATATAATGCTAACAAGGATTTTGACTTCATATGTGTTATGATAACAACTGGACTCAGTGGTGTCAACGTTTAGTTTAGTATGTCTAGAATGATTTTATTCATTTATTTATTTATTTATTTATTTTTTATTTTATTTTTTATTTTATTTTTTATTTATTTATTTATTTATTTATTTATTTATTTATTTATTTATTTTTTTTTTTTTGGGGGGGGGGTGTTTTTGCCGTCACAGATGGTTTATCCTGCCTCAATCCAAATCTTGAGTAATTATTCGTCTGATTGGACACCACATAAAGACCTAATCACATTCTTGACTTCGGGGCCAAGTTCGAAGACTGTCGATCTTGTTTGCTTGTTTTTGTTAAACCTTTGTTCACTTTGCTTTGTTTTGTCTCCGGCACAATCAGATTCAGTAGTGCTAAGTCTTCAGAAGGTCTTAAAAATCAGGGTTAAGGTTGTTTTTTTTTTCAATAAGGTTATGGTGTTAAAAGAAACTGGGTTCAATTATGTTTAATCTGCTGAGGATTGGGGGAAGTAGGAGGTAAAGGCATGTAATCTTCAGATTAACAGAGGAGTGGAGAAGATGAACTTAAGATTAAGTAATAATTCAGAATAGAGCTCGACACTCCGAGTCATCCCAAGTGAATGGGTAATTGTGAACATTCATCAAGTCGTTAAAAAAAATTGCAACCGAGCAATGTGCACAGGTTATCCAGCTCTTATCTGTCATAATATGCATTCTTTTATTGAATCGGCACCCACGGCAACTTCGCTCATGACTGATGCTCTTTCAAGTTCAACCATTCCCGGCGCACCAGCGTTAGGATGTCATCAGTCTGCATTATTTTATACAAATGCAAATGCAAATTAAAGTCGAACGTAATGTAGTTTTCAAGGATCTGACCGCATACAGTATACTACGTGTCGTGTAGCTTCACTCTTCTTGTAAACGACGTGCCGTTGTGACGCTCATGACAAAAAAAGAAAAAAAAAGAAAAGAAAAACAACTTACAGGTCATTAGCTTCGGTGATCATGTGACTCGGCGGAACCGGCTCGACACTGAACATAAAACCCAGGGTTTATCTTTTGTTTGCAAAGATAACAAACTGCGTTACCAAGCGATTATACTCTCTTTCTGTTCTTCGTAGTAAGTGTTTCAACTGAACAATGACAATCTATACGATGATACGCGTATTGGTTGGATTCGATCCTATCCGGCCGAATATTTATGTTCCACTCGAGGTTTTTTTGTTTTGTTTTTGTTTTTGTTTTGTTATTGTTTCATTGTGGCTTAGACGTTGCCTATCAGGGTGGCAACGGAATGGATCGGACTTTCCGTTTGACATGACCGTCTGATAAGCAGACTTGATACTCTACCACATTACTCACTATCTACGAGCTGCAATGCGCCTGAACATTGCAGATTTACTGACGGGAGACACAATATGAATCGCACCCATTTCTTTCCGCAGGAATGAAACGCAGAAAAAAAGAAGAAAATGCGCCGGCGTCACATGCTATGAAGTAAATGTATGATAGAAATCATAAATGTTTTTGTAAACTCCTTAATCATATCTGTTCAAGTACGTTGTTGCTTTGTCACAATGGTTTCATTTGTAAAAATGAAAAAATAAACTGAACTAAAAATCAACAACAACAACAAATGATGGTGTAACAAGTATGACCACGATTATAGACCGTTTTTTTTTGTCCTTTGATCTTTTTTGTTCTTCTCAAGAACATAATAGCCGACATGTTATACGTGCAAGACGTTCAGGCTAATGCACGTGTGACCTATCAGGTTGCGATCACATTGATCTCATGGCTTTATACATACGTCATGCCGAACAATAGTGTTTGATTTATATTTAGAATAACTTCTTCGCATTGGTATTCAATTGAGACGTATGTCATTTTCCACTCCAAACATATTGTCTGAACATATGACATATTACTTGAGTAGGTTTAATACTAGTAACCTGCCCATCTTTTGTGCTGGTATATGCAGCCAAAGAGAAAGGAGTCAGGAGAGGGGAGGGTTAAATAATACAGGCAGGAGAGACAGAACGGTGTATGTTACTCTGAGACGGAAGTGACTAATATTAGAAGACTGCCAGGATCTGCATCGTAATATGTCGTCACGGTATAAAGCAGTGTACATACGGTACGTGCTCTATATGCATCCGTGAAAACATAATTCCGCGAATATGCGTGCGTTTATGTGAGTGTGTGTTTTTGTGGGTGCGTGCACGTGCGTGTGTTTGTGAGTATGCGTCTGTACAATATGTATGTATGTTTGTGGATGTGTGAGTGTGTGTGTGTGTGTGTGTGTGGGTGCGTGTGTATGTTGGGGGGGGGGGGGGTGAGAAGTGGATGTGGAAAAGATGCGGAGGGGGGGGGGGGTATGAAGCAGAGGAAGAACAGCTGCATGTATACGGCCTCGCACGGATGTTGGTTCACTGTCCGCTTCGTGTTCCCTCATGAAAGCATAATACAATACCCGCCTCTTGATGTTTAGAGTTCAAAGGTGCTTCATTATTCCATATCTAGTAGCAAGTCTCATCACATTGTCTCTGTGGGAGTTCTCCACAGCCGACTTCATACGTATAGGGTTGCAGTGTTGACCTTTTCTTCGCTGAACCCAGTTATCATAATAGTGCCGATTAATTGCTCTCTTAATGTTAACCCTGCAAGGGCCATCACAATCTAAAAATTCCGTTATCTACACGTAGATGTCGCCAATCATCATAATTATCGTTATATCAAAATATTGAGTCTGATTACGGTCTGAGGAGAATGTAACCTAATATTTATATCAAAGAAACAATAACATCGAATGTTTAGGTTATACAAAGTCTCAAGTGTCGAGATAATTGTCCACTGTCACGTCAAATTCAACTCGACTTTGATAAACAGTATGTATTCAGACCGACAGCATGGTAAAAATTGCGTAAAATCCAAATACGAAATGAGAAACGTATGAAATTTAGAATTTTACAAATATGTTCACTGAATCACAAAGATTTTCTTTATGTATCTCTTAACCTGGGGCCATCTTCCTCGTCAAGCTTAGCCTATGATGATGGTCCCCTGCATTTAATTTTTATCATTTCCTATTGCTTCCTTTCATATATGATATTCGTCCTTGAAAAAAAAGAAAATGTATGTAAGATCTAAACGTTACGAATATTAGCTGTTTAAATGACTGTGTAAGTATTTTGTTGATTTGTTGATTTGTATTGATTTTGAAATGCAGAAATAAAAACTGAACTGAACTGAACTGAACTGAATCAATAGTAACCTAATATTGGCTATACGAATAGGATGCGGTGATGAATTAATCATCCTCTCTGAACTGTCCTGTTCTTGCGTGCGAGAAATATATCGAAAACTATGAAGTAATTAACCCACCACCCCCTCCAGAAAGCCATGTGCCGATACAAGCGCATGTCAATGGCAGATGTTTGTTTGTTTGTTTGTTTGTTTGTTTGTTTTTTGGGTGGAGAGAAAGTCCGCAATTAATACGACATGATGTATTTGTTGTGCTATTTTCTTTTTCTTGCTAGGTATGAGTGATGTGCACGAGAGAGTGGAGTACTAATGCTTGGATTATTTATATCTTATGTTTCTTCCGACATCGTTCGGTGTGGTTGCAGCATTGCCACGTCGCGTTGCTTCCACGAAACTCGCGACGACGGGATGTCAGCGAGGCACTCGACACTAGAGCTGCATCCAGAGACTGAAGTTCTTTGTCACGGGCGAGTGAGGATCCCAAACAGTTAAAGTTGACTTTGCATTTCAGGTTCAGTTGTGATAACCTTGTGGGTCACTTCATAAAGTCCGCGCTTATGTCCCCTTCCCCTTCCCCTTCCCCCATCCCCATCCCCGCTCCTTTTCAAAGGGGACAATCTCTCCAACGTTGCAACGCAGTCTACTGGCCCGCAGACTTCCAGTCAATTAAAGAAAAACGAATGGCTTCTTCTAGTCGACCCTCGCCATAACCGATACTGTTTTGAGAACAGCAACAGCAGCAAAAGCAACGATAGCAACAAAAGAAACAACAACAACAACTCAGCATTACATACAGCTATACAGTGATAACAAGAACTCTGGATGAAGAAAGTGGTACATAACCCTTTGCCCGCACACCCTTCACAGTAGTGTCAGTATAGTCACAAATCATCAGGTCAAGGTAAACAATACTTCCTGGACCGGGGGGGGGGGGGGGAGGGTCTGAGAAAAAAATACATGTATGAGCTTTGACTGCCCGCAGGAAAAAAAAAAAGGATTAAGGAGTATTTTTGACCTCTTTTTTTATGCAAAGTTTGATAGAGTCCATCATAAGCTATCCGATAATATGAAAAATATTATATTTGAATATTTCAGAAAAAATATGCCTTTTCCTTTTCAAATTCAGCAAGAAAAGTAGCGGAGTACTAATGCTTGGATTATTTATATCTTATGTTTCTTCCGACATCGTTCGGTGTGGTTGCAGCATTGCCACGTCGCGTTGCTTCCACGAAACTCGCGACGACGGGATGTCAGCGAGGCACTCGACACTAGAGCTGCATCCAGAGACTGAAGTTCTTTGTCACGGGCGAGTGAGGATCCCAAACAGTTAAAGTTGACTTTGCATTTCAGGTTCAGTTGTGATAACCTTGTGGGTCACTTCATAAAGTCCGCGCTTATGTCCCCTTCCCCTTCCCCCATCCCCATCCCCGCTCCTTTTCAAAGGGGACAATCTCTCCAACGTTGCAACGCAGTCTACTGGCCCGCAGACTTCCAGTCAATTAAAGAAAAACGAATGGCTTCTTCTAGTCGACCCTCGCCATAACCGATACTGTTTTGAGAACAGCAACAGCAGCAAAAGCAACGATAGCAACAAAAGAAACAACAACAACAACAACTCAGCATTACATACAGCTATACAGTGATAACAAGAACTCTGGATGAAGAAAGTGGTACATAACCCTTTGCCCGCACACCCTTCACATTAGTGTCAGTATAGTCACAAATCATCAGGTCAAGGTAAACAATACTTCCTGGACCGGGGGGGGGGGGGGGGGAGGGTCTGAGAAAAAAATACATGTATGAGCTTTGACTGCCCGCAGGAAAAAAAAAAGGATTAAGGAGTATTTTTGACCTCTTTTTTTATGCAAAGTTTGATAGAGTCCATCATAAGCTATCCGATAATATGAAAAATATTATATTTGAATATTTCAGAAAAAATATGCCTTTTCCTTTTCAAATTCAGCAAGAAAAGTAGCCCTAAATCCCACTTTTTGCGGGGTAGCTGAGGACCTGTCTTTCCCGTTTCGTTTTTTTTTCATTGTTTGTGATTAAAGGCGCCTAAGCCAAACGACGCTTGCTGACTCTTTCTTATGGTTTCGTTCTTTTTGTTGTTCTGATGATATTGGTGTATCTATCCAAAGAAACCAGCGGACTTTCTTTCTTTTGATGCAAAGCTTATCACCACAAAACATGATTTTATGATATATAAAAAAGGACGGATTTGTATGTGTGTGCGTGTGTAAGTGAATGTTAGCCTTTTGAGGCCATGACGTCACAGTACAGCATTAGATTTGTATACTACATACAAACTGTGACTAATATCACTTACTTATGAGGACGCACGATGATATGAAACTTCAAAATACCTAGGCTGTCTAATCTTTCTGTCCGATTTCAATGAAACCTGCCCTGTTTTGTTGGCATTACTGTAATGGATATTACAGCAGCAGAAGATAGGATTGCAAACTTGTTCTGATAGTGTGCAAATGTATAACTCGCTCTCCCCGTTTACTGCTGTCTATATCATGTATATGCTGTGTGTCTTTCTATCTTTGCTTACAAAATTCCGTGTTGTCCCTTCGCACTCTGCAGGGAAGGGAAAAGCTCCCATCTCTTTGCTTTCACGTACCTCATATTACTTCAAAATCTTAGTATATATAGGTGTTTTTCTCGTTCCTTAATCATGATGATGAGTCAGCCTGGGGGAGAATTCTGACATCAAGGATGACAATCGTTGGCTGTCCTCTGATGAACATAATGGTATCATAACCGGACCTTCGTGACACTGTGTCAGAGGGACGAGTTTTGTTTTGTGATGTTTTTCTTTTTTTCATCATTTGGAATTTTCGACGGAACTCCACTGAATTGATGAGTCAAAATAGAGTATGTTCAAGCGAAAAACCTCAAACCTTAAAGTCCCAAAGCTATGATTTTTTGAATAATTTTCTCTAGAAACAAAAAATATTGAGCTGAGTCAGTGCTATAGCTTGTAGCGGATCCAGGCATGAACGAGGCAGTGAAAGGGGGGGGGGGGTAGGGATCGGGCAGAAACTTGCCAGATATCATCTCTCGGGTAATATGTTCTCGATATGTTCAATTGGGGTCATGCTCAACCGGGTTTGAATTGAAAAGGAAAGATGGTTCGTGCGCAGTTTTGACACAGAGCTTATATACCATCTACACGTAATATCGTGGAAGAAAATGATTTGCACATTTTTACACACTTCCCGTTGTTTGCACATTCCCGGCTCCACAAAACGTCGTCCTATAACACAACACGGAGAAACTTCGCTTCATAATCAAGTACACTGCGGCAAAAAGAGGAAAATCAAACAAACACATTGGTAAATTTCGTTACAATCGGACAGAAATTAAGGAAGTTACGGTAGTAAAATTGTTTTTAATGGAAAGGGAAAAAAGAGAAGTTATGTCGCACTGTATCATCTTGCAGAAATGATTGCACAGACGTCAGGGGGAAAATACATACTCCCCGATGCGATTGATTTACCCCTTTAATCCGTTTTCATTTGTCACCATCAATTTGTAATGAACCGCATAGCCATACTGAGGCCCTACTATCGACAATGTAAATATTTCCCTCGGAAATATTTATGAACGACAGACGCACAAACATTTTTTTTTTCTCACTCCGCGCCAATTCCTAATTTTCAAAAGGAAATAGAGGTTGAGGTCTCGGTGAGAGAAAGTGATACGGAGAGAGAGAGAGAGACGGAGAGAGAATATATGTTTATATACGACATATATATATATATATATATATATATATATATATATATATATGTATATATGATGAGGTATTAAAGGGAGAGGCAAAGCAGAGACAACTGATAACTTGTTATCGGGAGACGGAGAGAGAGAGAGAGAGAATATATATGTTTATATACTACATATTATATATACATACTGTATATATATATATATATGTATACATATGTATATATATATATATATATATATGTGTGTGTGTGTATATATATATATATATATATATATATATATATATGAGGTATTAAAGGGAGAGGCGAAGCAGAGACAACTGATAACAACTTGTTGATATGGAGAACTACATCGTGTCCCTCGTTTGTGAATTGAAAAATGTTCTCTCGAGAAGGGTAGTAATAAAAAGTTTACCACTCCTCCCCTCCCTCTCCACCACGAAAACCTAAACAAGACAAAGAACCAATAACATAGGTCTATCTTTAATATACACTGAAAAACGATTGGAAGTCAAAATCCACACTACAAGTGATATCAACTTACAAATACAAGTTGCTTCGTAAACGTTACTTATCCCCCTGAAAGGAAAAAAAAACTGATTATACGTGCAAAAAGTTAGAAAAGTTAGTTATATAATACAGAACAAACTAAGATTCCTGTAATGATATGATATGACCGTACATTACACGTTGACGTTTATTGTGCACGGAGGAGAAAAAAAAGAGGAAGAAAAGGCTATTCAGATTGTTTATGAACACGGGTCTGTATATGTACATAATAGGAGCTCAAAATTTGCACCGAATTCACACAATGGTTGCACACAACGACAATATGTATACAGTGTGTATATATTTCATTTCATCTCCAGTCTACCGTGGAAATCACATATATACATTGTACTCTTGTCGAGAAGGGTCAAGGTTTATTTAGTCTATGCTCGGTATAGCATTATCATTTTCCACTGATTTCGATGCACTGTGTCAACACGTTCTAGCCAAATAATTCATCGTACGGCAGCCTTCACATTCAGTCTGTCACTCAAGCATTTCTACGATGATGACTGAGCTCTGCCACAGGCTGACTATATTACAGCTCGCTGTGATGACTATGTATAGTTTACTAACTTTCCTTCTGCAAAGCCCACTCGCACACATCAATATGCAATTCAACACTTGGCTTACTGAATAGAGTAAAATTAGGCAAAGACTGTAATCCCAGGAATTCAACCAAAATCAGACATGGAATCAGAAAGTTATTAATTTGAAGTTTCTCAATATTTAATCAACTTCAACTTTAAATTCTGCTGTAAGTTTGCGCAAAACAATTTGTGATATTACAATAACATTGTTTGGAAGAAAAAAAAAACTACACCCCTTCAGGTCTCAAAAAGAGAATTACTTGGTCACTGAAACCAAAACTACGTTGTATTATGATCTAGACCTCAATTTGTCCTTGTGATTTTTAGTAGAATTTTGTGTCAAGGCCAATGGGAAACTTTTTGTGAAGCCGGCACACCACCTTTCATCACGTCAGTCTAAAACTTGTATACATGTATGTGACGACTATATCATGTATAGGCTTACTAATACCTGCCTCCTAGAAGGTCTCAAGTTCCATAAACATTTTATTTTAGATCCGATTGCGATGAAACACTCACCCGTTTTCCTGCGTTTTGGATTTACTGCATGTTTATCAAAGTCAACGTGAACTATAGGCGTAGACTTGCCTGATTTGAAATGAGTTTTTAATTTTCCCTATCTTTTCCATGATGGCTTCTCAAAATTATTCTGCATGGTTTCAACGTTGCTGTGATCCAGCACACTGCCCTGTACCTGACGCATGGTGTAAGGTGAATATAATTCATAGGTGCATTTGTCTCAAACTAAATATAAAACTAAAGGACCTTTTAATGACAATTCTTCTGTCTGTAAGTTAAAAGGAAACCAAAACCCAAAGAGCAATGTGGATTGAGTGAAAGCAGCAACATTAGTAGAACACATCAGTGAAAGTTTGAGGAAAATCGGACAATCGATGTAAACGTTATTAATTCTTAAAGTGTTGGTGTTGTAATGACTGGATAAGGCGACTACTAAGTACTAGAGTTAATGACGTCATGTGTGAACAACAATATAAAGAAAATATTAAGAGAATTCCACAAAGATTCATTTCTCATGAAAATTACACATTCCATCAACATGGTACTGATATATGTTAAGTGTAGCAATTATTCCTCCTGCTTTCTAAAAGTGATACTTCAGGTGCTCTTTCATTACGCTAGAAAAGTGAATGCATGTTGAATTTTCTTTATATTTTCTTTATAATGTTGTCCACACATATTGATGTCATACACTCAAGTAGTCTCCTTACCAAGTGGTTCCAGCACCAAAACTTTCAAAATTCATAACTTTTGCATCGATTGTGTTATTTTCCTCAAACTTTCACTGATGTGCTCTACTAATGTTGCTGCTTTAATTCACTCAATCCACATTTCTCTTTGGATTTTCGTTTCCTTTAATTTGCCATGAAGCTACCGGATTTATAACATTCTACAAAAACGCACCTTCCATTCGGTCAACAGCACAACAATGCACTTTAGGTGACTTTTCCCTTCTGTTATCTAGAACTCTTGGGAAAAGAAAAAAAACACACAAGATTGCTTTTATTTTTTATTTTTTGTCTCAGCGGTTTATTTGAAGCGATTTTCAGGTATATTAAATGTAAATTCAGGTGCCCCTGGTATTGATCGATTCCATATCGTGAGTATGCGTTTACAGGAGAATACATGAATAGTTTTTACATTTTTACCCCATCCCCCTCCCCACCCCCCCAAAAAAGAGAGTACAGAGCAACATACATAAAATGTTTATCTTCATGGTGCGTGATAATTCATGCAGAATATATTGCCGTGATGTATAGCACCCAACGGGGGTCTTCTCTCTGAAAATGGCATATTAGTCATGTTAGTGCTCAAATAGGTTCCATTTTAAAATGTTCATACGTGTAAACAGGACCATCATGTATTAAATGCAAGAGAATGCAAGAGATGAGGTTAAGGACAAAGCAATAAAAAAGAGAAAAAAATACTTGCCACCTAATTACCTCTTAAATACCTCCTAATTCAGACTCTCTGATCATTCGAAATAATGAGCTTGTAAGCATACACCCTGAGTTGGAATTCGTGAATAGCTGACTATGAAAACGACACATTCTACACTGCTGGGCAGATCCAGTTTGCAAATTATCTTCGTCAAGCGTCTGCTTATACTGGTCTCCCGTATTTCTACTACATTGATTTGCTATAATAATTTGTCTCTTGAACAGCAGGTACATGAAATCTTAAATTTTGAATAGGCCTATGCGTAAAATAACACTTGCTCGTCTTCATTTTTATTATCATAAAACAATGCTGCACATTTAAGTCAATCAATGACTTGTTCAAGTACTTCCACTGTTATATTCAAATGTTACTCATTTGTTGTTGTTGTTGTTGACTTGACTATGTGTTACATTCAGGTAATAAAAGAGCATAAATAAGATAAAATCAATCAAAGATGTCGAGAAATCGTGACATTATGAATGTGTACCAAGCATTGCTTTGTACAAAAGAAGAAAAAAAAAAGTGCTAATATACTAACGTCATTTTGCAATTCAGTTTAACCACAGTAACCATGAAAAACATTAGATGTGTCTCTGTATTCACAAAAAAGGCTGATATCACATTCCCACGAAAATATCATTTCGACCTGTCTCTTCAGCACGACTAGAATGAAATGAAAGAATGACAGTAGGAATTAGATAACTTGGGACAATCATAAGAACCACGTTAAAAGGACCACAGTCCTTTAATTCGCCTGAGATTCTATATTAAACTTTTCGTTTCAGAAATATGGCATATACAGTGGACTCCGGTTTATAACGAAAGTCCCCGGAAGCGGAAAATTTTCTTTCGTTATATCGAAATGTCGTTACAACCGGACAAATGCACAATAAAGAACAAAGAGCGGATAATTTTGCGGCCTGAATTCTTACTTCGTTGTAACCGGAATTTCGCTCTAACCGTGTCCGTTATAACGGGAGTGCACTGTACACACTAAGAAATACGGGCCCAAATTTGAACCCCAAAATTGTCGCTATACAACCACCCTATAGGGTGCAACTTTGCACCCTGCAGGGGTGCGAATTTGCACCCTCAATTTTGTGCTAATCAAGGGTGCAAATATGCATCATAAACATTGATTCATTGTGAATTGAGAATTTGGACCACGAGTACCAAGGTTTTACTCATAAGATCAACTTTACACTCTGATGAATATGTCTACATCTTTGTCTGCATCTTTGTAGGTACGAATACAATTTAATTTTCTACTTAAAAGGAGCAATTGTGCACCCCAGGGTGCTGCTATAGGGACAAATAGGGTGCAAATTTGAACCATTATTTTTTAGTGTGTATACTACTGATCATCTGGATGAGAGGTTCCGATTTCATCTCAATTATATTATTAACCCTCTCCGTGCCACATCAATTACCTCTCCATAGTTTATGTGGTGAAATTTGTGCACATTTTGACTCACTGGCACAGTGAGGGTTAGCAGTTTCCTTTCACATACCGTTCTGTCAACTCGCTTGCCTTGATAACTGGTATCTAAGTAATTGCCCTGACATGTGGAAATGTTACTGGGTGTAGTTATTTATCATGAATCTTTTATTTTTATGTAGCTTTATTTTTTTTGTCTCTTTCCTACTTTTATTTTGTTTCTGAAAGGCCAGAGAGAAGAGTTCGTTCGTGGTATATTGTTCGATTTCTGTATTTCAATCATGAGTCACCAAAACAGACAGTTTGCCGATGTGATTTAATGAATCTTAAATGAGATATCATGACATGACGTACTCTTGCGAATATTATACCTACACGTAGAAGGTTTTAAAGGGACCACAGACTTTAAGGATGACATAATTTGAAAGTCCAAGATTGGTCCATGCCCACTCCAGGTATGGAATCTAAGGCGGAGAACACACCGTTAAACAGCAACCATCCAATAATTTCAACAGTAATACTGTGCTCAGAGGGCTATATAGGAATATATTTGTTTTGTGCTAGTAAACCTATACATAATTACATAGCGTGAGAGCTACGTCAAAGCGCCATGAACCCTGGAGTTTTGTATATCTATTTGTTCACTGCTGTTCTAATGTCTATTCTGGATGACTGATATAGAGTCAATAATACATGTACTATAAATCCAACATGGTATTGCGTTCGTGGGCTACGTAATGCGTTCTTAAAAACTGTTGTTTGTTGTTTTTTAAGTGTTTTATGATTTTTTTTAAATCAAGACAGTAGTCTGTTATTTTTTCTGTTTCTTTCTGTTTTTTCTTTCTGTTTTTTTTTCTTTTTTGGGTGGGGGTGGGGGGGGGGGGTGGGGGGTCTAAACGCAACATATTTTGTACTTGAAGAGTTTGTTTGCAAAAACCGATAAGTCCATATTTGTCAAATGGAGATATTTGCCATTAAAGGTCAAGAAAAATAAAGAGAATAATAAGAAAAATTTCGCTTCTTTTGACCATAATTTCAAAAATATATCTACATAAGTAGTGACCAATATATCATTTAAAAGGTATTATTTTGTGCTTTATGACAGAGACCGTACTTCAAAATTTTCAAAAATGGACTTATCGGTTTTTGCAAACAAACTCTTCACTTTCCCCCCACAATCAAGACTTTGTGTTGGACGTTTCCTGTATGAGACCCAATTTCAAATAAATAAAGAAACTTTGCAAGATAACTTGAAAGAGGTCTGTTTTCTACAAGGAATACACTGACATTGAAACTAACCATTTAACTCAAAATTCTGTCGACATTACTTGGAAAGAAATTGCTGATACTATGATGACAGAGCTAACATGCCATGAATTCACTTTTGAAATACATTGTACAAATCACGCAGTTGATTTAAACATGTTCAAATATGGACCATGATGAAATGACTAAACTGTAAGAGCGTGCTGCTTCATGCTCAAATGTTTGATATGGAATGTGAGACTCGAATCAAACGATTTGACGACCATAAATTTTCTTTTCATTTTGACGGTAACGAAATTGTTATTGAACTCCCTACGTTTCCCTAAAGTAGTTTGTGTAAAAGTCTTCGTCACTCATATTTTGCGTTAACGTCAACAAGTAAAATTGACCCTGAAGTATAAACCCACAGATTGAATTAGGTGAAGATTTTCAAATTGTGCCTCAGGCATTTTCAAATCGAAGTTATCAATTTATTTGATTATGGCAGACTACTCAAGGACAGCAGTATCTATAGTCCGTTACTATGACTTAATTTTTGAATACACAGAATTCACACGTGTATTCAAACAAAAATGACACATAGCACCCAGCGAAGTACTGTCAAGGTAGACTTTTTTTTACCTTCCACACCAAATTGCTTGCATCGTCACTCCATAGCGTTCTTTGTATTTAATATTTTCAAAGCTATGCTAGAAACTACATCTCGCCAAAAACCTTATGTCTCTAGATTCATTTAAATTTGAAATGCTTCAGAATTATATAGGCTAGCATGGTATACATCACCCTTCATCAAACTCGTTGAAAGAAACAGCAAAATTTGATACTTTCATCTTGTATAGGTTATTAAGGTTGTAACCCTTATAATGGTGTAATAACATGTCAACTTTGGGGATCAAACTGCGTCCCAGTAATTGGAACGTACAATTAAAAAAAGAACTTTGATTCGAAACGTTATTCTTGCGATACTCAAATTCTTAGGGGAGAAGTGCTTTTGAATGTTTTACCACCCCAAGCAGGGTGCCAAGTTTCTGTTTACTTTGATAAACAGTATAAAGTACCAAAAACAGTCAGATCAATTACAAAGATCGTTAGAAGTTTCGTAATCACAAAAATTCGACACAATATAAATTGTTGAATTTAAGATGCGCATATCTTCACAAAACAGCGACACTGAACTAAGCACACAGTTTGCAAATTTGCAAATCTGGTGTTAATGTCACCACCAGCTAACAAGTTTCGCTTTGACCTGCACATAAATATTCGCTAAATTCCCTTTTATGAAAGCATCTAGAGAATGAACGGCAACCTTCACTCTAAATTCCTTAGATTGAAATAGATTGTAGTCAGGGACCAATCCAAACGTTGGATTGAAGTTTTCAATCTAATAGAGTTAGAATTCAATTTTATTCGATTAAAACTTTCAATCCAGTTTTGGATTGGTCCCTGACTACAGTCTATTAGATTGACTTTCAATCCACGGAATTTAGAGATTTCGCCTCAAGTTATCGTTAGATGTAATGTGGACGTTTGAGCTGAAGGGTGATGCAACATTTTGTATGGGGAGGGGGGCTATGGGAGAAATAATAAGAGGTAATAACATCATTGTATCATTTTATTCGCATGTCTTTAATGGGGTCGCAACCACTATACCACTTTCTGTTTTGTGGATAGAATGTGAAATTCCGTGACTTGTTTATTGCACGTACACAATGTCAGTGAAAGTTCTGCCATTGTGCGATCCTTTGTCTAATTTAACTGTATCATCTGGAACGAGAACTCTGCGATTGCCCTGAGATAAACACAACAACGTCTATTACATGGAATTTCTTGCCCAAAAAAGAACAATGCTACAGGGCGTATATGACCCTCATATAACGTAACTTTGCTCTACGTTGACTGCAATACTGACAAGAATGACAACTCAGTGGCTAAATGTGTATCATACCAACTCATATTTAGTTCTAACTTCTCGCAGATCACGTTGTTAGGTATACACATGTCATGTAAACAATCCAATATCTATCAAATCTTCAAAAATGTATGCTATGTGATGTGATATACCATAATGGTTGTGATACTCAAATTTTACGTCTAAAGCAGTGTAATTCTTCTCGCCTAATACAATAAATCAGTAAGTGAATAACGAGCCGATATCATGAAATTCACACGAGAAAAATCTAGTCAGTGTAAGTACATCCGTTTCTTTGTTATATACCCTTATCACTAAGGGGACCCACACATTTCAAATGGGTATTTTACGTGGGTGTACTCAATTTCCAGTTGATACTTTCCTTAGATTAACAAACAAAATAGTTGCAATTCTCTTTGCGTTGAATTTATGAAATCAAATTTGATATTAATTCGGAAGACTGTTGCAAGGTTTACTTCAAATGAGTTTGAGTGAACGCTTTTCTATGTACTGTTAGTGAAGTGCATGATTCTTAAATCAATCAATTGAATCGAATCAATTGATTAAGCCGTCTTGTTTATATGGGTGGCCCACTTTTGTCGGCACTCTGGTTTTACCAACATTGTAGGCCTACAATGTGGTTTGCTACATGACCTATTGTGATTAAATCGTGTCTGTGGAGACACCAGCGGCCAACAATGGGGGAAATAAATTATCCTTTTCTAGCAGAAGCTTATAATGTAACAAGCAGCATGTTAGCCCGTTTTCTACGAGATTCTCAATCCCCATTGGCCTGGTCCAGGATCCACCATCATCCTGCTGACTGTCATCAATGATCTTGAGTCTCTTGAAAGAGCCAGAGCTACATTAGTGATTACACGTTGGCTTGCTTGGAGCACCGTTAACTGATCGATTCTACTGATTCGGACAAATTGCACGACCCAGGCTGATCAGTTCTGTGCACGTCACTGGCTTCCAGGACATCCCGACTCTCGTCCGTTTCACCTTTTCCCTGAGCCTCTTTGGCACATTCCGGACCACTCTCCGTCTCATTCTTCGCACTACTTTCCTGCATCGCATGTTCAATGCAACGAACATTCCCGGCTGTTTCCCGAGCTAGTCGCTGCTCCAACAGCCTGTGATATTGCGCCTTGGCATTGTTCCACATAAACGTTGCTGCCTGCGCTACGAAAGCCTTACTCCACTCCATGAAGCTCTCCCATAGGACTATTGCCCTGAATATAAACCCGTACTGATCGAGGAAAATTTGGTTCTGCAGTTGCTGTCGCATCTCAACGGTCAGCATGTCTACGGTGGCGTTATCCTTTGCTAAATCCACAGGCATGTCTCCTTCGAGGTTGAGCGCGAACATGTCGGCTCCGAAGATGACCAGCAGACTCGCGGCCTGGCGGAAGCCGCAGGATGCGGCGGAGTGGAGAGCCGTGTTACCGTTGATGTCCCGCGTTGTGACATCGGCTGTCGCGCATAGGAGGATTTTAACGGTGTCCAAATTACGATTTAGAACGGCCTGCTGCAGGAGACTCACCCCCGAGTGGTTTGTGGCATTGACGTCAAGTCGAGATCCATGCTGAGACAAATGTTTCACCAACTCCACATTGTCCTGCTGTTGTACGGCACACTGGAAGCTCACTTGCGCGGGAAACGTAATGCGTCGTCTGCTGCGACAGACGTTCGGACCCTCGAGCGCCGCGTCGCAATCTGACTCCGATCCGCTCTTCATCGCAGAGGCCACGACCTCTGCGATTTCCTCGTCGGTGACATCGACTGCACTTGCTGATCGCTGAGGATACGTTCGACATCGTCGACGGTGTGTTGGTAAGACGAGTGGAGAGGAATCCACGATGACAACAGGAAATTTTCACAGCCAGTTGAATCGTGCAACCTTGACAGCCAGTTGAATCGTGCAACAATGACAGAACTAGCCGCGGCTTCGTATTGATCTTAGTTTACCCTTGAGACCTCTTGTGGCTTTGCTTGCGTGATTGAGCTTCTTTTTCTGCTCTATCAAGTCACACTAGTAACAGGGTGACAAAATGAGAGTACATAGGATGATCACATAGGCCCATAGCAGAAGCATAAGTCGACATATTCATCACGTCATTCCATGTCAGTCACTAATCGTGTCGAATATAATAGAGATAAATACATGCTAATACGAAAACTTAATGGGGTGCGGGTACACTAACAACGCGTGAGCAAATGTGTAACAGGACTCTGAGTTCCCACGCTGAAACGAGCGACGGTCGGAGACGGATTTCACCCTGGCACCGAGTTTTGTTGGAGGTTCACCTCGCCACAACGAATGCCATGCTTCATCTGCCTCCTTCCGCTGCTTTTCTCGTGTTATTATACATGCCCATATCAAGTGAACGACTTGGCAAGAGGTGTGTTACGCAGAGCGCGTGTCAAGCGGATGTGAGACTGTTCGCTCGCGCGGCTAGTCTCGTATCAGCGATGCTCTGTTTTGGTACACAAAAAGGCACACTTTTTGTGTTTGCTGGCGTAGTGAGTGGAAAATTTAATAGATCTGTATGGTCAGACGCTTTGAGACAGATTCATCACTGCCAATTTTGTCGCAGCTCGTAGCAAAGAACGTAGTTCCACGGTCTACGGTTATAATTATCTATATCAATATTATTATTGCGAAGGTCAAAAAATTCAAACGGAACCATAGCATATCATGCCGTATCATACCTATATCGTCATAATTATGTCTCACCCCTCTATCGATCTGACAAGTGCAATTCATGCCTTATATTCTTCTTTGATGGCTCATCAAAAGTTGGAGTCGATAGGTTAAACCCTCTTCCTACGGTAAAACTCAGTCATCATGTACAAAGAGTCATAGGGACTCAGGGTCCTGTCGAGAATGGTTTGATGAAATACTGTAATCTGTATCGAGACAAGCTGAATGCTAAATTTTGACCAAACGTGCTTCTCTGCACAAGTGCACACACACACTTATACGGAAAACACAAAACACATACGTAAATATACATTTTCATAAGCCTGTATTCATATCCACACACAGAAATAAACATGCAAGTATAGTGTATGACTATCACCACGCCTCTTGCAGCGTCAAAGACCAAACTACAGTATATAACTGCTTGAATGAACGTTGTATGAGTGGATGTACTTTTGGAGTAATTACGGTACTGCAAAATTGTGATGTTCTATGAGGGACTGTAATTATTACAGTGAAAAATATTAATCATCAACAAATACGCAAAAGTCTGTATTCTTATGCGATATCCTCGGCAAAAATGAATGAAAAAATACCATAATCTTTTAAAAAGCCATATTTCATGGGAATAAGATGATGAAAACAAGCAATTATGGCTACTGTCTCATTAATTGGGACCTACGCTCCACAAGCTTTCTTTTTAGTAGGTTCCTTCATATTTCCTTAGCATTCATTCCCATATTCCAACTTTTATAGATCGACCACTATGTTTTATATGTTTGCAGTATTCTATGTATGTCTCCTAGCTGGATATTATGTATAGGCCCTATTTCATTTTGTAATATTATGCCTCCTAGCTGGATATCATGTACTATTCAATTTTGTTACATTTGATGTATTTTTTATCATTCATTGAGAAATATGGAACTTAATGAAATGAAATGAAATGAAATGAAATATCGGAAATTTGAAAATTGAGATCATGTCAGTACTGCCCTGCAGTTCATGCGAGTGTTTCCAGACTTGGACCAAAATTGTGGGTCATCGATGTATGAAATAGGTCAGTCAGATGAGAAAGGAAGAGAGAGAAGAGGGAGTGGTGGGGGGGGGGGGGGTGTTGGTGGAAGGGGGGAGGGTCATCCCAAAGAGGCGATTCAAATAGCGCACTGTGCACGACTGATAAGTGTTTCGATCCCAGCTCTTGTCACACAGGTTCTCGTCACAAATCGATCGAGCCACACTCACAACAAGTGAATACCTCCTGGATTTTGACCCATCCCTCCACACCCCCCCCCCCCAAAAAAAAAAGAAGCCAATCAAGCAAAACACAAAGACAAAAGACAAACTTGCAAACAAAAAGGAAACATATAAACATACGAAACATTTAATATATAGAATAAAAACATTAACAAATCAAAAACAAACCGCAAGCAAAACACCGAAACTACACGACCGGAAGTATTAATGCACTCCGTGTGGATTTTTCGTTGAAATTCAACGCGGTCTATCCACTAATGAGTGTTTTCTTTGTATAGGCGATATGTTGATGACGTTTAATTCCTGATATGAGTTTTGAAACATGGACTCGTCCGCAACAGTAGGGCGAGTATGGAGATGTTCGTGTTTATATGTGTCAAAGTGGGTGAAAGGGGAGGGGCATGAGAGTGGAGGGACAGTGGGATAATATATTTTGTGGGCATGGTAGTGAAAATTATTGCCATACTGTTTTTCGCTTTCCACTTCATATCTGAGGACTGTTTTCTTTTCTCTTTTTTTTTTGGTAACTGAATATCCTCTAAAATCCCCTATTGAAAAAGGATTTCTCCATACCTGATGTGTTACAGAATGTGATATGATATATATATATATATATATATATATATATATACATATATATATATATATATATATATATATACATATATATATTTATATTTATATATATATATGTATATATATATATATATGTATATATATATATTATACAGATTATACATTGCAGTCCTATATTATGACAAGCTGTGTAGAGGAGAACTTGCAGAGTTTTCAATGCTCTAGTCATGATTACTGATGTGGTAAAGACTTTCGTGAAATGGTTAAATTGTGCTTGAACTAATGATGCTCTTGTGGTGAATATGATCAAGCATAATGAAGAGGGTAATATTATCCAAGTGAGCCAACTTGTTTTATTTCAACATTAAATAAGTTCAACCAGTGTTGTGATGCTATAAAGCCAGATGGAAATAAAGTCCGTTTCATTTGAATGATTCTTTCAAGCATGAATATCATTACACAGTTCTCCCTTTAGATATGCTTAGTCATCTTTGCATTCTAATTATATCCTTACAAGCGTTATTCCTTGGAGAAATATGAGCAAAATAAACTGACCCTGAAATCAGTAGGAATTTTCTTTTGGTCCTATCTTTATCGTGTCTACAAGTGATAATGTTTGGTGATATGACCCTTAGGTCGTATATTTACAGGCCACAACGCCCTCTCTGACCAGAAACACAAGATGGCGCCCTCGTGAACTCATAAATTCTGAACATTGCGTACCCTTAAAAATCGAAATGACTGATAAGCGTGTGTCTTCATACCGTTGTCACTTGATAAATGCAAAATACAAAACAACACTAAAGATGACAAAACGGGAACACGAATCATGATTAATTCACTGCAGAGCTTTATTGAATGTCTAAAAAACATCACAAATAAACCAGCAATAGTGGCACGATATATCCTGTATACATTATATTTTTTTCTTTTTTTTTCTCACTTAAGTTTTCTCGTGCTGTGATATAGGAGTAGAAAGAAATGGTTAGCTGCACAGTTCGTTTAGAATGTTTAAGACTTATAAATCTGGTAATGTAGTAAAATGTAATAGAATTTTCGTCTGCTTACTCTGCTACAAACTACGTTCTATGGACACAGCATGATCACTATTTCAATCTTGAAATATCTCTCATTTTTTGTTGGTGGTGATTTGTACATATTGATGCCTACGCCATTTATGAATATTTAGGCTAGTGACTCTCTCCGAAATTTTGTAAATTCAAAGCAGCATGAATCTTACTTCATTCTACAGTTGCACTTCCAACGGGCCGGGATGAAGTCCAGGACTTTTTGATATCCTTCTTTTTATCTCCATTTTTTTTTATTTTTTATTTTTTGGTCTCTGCAAGTAACATTTTACCCATGCATTCACGTATCTGTTGATTGATTTGGCCTAAGGCCAAAACGAGGCCATTCATTCCGCAAAATAAGGCACAAAGGTATATTACATAATTATTGTCGGTTACAATGACAGCGAGGCAGCATTGAAAGCATCTCTTGCTTGTACTAGGTCGTCCATACATGAAAATATACAATCGCGGCATAAGTATATTACAAATAATTTTATAGGGCCCCATTTTTTCTCTCTCTTCTTTCTTTAAAACACAACAACAACAAATAATTTTGTGTGTAGTCAACTAAATGAAGTAGACACTTTCGCACAACAGTGTCCATATATCTTCATTACATTTGTAAATATATATAAAAACAGACATTATAAATCCCGGGGTTGTTAAAATTCTTCTTTTTTTTTTGTCCAAATGTACTGCAAAAGGATTTCATCCCTAAATGGACACGCTTGTCAACCCACTAACACATTCTTAGAATTGTGTTTTGTCATTAGTGGTCCAATACTCTTCTCGAATATTGTCGTTATAGTTTTATATAGTTTTCAAAAGGGAATATAACACCACACAGCGATTAAATCGTTAATACACTAATTGGCAACCCCTGTATAGACAATGCTGCCATTTCTACCAGCTTGTCTTTTTTCATGGGCCTCTCTTTTCCAATAACACAGTTATTTTAAACATTAGTTTCACATGTATACATGTTTATAAATAGCATTTTTGTATACATTCTTTTTCCTTGAACTTGTATCAACAAAAATGCGCTATTAGAAATTACATCTTATTTGAAAATCAAATCTGAAATCGGAGGAAAGGAGTTCGTGCTATAGACAGACTGAGCAAGAGAAAACCGGCGCGGCGGTCTCTACATGTGGCCAGCGGAAAGAGTGCCGCGGCTTGCGGGTCTCGACGGCTCTGTGTAGTTGGCCACTCCTTCCACGCCGGGCATACCTCCAGAAAGAGGCCTCCGCCCAGTCACGGCGTCCATGTAGTTGGTGTAAGAATTGTCGGGCGCGGCTTTGCTCTTCTTCTCCATAGACGGCATCGGATTGGCCGAGGTGTCCAGTGGGGCGTGGCTCAGCTGGTTCCCGCTCACCAACGCAACGGGGGGCGGGGCAAGAGGACCGGAGATGGGTGGAGGAGGGGGCATGCTGTTGTACGGGTTGGTCTGTTCGTATTGTGGGGGCGGATCGAAGTGCGGGCTAACGTAAGCAGGGTGGACGGGATCCATCATAGTCTGCAAGAGGTGTGAGGTGAATGGGTGTAAGCAATAATTAGTAACTTAGAGCACAGTAACCACTGAAATCGATAGATATCATAGAAATGTCTGTGACCGTTGCTTGTGGATTAGTATCACCCATTATTATTATGATTTTGTGTGGGTTTTTTTTTAAGAGGAAGACTGAATGCAGACATTGTCACTGAACAGTGTTTGAGTTTGTGAGTACTATTATCCAATGCTTTGTAATTATGTATACTGAATAAATATAGTGTCAAATGTCGGAACAAACCCCTTTTATGCTCAAGTTTTGTTTTCCGTCAGACCTGGTCCGTTGCTATATATATATGTACACATTTATATATATATATATATATATATATATATATATATATATATATATATACATTTATTTATTTATTTATTTGCTTTTCCCAATTATGATTAATGGAAGAGAACGGTAGGTAGAAAGGTAATATAATCATATCTATTTCATCTTATTGTATGTTTGTTTATGTGACGATGAATATGTCAAACTTCTGAACATCATTGCGCTCACGGGCAAATTTCAGTTCATGAATACACACACCCCTATAGCATCACGTTTCCTTGTAACTTTTATCTCATTTCATTCAAATCATTCAACGGCACGCAGAATAATGCATCAACTGTGTATTTCATGATACAAATGTAGTCCATAAGACAGAGGGCATACACCAGGTAGTAAAAAAAAAAAAAATTGGAGGAGAGGTGCTAGCCTTTAGCGGTTCACACACTCACCGGCTGTGGAAGCGGCTGTCTCGGCGGCAGCGGGTCGTGGCGGGGCGACTCGACGTTCTCTGTCGGCGCGTTGTTGCTGTTCGCCTTCGCGTTGTTCCCCATCTTGAGCACCACGCAGATCAGCACGACCACGACGAGAATGAGCACGACGAAACCGGCAGCACAGCCGATGGCGATGTATAAAACGAGGTCTACCACGAGATGGAGATAGTAATGTACAATTACTTGTTATTTGTTCATCTTTGATATAATGTGTCTAGTATCACGAAAGTTTATCAGTTTCATGACGACTAATACAATTTTGCGATATATCGCAACAATTGGTCCACGTAATCGATAGTCAGGATTGTGAGTGACGTTTGGTATGATTTTGTTGTGATTCTCACGAACGTACCGTCCATTGCATGACGTATTTATGTTCAGTATAGCATTCTGCGACTGCACACATCGACTCCCAGCGTTCATGGCATATTACAGGGCAGATTAGGGCTTCAAGTCCCATCTTTGCTAAGAGTTCCAGTCCTACGAATTTGCAGAGGGTGTTTGCCTTACATAGCTAGGGACTACACATTCACTTCCTCCCCAACCCTTTAAGTATCCCGTCCACGACATTTGCAGAGTGTGATGCACAACAGTATGGCATATCTCTGTTTTGGGGAGTTTGTTTGTTTCTTCCCCCACAACAATATGTTGTGAATATTAAAGGGGCACACTGCTTCTGTATATCTTTATGGGCAGCTCGGAGTTTGTGTATGCTCTGTCTATGATGATACATGATGTACTCATGATGCTTCAATGATGACATAGAAATGCAAACAGATCAAACACAGCATACGGGCTATCACCACTTCCACTAAAATCACTGACTTGCATTGACCAGACTATGAAAAGGTTGCATAAGAGAAATATAGCCAGGTTCTGAGAACATCTTTAACAACAACACCTTTTGACTTTACATGAAAATGAGTAAGATGTTATGCTTGACACTTACTTGTGAGCGCTTCGATTTCGGAATTAGCTGTAAAGAGAAATGACAGGAAATGAAAATGTCCATTATTTCTTTCGGCTGATTGTTTCATAAAATTTGCCATACATAGGGCCTACAGCTGTGTTAATATGGCGATAGCTAGCTATATAGTAGTTAGTTTGCCCAGCTAGCTAGCTAGATGAATAGATAGCTAGTTGGATGGATAGAAATAAAGATAGAGCAAGCTAGCTAGATAAATAGATAGATAGACAAGCAATCAATCTTACATGTTATTTGAAATCTCTTGATGGTGTTTGGAGTTTCGGAAGAATTTCCATTTTCCCCTTTGCAGTATGTGCACCTTCTTCTATCTAATATGCAACAGTATAATATCCCACAATCTCGTAATAAGGTTTCATTTCTCTCTTTCCCCTTCTTGGTCTCTTCTTCTTCTTACTCTTCCTTTTTTTTTTACAGAGAAAATAAAATGATTCCACCGTTTTTGCCACAAAGTTAATCATTCGTCTCATTTATTCATATTTGATAAACCAACTCGATAACGAAAGAAAATCCATGGAATCCCTTTAATCTCCTTTTAGCGTATGATTACATTAATTGTACATTTGGTAAATGGATTATATGTAATTCCTTTGAAAAGGGTAAAAAGCAAATTAGACCGAATTGAATTGAATACAACGGATCCATTGCTTACGGGCAAGAGATGAATATCATGTATCAAATATGTGAGTTATCCGATCTGGATGGCGACGAGTTAATAAAAAAAAGCAACAAAAGTGCTTACGATCCGCCGTCGACGAGGGTTCCGTGGATGGGATGGGTGTGCCCATGACGGTGAAATCCGTCAGATGAGTGCTCTGGCACTGCATCGTGCTCCCGTCGACCTCCGTGGTCGATATCCCGCTGGTGCTCCAGTCCGACGCGCTCGAGTCCCAGTAGACGCAGTCGTAGGTGACACCAGTCAGCGAGACGGAGAGCGGGAACGTCAGGGTGACGGGAGTCGACAGGCCGGTGACGTTGATCGCCGACCCTGCGAACAATCGCGTCGATGCAAGGTTTGGAATAGGTTAAAATCTCTTGAAATGATTTCGACTTTAGAGGACTTGCATTTTCCTCGTAAAAAAACTCCTATTTGAAAAATCATTCTGCGCTGCCAACAATGATCACGTTTAGTACTTCAAGTATCCCGTACAAACAGATATAACGACAGCTTTGATAAAGGAATGATTAGAACAATACTGCTAATAATTTTGATAAAACACCTAAAATTTTGCTGCTACCGCCAGTGATACTGAGATGATGATAACAAACATATTCTCATCTCATTCTCTTGTGTGTATTGAAATACGTTTTTTATCATGAGTTATACGGTTAAACGAACAACTTTTTAACGAATTCTCGCATCTTGATATGAATGATGTATAGAAGAGAAAGTACCACTATCTAATGAGACTTGCAATGTCTTACAACGTTTTTTTTAATGTCAAAAATGGAAGATGACAACATTGGAGTATATATGGGTAGTATAGAAACGAGCAATAACAATTCGAAAATGCCTAATGTTATATAGCACATAAATGTATAATAAATTCACAAAATATCTACTTTAGATGTTATTTTCGGTGGCCACCCGTTTAATAATGTTAACAATAAATGAAATTAAATAAATGAAATAAACGTAACTTAGATCTCAGATACAATTGGGAATCCGATTGGGTAAAATAGGTTCGCACATCTTCCTGCAAAAAGTCAATATTTTTTCAAGGCCCTCAAATCTGGAATTCTATACACTTTGACGTGAAATATAATAAGACGGTAAAAATTTTAAGAGAGCTTTCAAGTGTATTTCACCTGAAAGGTATTCTGGAATTAAACAATATCATTCTGAATTAATATGAGATTAGCATGATAGCGGTGGGTTGTGAAAATGGCATCTCGTGTATCGTTAATGTGCTATTGTATGTTTGTTTGTGTATATACGTATATGAGTGTGCTTGATGCGTGTGTCGAATTTTGTGTCAAGTTTAGTTTATAGAAAGAAGAGATAAAACACTGAACACCTGTGTATTTACTTTCCCGGGGTCAGTTTTGAATAAAGGCCCATTGCCTCCTCATTAACCCCTTCATTTGATAACTTTGGTTTGTCTGTTAGCATTGTCATGTTATACGTGCCATATTATTTTCACACTTTCATCTATGCATGCTTTATTAAGTGAAAGTAAAGTAAATGAAAATGAAATGATAAAATGAAAAAGGTTATAACAACGGCAATGGCAAATGGGAAAATTATCAATAACTATGTAGAGAGCGGACGGAGAAGGAGGGGGGGGGGGGGGGAATGGGACCGGTCTCACCTGTTGACGGGTTGGAAAGTTCGATGCTGATGATATCGGCGGCTCGGTTGCTGACGTCGTCTGCGTCCACAGAAAACGGATCGTAGGTGGTGGCGTAGTGGGAGAACGTGATCGTCACTCCAGAACACGTCTCCCCCGTGGCGCACGTCCAGGCATTGCCGAATCTATCAGGCATAATGAGACAGAACAAAATGGCGATGCCAAAATGGAGAAGCAAATGGAGATGGTGATGAGGGTGATAATTTAAAAGGTACAGGAACCCAAGATGAATACAAAACAAGAACAACGATAAATTACGAAGGGAAAGGAGGAAAACAAAGAGGAAGAATGAAATAGAAATTCAATTTAATACAAGTCCAATTCAATTTATTTTATTTCATACTTCTCGTATATAAATATTACATCAGAAATAATAATACAAGTTATTTTACCTTGTAAACAATGTGCAAAAACAAACAATATACATGTTAATAACACATCAATTGTAATGACAAACTGGTCGAAATCGAAATGGGTTTGAACAAAGAGAAGTATGACGGGACCTACATGAAAGTAAGCTTGTTTGGTTGTAAACCCCGAGTAATCAGTGTTTGTGAAAAAAGAAACATGTATAAAATTGCAAATAGACGACGAACACGCATATATGAACGAATGTATGAAAATGGCTGACAAAATCAAATGAGGTATAAAAACAGTAATTCAGTTCAACCTGAGAAACGTGTATCCCTGACTATTACATTCCATCGATATATCTGTATTTTATCTTTGGAAACCACATTTGGTGGTAGACCTAAAATCAAAACTGTAAAACGGTTTTATCGTTGTTAGTCTGTATTTCGTAAAAAAAAGAGAGACAAGGACAGAGAGGCGATCACTGCTCGAATGCACTGATTGACAGTTTGAACATGAAACGACTATTACATTGTTGACCATTTTAGTAAATATATGGTTTGCCATTTTCAAGAGTATTCTTTTGGTTATGTTGCAAGGGTTGGTGCAACATTTCATTTCAGAATTTTCACATAAGACTTTTGTAGCACGTGAAGACCATGGGATTTTGTGATACGAAGCTAAAGATGGCAAAAACGATGCTCATTGACTTACAGGGCGCTGAGTTCGGACCCGAAGTCGATGCTGACCGCTCCTGCGCCCGACTCCGTGGATGAGAAGGTCCCAGTGAGGAGGGAGCGGAGGACGCCGACGGTCACATCGCCCGAGGACAGCTCCTGGCGGGGAGCCCCGAGGGTCAAACCACCCCTCAGCGAGTTGCCGAGTTTGTTGACGATATTCCTGCACGCGCCAAGAAAACGGGAAGAAATTTGCTTTCATCGTATAACATTCTCCAAAACAAGAAACCAATAAGTGCTTGATTTACCCAAGTCCTCGGGAAGAAATACCTTCATGCTCAGGTTAATCTATGGCTATGAAAGGAATGAAATGAATACTTGCGATGCAGGACCAGCAGCTCAAGTTGACATTACACGCCAGGTGTATGGCACCTCATCGATGATAAGTTATGTAGAACGGGAGGAAACATTTGTTCCGTTACGATTTTCAATATCTTTGCAATACAGAAAATCAAGATTTGAAGTGCGACACCTACAACATGATGACCATACCACCCAAGAGCAGGAGTCGTTTCTTGACTATTTCAACTACTGCCGCAAGTTTTCAATTTTCACTTGATTTTCTTTATTTTTCTTTTTATTTTGGGGACGCAATGATACTTACGAGATTTTGCTCAGCATGGCTTCGTTGTCGGCAGCGGTCAGGCCTTCGCCGATGACCTCGAGCTGGCTGAGAACGATCTCCGCGCTGGTCTCCGAGATGGCTACGTCTTCGTTGATGAACACGTTGACGATCTGGGTTATGTAGGTCAGGAACGTATCTGTTGGGGACAAAATGTGGAGCGTGTTAAAGCCGCGGCACACTACACACGCACTTCGTAGAGTGTTCAGGGAGAATCATAAAATACCACATCATCTGCAAGAGGTCGTTCTCCCAGTCAAGCAAACTGCTTGGCAAAAAAGTCTCCCCCACTGTACCCTTAAGATAATGATGAAATCTATGTACTGTATATCATAAAAGTACTTTCTCTTGTATTATTTTGTTTCGGTAAGTAGCTACTTCATTTATTTTGACGTAAACATTGTCGATTTTGTCATAAGGATTTCATTTGTACAAATGGAGAAACAAACTAAAAGTGAAACTGAAACTAGAGTCATTCTTCTTTTTCATTTTTTTTTTAACGCGACAAAAGCAATTAGCTACCGAAAGAGGGTGCTCTGCAGCCAATTTGCGACACGGCAAGGGACACAAATTTTCATCTCATTAGAATGAAACGACAAGACTCCCCTAGAAATTTCACCGACTTCCTCAGGTACAGGCACACACTTGAAGAAGAAGTGTGGTAATTCTCTTAAAACGCCTTTATGTTGAAGGAACGAGTAGGTCCTAACTCTATAGTTTAAAACTACTTCTGACTTTCATCGTCCAATGACAGAAACAGTGCCATTAATTTTCTGGCAACAAGCATCTCAGAGCTGTCATGTGAGCCTCTCAAAGAACGTACTTTGATCAGAAAGGGTCATCAGAGACGCGTCGATGGCCGGGAGCTGATCAATCAGGATCTGGGCCCCACTGACGTCGAGAACGGTGTTTTGCAACACGTTCTGGATAAGCGTCAACTGCTCTGCCGTCGTCGTGTCTGTGGACGCCGAGGCTGTACGACGACGTCGGCTTGAGCCACCGGACACCTTCGTCACCAGCATATTGTTGTTGAGGAGGGCAGTCAGATGATTGCCTGATTACAGAGTAAAAGATTTGTTTGTTTTTTTTAAGATATGGTTGGAGTTATTCATTATGTCGTCATTTTGGGTGTGGTTAATTAATCGTTTGTTAACTACTGGAAGTCAAATGATGAGAACTACAACAGATTGTTTTTTTTTTCATTCCACCATTTTCCAGGGTGTGTGTGTGGGACGGGCCATTTCACCGAGTCTTCACCCTGCTCTTTGAGAAGAAGTGGAGCGGGATCTTCAACACACGTGATATTTTACTTTTTTTTATCCTTTTCTTCTTTATTGACAAATAGTAGGGCCTATCTATAAAGGACAGTATGATAAACACAACATTTAATTCTCAGCTTGGCAGCTTGATACTGTGAGACAGGCACGCCAGATACTGAGTCACATGTTTTGTTGAATTGATCTCAACCTGTCCTATTGGTTTTTTTTAATAATTTTTTTCAGCTGCTGGAAATGGTCTTTCACTGACACTGATTAGTCGATCGAGCGTTGATGTATTGAAGGACGATGTGAATTGCGGTATGTGAATTTAACCCGAGAACATTCAAAACCTAGCTGGACAACAGGGCAACTTCGTCAACTTTGACTTCGTCAACCATTTTATATGGTGTGCCGTTTGGTAGGGTCTATTGCTTTTCACATCGATTATGTGTAAGAAACACACGTACAGGATTGTTGCAATAATCCATTGCCAAATTGGATTATAAGAATTATAACCATGATAAGATTGATATCGGGCTCACCTGCGAAAGACAACGCACTAACGTAATTCGCCTTGAAATTCGTAATGTCGCTCGCGGAGAACGATTCTTTGATGGTGACATTCGTTCCGGCGATCCACGAAGAGCACATGTCGTTCTTGTCACACACCTGCAACAGCGCAAATGTGAAAAAACAGAACGGAACGACGTGTAAAATTTACGTCTACCTTGCAAAAACATTTACGTCACAATCGCCATACATTAGAAATATTAAAAAAAAGATCACTTTCCATTATTTGGCCCTATCGTCATCACCTTTAATACCTATCATAAAATGAAGCCAAACCTATTTTCACCAACCAGCAAAACGATTATAGAGAAGTATTTGCTATTTAAAGTTCATCGCATACACACGATGAATAGCTGTGCCCCTTCCCTCCTTCACTTCAACCTGATCTATCCGTTCTTCCTCCTGTCCTCTCTATATTCTGCAATTATCATATATGGTCGTCGCACTTGTATACCCGTTATGGTGATAGGACATTTTCTGCCATTACTCCATTTCTTTTGAACGAAGTCCATTTTCATATTCAAAATGCTGTAAGTGCAGATGAAATTAGATCATCGCTTACAACTTATCGATTTTGTCAAATGTATTTGTTTTGTTATAATTTACATTATAATATTGGCAATTATATGCTGTTCTTTATAATTCAATAAAGTATTTTTTTTTTGTATTAAGGAGCTTAGAAACGGCAGTATTAAGGGCTTTATAAGTGTTATTTGTTATTACTATTATCATTATTGGTATTGTCCTTATCATAATTCTTGATTTTATTGTTATTATTATTATTATTATTAATATTATCATTATTATTATTATTATTATTATTATTATTATTATCATTATTATTATTTTTTTTATTTTTATTTTTTTTAATTATGTATATATGAGTCTCGGGTCACTCCGGCTTTGGTTTCCCATGCACTCCTTGGAGATTAAGCTACTCCCTTTCTAGTTTATACGCGCCTTGATAATGTAGACTCGTAAGTCGCTATCATCCAGTTTGGGCTTGCCGATTCCGGAGAAGCTGGGCTCCGAATTCTGTTCGCTGATGGCCTCGTAGTTGCCGTCTTCTCCCACGACAAAGAGCTGGTAGTTCAGGGGGTATGCGTCAGCTGACGTCACGCAATTCTCCGTGGTAAATGTCACCTGGAGAAAAAAAAAAAACATCAATAATAATAATTTGAAAGATTGTCCTCCGTCGCACGATGAATTCTGCACACACAAAAAAGACAAATCCTTCAAATTTCATTCTTCTCAATCTTCCTTCATCTCCTACTCTCCCTTGCGACCCCGTCGGCTCAGTATTCTCGACTCTGTCGTATCAATCTTTGTGTCTTCTTCTTTCAGTACTACTACGACTGCTGCTTCCGTTGCTGCTGCTATTGCTACCAGTGCTACACCTCTCCTTAGTTTTTCGATGAATTTAAATTAGGTTAAAAGACGTAAGATCATGGCATAATTATTCATAATCATCCATAATGAGTGCTTCTCTCATTCAAGGAAAAGTGTATTTTTTGACAACAACCGGAAGGGTCGCCTGGTGGGCTTCAGGAGCGGATCCAGGAATTCTGTAAAGGGGTGACGCCTTTACAAAATTAAGGGGGGCGCAAGCCCCCATTGTTTTTCCTTTAATTTCTTTTGTTTTGACAAAAAGTAAAGAGGGGGGGGGGCGCCTGGTGAGCCCCTCTTGATTCACCACTAGGCCTAATAATTGGGGATTGGAAGTGGCGCGAAAAAAAAAACACCCTCCTTCATGGGTCTTACCTCGTTCAGTTCTTCGTAGTTCGGTACGCTGAAAATGCACGATGTCGGTCCCGATCTCACGGTGATAAAGGTCTTCACCGTACTGTACTGCCCGTCGACATCGGTGACATTGAGGGAGATGGCATAGTTGGTTCCACGCTCGACAATGTCTACGATCGGAAAAAATAGAAAAGGAACAAGAGATTCAAAAAAAAAAGAAAGACGAAGGACGGAAAAGAAGACAGTTGGAAAAGAAGATGAAGACACTTCAAGAATAACACCTTTTTTTCATGTTCTCTCCCGTCTCATTCACTCTATCATTCTTCCACTTTCCATTCATTTTTTTTCTCTCTCATCATCTTATCATTGTGGGGCGCTGTAGTATAGTGGATAAGTCTCGCGATCCTAATCGGAGGACCGGAGTTCGATTCCCGCCCAGTGCTTACGTCCTTGGACAAGATGTTTTTACCCACTATGTCCCACTTGACCCAGGTGTATAAATGGGTACCTGGAAACTATAGGGTTATAATAATAGCAGGGTCCTCTGGTAGAGCGGTGGCAACAATGAAGAGGCTACCCTGGGTAAATAAGACATTATCATAATTGTTATTATTACAATTATTATTATTATTACTATTGTCATTATCATTACTACTACTACTACTACTACTACTACTACTACTACTACTTCTACTACTACTACTACTACTACTACTACTACTACTACTACTACTACTACTACTTCTACTATTACTACTACTACCACTACTATTATACTACTACAACTGTTACTGTCGGTTCTTTTTCTTACTTTCATTCTTACTCATTTTCGCTCAACACAAACAGACGTAGTCCGGTGTATCCACAGTTCTTTATACACTTCCAAGAAGGAGTATCTCCTTCAATTTTTCCTTTTCTCCTTCCCACGATTCTCTACTTCTTTCTTTCTTTCTCTTCTTTTTCTTGTTTTCCCTCACCTTTCGACTTTATTCTTCGTACGTTTTTCTCTCTCTCTACCCAAAACGGCCTTTTCATATCTACTCACATGGTGAACTGAACTGTAAGTTAACTCTACACCGTTACATTCACTATACGCTATGCGAACTGTCTCTTTTAGGGAACATCTAAAGCTCTCCCTGTTTTTACCTCCAGCGATGGTGATGGTTGCTACGGAGAAGCCGTCTCCTCCGTCAAGGACCTGAGCATCGGCCAGGAGGTTGCTGGAGTCCGTCAAATCCAAGTAACCGTAACCTAGGCAACGAGAGGCAAGATGAAGATAGAAGTGATAGAAATACGCTCAAGCAAGACAGGGGAACGCTGTTGATTTCTCTTTCTTTGTTTTGCATTTCTACCTCCGCTAAGGAAAGAGGAGGTTTGACCATGGCGTTGGTTTGTCTGTTTGCAAAATAGCTCCAAAAGTTGGGAACGAATTTAAATGAAACTTGCAGGAAAAGTCGATAATGACACAAGGAACAGTCCGAATGGATTGTTACATTTTTCGGACGATCTGGGAATTTTTACGGGTTTTTGAAAGGTTTTTCTGTCTTTTGGCATATAAGGTCAATGAACTTCGGAGTTCAAACTGCACCGAAGGTTTGCATACATGCACTATTAAAAGCGCGTGCTCTGCTCGAAGGAGACGTCGCGTCGCCGAGCGGCTTGAAGAGGATTACATAAAAATAAAGGCTTCTATATTGGGATATTGTATGCATGTATGGGTGAAAATGAGTTGCTAGCTTGGCGGAGGTCTGCGAGCAGTGTTTCCTCGGCGTCTATATACTCGCCCTCTGATTTTCTTGTAATGCCTACAGTATACATGTCTGTAAATTGTCGACTACCATGGATGAACAGAACAAACTTCCCTAACCTACAGAATACTACTGTATTCAACCTGCTGACCCTTTGTTATGATGTGCATCGTGAAATACAACGAAAACAAGGCGAGAGGAAAATGCCTAAAAATCGTAAAGGGTGATAGCAAGATTTTAAATTTCGTCTCAAATTTTGTGACACGTTGGATTAGAAAACCTGACATACCTGGGTCCTGTTTTATGAAGAGTTAAAATTGATTATAAAGTTGATTTCAACTGTAAGTCTATGGCAGACTGTGTGGTAACGAAATTTAAAATCGATTTTATCTTATGATAGAATAGGACCCTGTAGTTTTAAATGAGGTATGATGCAATGATATGCCAGTATTTGTTGCCATTCATGGATTCATTAAAAAAAAAAAAAAAAAAAAAACAATCTTCGAAATGACTGCATGAAAACGAACCGGAGACCGTGTCGACCGTTGCCCAGTTGACGGTGGAGAGATCTGAGCTGTGATAGATGAATGCCACGAACTCCACCGAGGCGTCGTCGTTGATCACGCCATCCTCATCGTCCATGGTCAAGATCACCTGTGGAAGTTAATAACGTAAACCAGAGGGTTTTCCTTTTTAAATGAAGCAGCTCATTTTTTATTGTCTTCTTCCTTTCTCTCTCCTATATTTTTTTTTCATTTTGTTATTTCTCCTTTTCTTCTCTGTCATCAACATCATTTTCATCCACAATTTACTAAATCTTCTTGGTTCTTCTCTTGCAAAATTATACTTAGAGGGTCACATGCACTTTTCCTTAACATGATTTTACTGTGTAGTATGATAAATGTAGGCCTGAATTGAAGCAACATCTTACCTTTGGCGGATCTCCGTTTACAGCCATGACGGTGATCGTGGTCTGGGCGGTTCTCGTTTCCTTTCTTACGACCAGCGTGAATTCGTAGGTCTTGTCGGCCTGGAGCGCCTGAGCGTCGAACACGAGACCACTGTCGCCTGAGTTGGTTTCGTTGACGATCAAAGTGCCCAGGAGGTCGGGGTCGTACGACCAGCACGCACTGTTGTCAGTTATCTATAGCGAAGCAAGAGACAAGGAAAGTTCCTTGATGTATGATTCAGTGCCAAAAAAATAAACCACTCATACCACATATCTCCAAAATTATTAAGGGCGATTAGAACACACATGAGTTGTGAATGTAGCTACCTGGAGCCCGTTGACATGATATTCACTTCGAATAAAAAGCAAAAGCAGAAACAAACAAACCCCCCAAAAAGTTGATATCGAAATCGAATGTCCTGTTTGCCACATTATGCGTCCCTCTCTCCAAGTTACGAAAACTGGTCACAATCTGCTGGCAATATCGCAGCACGTGCATTCATCAAACACGTTACTCTAGTTCCGGTGTCACATGGTAACTACTGTCTTCATCCTCTTCCCGTATCTCTCTCTCTTTCTTTCTGCTCTCTCCCTCTCTCTTTCTCCCCCTTTCTCTCTCCATGCGTAAATTCGTAATTTTCTATCGATGATACAAACAACTAACAAGCAAACAAACAGACAAAACTGAACGCTAAATTGAGCATCATGGGCAAGATTTCTAAACCTGTACAGCTGCTGTAAGAGAAGCCGAAAAGTTCAATTCAACCTACTTGTTCACACAGCCAGACGTAAGTCCAAGGGCGGGCCTGCTCGTCGGGGTCGATGGAATTCGACCCGTCAATGCTGACGGTGCCACTGTCCCGACCTACGATGAACTCTTTGGCACCGTCGATCACGGCGATGAGGTCGGACTGGTGGGTGGTGACGATGATGGAGGTCTCCGTGACGTCGTTCGGCGAGCTGGACTTGTACACCCTCACGGTGAACATGATGAACTCACCACCTTTACGATTACGAAGAAATGATATCGATGAATATCAAGAGAAGGATTCAGCAAGTCAACCAAAAGGATTTGTACGACGATTGCAGCTATAACATAGGATTTCTGAGAGCGACATGCCGTGAGATTATTTGTTCAATTGAAAGCAACCTCCCATCGACGCGGGATATGAAAACAAATAATCTCTTATCATTGGTGTCTGTCTGATATTTTCAACGAACGCTATGGCCCGAATTCACGAAAGTGGTGGAATCTCTTTTATGGTTTAAACCATGGACAAAGACCATGGGGCGCAAAGTGTCGCATGGAATATTTCGTTACGAAATCAGTCATTTCACCAACGAAATTGTCCTTTCGTTACAAAATAGTAATTTCGTCGACGAAATAACTGATTTCGTAACGAAATATTCCATGCGACACTTGGCGCTCCATGGTCTTTGTCCATGGTATAATCCATGGACAAGATTGTACCACCTTTGTGAATTCGGGTCAGGTCTACAGAGAAACTGAATTTCAAGCAACCTCTCATCGGCATAGGATGTACGAAAACACATATTCTCCGATTATTGGTGTCTGTATGAAATTTTCAACAAACGCTATGTCTCAGAGAAAGAGGGAGAAGAAAAAAAAAAGGAATATGGCCGATAACGCGTCCCTGTGAAAACACTTTATCCACAATGCTTTCTCCACTGAGGTGTGTACATTTCTACCCGATAGGGAGCTGAAAGCTTTAGTATTAAAAAATGGTAACATTTATCATTATTGGCGCCTTAAAATGGCAGCCAATCCTTCTGTCTAATTAGCGAAATATTCATTTCGCACCACAATCATATTTCCCCTGTAGAATATAAAGTGTTTGTGATATCGAGACCATGATTGTTTGTCTTTTTTTTTGGAATTAAAACAACAAATTATACAGTAATTAAGTGCATTGAAAAAGAAGGAATTGTGATGAGGATGATTTTAGTGTGTCAGGGAAAAACTCCTGCTTACCCGGGAGTGTTCCGGACTCTACCCGGAGCGATCGCGTGTACATGGTGAAGAGGTTGAGGGCCACGTTGGTGTTGTTGACGGACCATTCGATCAGCGTCTCACCAGCCGGCACGCACTCGGAGTAGAACTTAATATCGGCCACCAGGTCGAATCTGTGAAGAGAATCAATGTTTATTTATTTGAATATCAGCGCCAATGTTGAGAGTGGAACTGGTAATGGAAAAGAGCCTAGTTTATACTCTTCTTTTTTAAGGGGCAGTAAATTACTACGTGCATCGTTCTTTCATATCTCTCATACCATGTCTGTCAAAATACTGGATATACTTCATATAATTTGCGGGGTTTATATTTTCTGGAATTTCGCGAGTAGGGTGCCATTCGCGAATTTTAAATCGCGCGAAAATACCAACTCTGATCCCGGCATGGTACGGATAAGGCGTGCACGCGTTCATTTCTTCGTCCATTGCTGTTTACACCATGATCGCGAATTTAACTACTCGCGAATATGTCAGGAAGAGACGATTCGCGAAAAATTAAACTCACTGGATATATGGAGTAGGAGAGCCATTCAAAGTCCAACTGGTTCCACCAATGGTAACCGCAGATGATAACGTAAAATTGATTAGGAGTTTAGGAGTTGTAGCTCCGTTCGCTACAAGAAACATCGGATTTGAGCGACGTCACCAAATGCGTATGAGTTGATTTGCCGTACGGCTGTATGAGACCCGCTCTGGCAAAGTGATTTCGCGCTACAGCCCGAAAAAGGTCAAAAAATGACCTACCTCAGGGACCAAATTGACATTTTGGTATCACGTTGTAGGGGAAATTTTCTAATTTCTGATTGATATCAACAACATTTCGAAATACAACCTACAAAATGTGGATTTTTGAAGAGAAAAGTGGGATGTCAATCTCAAAAGTTGGCCAAAATCTTACGCCTAAAGACCAAATCGCCTTCGCTTACGGCGAAAATGACTGCTCTTTTGGCGATCGTGTCTTAGATATTCTGCGTTGAACCCTGACACATTTGGTACCTACAGAAAGCTCTACCTCTGCTTATTCCAAATATGGTCATGGCATGATGTCATGCTACTCACTTTCATTCATAAATTCGTCTGAAACATGCGTAAGTTTATGCAAATCGTCTCCCAGACGCGTAAACAGCCTTGCTGCTTACCAAGACATGTGATCGAAATACGTGTTCACGATTGGTCAACTGCGCCGAGGACCCCCCCCCCCCCCTTGTTTACAAGCAACCTACTTGTTATACTATGGGGATCGCTGCAGCAGCGGTGCATGCTTGTATGCAACACGTGTATCGTGGCTGCTGCTCAGCACGGAAATGTTGCTGTTTCCCGCTTTGTTAGACTGTTTTTTAGCAAGCTGAGGTAGAAATTAGAATTTAAACCAACACACAAGAGAAAAAGAAGGTCACATTTATCTAACAAACCTTCATCATGCCATTTCGAAGAAGAACCAAGCTGAAATCACGGCATCAAGGAATACCTCTTCACTGCCGATTCTGCTGGTACTGTTGTGCGTACACCTGATCACGGCAATCGCGAATCTTGAGCTGATTACGGTAGGTTTTGCGCTTTTCAAACGTCGTATTTCCGTAAATTTATGGGTGTAAAAATGATTGCCAATCAATTACAGCTCTTTGACTTAGTTATCATCCTTCATGAGTATGTAAGATTACCTCAGCTATACGCAATTTCCCCACAATGATCGATTTGTTGTGTCAACAATAACAGCAAATTGTGGCTGGACGAAGGAACAGCTGATAACGGCAATCGTGAATCTTGAGCTGACGATAGGTTTTGTGCTTTTAAAACTTTGTTTTTCCGTAAATTTATGGGTGTAAAAAATGATTCCAATGAACATAAACAAACAAACAATTTCACGACGTGAATATCTAGTTTTGGCGGACGATTTATTCTAGATTGACAACAAATTACACACCAATTTCCTGAAAAGTGCACACAGTTTGCCTATAGATACGTAAATCCCACTGGGTTGCATACACATGTAGTGACGTCGCAGATTTGGCACTTTTCGTAGCCGCATCGAACTTTTTCCAGTGCTCAAATTTGGTAAAAATAAAGATTCTTATATTCAAAGCAGAGACAACTTTATTGCATGATTTATGTCAGAAATTAATCAAAACAACATTAAATGATGGAAAACAGACAATTTATATAATATTATTTCCTATAAATTTCTTCTTTAAGTCGAAAACTTAACTGTAGATGATTAGCTTCACTCATGAATTCACGACGCGGGTCCACACGCGCACCTAAACTTTAAGTTACAACTTAAGAGCGAATCCCACTCAATGATTACACCGGAAGTGCAGAGTCTTTGCTAGATGACCTTATGCCCAGCTGGAGGTTGACCCGCGGATGCGAACGAGAAGCGAGGGTTACGCTAACTCACAAGCTCTCGTGTTTCTAATCATCGACTATCTTTAAGATTGCTAACTTTCGAGTGCGTCCACACGGTGCTTAACTACAAGCTAATCATCGAGAGTTAAGTTTTCGACCTGTAACCTAAGTTGAGTTGGATATGAACTTGATGTCAGAAACTATAACACTGATGTAAAAAAACACCTTCTCTCATCTATATGAACAACCAAAAGACATCGGTACTCACTTGTCAGCGACCTTCACGTAATTGATGTCGACACCTCGAGGCTTGATGGTGACCTCCGGGGCGAGCGTGGCGGAACGAGTCACGCCGAACGAGGCCTGGTCCGACTGGCCTAAGAAGTTTTCGACCTCCAGGGTGAACACGTATTCTGTGTCGCTAGCGGTCAACAGTTCGCCGTTTACGACGATCTCCGGTTCGCCGTATCCGGAGTTAAGCGCTGGAAATTAATAATGAAGTTAGTACACTATTAATAGTAGAAGAACGAGAAGGACCAGAGTTTGTAGTATAAAAAATTGCAACAAAAGTTCTCACGAGAGTAGAGTTGCTTAATTTTGCTAAGTGGTCCTAAATGAAGCAATGGTAGTAACAACAGTAACTGAAAATAGAATACACCAGTATTTCTTACAATACTCAAAAAGTTATTTTTCCTGTGTACATACAAAGAGGTATGTCAATTAAACTTACAAATGTAGGTACATTTTTGGTTAACAGATAGTTTTAATCTACTGAGTATATCCGAATGCAAATAATATGGTTTTCTAGTGACTGCTCTTGGAAGAAGAAAAAAATGATTCAAAAAAAAATGGTCTTTCAACGTAGTCCAAGGTGCAAAAGTCGGTGTCGTTCGATCTTTGGGAGAAATCACGTCTTCTGCATGTGTCTTTCTGTTTCATGTGTGTATTCTGGGATACACTCATGAGTATAAAATTCTCGATTAGACCTACCCGATATGTAACTGGGACATCAATATTCTAAGGTATACTAAAATAAAAATGTAAATACAAACTATGTTACCAAGTTGTAATATATATCAGTTTTAATATTGTTAAGTTTGGAATTTTTGCGTGAGATGGAGCATTATAGCTATACCATTGATGGTGTCTAAGGCGTCGGTAAGGTTGGACCCGACGTTTCCACTGCTCGAGACCGACCACGTGTAAATCATGTCACGGGCGCCGGATCCAGTGGAACGGCGTCCACTCAGCTCTACGTCGCCACAGCTGGGGATGCTCGCAGAACCCGTGAGGATGGCCTCGGGCACCAGGGCACTGTCCGGGGCGGCGATGCTGACGCTTCCGCTAGCAGCGTACGAGTATTTCTGCTTGAATGCGTACACAGCGTCGTCCTTCAGTGTCAGCGTGTCACCTGGAATCAACGAAATGAACCAATGAAATGAGCCAATGAAATGAATCGATGTAATGAGCCAATGAAATGAATCGATGAAATGAGCCAATGAAATGAGCCAATGAAATGACCCAATAAAATGAACCAATGAAATGAGCCAATGAAATGAACCGATGAAATGAACCGATAAAATGAACCAATGAAATGTACCAATGAAATGAACCAATGAAATGAAAATTATAATGATGTCAAATGGTGAAGCAGATGTAAATAGAAATAGAAAGACACAGAGCCGTAGAAGAGACACAGGGAAGAAATAAAGCTATCAGATAACATAAATATAGCAGCAATAATGATGATGACGATCGTGTTAACAATGTAAATATTGATAATAATAATAATTATAATAGTAATAATGAAAATAATAATGAAAATAATAATAATAATAATGGTTAGAAGAGTATAATGATGATGATAATCATAATGATTCGAACAGTAATGATACTAAATAATTATTGTTAGAATCAATTGCATTATTATTATGACTATAACTATAATTTACTATTATTTTTAGGACAATGATGGATATATGGGGAGAGTGATATTTTGCTGATTTGACAGTGATGATATAACTTGAAGACTTGGGGTTTTTCGTAAATACAAGTCGAACTTAAATTCTTAGATCTACTTAAAATTATGGTAGGCTGTGTCTGACTTCAATAATATTCTAACTTTATATGAGAATTAAAACTTTGGAGACTTTTTTTTTCATGCAGGCATTTATTAACAAATTAAAGGAAGGGATAAAGGGAATTTTTTAATATTTTGACAACAATTTGAAGTAGATTCTGAAAACATTAAATATAACTGAAAAGAGAAACCAGCAGCATCCCATGATTCGAAGTCGATCCTAATTTCTAAGTTCGGCTTAAATTCCTTATGAAACTCACCCCCATCCCCCATGATGAATGAAAAAAATCATATCGACGAGTAGAAGGAGGAAAAAGGGATAGGATTACAAAATGAGGATGAGAGGACGAGGAAAGATGTTTTCGTGATGATAGTGATGATGACGGAGGCAACAAAAAATAATGATGACGCACAGGCCTATCCTATGATCACTCTCAAATTGACGCCTTTTAATCGCCAAACGAGCCAACCCCCTTCTTGTTACGTTGAAATATGTGTGAAAACCAACAAAATAATTATAAAATAAAGGATATTTTCAATCATAACTTCTAGAATATTCATCGTTATGTCTAAAGTGAGATATTGCTGGAAAGATTTAATTTTGCTCTATCTGATAATGGACTTACTTTGAAATGTTTTAATGTTTTTGCAATAAACTCTTGAATACTTTGATCTTACCGATGCCGAGAAGTCCACTGCCGGTTCCGAAGACGACGGCGAGTGACATAGGGCCCCTCCAGAGACACCATGGATCGTTACCTAGGCCGGTAACGCTGTCGAAGACGTCATCGCAGCTTTCGAAGTCCTCGTAGTCGACGGGGGAGTCGAACTCTAACCAGAGAGCAGCTCCTGGAGGTGTGAATTATGAATGTAAACAAAACCATCAGAATGATTATGTGCATTTTATGTGCATCTCAAAAAATACTTGTCAAGTAGAATATTACCACCTTCTGCTGGTGCGCCAGTTCTTCATTAAAATATGCTTATTAATTTTGTTTGGCGATATGTTTGCTTGTTATTCGTAAGGGCGGTCGATAATGATATAGCCGTAAAACATTTTCTCCCCTTTTTATGTTCTCGAGAAGTGGAGGGACTAACCTGTGGATGAAAATTTCGCCGACTCAAGAATCGGAGCACCCCAGTAAGCTGTAAGATTCACACCGCCCCCAAGGAGAGGGGTCTCCCGTTGATGCTGGGGTAACCCAGCGCCCTGTCCGAGTAGAGAGGGAGAATGAAATCCACCGAGAAGTCGCTGTTACTGCCGAAGGAGCCGACGTTGACGTAGACTTCGTCAGCTATACATCGGGGGAGGGGGGGGGGGTTGGCGAAACGAAAACAGGAGAAGGAAGAATAGCAGGGCAAAATGAAAATGTTGACAAGGCTGTAAAATTTGGTGTCATCCACGTATTCATTTTTTAAGTGGAATAAACATATTAGTTAGCGCTTAGAAACATTGTAACAAGTGCTTTAAATGATATTTATTATTATTATTAATTCTGAACTCGGATTGCATCACTAGTTACTCTATGGATAATGAAATACACTTTGAATATTATTCAGGATTCATATCTTGTGAACGTTGATATTCATTACTTAGACAAGAAATTGTGTATGCACTATAGATATACCAACAAATTCGCAGGAAGAATAATCGGAGAAAGAATGGATTCGTGTGACATTATATTTCTCTCTTGGCTGGCTTCTATTTTTCTCTCTACTTACAATCTTCGGGGTAGATCAACAGCGACGGCTTCACATTGTAGTCGGACAGAGAGCGGACATCAGCGAAGGCACCGCTGGGTGCAGTGATTTCAAAGGTTATGGGGATCAGCGAACCGTTCACGAGGGCCTCAGTTGGACTAACACTGGTGTAGCTGAAATCTGGGGGGGGGGGGTGGGAGAAAGAACGAGAGAGGTAGAGTCAATTTCAAAGGGGTTGTATAGTTTTGGTTGAGACCTAACTCCGGGTTTCTAACATTCTTTGGTGAAATAATGAGAAACCTCTTTTACAATGTGAAAGAGCATTTAATTCCAAGAGGAATTCAACGTTTATTTGATGAAAATTGGTTTTGAAATGGCAGAGATATTCAAAACAGGGCATTCCTAATAAAAGGTGAGACCAACCTTTTATTACGATCGCTTTGTTTTACTTTGTTTGTAAATGTCTAAGTCATTCCAAAACCAATTTTCATCAAATAAACATTGAATTCCCCTTAGAATGGTATGCTCTGTACTATTTCATATGTGGGTTCTTGCTATCTTACAAAAAGTTAAAAACCCAAATCCTCACCTCAACCAATATCTTATACCATCCCTTTAAGCCGCTATGTGTGATGTATTGTTGATGATTCTGTATCGAAACTGAAAGAATGGTCCCGGTCGACACCCCACTATATCTTTTCCATCGTGACATTCACTGCCCTTTAACTAGGCAATACTGTCTGAACATTATTATTACAACTTCCCCAATTCAATTTTACACATGTATGTAAAAGGCTTCAAAAAAGTTTTAAAAGAAATATTACAAGAATATTTATGAATTCATTTTAATTTCTGGCTATATCATGCAGCATCACTTCAGATAATGAACTTTGTTGTAATATATTAATTATTTAGATTATTAAGTCTTAATTTTTTTTTGATATAACAATTATCAGTAGATTTATGTGTCATGTTGTGTATCTATATTTATTTATTTTTTTTTTTTGGCACGAAGTTGCTGAAAATTAGCCTCTGGCTGATGTCAATTTCATGAATAGGCCCAGATGAAATGAATTGAAATTGATCGAGTCAGTTCTTACTGAAAAATTAACTAGCACATCAAGCGTGATTTATACTGCATTGCACTTTACGCTATACTAAGTATATACGTTCACGCGCATCGAGCGATGGAATCATTCACATAACAGAAATAATTTAGTGATATCATATAGCACATAACCATTTTCTCCATTGTAACTTACCTTCGTACACGTAGATGTTCTGAACAAACTCCGACAGCGCGTCGCTGTTGCGTCGGATGGCCAGCTGATACTCTCCTGTGAGAAAACGAAAGCAAGCAAATAAGGAAAGTGAAATAATAATGAGTAATAATAATAATAATAATAATAATAATGATAATAACAATAAAGGACATTTATACTGCGCAGCTAATATAATAATATACTCCCCTGCGCATTACGAAATAACATACATACAAGAAATTCAAACAGAAAATACATTACTTCAAGAGATGACTTTTTAACCTTTAAAAAAATAATATTATGGCATTAAATTATTTCAGTACAATCCATTACAACATAGTTACAATAAAATGATTCCAATCATAAACACGGACCGAATGTCATCGATTCAAAATTCAGGCTGCAAAATAACTCACGAGTTCGACGTCAAAATTTTAAGCAGGATGGGACATACCATCTCATGAACTTATCAATTTTCAATTCCATTTATGATTTTATTTCCATTAGCATTGCTACATATTGATTCATCTTTAATCACAATAATTGGAATAACTGAAAGCTTCAACTGCACGCTTGTTTCAAGTGGCGTTCGGTACCTTTCTCAATTCTTAGACATTGGAGGCACTGACTTTTTCAAAGACTAGACAGGACAAAATAAAACAAAAAGTAAGCAAGTAAGCAAACAAACAAACAAACAAGCAAACAAACATGCGATCACAAGCTGGACAACCTACCGGGACTAAGGGCCGGAGTCGTGCAGGTCAGCTCGAAGTAGCTAATGCGGTCGTCGATGTCTTCCTCGACCTCGTTGCTGATGGAGTTGATGAAGACACAGGCCAGAGTGGAACCGCTGGAGAAGCCAGCTCCTCTGACGTAGATCTATACGATGGGACAGAAGGATGCGATTTTATCATCTACATCCGGGCTCTTATGCGTGATCGTCACACGAATTAGGATATTATATGATATGATATGATATGATATGATATGATATGATATGATATGATATGATATTATATTATGTTATATTACATTATATTATATTACTTTATATTATTATTCATTGTTATTGTTACCCACATTGACATAGAAACAGGACAATGCCAGCAATAGGTAACTTTAAGACAAGTCAACATGTGGAATAAGACTCGACACTACTTAACACCGTGGCGGCTCAGTTTTCGAAATCGTTAATGACGTTCAACGCAAGAAAATACAAAAATTCAGCATACAAAGATGTAAGCTCGAACAATACGCTCATACGATGTAAATAACCCTGCACTTGATGCGACACATCGAAAGTCAATAATCATAGCTGATATTTCACACGGTGCGAAATATGACGCCATCTTTGATGCGATCAAGCATTAACCTGAACTCCACCAATCAGCTGACATGGTGCTACCTAGAGTTTCACCCAATCAGCTTCATACCTGAGTGGCCTTGTCAGGAACGATGTTGGGTGTGATGCTCAGCACTCCCACACAATCGGATCCATCCCCGCCGCATGTCCCGCAGGCATCATACTCCAGACCGCTGTCGGAGGGAGGTGACATAGTCATATAAAATTGGTATCGCTTATTTTTCATCGGCTTTTTCTTTTGTCTTTTAAAGAGAGGATTCTATCATGGTGGTTTTTTTTTTTAATTTCCCTTAAAGTATGGAACAAAACACACTTTTCTCTAAATAGAACACACAACAGGCATATTTTGATGAAATTGAACGCAAAGAGAGCGTTGCCTCGCATAGTAAGGCGGTGAAAGCAAATCACTTTAAAAAATTAAGGGTAACTAAGAGACATGTGAATTAGGACTTGCCAATGACCCGATAGCCATTTTCATTTGATTTTTTTTTAGCTATTTCTGAGAAAAAAAAAATGCGTTACTTGAAGAAAGAGTCAATGGGAGGAAGGGAAGACAGTGAAGTTAATATTTTATCTCGTATTTCAGAAAAAAAAAAGATAGAACCGACACATTAAGAAAAGGGACATGCACTTTCATGATGATGTCGAATTCCGCGCAATTAGAGCTAAGCTAGAAAAAACAGAGGGGGGCAAAATATCATGATAGTTAACCGGCGGAGCAGTACGCCTCACCATTGTGCAATGTCATCGGTATGGAGTGAGAAATAGAGATAACTAGATAGATAGATAGATAGATAGATAGATAGATAGATAGATAGATAGATAGATATGGGGGAGAAATAACGACTTTCGTGGCATACCTGTTTGCCACGCCATCACAACCCTCACAGGACGTCTCGTCGGCTTCGGGATCGCTCTCACACTGGTCGCAGACGTTCTTGCCGTAGTCCTCGTCCCGACCCGTACTGCCTCCGTAGCACTCTCCGCATTCGTTTTCGTCGGCTCGCGGGAAACCTGCCATAGCAGACGACAGACAGGGGGAAAGTGTACGATGGATTAAAACACACTGCAAATTCAATTATTTTTTTTTTCTATTCATTTTCTTCTTCCATAGAACATAAAAGAAAAGTAAAATCACAAATGATCTTTGACTTGAGTACCTACAAGTTCATTGCACCATTAAAATTAAAGGTAATTATAAATTAACAGCATTATACATAGTTACAGATCAACCTTCTTGCATGTTACATTTTCTATGCTCTGAGGAAAGACAAAAAAAAATGAGGAGTCCACGAAAACACATACACACACACACACATACACACATACACACACACACACAAACGGAGCTTATACATTGCGGACAACTGATACAATCGACTCAAAATCTTACAAAATAAGAAATAATGATGTCATGATGAACAAGACAGACATAACATGACAGACAGGACAGAAAAAAAGACACGATCTTAAAAAAACAACAACTTAATAATACAAAATCACAAGAACACAACATGACATAACATGACTGTATAATTTCAGCGTCGTCAATGATATACTCCCGATGTCTCCATTGGAAGTCTTATATCTTCTCATACGGGGTTAGGGATAAACTCACGTGCTTTGCGTTTTATGACTTTTCACATAAATTTGTTACTTTTATCATTGGCTGGTTGGTTACTGGCGTATTTTGCCCTGTGAAATTTGATAACTAAATATCGTAGAGTTAGACATAATCTATTTCATTTTTTATTCCAGTATTCAATCATCGGCATTGTCATCTTTCATCCCTGAGATAAAGCTCCGGAGAAAATTCCGTCTCGGAAATAAATCTGCGTGCCATAGCTTTCAATACGCATCTCTCGCAAACGTATCGAGTAAATACGCCCATCAATTTTTATAGCGTGAGTCTGTAACACTCATTTTGTTTGTCGCACTTAACAATCTATAAATACTAGTACTGACATGACATAATGAGATATAAATGAGGAATGGGTGCGAGTGGAGGCCATTGGTGATGCTGATTTTGATGTCGAGGAGTTGGGACCCGGAATCGATACTTACATCACCTCCGACGGCGGGAGAACAAACAACTCGGTGCCGATGCTCCCCCTAAGGGATTCAATACGTGACAAACTTCGATATAAATATCGATTTTTGGAAGACTTCAACAACTTCTTCTGGCCCCCCCCCCAATCTCCTCCTTGCACCATCAAATCAAGCAGGAGAGGGCAAACTACAGACATCGTGGTCAATTAAGTCTTTTTGACCATTTGCAACCTGGTTGTACACAATAGCATAGGGCAGTCTAGATGGTAACCGTGAGAGGGTTGACCGTGCTAAGTCATCTCCTGGTTGTTATATAAGTGAGGGTAATGCCATCCCTGGGAGGGTGTACGAAAATAAATCTCTTTTGTCATCTCAATCACTATCACTTGGATGACGGGGCGAGGTGACACCGTCATCTTCTTTGAAAAAAAAAAGTAGCTCTCTTCATCCTCTCCCATTCTCATTCCGCAGACTTTTTATTACAGCATGGTATTTTGCCCTAAAGTTGCGCAACTCAAGTAATATCTTTGTTATTTTTATGATAAGATGCCATCTGAATTCTTTTTTTTTTTCTGGTAAGACATGAAAACTCTGTCTGTTTTAACTTCTTTCAGTGGTTCTTGTTTTAAGATAAAATCGTACATTAATGAATCCGTTATTTCTAAGATGTTGCTTCAGTCATAGAGCACAGAACGTAAAAGTAAATATGTGAAAATGATAATAAAATGTGATTTAATGGAGAAAGTGAAAATGCCTGAAGCTTCGTCGCGTCACGTTATGACCAAGGTTACACATTATGTAGCTATACAAACTCTCTATAAATCTGTTAACCTTACTACTGGTGCTCAAAAGTGCCTGAATCAGTTCACATTTGTCATCCATTTTGTCTACTTGTTTGTTTCACACTTCGACAGACAGCTAATGCTAACAAGGTTTCATCACATGGATCTCCATTAACCCCCATTTCTAAAATTGTAACATTTTGTGATTTCTTTTCTACCTTCAGAAAGATATGTGAAGTAAGAATAATAATCACACTCGTCAATTTCGGAGGAGGACTGCGCTTATGAAATGATACGGATAGTAACAAAACATGTGAAAATAGAGTTACGACTGAATAACGCGATAACTTTTTTTTTCCATTATCGTCTTATCCAACCTTTACAACGAACTTCAACATAAACAAGATTTCGACAATCACCGCTCAGAGTCATAGTTTAAATTACAGATACCCCTTTAACCATGAATTTCAACACACACACACACAAAAAAAAATCAACAATCACATGTCAGCGTCTATGTGATATCAGCGTGTCGGCACAATTTAAATAAAAATGTGGTTTTGAGATATTATATAGTGTAATCATGCTATGATAACGCAAACAGCATAGGTTCACACTGAGTTTAACCCATAGATCATGTCAACAGTTACTCGCTGTAAACAAACACTCTTACTGATGAACTGTAGAATTAAAAAAAAAAGATATTGCAGCTTTCCAATAACCATTGCTAATGTATAGGGGCCGTCGACACTAGTCCCAGTGAACGGAATTTATAAATTTGGGAGAGTTTGCTGAGTTCAAAAGACCAGTTTCCTTTGGCTGCTCAAAATGATATGTCTTTTCAACAAACGTAATTACCAACAATTCAAAAATCATCTCATAGCCAACTCTAAAAACTGAGGATGGTTTGCACCTTATAGTCCAGAAGTTTAATGGAAGAGCTGCATTCCAGTCGAAGAAATTGATCGCTCCTCATTTACATTTCAATTCACCGCCGGGGAAACCTCTTGAGACTAGCAACACCAGACAAAGACCTGTGACGTGCGAGCTTCGATTTCTGGTCCCGTCTTCTTCTTCTCCCAAAAGTTCCGCATCGATCTTGCTTCACTGGGCCCACTTTGTTACATATGTCGTTCTGCCATTGCCCATTTGACAAATGATATCAAAATGACGAGACCCAAGTAGGCCTATACAGATATGTCATTACACATTAACTTTCGTTTAGTCAATGTTATGGGTGCCTCTCATCATTAACGGCAGGGTATGGATTATCGAGATTGTGTTTCTCTTACTTTTATTTTGCCTGGAATGCAGTGACATATAAGTGATATTTCTTGTTTTGATTTTTTTTTTTTTGGGGGGGGGGGAGGGGGGTCAGGTGAGTGTCAGGATACTAGCCTTTGGATCCTGTCGTGGCATTAGAATTGCATTCAATTCAATTATAATCATATTTTCAACAATAAAAGTAATTACATAATACAAAGTGATACATTTGTCAATTCTAACTGTTAAAAAATTGAAGGAAGGACATATCATTAAGAAGGTAAGAATGAAACTGGAAGACATTTTTAAATGTTTGTAGTGCCTTCGTGCATTGTTCGACACATGAAAATAGAACAGAATTGATTGCTTGCAAACAAAAAAAAATCAAAAAAATGAACCAAACACCAAACCAAATCAAGCAAAAACCACTAATAGTAGCATCAACAATTTCCCCAAACTCTGCATTTGTCGACCAACATCAAAACACCACCATTGCAATGATTGTGAAGACGACTATCATTAGTGGAGATATTATTGTTTAAGCGTGTCAGAATTTCATTCACATACCTTGCGACCATATTCCTACAAACCACGGCTACTCTGGCACGGTTATTGATTTTAGATAAGAGATAAATAATCTCACGATAATTTCACTATATAATTTTCAATATATACACGCAAATGGGAGAATAAAAAGAGACAAAGAAAGAGTGAATCTTTTTATTGAAGAAAGGAGGAGAAAGGGGACAGAGCAGAGTATGGAGAGTGTATGCAAGCACGGAAAGAGTATTGATTGAGTTTGAAAATTGGAACAATGGGAGGGATAGGGTACGTCGGAGGGGATCTAGAGTGTCACGCAAACTAGAGCGGTATTGATATGATGATGGGGCAAAGCACCACCATCCTTCCCCTCCAAGTCTTGGCACCCATGTCTTAAGGAGCTAGTTATTGACGAGGCTATATGGAATGATTATCAAGGGAAGCGAAGTATAGAGAACAGAAGATCTCAGGCGATCGATGGATGAATGCCTGATGAAAGCAAGTGTTGGGACTCTTGAGTTGACGCTTTGTACCCTCATTGCTCATGCGTACCAAGAGCTTTACATCGTTGCAGACCCGGTCTTTTCTTGCAACTGTTTTCTTCACTATTGTTACTCCGGACCCTTCATCATCAAGCACTTACCAGTATTCCATAAACAAATAAACTCTGATCATCCGTCAGTAGTTTTCTAACATGTCTTCATATTCTCCTGCAAAATGATGCAGACTTTAAAGTTCATCTTAAAAAAAAAAAAACACCTCGTGTTGCTTTTGGCGGAGAAGTCTGAAAACTGATGAGTGAGACTAGACTTCCAGCATTGTCTGGTGTAGACAGGTGGTTGTCTGCAAAAACCAATATCCGGATTTTTAAATGAGCATTTTGCTAAGTGTTCGATCATCTGAATTGGGAGTGTATAAACGGATATTTCCGTGGGTAACATGTGTTGTCGGGATTTGTTTGTTTGTTTAAACCAAGGGCTGTGCATGTTGAAATAATTCCCAACTTAAGTTCCAAAAATCGTCCTCCATTGCATAAGTTCGATCCGCGGAGGTAGAAGAACTCCTAGCAAACCATTCCACAATAAGCACTGAAATGATATCTCAATGTTTAGCTCTGAACAACTCTTCCTATACACAAAGGCAAAGAGATGATCACTCAATAAAACTGCAGTTATTAGTTTGTTTGTTTGTTTGTTTGCCTTTTAGTCACCTTTTAAGATGAAATGTAGCTAATCGTATGATATAAATGTGCGTTTTCCAGATGAGGACACCTATTCTTTAGGTCAACCAAAATTAATCCCACAAAAAACATGAATATTTCGTCAAGTGTTGGAGAAACACAACACAAGTCGTTGTCTCTCAGCACAGGGATGCCAAATTTCACGGTATAGATGTGCACGCCCTGCAGGGCCTATGACTTTATGCAGAAAATACGCTGCAAATGTAACGCAAGGTTCACTCATTCCATCGGAAGCTTTGAGGTCGTGTCCAGTTTTTAGCTACCTTACTCTCTCTAATTCACTAAAAACATATTAACGAGACAAGCGCAACTCTTCGACGAAAAACATTTGCAATATCAACTAGACAGAAACCCTGCATACGATAGCAAAGGCACCAGAAACAGAAGAAGGAAAGGACAGGACAACAAACACAACAAGATTTGATGACGTTATTTGTTTTTTCCATCAATGTTTGAGTATCTACAGTTCAATGAATAGTGCCTCTGGGTTGTAGATATATTGTTAACTTTCCTTTTACTTTAAGATATAGTTACTTATTATAATGACGATGCCCTTATTAACGGCATTACAGTTAATAGTCAAAATGATTTTAATAGCTGAATATGAATAGATTCTGGATGAAATTTAGTTACATATTACGTGTCGAGTGATGCTAGCCCTGCATTTCGTTGACCACTCTTTTCCACTGTTACACATACTTCTTCATCAACCTTGCAAAATATGCATTTCTGTTCTAGACTTTTCTGCTTAATTGCACATAAATTTTACTATAAACTTCATTTGGCACACTACATTATGCATTTCTTCCGAATTGAATGAACAATATGATTACTGTAATGTATGCATTGCATTGATTTTGTTCAGATCACCCTTTTGTGAAATGAAAATGAATGATAATTGAATTGAATTGAACTGATTAGCAGCAATGTCTCGAAACCGGGTAAATTTTCATTCATGAAATTTCTTTTGATTACCTGTCTATAGTATAATTAAAAACAAATTCACATTAAAAAAAAATCATTTATCTCTTATTCATTTGTCAATTGAAATGATATACTTGGGGTTATGCCTCTTTGGCCTCAAGTTATATGTTCGGCAAGAAACTACCCAGCTACTGTTAAAAATCAAAAGAGTAAAGTGAATTAAAAAGTATTACTGTGTATGCCCTACCAGATTCAAAAAGTTTAATCTCAATGTTTGTTCACTTCCTTAAAAACAAAACAAAACAAAACAAAAAAAAAACCTTCCTCATTTCTCTTAGATTTGACAGGCTGTCAATGGATTAACAAACCTTTCGTCACCCTGCCATAGATTGTGTCCTTAGACCAGCTTTCAATGCTAGTATTGGTGTGATATGACCAGTTCGTCTCACCTCCCCTGGATATGACGCACACATCTGACTACATAATTATTTAAATTTTGATTCGATTACGAAACTCGTCCCTTTAACCGACTTTGCCCGAAATTTTACAATCTCTCACCGTGTGACTCTTATATTGAATGAAAGCTGTGAAGTGGAGTAGTAATTCTCATATTTAATCTACATAATCGAGTGGATGGTCACATTGAGCACGGCCGGTATATACGTTGTTGGAAATTAGTTTTTGAAATAACTGAACAACAACAACGACAACGACAACAACAACAACAAGAACAAAGAAACAAACTGACAAACGAGCAACTACGAAACAGACTTTCGCTTACCTGGGGTGACACACGTGCTAGAACAGTCCTTGTATTTGCTGCCTCCCGTGTAGCTAACATCGGAGTACGGCTCACAGAAGCCGCAGGTATCCTCGACCCAGTCGCCGTCACAGAGCCCCCTGCAGTCCAGGCGGTCATCGTTGTGATCCTCCGCTAGGCCGGAATCTCCACCTGATGTGGCAAGCAAAAGGTTGCATATGTTTATTCTAGAAAGAAACTAAATCTCGGGTATGCATTTATGATATTTTCTTGAAATGTATTGTCAATGGTAATGGAAGTAATTGTAACTGAATAAATCATAGTGTTCACATATCCTTTATCATCCATAACACTTCGTTTTATTTTTATTGTCATCAAAACATGTTCAGTTCGAAAAAATGGACGGGAAGAAAATCCAAAAGATCTTCAAGTGGAAATCAATACCAGTCAAAAGTTAGACTGGAAAGAAGGAGTAAGATGTTATAAACACAACCGTAAATAAGAATTGATCAAAACCATATGAAAATTAGGGAAATCATTAAATTGTGTTTTTTCAGTTAAAAAAAAAAAACCGGTTCTTGAACAGTCAATACGAATTTGAAAGTAACTGAGTTGATGCTGCCATCACCTCACAATTTTCCAATGACCATGTACATTTATCTGCACTAAAAATATAAAGCACAATGTTATGTCTGGCTAATTGATTTTAGAAACGATGATCCGTCAGATAATCAGAAATCTGAAATGAAAACCTTCGAATTTCAAGTATTTTGTTCAAAAACCATCTGCAAGTTACAAGTGGGTGGCATCATCAACTCACTCATTTGCATATTCATGTTGACTGTTCAAAAAGTAGTTTGTGCACATCAGCGAAACTTTCAAGCCATTTCATAGCTTCTTTAATCTTTATCCGATATTGATCAAGTATTATCACAGTTGTGCTCATTGAATTTCAACCCTTTCTTATCAGACTAACATTTAACTTGTCTGGAATTTTCCTTTAAGGAGACGAGTACAATGAAGGCGAGGATAATCTTAGAAGGAAAATTGAAAGAAGGAAGAAGAAAAGTCTTATTAACTGTTTTTATCAGAAAGTAGCAGTAATAGCAGCAGTAAATGATGTAGAAATGATATGTATAAAACGATAGTAGCAGTGCCTAAAAAATCAACGAAACGCAGGAACTCACCCACACATTCGCCACAGCGGTCATAGAACGCTGTCGCGTTGCAGGATCCAGAGCAGTCCCACACCTCCACGTAATCGGGAGCCTTTCGGCAGTTCCCACAGCGATCGGCCCCGAAGTCATCGTCTCTGTATGTTCGGCCGCCCACGCACTCGAAACAGTAGTTGATGTAGGCCGACCCGCCACATTCACCTGCGCAATCGTACTCGGCATCGCCCAGACAGACGCCGGCACAGTCTTCCTCGGCGTCGCCGTTACATTCGCCGGCACAGTCGATTATACCCTTGCACTCCTCTACAAGGAGAAACGGGGGGGGGGGGGGGGGGGGGGAGGGGGGGGGGGGGGGGGGGGGGGGTGGACAGACAAAATATACATGTATAAGTGGGGAGTGAGAGCAGGCTGGTATGACTTAATGATATAGAGATAGCTGAAATGATACGTGTAAACTCTTTCAATTTGCTGCAAACGATCACCTAGCAGACTGTGATGCGGTCGTTTTCACACAGCGACAGAGACGAAGTTTTCTTGAGGCCATATCGCAGTGAAATGACCCTACACAGATTTCGAATGAATATAACAGCGTAGATGATGTTAATAGGGCATTAGATACTAAGTGTATTTAAGTTCATACTGTGAGTGACACAACCAATAGCTTAGAGAGAACACTATTAACAGAATAGATATGGATCCCTGCAATGTCGTGCAGCAAAGTAAATGTGAACGATTGCAAACACACACTCATAATAAAAACAAAACAACAAAGAGATTGGTTGGTAGCTGAAATTGAGAGAATTCATGAATGTTCTGAGGGTTGGGGGGGGGGAAGGCTTGGAAGAAAGTAAATCCGAATAATTCCATATAGGGCTGATGGTCTGCAGAATCAGTCAATTGGTGACTTATGAAATTGATAAATGATAATATGCATTTCTCATAGAAATGATGATTCCGATGTTTAAAGCACAGATTGTGATAATGATTTATATGAACACGGAATATGCATGAGATATGTAATGACATGCACATAGGGTGACTGGCTACTTATTTTGCATTTCGGGTGACAGAGATGCTAAAGACTGTAATGTAAATGTGTCTTGGTTGTCATTTCTTTGAGATGCATCATCGCTTTTAGTTTTTAAATCAAGACACGATGTCACGACCATGTTGCTAAATCACCTAAACACAGCAGATTCTGTATATCATGTTATTGACAGTGAATATAATGAATATCAAGGAAGTGTTACTTACTGTAATTCTCATAATATGGTATTTTCTTGCATGTTTTGATGAGGGAATTATTTATATTATAATCATGATATAGTGATATTAGGCAGGCTCTCGGGATGGGAAAGGCGTAACTGTATTGATCGGACGATTCACCAAGCCTATTTATATTCTTCTTTCTTCGGACGTTGCTTTTAATTTCGAGATTATAGTGCCCAGTGCTTGAATGAATAAAAGGGGAAAGGCACTTCTGAGAAGCAATTTACGTGTAAAAAGTGTAGAGTTTCAACCAATTAGGGCTTTGTTGCATTGAAAATATAAATAAATTATTCAAGTGAACTGCGTCTTGACTTACCGACAACCTCATTTGTGACAGCCTGTACCAATTCGGTGCACAGCTCTTGTTTGCCGTCAAATCCGATGAACTCGAAAATTTCGTCGACATCTATGTCATCGCCGGCGATGTCGATAATAACATCGATCGTTTTCTCACATCTGTTGACGTTCTCTAAGATTTCGACCATGCTTTCGTACATTGTCTCGAGCCACTCGTCGACGGCGTCGTCTTCAGCAGCATTGACCATGCCCTGGCATATCCTCGTCAAACTTCCCTCGCCTGTCAGCACTCCAAAGATGGAGTCGAGGATATCAAGGGTATCGGTGGTTATAAATTGCGGGGCATCTGCCGTCTCAGCGTACTCCTCGGGCAACGAGGACCAAGAAATGTCTTGTCCATACTCCCACCACCACTCCATGGAATCAAGGAAATCACGAACTTGATCAATTTCAGAGCAGAAGTCAAGGCCGTACTTATCAAGTATGTACTCCATGATCTCTACGAAGAGAAGTTTCGGATACTCAAGGACACTCATCCCAGATGTCAGTATATCTTTGACTGTGCTCCCTACTGCTCTACATATGCCCTCCGGATCTGGATCCTCAAAATCTTCAATATCAAGATCCAAGCCAAGGACATCGAGAACGTGCGATATCATTTCTTCATCGTCAAAGGGTCGGAGTGAACTTGGGTAATCCGGCCCATAGAAAGCTGGCACCATACCTTCTTCGCAGTGTTCAACCCATTCAACCCCTTCCATATCTGAAGTGAAAGCATTGCAAATAGCTTCCATTTTCCGACCCGAACCAGACACGCGGATTACATACTCGGACATGGCATCACACCAGATTGTTGCCGCACTAATGAGGCTGTCTGCATTGTACATCTTGGCAGCAAGTTTGGTGGCAGTGCTGAAAGACACGAGAGGAGCTATCATTCCCGACTCCGCACCAGCCTGCTCAGCGATGTACTGCCACAAATCGTCTCTCTCGCTGTAACTACTGAAATCAGGCAGGCTAATGGGATCCACATCGATATCATCTGCACTGAATGTATCGTATAAAAAGTTACATAGGGCATTTGTCGTAGAATAACCGGTATAGGCCTCGAGGGGTTCGGCTAAGACATTGTCGACTAGATGGTTGACGAATGCTCTACAGTCGCTCTTTGTGTTGGTCAATTTGATTATCTCGTCAGTAACTGATTCCAGTTTTGTTATGAGCTCCTCCTCCATCGACTCATCGACTCCCAAGAAAATCATGTCTGTGCACATTTCTTGTTCGTTGTTATACCCACCAAGGTGTTGGTAAATCTGAGAGAGGGCATTCTCCAATGACGACTTTTCCGGCAGTTGGTAGTTCCAGTAGGAGCTGGAAATATCCCAGGAGTATGACGGCGACGATGACCAACTCGAGGACCAAGAAGTAGGCCAAATATGCCTCCAATCAGCATATTGCCAGCATGCCGAGGAGTACAACCATCCGCCACCGTAATACACCAATCCAGCTATCATATCCCTTACTTTATTATGGAGCCCATCGGTGTCGAGATTGGTCAAATTTGCTGCCGACGCGCACAACTCGTAAGGTCCTTCGGTGTCCAGACCTACAGATCCTGCTACTGCTTCGGGGATACCATCAAAGAAAATTTCCTCCATATAGGCGTCCCAGTCTCCCCAATCGTCCCAGTCGTCCCAGTCATCTTCTCCTGTTGCGTCATAACACAGCCGGAGAAAAGACAAATACTCCTCATTCTGCACAGCTTCACACATGCTCGTGCCTGTCTCGTCGAAGAAGACCTCTGGCACCGTGTCGCACAAGACTAGAAATCCATCCCGAAATGAATCGGCTTGGTAAATTCGGCCTATGATTTGGATCCAGATATCTAAGGGAGCAGCGAAAGCGAGATCATCAATGAATTTCCATTCACTGTCGCCGTAAGATGACCACCATGACGACCAGGAAAATGATTCCGAGAAAGTTGATGGAAAATTGATGGACCAGTCAGTTCCCGTCGTGAAAGCACTTGAAACACCAGCGCAAATGTCAGAGGCGTTTAAGCGGGCAAAGCTCATAACGGCATTGATCAGGTCTGGTTCTTCATCCTCAATAGCTGTCAGCATGTCATCGCAGTATGAGCTGGATGTTACTATATTTATCATGTTAGATTTGATCGTTTCTACTATCTCGTCAATACTGCTACGATCACCTCCCTTTTCTTCACCGGCTGCTGAAACTACAGCAGAACAGAAATCATCTGGTGTGTCGTAATCACCAAGAACTCTAGAGATAACAAGCATCACCTCAAAACTATCGAAATGGGGAAATTCAAAACCACTGGAACCCCAACCGCTGCTCCAACTGTCACTCCAGCTGTCACTTGAAAAACTTGGGTCCCAGCTGTCGCTGCTGCTTGAAGAACTTGAGATCGAGCTATAGCTGCTCCAAGAACTTGACTTCCAGCTGTCGCTGCTGCTTGAAAAACTTGGGTCCCAGCTGTCGCTGCTGCTTGAAGAACTTGAGATCGAGAGCTATAGCTGCTCCAAGAACTTGACTTCGAGCTGTCGCTGCTGCTTGAAGAACTTGGGTTCGAGCTGTCACTGCTGCTTGAAGAACTTGAGATCGAGCTGTCGCTGCTGCTTGAAGAACTTGAGATCGAGCTGTCGCTGCTGCTTGAAGAACTTGAGATCGAGCTGTCGCTGCTGCTTGAAGAACTTGAGATCGAGCTGTCGCTGCTGCTTGAAGAACTTGAGATCGAGCTGTCGCTGCTGCTTGAAGAACTTGAGATCGAGCTGTCGCTGCTGCTTGAAGAACTTGAGATCGAGCTGTCGCTGCTGCTTGAAGAACTTGAGATCGAGCTGTCGCTGCTGCTTGAAGAACTTGAGTCCCAGCTGTCGCTGCTGCTTGAAGAACTTGAGATCGAGCTATAGCTGCTGCTTGAAGAACTTGGGTTCCAGCTGTCGCTGCTGCTAGATCTACTTGAAGAACTTGGGTTCCAGCTAAAGCTGCCGCTTGAAAAACTTGCAGAAAACCAACTAGATGTAGAGTTCCATTCCGGAGCTCTGCAGCCATTAACACCTTCGGAAACCAACATGGTCGCAATTGCCTGAGCATATCTGTCGACGATATCGCTCACAGAACTGGAATCGTACTGCATAGTGCCGGTTATCCCGCGACACAGCGAAGCATGACTGTTCGGAAATAGGGATGTAATCGTTTCGTCAATGAATTGGCCGACTACATCTTCGAAGCCTTCGCCTTCTTCATCGCCCCACCACCAGTCAGACGATCCCCACCACCAGTCACTCGACCCCCACCACTGATCAGATGATAGGAACCACCATTCAGACCATCCTCCGTAATGATCGGAAGTGTCCGACCACCAGTCAGATGACCACGACCAAGACGACCACCATGTGTATGATGAGTAATAGTAACTACTTTCTCCGCTGTAATACGAATCATCATCACCCCCTTCAACCAGAGACATTATCTCGCCACACAGTTCATCGAAGTCAGCATTGTCCGGTTCGTTGACCAGAGTGTCGCACACGAATGACTGCATGTCCTCACCCAGCAACTCAAGAATCAAGTCGTCGAAATTGTCGCACACGGTTTGGATAGCTTCGGGAACGGTGTCGGCGTTGAGTATCTGTCCTAAAATGTCCAACATCTCTCTGATATCAAATGGGAGCTCACCATATGAAGAATATGAATCATAGGAACACGAACTCCACCACCATGACCAAGAGGACCCCCATCCCCAGGACGACGAAAATCCCCATTCTGACGACCAGTGCCAAAAAGAGGGCCATTCAAAGCTCGACGGCCATTCCCAGCTCGACGGGAAGAAGGAAAAGTCCCACGAAAACGACGGCCAGGTCGACGGAAACTCGAAACTCGAAGGGAAGTCGAAGTTGGATGGAAAGTCGAAGTTGGAGGGAAAGTCGAAGGCTTCTGCCATGCCTATTCCCATCACGAGGAACAGCAGGAGTAGCCCGCAGCGCACTCCAGGAGCCATTTTGGCGTTTCTACATCCGCTTAAAACAAGCTAGATGGAATATGATAGTAGTTCCTACTATAATGCTGTAGTTTAACGGCACTCGATGATAACATTCTACAGACGTCGACCAATTTCGCCGACTTCTGTTAGAATGGCGTACAGTGATAAGCTCCGTAAAGCACTTGGACCAGATCGATATTGGTACCTTGGTACGAAAGTCTTTGAGTGCTTGGTGCGCATACCCCGTAGAGCCTTAGTCCGTATTGATTAGAAGACCGAAAATCGATATGTTTCAAGACTGTTTCTTAGGTTCCTATAGGTGACGAGAACAGCACAGTGAGAGTTAAAGAATAAAAGAAGCTCACCCTCTTTTATTCTCTTTCTCACTCCATCTCTCTTTCTTTCACGTAATCTGCAGTCTGTCTGAGTTGGTGGAGAGTTCTGTAGCGCGGCATACATGATTATGTAGACACATGCGTGTGTATTAAACAAAAATCAAAACATCCCTTCAGTTTGATTCAACCCATTCAATTCATTTCGATTTGGCATTTACTTTCATTCAACAAGATTTACAACAAAGTACAAAGCATACATTACACAAATATTGTTTAATCATTTCTTAAGAAATTATAAGGACCATCAAGTGTGTAATAAACTGCTTATGCAATAACTTCTCCCAAGCACCCAAGACAACACAGACTTCCCAAAACAAACGAGGAACATATAATCAGGAACAAAAATACTCTACTATAGTATCATCTAAGCACACAGAGAGCTAAGAGCAGTGTCCAGAACAAGAAACTTTCTGTTCTGCCCTTGCCAATTCAAAATTATATTGTACATGTTCTTATTTGTACTCGTGTACGTCTATTATCACGTAATATCTACCTACCTGTGTATCTCTCTCTATGATATGTAAAATATGAATAGCCATGTGTCTTTTTGGGAGCTTCAAAAGTTTGGCAAATCAAAGGCATTTTTCTCAAAACATCTCAACAAGAGTGCATGACGTAGTAGTTCCCACTTTTTATTTCCAGCATCGCGGTGTGCACAATTTTAGCACACGATAGCAGTAATGGGTAACAGCGCCATCTAGCGTATGGGAGCGGTCAGTCAATGCGCAAGCTTATTCATCACCCGTCGTTGACTCCTGTATTTTCATGGCTTGTTGCTCACACCACACACTACCCTTGTATGATAGCAATTGCTCAATAAAGCAGCAACTCACTAACTAACCACAGATGAACGAGTTTATTTGAAATCGTTGGAATTTGGTTGCAGAAATGAAAATGTATGTTCTAATTAAGACATTAGAGCAAAAGTGGAAAATTTTGCTCGAGTAAAGTTTCGCGCTCAACCAGGTAAGATAAACTTCGCATGTTTTCAATTCCGCAGAATCAAAGGAGTAAATGGAAGTACACACGAGTAATAAGGGGCAAACTATTCCGGTGTTAGTTTCATGCCACGCAAAATGGGGATTTTTTTTTTTTTTGCTTTACTGATGATGACTGGAAAGGTTATTATGACGCAGATGATAATAAGTTATGAAGTGGAGCAACACATATACCGAGGTAAAATCGCAAAATTTCTTCTCTTTCTTAGAATCCTGTGGCATTTTGATATCTGTAAAGGGTGGATTCTTTAAAGTAGAAGAAGGTTTGAAAAGAGTGTGGGTCGGGTGAGAAATTGTGAGAAAAATCGAGGTGCGTTGTTTTTATATTTACTGTTTAATCCTGGCGGATTTTCTCCATGTCCATTCTCATTTGCACGTTTTGTAACGATTACGCTATGTCTGTAATATTTACAAAGACGTACCTCTTTTAGAGTGTTGAATGACTGTCTGATTTGGATTCTTTTTTCTTCTTTTCGGCTAGATTGTTCACACTGCATGCACAATCGGAGAATATTGTTAGTAGAAGTTGTGACTTTGCAGGGTTTTTTTCAGGAAAAAGGTGTATATTTTTTAATGTGTCATTTTCACCAAATCATCCGCAAAAGTTGGTGGTGAATTTTGAATGTGTTAGTGTAGGTTCGTGCACAACATCACTATGCAAGCTGAGCACATAAACAATATGATATTATAATCAACATGATGTAGAACTGCGCCTTTTAATTAGTAACGATACCACTTCCAACCTAACAACACTTGATTATTTTCTTTTGTCATGTTACTACCAAGAGTATAATTGTGGTCATTATTACCTTGCTCATTACGTTATTATCATTACTCTATCGAAAGTCATCTTATTATCATTATAGTTGCTATCATCATTAGTATTAGGGTTAGGAATAGCATCATGTATATTCCTACTAAATACCATACCTTGATTTGCACACGATGACGACACAAACATAAGGCCTACTCCATAATCGCTTCCGTTCTTACTGCGATATGATTGGCAGCGCCAAATGGTCGTCATCGCATTTAGACTATGTCGCAAAGTTACTGATTATGGGGCGTCGCTTTACTTGTTCCTATCTGCATGCAGTTGATTTGAAATAGAAGAAGAAGGGAGAAAAGAAACATTCTGGATATCTTGTTTAAAGGAGGCGCAATGCCCCAAACCCTCACTTTGTGTTATTTTGTAGTGTTCCATCTTTTCTGGCCACATTGAGTAACTCTAGTTGACCTCATAAACCCTAAATGCGACATGAATAAGAAATGCATCCGTAAAGTCCCATTGTTTATTATTTTTTTGTTTCCACTTCGCAGAAATAGTAAGAATATAATTCTGCAAGAGCTTACATCCTCCAGTCATTCAGCCGATGTGCCTTCTTGAAATGGCTTCGTTGAACTATTTGTTTGCAAACCAATCATTGGCCTGCAGATTTTTTTTTTCAACGTTAGAAACACGGTTCAGTCGCAACATGAACTAAAAATGGCGACAGCTATCATAATAGGTGACTTGCGTGGTATATACACGCTTCGAACATGCAGACTCGGGTATGTCGTGTAAACTGGTCTATGCACGTAAATCAAGGGGGCACTGGGCGGTCTGTAGACTTGGCACGCAGTAGAATGTTGTTTTGCTGGCCAGGGGTTTGCTTTCCTGACCTGTGCCTGACCTTCACGAATGTTCCGTATCGCATCTATGATTCATGATCAATGTGCATGGCGAAGGTTAGCGAGAAAGAAGAAACCCCATCCCGTGCGCCCCCCCCCCCTTCTCTCCCCACTCCACTCCCCCGTCCCATCGTGTGGTCCCCTAGCTTGGAACATTCGGACCGACCATGTCCTATCAATTTCGCAGAGATCGCAGATAAGACATTCATGTTTCTTTCGCTGACTCCCGTAAGTCCCCAGTGACAAGTTTTTAAAAGTTTTTCATTTGGGGCGCATCGTGGGCCGCTGCACCTCAGTGCAAATTAGTAGACACAGGCAATCGGGCAGTGTAAATGGCGATCTTTCCGCGACCGATTTCAGCGATCTGTGACGGCTGGGGTGTATCACCGTGTGTGATGGGGTAACCGTCAGGGTGTGTGACGAGTATACTGGCAGGGGGTGTGACGACGGACTCTTCTACCGCCTCCCGTGCACTTTGCTATGGTTGGGTCATAGTGGAAGTTATCTACACCTGGCATCCTAGACTAGTTTTTATGCACAGGGTTGCAACTGTACAGGTGCAGACGGAATCATATTCCCTTTGCCACTTTTATTCGATCGCCTTAACTCGTGGGGGAAAAAGAAAAAAAAAGCTTGTCTCTTGTGACGTGGGATAAAACGGGCAATTTACTGATTCGCAAATTGGATCTAGAGAGTGACAGAAACTATCGTTTTCATCTTGAGATCCAAAGTTGGCATTAATACACATGAGTAGAATCACACAAACAGAATTGTCATGGATGTGATTAAATTCGAAATTGATAACCTAGACAAATTTGCGGCTTTTTGAAAATTTTCACATTTCTTTTTCACAATTCGGTGACATTAGTTCATATGCTCTAAATGGGACAACTCTTCACTAAACTGTAAACGAATTATACACTGAATTTCCATGGGTCAGACGGTGATAGTTCATATTGGTAACCAGACATACCACGATATCATCTTTATGGGGAATAGCAATATTATGTTGGAAACATCGAGTAATTTTATTTATTTATCTGGTTTTTATTTATTTATTTATTTAGTTATTTAGTTATTTTTTTTTTTGGGGGGGGCAGGGAGTTTCGAGTGCGCCCAATATCTCACAGTCAGACATACTAGCAGGCATTAACATTTTTGATGTTATTATGTGCTGTGCATTTTATGCTTTTTCGATGCTGTGTAAAGGAGACATAAAAGAATTGAGAATCACATTGGTTAGTTCAACAAAGATGTCGTAATTACGTATTGTATAAGATATGATTTTCTGGCAAAAAAATACACAATATTGAAATAATTATGTTTAGAAATGTATTTCAAGATGAGAACGGTTTAATTCCCTATGATGGTTATATTTGTTTTTGATGATGTGTGTTTTACTTGTTTAGTGTTATTCTGTTAGCTCAATGCATTTCTTCCTGTGTTTCTTTAGCATTTTCAAGTAACAATGTGTAAATCGAACGTTTTGACAAATCAACACGGAAGTGTTTCTTTACGGGGCACACGTATGTGTTTATGTTTGTGTTACATGTGAGATACAGAGATCCGCATCTTAAAGGGGAATTCCGGACCACTTCAAGGGTTAGTCTGAAAAAAAAACAGTAAAATTTCCAAGCACTGCAATGAAAATTTGATCAAAATCTAATGAAAATTTAAGGCAGCAATAAAAGTTTATAAGTTTTGCTAAGTTTCACGAAGCAGTTCTCGAATAGTCAATATATGAATATGCAAATGCTGAAATAATGCTGTCCTCCTCTCACAAGTTGCAATATAATTTGTAAATGGAATTTAAATTCTTTTTATAGTTTTGCGTTCAAATACAATCATGATCCAGTCTCAAGTCCTGATACATCTGACTGATCATTGTTTTGAAGTTATTCAACCAGGAATATTAATATGTTGAACACTTTTACGACAGAAAAATTGAATTGTCATATTTTTTGATGGGTACATGATCAAAAGAAAATTGTGAGGTGATGACACTATGACCTCATTTACATTACCTATATGTCAGCTGTTCAAGGACTGTTCCTTGAAATTTAAAGTTAATCTTTAAAGGATTGGGCTTTTAACTTTTTGCAAGGTACCAAGAAACCACTTATGAAATGGTACAGAGCATAACATTCTAAGCGGAATTCAAAGTTTATTAGATGAAAATTGGTTTTGAAATGATTGAGACGTCCAAAAACAACGTAAAACAAAGCGATCCTATAATGAAAGGTGGGTCCCACCTTTTGTTAGGATTGCGCTGTTTTGGATATCTCAGCCATTTCAAACCCAATTTTCATCAAATAAACGTTGAATCCCTCTTTGAATTACATGCTCTTTCTTATTTCATAAGAGGTTTTTCATTATCTCACGAAAGAGTGTTGGAAACCTGAAGTTAGGTCTTGACTAAAACTATACAATCCCTTTAATCTATTGAATATGGCCAGAAAGCAGTCTTAAACAAGGATTGATATAGATAACACCAAAGAGCCGTATGCATCCTTTGTTGATTTAATTTTGCAGACAGTCGAAGGTTAATCCTCTTCTGGTATAGTTAAACAAACATTTTTTTCGAATAAAAAAAAACTGACTGCTTTGATACAATCAGTGGTAAGGATGCATGGTCTCTAATAGGTTTCGCAGTTCATTGTAACCGTCTGGCGTTCTTCATGTACTGTATACTGTTTACATGCGTATGCCTTTTTCGGGAGTACGTTAATAGGAGGGCAGCGGAGTATGAATTCTCGTCCCGTTTCTCGCTCGGGCACCCGAGCGTCGTATGCAAAACAATTTAAGTTTCCAGTTCAGTGTTACGTCCGCCCTTGATTCACTTCGTTGTGGTGATATTGAAGAGTCAGTTGGCACTCCTTCCATCGTGTAATGGTAGAAGAAAATATCGGACAATTTATTCTAGTCTTCCGCTTGATATCACTCACACCAGTATAGACTGGTGCAGTTTTAATCAGTTACGGTGCACTCGATTTTTAGTTTATTCAAAATTTCTTTGTATTTATCTCGTTTGCTGAGGAAATATAAATGATGCACGTTATACAGGGTGGGTAATTTTACTAACGCCCGACCAAGTTTGTGCACTAGTTGTTTTATTAAATACATATAGTGAATATGATCCGATTTACACGGAAGCCACGTTCGATGTTTTTCAAGCCAGCACCGGCTCCAAGCTAATGAAACCGCACATATTAACAATATTGTAATGCATTTTTGATACACAGGCAATGCAACTGATCGCAGACAAGCGGTCGGTAATGCTTGTCATCGATATACTAATAACCGGTGAAAAGTAATCGGCTGAGAATGATGAGGGCGTTAAGTTGTCACTAAACCCATAGGCCTAAATTCACGAAGGTGGTACAAATGAAACCATGATTTAAGCCATGGGACAAAAACCATGGAACGCCAAGTGACGCACGGAATATTTCGTTACGAAATTGGTCATTTCGTCGACTAAATGACCGTTTCGTTAACGAAATTATCATTTCGTGGACGAAATGTTCATTTAGTTGCAAAATGTTGTCATTTCGTTACAAAATAATCATTTCATTTACGAAATGACTGATTTCGTAACGAAATATTCCATGCGACACTTGGCGCTCCATGGTTTTTGTCTATGGTTTAAACCACGGTCTCATTTGTACCACCTTCGTGAATTCGGGCCATAGTGTTCGAGACATTAAAGCCCTTCTCATTCTCAACAGACGGGTTGGTCTTTTGGAAACATAAAAGAAAGACTGGACACGTGCATAGCTCTCAACCAATCATTTTAGTAGGATTCACATAACTATTTTATACTTATAGTGCAAACTTAAATCTCGCTCTCAGACACACACGCAAAATGTGTGACGTCACATGCAAACAAGCACAACACATGCACAACCAACCGAATAGAAAACATGCCCAACACAAACAACCAATATACACAGACACACGGACGTACACCTATGTACGCACATACGCATACGTACAAGCATAAACAAGACTCACAATCGCTGCTAAATCAGTGATAGTGTACAGGTCAAACGTCTGTCTGTAGAGATAGCTATTTTAATGAAGGGAACAAAGTCGTTTCCTTCTTTGCAAATTGAAAGTCAAAACCGAGCTGTCGGAAGTCCTGGCCCTGTATTCGCGTTCTCAGGGGAATAAGATAAGAATTAAAAGCAAAGCAAAACAAACACAAAACAATGTAAGACTGAGGTAATGTGAAATGCATCCGTGGCGAATGAACGACTAAAAATTATAATTTTTCGTATATCATTTTGCAAGGGTAGCATTTATCTAGTATTACCTATATGTAGTTGCATGGTTCCTATCGTCCTTTCTGTCTATCTCTTCACAAACAAACGCACACACCCACACCACACACACACGCACACACACACACATACACACACACGCACACACACACACATACACACACACGCACACACAACTGTTACAGTCGTTAATTCGTCTACGTTATTGCCAGAGTGAAGGTGTATGGAAGTGTGAGGATATGTGTATGGAGAACGTACACTGTATAAACTTTTTAATGCCACCATAGGTGGGAAATTAACTTTTATCCAATCTCTCTACTGCACTGCGCTCTCACTGAACACTAAAAAACGAATAGAGGAACAAGACTAGCAAAAACGTATTCAGAAGAATATTCCATAAACCTTTGGAGCCATTTTATTTGCCAACAATTAATGCTTTGTATAAACAAGCACGAAGAAAAAAAAAACACGAAAGAATAAAATGGAAATATTTTCTTTGACAATCACAAGACAAAGTATAACTTACAAAAACGGTGTTGATTGAAGCTATGGATGAAACAAACAAACAGAAAAAAAAATCAGTATATCTCGGAGCAATGTCGAAGCTGTTTGCGATATATATATCATACAATCGTGATAAAGAGTTAAGTCAAACATGAGCCTTTTAAGGCCAAACTACAGGACAAGACTAAACGGTACGGATAAAAGGGTCATACCCCGCGTTCAATGCTCAGTGTATAAACAAAGACAGGAAATCCCTATTTCACTCGTATAAAAGGTCAATCAGTTTATCATTACTACGAAAAATTCACCAAACGCTGCACGCCAAACATTACCGGCTCATACGAGTAATGCACAACGTAGCTTGCACAACAGGTGTGACAAACACAAACAAATTATCCTTCGGTATACTGTATTTCCCGTGCTGCACCGATGCACAGAAGCTGTTGTACTTGAAACCAAGTTACAAAACGCTGTTTTTAACAGCAGTAAAAACTTTGGACAAAATCCACTCAAATCACTCTTACTGTGTGTTCCTCATGCACCAGACAATGCCAGAATGACTCTCGGGCATGAACCACTTCTTTTTTGTTTAATGTCAATTTTGGAATTTTAGAACAAAAAATATGAAAAGCGATGCGTTAAACTTCAAAATGTTAAATATCTCTCTTTCCTCTTTCTTATCATCTAAGACTGAAAAGGTAGAGAACATCACTTATACATTACATGATAAGAATACTCCACGAAATATTGATTATGAAGGAAACATTGATTATTGGTCGGACATCATAAAGGCCCAAGCGGCCATACCAAGAAACGTATACACCAACTCTTCCCACAAGTTCATATAATCTTTACACAAAAAAAAGTTATAAAATCAACGTGATACATAATGTATTGGTCATTATCGTTATCATGATATTGACCATCTCGATCAATGGTCAGCGGAGTGATTTAACAAGTCAAATTTCGACGGAAACTCCACGAGGGGTCAAACTAGTGCAAAGAGAGCTTCGGGAGTCAACGTGTAGTCCAACACGGTTTATCAAGACTTTTGGTGTTGGCAGCTGCAAACAGACACAGTATTACAAAGAAGAGGACGACCGTAGTATTATTATCGGCAGCCGATGCGATGAAAACGATTTTAAAAAAGTATTATTTTTATTTTCGCGGGGTGTATCACGGGCAGGCGGGCGAAATGAAGAGGCTCACAGCTTGCTAATAATCATGCGAGCCGGAAATATCCGTGACAATTTGAATACCATTGAGAAACTGACGCGCTTGTTGGCATCTTGGCCGTTTGATATAGTGTTTGAAAGACAACAAGAATCATGCGCCACACCCGTGATTGACTGACACACCCTCACCTCCCCCTCCCCCATATCCCCCACCTATTTTCATGGTGGTATAGGCCCAAGTGGTTTGGGCCCCTCAATCAAAGTGCGTTCCCCTTCACATCTTCCATAGACGCGTCTTCTTGTTTGGGCAGTGTATGATGGGGGATTACAAGGTATCGTCTAAAGTGTGCATTTCCGCTCATTTTATACCAATAATTGGTCAATGAGATGCAACTATGCGTGATTTTCACCACATTATTCATTCACTAATCCCGACTCCCGAGAATATCAGAAAATAACAATGATTACTTGTATTCGCAGTATTCGACGAGACACATTACTCGCCGTGGATGAGCGGAAAGTATTCTGCTCTCCGAGTTACATATTCACAGACACCACTTAAAAAGAATTTCGTTTAAAATGTCCACTTTCCAGTAAAACGCATTGATTAAAAAAAGATGATAAATTAAATCGTTCCAACGACATTTCTCAATAATCACAGGATATAACCAACAGACCGGACACACTTTATAACAACGATCTTTAACGCTTCACTACCGGGAAACTTGGAATAACGTTTAGAGGTCTTTTGCCTATTTCATGACGTTCGACTTTATAAGCCACAAAAAGAGAATGATAAAACAATGATTTAACTGTACCAAGCTTGACAAAGGCAAATCATGCGTGTGTGAACGAGGTTACTCCAGAGCTTGAAGCTGTACAGACACAACCCACGGCAAACTTGAATTTCATATCAATACACAAAACACACTTTATAGTTTTCTCTTCCCTTCGTTCACCTGTTCAACATTTGTTTTATAACTACATCACAGAGATTACTTCTAAACAGTCAAAATTTGATAAAAGATGAGAAGTAAGGAGCAGAGGTTTCAAGGTTGACCATTTCATTTTCCTAAATCCGTTCTATTTCTCTACCATGACTCAGCTGCAAATATTGAAGAACAACAAACAGCGCCCTCGCAGGACCGAACAAGAAGAAGAAGAAGAAGAAGAAAAAAAAGAATAATGACACGTGCTTGCATAAAGGATCTGGGATAATATAGGCCTACTGCTTACTAGCTGACGATGTAACAGAAACGTGTATCACTTATACTTTTTTTTTCAATTAGCTGAGAGCAATTAAAGAAATTTTCAAATTCAGTGGAGAAAGAAGAAAGAGTAGATATGGATCTACTCTGCATGTGTGAATAGTCATTACATGAAAATTGATCAGTGTAGACTGTCACATACACGAGCATCATCATACTATTTTCATAAGATTTTACCATGGCTTGACCATTCCTTAATATCATGTGGGTGAGTGTGTGTGTGTGTGTGTGTGTGTGTGTGTGTGTGTGTGTAATTACGTCAAGGAGAACGGCATCACGGGTTTAGCTACTGTATATGGAAGTAGCTGCTATGCTATTGAAACATTATACACTCCCGCATGTAAAGGTAAAAAACAAAACAAAAACGATAGTAATAACCGCCTACAATAAGTTTATGTAAATTGTCTTGCCGACCAATGAAATGACAGTGAAACTTCAAAAAGATGGTAGGAAAGTAATGATGCTCGATAAAAGATAATTATTAAGATCTTTTTAACCGTAGTTTGGCAAAAATGATTAAAAAAGATAGTGACTTTTTCTCTCTCTCTAAAAGCGTTGTTAAACTTTGATTGAAAAAGTTGGTCCTGTATTTCGCAGTTTATACGCAGTGTTTCTCACAGACTTAAAGATATATCATAAGTTCGCATTTCTTTTTTTGTCATACAAAGCCACCCACTTGCAAGACGGGGTGAGGAAAAGGGGTCGGGTGGGTGAATAAAAGGGAGCAATGAACACCTTAATGACCTATTCTCCTTGCTGTTTGTGACGATGAAAATATCTAGAGAAGTGAGATAATGATGCGACGATGCACTGCGAAGATGAGGATTTCAACAAAAGGGGCGTGACCTTAGTGACGATATTCGATACAAACATGCATAGACGAGGGTGACCAGCGGCGCCCCTGAGCACGTCGCTGCGATACTTCGCCGAAGAGCGGCGGGAGAAAAGCCAACATTCCGGCATCTTCTACAAGTGTCTTCATTTGCTGGATGCTTGGCTTCTCAGAGCAAGTAACTGATGATGGTTGGTAAGAATGCATCGAAAGGGAGAGGAGGATGAAGAAGATTAAGAAGAAGAAAAAAGAAAATAAAAGAAAAGGAGAATAATGATAAAAAAAATTAACGTAAGGATGACATGAAATAATAAAGCCTCAAATATTACAGTAAATCAGAGTCCGGGTACTTGTTCTACGATTACAACAGCTGCCTCCATATACATCTCGATACAGGTGCATGTCGGGAGTTTAAGTCACGGATGTCAACGGTGGATTTCGCTGATGATCTTTGATTCTCATCAGTTGAAACTGAGGAAAGGGAGTCCCCTTTTATCCTCTCAAATGTCATGGCGAATGACATCACTCTGCCTGTATGCCTGATGTCAAAAACTTTGGAGGAATCTCATTCCACTATTAACCAGCGCATCAACCCTCGAGGACTAGTGGAAAGTGTCAGATATTGACACGATGAAGCAGGTGCCACAATCTCTTGGGAAAGCAAACAAACGAACGAACAAACAAACAAACAAACAAACTTACTAACTTAGTATACTAACTAATAATAGAATGGTCCTAAAACTAATAAAAACGTAGTGTTGGTGTTTCTATACCCCCTGTTGCAGCATTCTGATGGCAATTTCTGACAGGTCAGAATGAAACGGCGTTGAATCCTGTGGCTGATTGGAACTGCACCACTAGCAGGGGTAATTTGATGGACGTTTCAGAACTATACGAGGGAGCCCAACCACCCGAGACAAAATATGGAGCTGTTTTCCACAGAGGTGATGCAACAAATCACGAGCATAATTATGTTGGTTACTCTTACACATTTTGCATAATTTGGTACATTTTTTCATAGTGTTAATCATGAGAGACAGAGCCAGTGAACTTAAAAAGTCCTTCCCAAAGTGTGCTGGGGCTGGTACAACATGGCAAATTATCAAAGTTGGAAACTTGCCGCCAAGAACCAAGTTTGGTGCCATCCGAACGGACACAGTATAGGACACTTTGATTTTGGCGCTGGTAATTCGAGTAGCTGGTGAAATATAGACCTGCGCGTTATCAATGAGCATCATGCACGCACTCCCTCAAAGGCTCTAACAATCATTTTACATTCTTCTGACTAGAACCATGTAATAATCCCGTCTCATAAACCCACTCACACACATGCTCAGGTCTTCGGGAATTCATGTTTACAGACATCCATGAAAGTTACGTCGTTACATTCACTAATAGTCTTCAAATCTGATACTCTCACTGTGGCAAGGTTTCTTGGACCTTCAACATGCTCCACTAAAAGCTCTGGAAGTAAACTGAAATACAGGAGCGGAAAAGGAAGAAACACAACGGACACACACGAAAATACATTTCTGTGGACAGGCCCTCCTCGTGAGGGGATACAACGGCAAACACAGCATGGTAAGCATTTTGCTTTGTCCCCCTGTTATAACTTTGACCAGGTTGTAGCTTGAAAATGTGAACGGGAAAAGTGTCAGCTGCTATATAGTACACGGGGAAGAGGGATGACGGGTATTTTGTCTTATCTCCTATACACAAAAAGTACAACTATTTCAGATAATAGTATATAACTACAGATTGTAATGATACACCAACATAAACAACAGGTATGGACTGTTTGCATGCAAATCAACAAACAAAACAAGACTATGGTATTGACATACATATACTCAGCTACTAGAATGGAATCCACTTTATAATATTGGTAACCCCTTTCACCTTCTTAAAAAGTTCCTTGGAAAAATAACTCATAACATAGACTGAAATAGTTAAACAGGTATGCTGCAGGTCTGATAAATAATAACACCGATTTCTGGCAACATCTTTATCAAAATCAATGAAATAAAACATACATTTCCATAAGAATACTGTGGTATAAATATATAGCCATGTATATCAATATGCTGACTAGATATTTTATTCGTTCAGACAAATATGAATTGATGGTTGTCGTGGCAACCAAACATAACACAACAGTTTGTTCCAAATTGTGTCAACTAGACTCTACAATCCATTGTAACCACATCTATTTCAGTGACTTTTTGTATAGATATTTCAAGAATAATCAACAAGTGTGCTTTGTGTATTATCTTTTGAAATATGTACATCCATTTGTATTTTTTGCTTCGTAATGCAATCATATACAACACACTCCTACTTGAATTCACACAAACGACAGCATTTCTCCCTGTGCTCATTTCATCACAAGTTTTGTGTCTTTTTTTGTCTTTTCTCCATCATTGTCAGCCACACTTACTCTGCATGATTTGCTCATGTATACAAATACATGCATAGTGCTCTGGTCAACACTTTTGAGCATGAGTTTCTTTTTTTTTTAAATTTGTGTGTATGTGTGGCCTGTCTTGGTCAGTAAATGCACACACACAAACTTTGACAGCTGACCAGATAACAACAGAAGAGGGCGACATGTATGAAGAATATCCAATCTTTTCTATCCATAAAGCATTGAACACTTTGGATCTTGTGGAGATGTTTTGATTAAACCTGAAGTTATCTTCCTTTTTTCACAGTTTAATGAACTGTCAGAGAGAAGTATCCAAGAACTGGTGTTGAAGGTTTATGTGTTGTTGTTTTTTCCTTCTGTCTTTCACTCTATGTGCTTCTGTGTATGATAATATGTTGTCACTGAGGCTTGGGGTGCTATTTACATCTCACCTGGATCCCGCTTTTGAACATCACACAACCAATCATCAAACCGTAGATAGAAAACTACATTTATATATAAATTCCTCCTCTGTAGTTCTACCTACAAATTCACTTTGTACAATATTCACCCAAAACTCGGACACAAATTTCTTCACATCAACAACAAAAAAAGATGCTCTAGTAAAACAATCAATCCCAAGTGAGAAAAAAGTAGTAACATTTATCCTAATGTAAATTGGTTCCACTACATTTGTGTAAACTTAATTCTAGTCTTACCTACACTTCTAAAGAGAGCTTAAAAAAACAGAAAACTTATGGGAATCATCTATGAGGTTTTCTCACCACCTTGAATAAAACCTAGTAAAAAGTATACATATCAAAGACTGATCATGACAAAACAAGCAAACCTTGACCATCCCATCCCGCAAATCATCTCACAATAGTTCTCCTCGATTCAGCATTAAAAAAAAAAAGATAATAAAAAGTGACAAAATAGTGATATTGCACAAGTTAAAGTCTCTCAAAGAGTTGTCGATCTTCCAGCGTTATGCAATCGAGACCAAGAAGCAAAGTGAGAGTACTGCCGGTCAAAAATCGGCCACTGAAGCTATCACAAACTCTCACACTTGAAAAGTACAAAGCTCTACGTTGAAGTTGACCACTAGAAAACAAAAAACCAAGCGATTGATTACAAAGTGCAGCTTAAAACTCTTGTATATAGCATTCAGCAGCATTAAAGCAGAATCATGTGTTTTTCAAACACAAAGGTATCACCAAAATAAAAAAGAAAAAAGAAATACCAGGAACTTCACAATCTTTTCACTCTTCTTCAGTATTGAATAGCAACAACTCCAAGCTATTCCTGACAAGAAAAAACAAAAACAAAAAAACACCTTTATATAACGGCTGTTTTCACACACTAGATGTCCGTTTGATACCGCTACGGACCACCAACAGTTTAATACTTCACTCAGCATAGCGTCACTTACATTCAGTTATAATTTGGACCAGTCGATGGCAGTGCTATCATTATATGAAGATGCCTTACTCATTCACAACGTAATCTGAAATTCGTACATCTCTAGAAACAAATGCTGTACAGTAACTACTTGTCTCTTTTGTTCTACCTTCAGCTGTTCCCTCCGTCACCTCACAGCAGGTTGCATTTAGGCTCGTCAAACATCTTCAGAAAGTCACATACAGTCTCGGTCAAGAGTGATCCAAATGCTAAGACCGACACGTAACACCAAACTTTTAGCTAACTTGAGATTAGTTATGACACTGACAATGGTGTTGAACCCACACAGTACAAGATTTGAGGAGCATGACCCCCGTATTCAGGGTTTTTCACACCAACAATTGGGAAATACATGATATCTCCTGAACCCAATAATTGTGCAACTGCCAGTAATCATGTTTACTTTCTGCCACTCTGACACTCAAAAGCTTCTACTGCTGAGCCAATAAATGGTCCATTATAGTCACCATATCACTTTATACACATGTTAGTTCTTTGTATTACTTCCCCAAAACATTACATCCTTAGGTTTCCACTGGATCCATAATACTCTTAGCAAAACACTTCTAGAAGAGAAGTTTGGACTTCTTTTTTTTTTTCCTTAAAAAATTCCATTCAAGATAACTTTCATGGAATACACTATAGGAAATCCTTGAATCTTTCTCATGTAATTTCATCCTGGCCCACATTTCATTTGACTTTTTTTAAAAAGAATTTATTGATATTCTTTGATCCTTTCTGGCACTTAGTAAAACTCCTAGAACTTCTCTGTTTCTCAAGGAATGATTGGTCACCGATTATTCACCATGGGCAAATACAATGTAATGCCAGTAATGAGTGTAGGCACATTTGAAGTTTATTTCAGTCACATTTTATATGATTTCATCATGCGTTGAAAATCTACTAAAAATACTGAGCCCTGAATTCCACGTTGGACTTCACCAATTTGAAATTGAAGAAACAACAACAAATACTGTGGAAAACTCTTTTTTTTTCTCTTACAAATAATTGTGCTGTTTGTTTCTGTTTCACTTTCACTCAGTTGCAATGTAATTATCAGTATTGGATAGCAGTGGAATGCTAACTTTCATGCTAAGAGTAACACAACTTTTGTGTTTTTGGCATTACAGAGCTCAATTTCAGAAAATTACATTCAAATTATGACAATGTTAGCGTTGATATTGAATGAGCCTATACTACATTTGATATGTGGCTTCTCCGTGTGTTCTGCACTAAAATTTTGTTAACATGTAAGAGATAAGAGTATATTCAGAAGTGTCTGGATCCACAGATTTGTAATCCCACTACATCAGCAAAAATTTCACCCACTGGACTCTTAAAATCTTTTGTGAGAACCACATAACACTAAGACAAAAATATTTTATTCAGCATACATTATTCATTATGAGCAGCATATTAAAAGATAACAGCATAATGTTAAAAGATAAAATTTCAGTTAACTCGAAGCTGCAAGTTGGATGTATGTCCTCAGCATTTGTCATGGAACTCAGATGCAGCAACAACGTACTTTAAATCTCTTGATAAAGGTTTGATTCTCCTTGAATTTATATTTGGCAAAAAAACTCTCAGAGTTCTTTAAGAAGCAGCAATTACTGTGAAGTGAACATGTACACATACATAAACCTGTGGGCCACATGCGTTGATGTGTATTACATCTACAGGTTTGGTATGATAGTGACTTAGATTATGCAGCAAATGTTTTCAATGAAATCTTAGCCTTCCCCTGTGTATTTTGTAGGCTGAAATCTACCCTCTGTACGGCACACGTAACATTTCAGAATAGTCTGAACAATGACAAGGAATATTTCAAGTAAGTATATCATTTCAACTGCCAATACAAAAGAAATAAGAACAATGGTTTAATTAGCATTTCAGTTATCCTTACGCACTTGTAAGCTCCCTCCCCCCAGCTCCTTACAAGCCATGTCAACTGCTTCAGATTGTGAATATTTCATTTCTGTTAATATAATGGTTAGAAAAGACATGGATAGCTGTAACACATATAGTTAACATCCTACAATATAAACCGACTTGCCTGTTTGTGAATGAAGACAGAAACCAGCTGAAGAGATATCATTGTGGGCATTAGAGTGACAATTTGATCACCACTATCCAAGTTGATAAAATGCTGATAAAATACAGTAAATGGTGGATATTGGACATTTACAAGTCGACTAGACAGACACCTTCACTCCTGCGAGTGGTAGACGGGAATCAGCTGCAAGGAAGATTCAGCTACGATTAGCTGCTCTCATTCAAGACAGGCAAGTCTTAGGGGGTTCTCTGATTAAAGTGATGACCCCCCGCGTCACTTTGATAAACTGGGCATGTTTGCCTTGTAGCTATACATGCGCCCTCCAACTGCCTCCGGGCGCGGTGCGAGGCCCTTGATGGCACCCCAGTGCTCTTTCTTCATGTGCTTCTCCAGGGTGCTGTAGACGGAAAAGGGCATGTTGCATACCTCACACTTGAAGACTTCCTTGGCGCCATGGCCGTGGGTCTTCATGTGACGAGTGAGCTTGCTGCTCTGGGCGCACGCATACGAGCACAGCTGACATTTGTACGGCTTCTCGCCGGTGTGAGAGCGCCTGTGCACGGTCAAGTTGCTGCAGTTCTTGAACTGCTTGCCGCAAAATTCACAGGTGTCGTTGCGCCTCTCGTTGGTCTTGTGCGGCTTCATCCTGGCTGGAGGGTTGTTGTAGGGCAGCATGGCACTGGATGGCATTCCGCCATTAGAGTCCATGATCCTTCTGTGACTGAAGAATGCAGCGTGGCCCCCATTGGGGGTTCCAAGCGGGCTTGCATCAGAGCGGACGGGTGATGTTATGAGTGGTTCTCGCGGAATCGTTAGATGATTAGGTGGCCATGGCGTCAGTGGTGACGGAGGTTCCATCTTTATGCGATTTGTCACAAGCTCCAAATCTGACATTGCACTGCGCTCACCCAAAACATGTGGTACTGGATGGCTGTGTGGTGGCATTTCATGTCGTAGCTGTAGCCGCGCCAGGAGATTAGACTCCACAGGGCTATGGTGGTCTAGTGGTCGAGAAGGAGGTCGACTGTGAGAATTGCCTGGATGATGGTTTTCAGGTGATGACACCCCACTTGATGGGTGAAGCTTGACAGAAAAGTGGCTACGCTCTGCTATGGCTTGCTTGAATGCTTCGCTGTACTGCTGGATCTCGTCCAATCCAGAATTTTTCATCATTTCACTCAAGAGAGATGATGAGTGAGGATGGGGATCTTTTGGACTCTGTCTATTGGGGCTCTTAATCAGCTCTGTGTCACTGCTGGACAGTCGCCTATGCTTGGTCTTCTCTTCATCTTCAGACTCCCTCTCGGACACTGACAATTTTGCCTCGCCTTTGGCCTCCTCGGGCTCCTCCTCCTCCTTCTCTTCTTTTGGCTTGATCTGGGTTGCCACCACCTCTTCTGGAAGTTCATCCTCAATTTCCTCTTCCTCTTCCTCCTCTTTCTCCTCGTCCTCCTCTTCTTCTTCTTCCATCTCCTCCTCCTCCTCTTCAGGTGAAGAGTTGTCACTGAGGCTCTTGCCATCGACCATGTTGATTGGTTGATTGTCTGGGCTTTCATCTTCGTTGCTGTTGGTGTCGTCTCTTTCATCTGAATCTGGAGCTGACCCAACAGTGGAGGGTGGTTTATTCATGTGGGTTTTCATATGACGCTTTAACTTGCTAGCTTGACTACAGGCGTGGTCACAGAGGTGGCATTTAAAGGGCTTTTCACCTGTGTGTGACCGCCTATGCACAATAAGGTTGCTCTGAAATTTAAAGGTCTTGCCGCAGAACTCGCATGACTTCCCCTTGGTCGAAAATGGTGTGAACCTTCGGGTTGGGTACCCTGGGTATGGCAGCCTTCTCTGCGGTGATAGCGGTGGGCTCGATGATGTACCAGCCAACTGCTTCAGACGCTTTGCTGCACTGGAGTCGGTTGACGGCTGATGTATTGGCGGTGGTGGTGGCGGCGGTGGTGGAGGAAATGGCATTTGCGGACTGTGGAAGTCTCCCACGCTGAGGGGAGATATATGCTGTGGTAGATCAGTGATGCGAGGTTCATGTGGCAGGGGATAGTCGCGCCGGTGCATGTGATTGATATGTGGGTACAGCCCCTCTCTGGTGGATGAATACAGGCGCTCCTGCAGACTTGGTTGGCGGGGAATGAAGACCGAGAACGGGGCGCCGCTATCCATGGTCAGCGAATGCTGGCTGTGCACTGGTATGGGCGCCAGCGGAGGGTGAATGATCTGGGGTAGACTCTGCTCAGAGGGCTTGGCCACCACCTGCTTGCTGCTGCTGGACGTGGTGCTACGCGGTGATGGAGAATCCGTCTGGCAGACCGACTCCACCGACATGGATCGGGAAGTCCTGGAGGCGGGCCGCTCCTCCTTCGGCGACTGGTAGATCTGCATGCCATGGTCTTCTTGGACATGCTTGAGCAGAGTTGCAGCATCCTCAAACAATCCTTTGCAAGACACACAGATGTATTTCTCAGCTGCTTGGGTTTCTGTGGCAAACAAAGAAAAAACAAATAAACAAATATACATCAATCCTTGGCACTTATAGGATTTCATAGATGCCTTTGACTGGCACAGACAAGTACAAACTCAAAACATGCAACTCAATGAAGTCATTGACTTTTTAAGAATTTCTAGAAAAGTTGGAATACTGAAGAGTGATGCAAATCAACTTTCTCCTTTTCACATTCTCTCATTCCTAGTACCCTCCAAAAGGACAGAAATCTAAACGAAGTATTACATTTTCTGAAGCACTAGTAATAGTGGTCTTCTTCAGCATCTCTTTTATTCCAGTTACAACAAAAAAAAAAACAAGAAGGAAAGGAGGAGAATAAAAGCCTGTCAAACAGGAGGCAACGATGTAATGAACTTGAAATCATAATCTTGTAGTGTTGCTGACTGATGGCTGCAGTTCATTGCATTTTATGCATTGGATGAAGCCATTAACATTTCGAGGGCTTATGTTCAGCTCCCTCATTTCTCTCTTGACTCTTGAAGAAGGCCACTTTTATTCATATTGTCATTAAGACATCTTGATCTGTTCAATAAATCAGACTGTAGTCTTCTCTTCCAGCCTCTGCATCCAAAGGTATTTTTGCAAAGTTTACTATGAGAAAATGTGAGACCCAAAAAGTTCAATCGGATGTCATGTATTTTATCATAACCAATAGTGATTATATTCATATGGTGGCTGTTTGGAGATATGCGGGGAGTGCTCAATCATTTTTCCCCCTAATTGCATACCTCATAAAAATGATACTCAAACCCGTACAGATCCTTTGAATGTCAATTAAGTAAAAACTTCATTACAAGTATTTGAAATAGTGAGAGATAGAAAATGGTCTACTCTGGCTTTTTGCACATGCAATCTGTTGTGATGTGAAGAAACAAATTAACTTATCGACTGCCAGAAGTGGTTTGGCATGCATCACCTTCAAAGGCAATTACCACATCTCAGAAGCAATTTGGTTGCAGCTAGCATCTTTTACCAGTGTCTAAATGTACTATGTATATCTCACAATGCAGAAGTGTATTATGTCATATCAACTTTGGGATAAGGATTTTGATACCACTGAAGCTATGCGATGCAATATCTGCAAGATCAGTGATTAATCTAAATCATGGTTTTGCAAATCCGCCAGGAAATGGATTGTTTGACATATACATAAATACAGTTTGTTTGTTTTTTCAGTATGTGAACATAGGGAAGACAAAAGTTCCGTACAATTTCTTTGAGTATTGTGTGACTATACTATCTTTTGATATATTCAAAATATGTATATTGTTTTTTTTTCTCAGCATTATGTTTTTACACTCCTATTCCTTGTTGAAAATGAAAATGAATGAAATGAGTGATCAATGCTGCCAAAGTAATCGATGTGAAAATATTCTATCAGTATGCAAAGATTACCAATAATGGCATGATTGGTTAATATTCACTCCAGGTAATTTGATCTCAATAGGCCCGTCTTCATCAGACTGAAGTTTCAATTTTCAATCGCGTACCACTACGGGCCGCCTCCAAGTTTTGCCACGGCCTCTTACGTGCTGTCACGTTTTGGTGCATTCACCCCCGTTTTATTATGGCCTACTAGGTTTCTCATCAGTACCTGACTGCCGTGGCGAATACTTTTACAATTAAAAAATCTGACACAGTGTCCACGGCAATCGAGGCATGTTATGTTTGCCCTTCCCGTTCCCCGTGTTGTTTCATATCCATCCAGTTTTGTCCATGAGCGCCTTAAATGTGATTGTGATTGTGATTGTCGTGGCCATTGGGAACTTGGTGTAAAATAATGTAGCATTACGGCAGCATGTGTTTCATAAACCAAGTCCTTGGGATATGAACATTTCTTGAAGGGGACAAGAAAACTGAGATGACATGGGGAAGAAAGATGTGTAGTACTGCAATGTCAGTTTGCAAACAGATTTCTCATTTGCACATGAAAGTGAAACTGACTCTTTCTTTTTGAAAGCCGACCCAGAAGCTGGCGTAGAAAAAAAGAAAAACGATATCTCACAATGAAGTTTTGATGACTCCAACAAAGCTTATGAGGTTAGAGTAGTCTTGTACATTTGTGATGAAAGTTGTTGTTGTTGTTTCTTTTTCCATTGCGAGGGAGCATGTTATTCCTTGCTGAATCTTAGGTCTATCTGCTGTTGTTGTTTTTTATTTTTTTAAATTTTTGAATGGCAAAGCTTGACAAATATGTACTATGAATGATGAAAAAAAGACAAGAAAAAAAAGACATTAATATCCCAGAGGCACTGAAATACACTTGAATATCATACAATTTTCGAGAAACTGCATAAAACTCTCAAATTTTGTGAGGAACCAAGATTAACAAAAGTAAAATACATGCAAAACTATTTGTCTGAATAGAGCATTATGTGCCAGGGGCGATTTGCAAAAATTTCATTCTCCGAAAAATGCCATCGGCTCCACTTCACGAAAGTTTCATGCGACAAGTGTCTTTGGTATTATAGTAGATACGATTTATGACCATATAGTCGTATAGCCATATAGCCATATCACAGTACGGACAGTTGTTTTGCCTGACAGGCCTCAGATGACAAAGTGTAAAGCAGCCACACCTTTCAATCAGCTTTTGATAGACCACAGAGCTTAAATGAGTGATGTAGGCCTCTTCATACATCATTGTTCACACCTCGCTTGCATGCCTTGCACATTACAAAACCTTTGTGCATGACAAAATGTTTAGAGCGATGTTGGTACCAGAGATGATGAACAATGCATTATGTTGCTAGTGTCTGCATATCTATCTACTTTTCTATCCATCTATTCATCTATCTATCTATCTATCTATCTATCTATCTATCTATATGTTTTTATCATTCTATTAATCTTTCTATTTCTCTGTGTAAGCATCATATATATATATATATATATATATATATGTGAGTGTGTGTGTGTGTGTGTGTAAATTTGAGAGAGCGAGAGAGAGAGAGAGAGAGAGATAGGTATAGAGATATATAGGTATTAATGATACAAAAGAAAAATAGATTCATAATAGGATATATGATCACAGCTGCTTTGTGTCACTCTATATGATGCTATGCTATTCTCATCACAGTATCATAAACCCAACCTACATCTCATCTCAGGGCGATGAATAAAGAGGGTTCACAATTCCAGATTGACCAATACTTAGATTCACGGGTGACCGGTCAGAGAGTGTGCTGGAAAAGCATTTAAATGACTAGAATCTGACAAGTAAGCCCTTACACGAAATGAAGGGTGAGGTCACAAAAGGCCAGGGGTGCACTTATTTTCAGAACAACTCATTGTAGTAGCACAAATGAGAGAGAAATGGGGTTGAAAATCGTTTGGTCAGTACTGACCACTGGTAATCTCATTTGGCCTTTGCCAGTTGGCCTGCCAGAATACCAGAATAACTGGACAGTGTGTCATCCATTAATACGGTTATTCATAGCTAAGATGAACTAATTTACACATCACGATGCATCTTGGATGGCTTTAAAATCAACTGACTTATTCCATACTAATATATCAAAGTAAAAATTATCAATTATTAATACACTGATAGGGTGACTATTGGAGCTGTCTATTCCTGATTTTGAAATGCTCTTTAAAAAAACTGACATTTTCTAATTTATGAGTCCAGTTGTTGAAGTGTCGCTTTGATCATGAAAGTACAAGTGTCCACTAGAATATGTGTCTCCATAGCTCTTGCCTCTACTTTGCAAGTATACTAATCAAGGAATGTGTGGTTCACGCAGTGCACCACTCTGCAGTGGTGGCATTGCCAAGGTACACGGAATGAGCAGTCTTAACACTGTGGGAGTGTTACCCGTGATGTCATGTACAAAACGTTATTAATTAAAACATGGAAGGGGCAGAATGAATTTTCCAGAATAATGAGATTGTTACATGAATGCATGTCAACCCGCATAATCCACAAGCCATGTTCACTTTACAGAACACATCTGCAGCACATTACCAGCTTGTTGCCTAGGTTACAGAAGGGTAGCTGGGATGCTTATACCATCGCATTGAATAATTGCTCCTAAAATGAGCTTGCTACTAAAAAACGATGGAGAACTAACTAACAGTTGTGTGAAGTCTACTACCCTTTCAACTCCGTGCATATCCATGTAAGAAAAACACATGTACACACACACACACACACACACACACACACACACACACACACACACACACACACTCACACTCACAAACAAAAAAAGATCATATGAACAGGCTTTGAATGTACACAAAGGCAGGATGTAAGCTTGATTTTGGGCTATATCCAAATCTATTGTACTCGTGCATTTGCTGGGATGACCGACCATAACTGGGGGGCAGGAGTCGGAACAATACACACACCTTGTGAATACCATCAACAGAATTTCAGGGTTAGTGAGGCAGAAGAAAAGCCCTATGATTGAACTCCACGCAACTTTTGAGCCAGATCAAATCAAAACTTCAAAACTGGGCATTTGAGTTGCCCATAAACACCCCCATTCCACCACCATTGTCTGGGCTTGCCTAGTCTTCCATTACCCCGTTGAAGACAAGTCCCCCCCCCCCCCCCCATACTGGGGCCGGTGTCTAGGGAAAATGTGTCTTCTAGCAAAATCAGTCCATCCTCAATGGGTTAATAGCTTTCTCCCCCTATATTTGACCTTTGCTTGATATGTGGTCAAGCATCACTTGCCTTCCCTATTAAAAGAGACTAGATTCTACCTGGCCTGACTGAGGACATGGCATCTTGCATCTCCAGTGGCTTGGTAGCTATAAGATTGTTGGCTTGAGAGACATATCTGAATATATGTGCTTTCTGTTTTTCTTGACTGCAGAAGTGCCCATTCTTTGAATCCATCAAACATGTTAATCTAACACAAGAAAAGTGGATTGTGGCCTCTTCCAAAATCTGTAATCCAGGTGCTCAGGATTTCCATTCAGGTGGAAATTTCATTAGCATTGCAATGCCTTTGTTTTGATATAAAGAGTCTGATGTGCTAGACTAGTGCAGAAGGCATGGGGGATTTTTGTTGATAGCTGTCTGGCCTTGGTTGCAGCAAGTCAAGGACAATGGACTCAAGATCATGTCAGATTATGTAACCAGCTGGAATGAGGGAGCTATAAATATGTCAGCACTGTTTACCCCCCTGGGCACACTGCTGTCCTCAGATTCAGGCCAAGGGAGAGACCATTCCTGAACTCCATGTGACCTAATGGACTGCTGTCCATCCCTGCTGACCACTACCAGGGATAGTGTATGGCATCCACACTGTGCAGGGAGGTGTGAGAGAGACTGAACTCCCTGCACTGTGTGTGGAGTCAACCATTAGGCCTCCTCTGTGTACTGGCAACCTTCTCTCTTTTCCCTTGAACATTTATTTCTTCCTCTCATTCATTAGTCTTGTATTTCTGTCCCTCCAATAAGGGTAGATAGTACACATTATAGTACAGGTCTTATTTTACCCTTTTCCCACATGCCTCTCCCTCTAACCATCCTCAATTCCCATGATTCCCTGCTCACATCAAAATCTGTATTGTCATAAAAACAATACAAACAAACAAACAAACAAACAATCTAAAACAATCAAATCGTCTGTTGAAATGCCTTAAAAGATTATTAGAAAAAAATCAATACCAATCCTTGACATTATATTATTTTCATTATTATCATTATCATTATTATTTCTATCATCATTCACTCTCTAACAATATCTTTAAAAAAAGTCACAATCTCAACTGTTGATATTATGTAGATACCGCTACCCCTTACTTCAATTATTCCCATTTCAATTAACGTTCAATCTAATTTCTCAATTGCACTGGGATTGTTTCTGCTTCTACACACTCAAATTCAATTTCATTCATTTTATCAAAAGATGGCAAAATGCCTTCTTTCTAAATTGAAACATTACATATTAGAACATTACTATCAATGAAAAAACAAAATTCAATATGATCTGAAATTCTTTAGTCACACAAATATATCCGTCCAATCCATGTTCCAAATTTTCTGTTGCATCATGACACATAACAAAAATATTCCATGTAGCTTTGACTCTATTACAATACAAAATTGAATGGTAAACATGTCTCTGTTTTTAGTTAGCAAAAGGAGCATTAAGATATTTCTGACAAAACCAAATTTTAAAGTTTTATTTTTTTTTTTTGGTAAATGACATCATGTGATGACTTATATTGAAATTCTCTGTGTTTATTCAAAAAAAAGTTGTAGATCTAGGTCTTAACATATATTTCTCTTTCTTCATCACTGTAATTGAAAGTATAATTGTAAGATTTACTCACACACACACACATGTATATGTAAACATAAATCTGTATGTTTGTGCCATATTCTATTTATAGTATTTTAGATGATAGAAAGATGTGAGAGACAGTGGAAATCACACAAAGTAATCATTTCACATGAATTAGTTGCTTATACGGATACTTTACAACAATGCTTACCAATTCATGTCAACTCTATAAGCTATTTCAAATGAAAACATTTTAGACAGCTTTTTAAAAAATATATGAGCATGAAAATAAGGTACATATGAGAAAGTATAGTAGCCTTTGTTTTATTCTGCATCATTTTTTAGATAGATGATCTGTTATGCCACATTTGTCACTTAGATTTTTTTTTTCCCCTATGGACGAGATCAAGTGGCTGGTGTAGGAAAGACCACTTTTGTTTTCCGAATTTTTACCAGACCAGACTGGTCGTTCATGGCATGACTTGGGAAAATGTAGTAGCTAAGGAACAGTGCAATTTATGCGATTGTTTTTGATATATTGCAACACCTCGACATTTTATGATCTCGTCGTAAAAACGAATGATTTGCATGTCGTGTAGTTACTGCGTGTACGTGGAGGAGCTTTCCCGACACGAGGCCTTTCGCAGTGCGTTGCGACAAGATTATCAGTTTTATGCCCTGGGTATATCCATGCAGTCATCAGTACTTGTGCAAGCTATTCATCATACAGGTATATAAACTCATACAGTGTCCATGGACATGCATGTAGTTTAATCTTGGCATTTACCGTATGCAATCGAGAATGAATAAAAATGTGGCAAACATTTGTACCCTATAACGACACATTTGTTTTTAAGTAGCAAAATATGGTTTTTGTATGTGCATGAAACATCCTAAATTTCCTCTGGAGACTCTGAAAGAATATACACTATTAGTATCTCTTCTTTCATCTGCACTGAAAAAAAAAGAAAAGAAAAAAGAAAGGTGAATACAAGTGACAGAAAGCGTGCATGAATAGTCAATATTGATATAGTGATAAAATAATTGTGAAATCAGGACCGTTTGTATACCCAGAGTGTATCGGGTATTAACACAAGGGGCCTGGCAGTGAGTAAGCAGCACATGGTGGTCTGTGCGATACTTGATTAACATCAGCGAAGACCCACACTGGCCACGGGCATCGAGGGCCCTCCTCATCTTCTTCTCCCTCCCTTGCTCTATTTTCTCCTTCCCTCACTCTAGTTATCTCTCGCTCCCTCCCTTGCGCTCTCTCTCTTTTTCGCTCATGTCCTCTTGACACACTGACCACTCTTGATTCATGAAACATTTGCGGTATGGCGCTGGAATGTTGAATGGCCGCATCACACTGCATTAGCATAGGGACGGCTTCACGAGTGTGTACATGTATGTGTCTGGACGTGTGTATGTGAGTGTGTGCGAGTGAGTGTGTGTGTGTGTGTATATGAGTGTGCGCATTTCCCCGGCACATAGCATGTATGTATTAGCAATGTGGTGTTTGTAATTACTGGCTCACTTCTAGCTCACTGCGTCAAAGGAAAATGCTATACCTTATTGAGTACGTGCCCATAACATTAGCCAGTCACATGTTCCCCGATCGTAGTACTGTGTCTGGCTGAATGAAAAATGCTGATTGTGTTGATTCACTTATCAGTCAACATCATCAAGCTATGTATAAAAATCTTGCGGTTTGTCATTGTCATGGGGTATACTAACCCTGTTGTGTTCACACATCAGGCTTCAACTGACTGAAAGTCGAATCTTGCAATATGGGTCAAAAATATTGCCCCACTCTGTATCTTTTCTGGGGCAGATTACATTGCCTCAGACACTACCAATGGTCATCTTAGCACCATTGGTCATCGGGTGCTGTTGACAGAGTATACTAACAGCATTAAAGGTGCACACTATCTCTGTCTTCCCATATATCCCAATATCAATTTACCTGCCTCAATATGCCATGACCATATCTGGAAGAGGTTTCAAACTCAAATCATAAAGGGGATATCAAGAAATATGCATGACTGAAGTCTTAATGAGAACCTGGCACACAGCAATCTTATCTAGTCACAATGTTATCTGATATTACATTACTAATCAGATCTGCCAGTTGTTACTTTTTTTATGGGAACAAAACATTCTGATGATGAAATATGAGGGGATGGAATGAAGAATCTTACGGAATGCTCAGAGCAAAGCAAAGCAAAGAAACAAAATGGATGACTCCTGATAGGACACAGGCTCCCCCAAGTTCAAATGAGCCGAAAACAGAAAGAAAGCAAAAAGATAGACAAGAATAAGTGTGCCAAGAGTGTGGGGCAGCATTTTCCCTCTCTCTCTCTCTCTCTCTTTCCTTCTCTTCTTTTATGACTCAGGAGTTCTCCTGATGTGTTTGGGCCGCGCTCCGACCGACGGCCAAGCCCCGTTCACGTCGTTCGGTATTTCCTTGCTGATGACTCTGGAGGAACAGCTTCATAATCAGATCTCAAACTCTGTATCTCTCGTTTACAGGTAAGGCACGGTGAAGTGGCGAGCCGCATCAGATATTACACCCCCATCCCTCACCCGGCCGACTTCAACACGCGGTGGCATCCTCATCTTGAGAACGTTTGTATGCCCCTACCCTGCTCTCCCTCCCCCTCTAACTCCCCCTCCCCCTCCCCCTTCCCTTCCTTTACCCCTCCTTCCCAACCCCTCCCCCTCAAAAAAAAAAATTGAAAAAGAAAATAAAAATGCCAAAATGTTAAGTAGTCACTTCTCTGACATGACATCAAATCCCTTTCTTTTTCATCTTGGAAATATCCATAGCAACGTAGCTGTCAATTTAAAAGTGTCTCCTAGTGCACATTGTTCTGTCTGCAAATTTCAGTTTGACTGGTATACGATAGGTGAAGACCTCTCTCTTCACTGGGAGTTTGAAAGAAACATTCTTTAAAACTCTTTTATCGTCATATCTGATAGAGATGATCATAGGACATCTTCACAGCAAAAAAAGAAAAAAAAAAGGAAGGTTTTAGTTCCGTATTTTACGGCATTAATGGGACTATATAATTTGTCTATCAATCTGCGTCCAAACAAATTTCACAGTATGCAATGAGCATCACAGTAGAGGAAGGAAGAACATAATATGATTATCGCTTCCAACTTAATACAACCTAATAATGGCAGCAACAAAACCATTTCCCCTCTTGTTTGAACTTTTACAATACAAACAAAACTGAGTAACGCAGAGTCAGATTGACCACCGTAAATGCTCACCACGATAGCCAGACAGATGGACCTATATAAAAAAAGGAGTAATTTCTGTGAGTCAGTTGGTAGTAGCACATTAAACATTGCCTGTCTGGGGCTCCACAGACACCCATTGAGGGCTCGTCCTCCCCAGTTTTCATCAATAACCACGATCAAAGAGTCATCCTTCGAACGTTAACTCCCACTTTAGTCCCGGCATGAATTTTTCACGGGATACTGTCAGCCACTACGGCTGAAGTTCACAGAAACTGTTAATATTCATGAGGTAGGTAATGCAGTTTATTGTGGAGCAGTGTGGTAGTGAGTTTAATGAGAGAGAGAGAGAGAGAGAGAGAGGGGGGGGGGGGGGTGAAGGGGAAGAGAGGAGTTTATGTGCAGATATAGAGAGAGATGGAGAATTGGTATCACTAAAACCATGACTATAATTCTTGAATAGCCCACCATATAGGGTACCATGCTATATTCAGGAGTGACCTTCAGCGAGTAAAAGCACATTTCATCATTCAAGCTCCACAAAGTATCAGAAACTGACAACAGCGTAAAAAATACATACACACATAAACACAAACTTGTACACCCCTAGAGGCCGGGAGAAAAAAGAAAAGGTAGAATATGATATAAACATTTGAGCCAGACATCCACTAAAAAACTTCAACACATTCTTTTTTTTTTTCATTTTTGACCTTCAATGGAACAATAGGAGTCTGAAAATAAAAGATGCTAAAAACTGGATGAAAGGAGACTACACCTCTACTCCAATAAATCAATGCTGTAATCACTAGTACCAAAATTACTCTAATATGATTCAACTATGAATGTGCCGTTCTGTACTGATCAAGTCACACAAAACATATAATCCAGTCTGAAATGAAACAGAACCTAGCTAACCCAGATAAAAAGGCACAATTTTCTCTCATAATGTGGTAGCACAATTATAAGGGATCATTCATTCACTGTCAGGAAGATAACACATCATAAATTACCTATTAAAAGGTGCAACCTAACATTTGGTCCCTACAGGAATTATATTTTCCCTAAGAGATTATATGTTCCCGTAGTGTGCAGTGCTGAGGGAAAATATAATCTCGGGGGAAAAATATAACTCCCAGGGGACTGTCAAGTGTCATAATGCTAATGCTAGACAAGGCAATGTATCATATGGTCCACATAAATACATATCATTCTACTCTAGCCATATCAGCAGCATGTCAAATTCTGTAATTACATCACCTGCAGTGACATCACTGCTTGCAATACAGCACTTTAAATCCTCAATGCGTTAATCACATGATAGCATGATGACCAATCACTGACCAGCATTTATGTAGACCATTGATGTAAGTATTTTTTTCCATTGGACTTATGAAGTCAATATCATCTCATTATTTTCTTGACAGTTTCAGTGATTCATGCATAAAGAACCAATAATTTTTTCTATTTATAGAGGGGATGTATACAAACATATTAAAAGGGCCAAGATCATATTATAATGATGTCTAGAGGCAGTGTTGTGTGTGAGACTTTGCTTGATTTTCATGATATGGACAACAAATTCTATGAGAGAAGTTGCAAATTTGGATTGTGAGGACATTAAGCTCTTAATTTCCAAAGCTTTAAAGTTGAGCAGGCCTGCTCCAGTCCCCAATAATATTTTATGATTTTATTTGGTCCACATGCTTACAAAATGGCTTGTGTCTTGGTAGGACTTGATGGGCGAGGAGGTTACGTAACACTACCTCTTTGGCAACAACACCAGGGACCTCAATCATGGCTGTGTACATTTTTCAGGACCACAGGGCTGCCAATTTTGGGTGTGTTTATGCTCAAGGCAGAATCAGCGTTTTGAAACGCTGATTCAAAACGCTGATTCAAAACGCAGTTCACGGGAGCACTGTTTATGCTCACTTTCTTCGAGCCTTGGAAAGAGCGTTTGCGATTGCTTCGCTGACCTCAGCAGAGGCAGGTCAAATTGGGGTGCGCGCTGCGATCGGTGGACTGGCCTGGGAGAGCAGCTGGGAAAGACATGCGTATGCACAGTACATGGGAAAACTGCACAGGCCAAAGTAGCTGGCTGGCCGGGCGCGCGCTTTTTCACGTGAACCGGAAAGGCGTTTAGATGACGTCACTCAAAACGCGTTTAGAAACGCTGTTGCGTTCATGCTTCCCCGTCCAAACGTGATTAGTCAGAAACGCCAATCGTAAACGCACCTTTTTGTGCGTTTTGGATCGGCGTTTTGAATCAGCATTTCTATCGAAGTGAGCATGAACGCAACAGTGTTTTGCACTAATCACGTTTCAAAAGCCTGATTTTGGCCCCCAAAATGGAGGCATAAACGCACCCTTTGAGTGAGACTTTGGAGTGGGACACTGCTAGACAGCGGAGCGACCAAACCCCCGGGAGTGAAGATGGGGGGCGGAGGGGTGTCTCCCTTTCCAGGGCATGAATCTTTGACAATCTTACATCTTAAATGATTCAAGCTGGTGTGTACTTTTAGTCTTGATTTCAAAGTATAATGTACATAGAGGAGGTGCATCTGCAGGAAAATCATGACAACTTTGGGCTTGGGCATATGCGTATATCACTTATTTGGAATATCAGAAATAGTGGGAGACTCTGTGAAAAAAAACTTTCTAGTATTGGGATTCAGCTTGAGAATTTGTTTATCAGAGTGGGACAGTTAGATCTGGGCAAACTGAATGGGAGATGGCAGAAATGGGACCATACTGTAGAATTTATTCACAACAGTAGGGTACTCTGACAATTTTTAGAATTGCCAAGCCGACAAGAAGATATCCTCAAAGGTTTTCTTCGCCCATTTGCAGCTGTTGCAGCATGCGTTGGGAATTTCTACTGCAGTAACAGGAACCTAAATTTCCGCACTAAACCAGGTTGATCACAATGGAGGTACTTAACCTCCCCCCTCCCACCCCAATAGTGTGTTACATAAGATTTGAGCTGTTAACAGGTCACTTCATTAATTTATGGTAGCAAAATGGTCACGGTACGCCTATTTTATGCAGGTACGGTACTGGTTGAAGCTTCACCCGATTGGTTTTCAATGGAATGGAAATGAGATTTGTGTCATGTTAGCATACTCTGCACAGGAACCAGACTCCATCTAAAAGACATTTTAGTGAAAACAGCCACAGTCACTCCCCCGAGCTGTTGGGGGAAGTAGTAGCCCCGGTACGGTGAGTTCCTCTCTGCTGCAGAGAGTGCCTGAAGATCTTACATGTACAGCGACTGCACCCAACCCCAAGGACATCCGACATCTACCAGGTGTGTGCTTTTTGTCTCCATCGAGCCCAAGGAAAACTGACAAACACTTTGCCGCCTGAGAGTTTGGTGTTTGCCCGTGCCTTGCGGCCCCAATTGAAGCGTTCACAGGTCGATGAGCACATTGGTCATACCTGGCTGTGCATGTACATTGCTATCCATCCCCATGGAACATGGGAGACAAATTCTTTTCGGGAGAATACATACATACATCCTGCCAACATTACAGCAACAGTTGTTCACGGATGGTTTGATCCCCGCCCGACCAACCAACCCTGCCTCGTATTGTCGACGGCTGGTAGACACCAAATTACGCGGACTGTAAATAACGGGGCCTTTGTTCAGCCACACATTGGCAGGCGGTTTACTAATGATAGATTGATGCTTACGAAAAGTGCATATCAGATGACCATGGCAGGGTGATAGAAAAATCGCTTCTCTCAAACAACCGAAGAATCAAAAAAGCAACAGTGAATGCCCTGCGATAAGTCGTTGGCACCAGTGGTGAAAACCTTTGATTGTAATCTTCAAAAGAGGAAAGTTATTAAGATATCGAAGACACTGGATAGTCAACATGTGGGCATCGATGGGCAAGAAGCCACAACGACAAGACTATTCTCTTTTTAGGAGGGGAGATCTCAAACCGAATCATGTCCAGTGCAGCTTGATAAGACATTTTACAGCATCAACCTATCACTACATTAGATGAAAAGTTCACAATTTTATGCATATCTACGATATTCAGCAATTTTGAGGAGATTGAGAGACACTGTATGCCCTAGGTGTTGATAACAACTTAAAAAAAAAAAGATAAATAAAAAATCTGACACCTGTGTATGTGGCACCAACCATGCTATCCACATTAGATAGCACAGAGAGTTGAGGGCCAGCAAAGGATGACTTCCACTGATAGCTTCATCGGAATGTGAAGGGTGCTACGTAAAAATCTCTGGGAATTTGAAGATCTAGGAGAGAACAGGTTACTTTGTAAATCAAAACCTACTCAGAGTCTCAGAATGAAATGAACTCCAAGAAATATCAGTGGCTCTTTACTTATTAAATGACTACATAGCAGCATACGATATGGTTGTAAATGTAATTAACCTTATCAAATCAACTTGGTTTATCAACAAGGTCATTAAAAGAAGTAGCCCTAGGGTAGATTCAAAGAAATTTTCAACTATTTGCACTTTGACCTCTGGGAGAATTCTTAGCTGCAATTTGATACATGCTAGTACCATACCGAAGAATGCTATGCAGATCACTTTTCAAGTTTAAGTTGAGAGAGTAATTGATGTTTTAACCCATTGAGGATGGGCAGATTTTTGCTACAGCACACATTTCCCATAGACACCTGTCCGAGTATACTTGGGACTGGTCTTCAACAGGTTAAATTCATATTGATGCCATAACTCCGTTTCCACCTTTTGGGGGGGGTATCTGAGGCCAGCTTCCCAGTCTAATTTTCTTTTCTAGACTGGTCATGTAATAGCCCACCAGTACAATATACCATTTCCTCTAGTAAACCCCCATTAAACTGATACTTAATCCTTTCCTTTGTTCTCCCGGTCAAGCCCAAGTCAATCCAGACTCCTGTATTTACAATTCCCACCGTCAGTCCTTTGTCTAGTTTTAGTACAGGTAACCAAAGTCATTCTTACATTAAAGACCCCTTACTTACTAACCCTGATATATCTGACCCTCACATGTTGAGAGGGATCATTCTGGACGCCCCTGTCTTGGGCAGAAGTCCTCAACTCTGATTCTCCCTGGCCATCAGATAGATGGCTATGTTGTAACCTTATCGGGAGTGCTCTTATATATATTCGCTGTCATTCTACGCTGGATATACAGATTGTGTATATCTACTACCAATAAATATACACACGTTATGAACTGAATATCGAACTGTGTACTTCATATTTCTTCGCGTCTGAATGTACAGTAAGAGTTGTGATTGTACCACGCTACATAACCCGACAAGGGACTCACAAATCACGCTCTTACAATTGGTAGCAGCGGTAAACTGGGGCCATCGCTTCCCGCTCGGAGATCGAACTTGTGAGTTCATCTTTCTACATTATATAGACATTGCTGCTCTGGTGTTTTTGGAGAATCCTGTTATTACATCTTTACCTTGAGCTGCATTCCACTGCATTTCGCGTTAGAAATGGTCAGCTCCTAAAAACTGCACTTTGTGGACGCTTTGCTGTTTGGGGCTTTACTATTCATTTACATACAAAGGTATAATACTTTTGTCCCTGTAAACAACACTGCATGGACATAAGAGCCCTCTTCAGTTTTACCTTCAATTATTGTTGATGCTGGTTCATCGTTGAATATTTACAGTATCAGCCTATGAGCTCTGAACTTGTGATACCTGCAATGCTGTTCATGTTATGACAGCCATCGTGTTGCCTTCATCAATTTTTGTGCTGCATGATCGGATGATTCTGTCACCGGCCACCCCGTATCTTGACGGTTGCTGATAGTGGAACTCCAGCCGCTGATCACTTAAGGTGCCGGCTTACCTACTGTGGAAGGATCATCGCCTTGGAATCCAAATTCAATGCTAGGAATCCTTCGGTAGTGGTCTGCTTTCTGCTTCTCTTCCTTGTGGTCGATGACTGGAATGCTACACATCATCATCACCCTTGGATCTATCGACATCTATTTGCTGTTCTTTCTCGTTGGTGTCGCCTTCTCCGATGACCAGGACGGAACTGCTAAGTTGATCCTCTATAGTTCATATTTCTTGTCTCATCTCTCATACACATAATCCGTTCAAGTGTATTATAATTTGTGCTTTTGGTGTGTATAGTTAGATTTGACACGCATTTATGTACATTTATATACTTTCCTTCTTTTGTATTCTACTTGTAACATAATTAGGTATTGAGGCTCGTTATTAGCTCTACTAGTTTCAGTGTTGGAAGATATACATGTATGCTGTGTGGCTGTGTTGAATACATTGCAATTATTTAGGCCATTTCTAAGTTCATTTGTTGTTTTCGTCTAGCTCTTTTCTTTTTTTTCTCCTTTTTCTTAGCGATCTTTCAGTTTACTTGCACTGTGATATGCTATCTCTGCATTTTTGTTCTTCGTATAATTTGGAGTAAACTTTTCTCAAATCCTCATTTTATATAATCTGTGTGCATTTCACTAAATCTAGCTTTGTGGCTCTTCATTAGTTTTCCACTTCACATGCCTTGTATTTCGGTCTACATTCAATAACCGCTTATTTCACAGCACTACAGGATGCTTGCACTTTAAGTCTGCCGTGCCACTTTCACATTTTGTCTTTTATTCATTGCTTCGTCACTACCTCTCATCATTTTCATTTTTTTTTGTGCACTTTGTTGTGCTGTGGACATCATCACAGTTCCTTTTCTTTTGCTCCTTCCCTTATTTCTTCCTTCATTGATTCCATAACATAACATCATGCCTGATACTGATGTTGGTTCCTCTTCTTCTCCCTAGGTTGGATGTGGCAGGCAACATCCCACACTGTTGGCTTTGTCTGCATGCATTCTTTGGTTGATGAGTAAGAATGGGAACCAAAACAATTGTTTGTCCCTTGTTTACTTGGCTTTTGAAGGAACGCTAATTAGAAACGGTGTAGGCATCATAGTCTGTCATTATGCGAGGGTAGCCGTGTAAGATAATAATGTGTTTGACAAATGAATACCGCTTTCATCCTCTGGAATGTATTTTTTTTTCTCACTGCTGTTACACAAGTACCCTATGCCCTATTTTTTTTTAACCTGATTTGGTAGCCTTTGTTTGAAGTGGATAACTCCGGGGGACTTTTGTAACGCACGTTTAAGGGGGTGGTATACTATTGGTTGAGGTGGGGACTCAGATTTGAACTTTTTGCCATATAATTAGAAACCACTTATGAAATATGAAAGAGCATACAATTCTAAGAGGAATTCAAAGTTTATTTGATGAAAATCGGTTTTGAAATGGCTGAGATATCCAAAAACAGAGGAAAACAATGTGGTCCTAATAAAAGGTGGACCCATCTTTTTTTAGGACCCCTTTGTTTTTAGGATATCTCAGCCATTTCATAAATAAATTTTCATCAAATAAATTTTTATCAAATAAACTTTGAATTCCTTGTACAAGTGTATGCTCTTTCATAGTTCACAAGAGGCTTGTCGTTATCTCACAAAAAAGTTAGAAACCTGAAACGCCATCTCAAAAACATATACCACCCATGGTAAACTAACAAGAGATGGACGCAGCAACCCTACAATTACATGAAAGTGTCGTAATGATCCGATCAGATTTCTTCACTCCAATTAAAAGCCACTATTAAGGTACTGACATTTGGTAATAATGATTGGTCGCTGAATAAAAAATGACTGCCATGTTGCTGTGCGGATGGAGGTTAGATGAAAGTTATGCCCTTTTTTCTTTCATTTTTTCTTCTTTTTGCTCGCGAAACTGCAGGAAGATTCCTTTGAAAGAGAGAAATAAAGGTAGACATGGGGAATTCTTTGGTGAGTAGAAACAATCATGGATCTGTGGTGCTAACATGAATGATTCTACACACCATGAAGAATGCATTCATCAGTCTCACCTACGCTCTCAATGACCCAACAATGGTCACATAGCAATCATACATATTTTAGTTCCCGGAACTTCCTGGGTTAAAGATTCGCACGTCTTTGATCCCTGTCCATGACGCTGGGGTACTCCAAGGGACTGCAAGTCATGCTCGGGCAGTAACACTTTTTTTTTTTTTAATCTTTAATTCTGAAAAAAAAAGAAAGGAAGAAAAAAACATATCCCCGTGTTTGTTATCTCCACCAATTCAAATGGCTGTTGATCATCCCTGAAATCAATGCATGCCCAGATAGGGCCAAGCCTGTCACGCAACATTCAGCCCAGCCTACGTACAGTCCCACCCCTACGCTTGGCATGGTAACAGGAGCAACATGTACGTCCATTATCTTTTTCTTTTCTTTTCTTTTTTTTGTTCAGGCATTCCTATTATGCATGACACACAGACTGTGACAGTGGTATTTTATGGATATTCTGAAAGAAAAACCAGACAATTGTTTACCATCACGGACACCATTGGCCATGGGCAAAGTGGCAGACATTATTTTACGTTTCATCCCCCCCCCCCCCCATCTCGCATAACTCTTTTAGCTAGATTTTTTTATTGTCTTTTTTTGTCAACCTTTGCGGCTATCAGAGCTATTAGCTCTTTCTGAAACCTTTCTAGGGTCCAAATGATTCTCTAATCTGTTGCATGCAGGGCAGATACTGCTACAGAGTTATGAAACAAATCAATGGTCCATGTTCTGGTTTCACCCACAGGTAAGGCAGACATGTGCATTCTACTGAAGAGTACTGCATCAAAGCAAGCTCCAAGGCTAAAGAGACATTACAACGCTCGTCACTAAAGCATTGACCGCTTTTCATTCATATACAATTACAAAGTCTTTCCCCAGGTATATTTACATCTTTAACCACAATCACGCCATATTGACCTTCACGATGCTTTTCGTAAATTACGATCTCCTGCGGTTACAAACTCAATGTACCAACTATAATAATATCACCTTCATCTACAGTATTGACTTTGCTGAGTAAATGGGTGAAATTTCAAAATGAACCTTTACCTCTGACCCCTTGTATTTGCTGAATATGTCGCTCTTACTACTAAATGGCAATCAGTGAGTTACCCTGCTATAAATGCCCTATCACACCTTTCCCCTTTTTGTACATTTGTCGACAATATAATTGACATTTTCGATCGTTTTCAATCAACAAATCTTGAATACATACTTGATCCAATCTTTGGTCATCAATTTGAAACAGATGGCCAGGTGATGCAACCATGGGATATATCACTCGGTATTTTAAGTAGTATGGACATTTTTTATAAACATTTTCCAGACTCTTGATAAGGAATGTGCCACGTGGTCAAGTTTGGAATACAACCTGGGGGGTGTTTCACAAAGACTATTAAAGTTTGACTCAAATTTGACTTGGTTTACAGGCTGCCGTTCAGGTTCCTTTGTTTGGCCTGTGCTGGGCAAATGGTACCATATGTATTTCAGGATGATTTTTCAATGTAATATGGGCAGTGATCGCCATCCATAAACTAAGTGCGATTCAATTTGAACTTAAATGTGAGCGAATGATCTCAAACATGCCCTGATTTTTAAGTGATTGCAACTTGAATGCGACAATAGTGTGGTCCTTTGTGCTCCTCTGAGAAGCAACAAGACTTCTATGGATGACATCTCAGCTATCATACATGATAATTGACTCATTACTGTGATATATATGATTACATCAATTCTGAATGTTTTTGGTTTGTTTGTTTGTTTGTTTGTTTTGCTTGTTTTATGTTAGTGATGTTGTGTGTATATCAGTGACATCCCGTTCTTCCAATGTCTGTCATGTAATTGTATTGGTTTAATGTTCAGGTATGTCCGGCTACACTCCCTTCTTATGAACCAACCTCGGTCAGGTGTGTTAATCTTCGCTGCACTTGAGAATGATCTCGCAGGCTACATGGGTATCGAGATAGTTGTGGACGAATATGTCTAATAATAAGAACAAAATAACTGGCATGCAGCACAACAAAAGACTGCTAAAAGTTGAGACTTTTATGATACTGTATTGGCGAAAAAACCCCAACAAACAAATGACCAAACAACAACAGTGAAACATCTCCCCCTCCCCCATCAAAAAATTATTTAAAAAAGAAGAAGAAAACAATATCTGTAATGACAAACACATTTCTGTCCTGAAAGATAAACTTGCACAACAAATGCACCTACAATCATACAATATCATGCTTCACGTAGGCTTATGAATCTGGTTTGCAAAGGAGCCCTGTACTGCCTCCAAACAAATGGCACGAAAAGTTATTGAAAAGACATTACACATGATTAATGTTGCATTAAGCCCATTTGTTGGGCTCAATTGGACCAGCACAAAATCCGGAGAGCCCTATTAAAACAGGTTTTTTTCTTTATTTCTTAAATTCAAGTTGATATGAATAAAGAAAAAAAAAAGTGCATGGACAACCGCAAAAAGGCATAAAAGAGAAAGATGCATGTAAAAGTTCAGTGGACAACCACAATGCATTTGTCAGGGCTGAACTCTTAAATCTGTGACAAACACACCTCTGTACTTGGACCACAATTCAAAACAAGGAAATACTTCGATTCTGGCATCACATTGACCGTCAGCAACAGTTTTCTCTTCTATGAATAGAGGGCTTTTTACACTTGTAAATTTTTGCTTAGTCCCATACCAACGGTGGGGCTAAGGGGGGGGGGGGGGGGGGGGTGGGGCTTAGCCCCACCGTTGGTACGGGACTATCCTTAGCCCACTTTCTGTTTACACTCGTTTTTGCCAAAGTGGGCTAGCCCCACCGATAGTCCCGTACTATCTGGCCCTGCAAAATAGCAGGGTTAGCACCGCAATTGCGGTGCCAAGCAAGTGAGTGTAAACAGAACAAAATAATAATCCGGGGCTAAGCAACGGAGATGAAGTCCGACCCCCACTGACCGATCAGAAACGAGGTAATCAAGTGCTGCCGGTGCGTGCGTGTATGTGTACAGTGCACAGCGTAATCATGAATATTCATGTGGTTTGGAAAGTCAGGGGCTAAGAAATACGAGTGTAAAAAGGTCAGTTTTCTCCTTAGCCCCGGACAAGAGATAGTACGGGACTAATTGGCCAGTGTAAAAAGCTGAAAAAATTGGTACGGGACTAACGATAGTCCTGGGTCAGAGAAAGTCCGGGGTTAAGAAACACAAGTGTAAAAAGCCCTCAAGTTCAAGAACTGATTTACTTTTTGGTTTTCAAATCAGTTTGTTTTTTTAATTTGATTCTGTTCTGTTCCGTCTTCCTTCATCTCACTTTTCATGTGCACTTTGGTGATCCTGCAGCGGCTCTAGCTCCAAAACAACATGAAAGGTTTTTACAAAGACATGCTGATCTCAGTATGAAAAAACACATTTTGCTATCTGTGAAAAGAAAAAAAAAGTATGTGAGCCTGTATGAGCACATTGTTGCTGCTCAAGCAGCATTAAGCACATACCTCTATGGAGCAGTGATTGATGAAAAGACCACTGGATTAAAGAAAAAAAAAATCCTCCATCCCACCCCCCCCCCCCCCCCCCACCCCTCTTGGCATCATCTCCAGCACCACCACTACCACCACAGCCATATCCCTCCCACAAGCCACTGAACAATGGACACAAGTCAAAAACATTGTGGATTGATGATATCGGCACAAATTATCGAAAGGTGACAAGTGTGAGCGGTCACGCATGGATAGCCACACTCTACCAGGTCACACTATGTGCCTCCCATCTTTCATTTTTTCCCCTTCTTTCTTCCTTTTTTTTTGCCACTGGCTGGTAGGCAGGGATGGGGGCATTGTGTCCCAAACAATGATAATGTTATTCCAGAAACTACATGATTTTAGCCTTCACACTTCACATTTCTCCCTTTGGCTTTTTATTGGATCATGTTGCGGCTTGTGCCCATAAAACACAAATTATCATTATCATATTTCTAAAAAAAAAAGATCTCTTCAAGGGATTACTCTTATAAGTGTGGTATCCGGAACATGTGCAGTCAATCATTTTTTACTTTTATTTTATGTTATTTCTTTCTTTTTTTTTTTTTTTTTTTTTGGGGGGGGGGGGGAACATTATAAACAATATCTGCATGAAATTTGTTGAGCTCGATGCAAATCATCTTGTCATTTCAGCTTTCAAACCCAATGTCCATACCATGCAGAATGATATTTGAAGTAAATGTGTAGATGAATGCTAAGTCTATTCCCTCTATGGTAAAGTATTAACTAGAAATCACTGCATACAGCAAAATAGGGTATACTCTTTGGTACAAGAAAAAGAAAAAAAAAGCCAAATTAACAACTTCTCTCACAAGGTACATGGAGCAAACATTCATCTGGTTTTGCTATGGTCATTCAGGAGCAGCAATTGTGATCCTTCGGGTGTAAACAAATCACTGGTCAAGATATTTTCTGTATCAAAAAAGACAATAAGCCAACAGTTTATGTACCAAATACAATGTACTTAAGTACATGACAACTCTTCCTTTTGACTCCTGCTCATGTTGTCCTGGCTGGGTACACTTATATCGTTTGACCCGAGCTGCTCTAAGCATGAACAATTAATTTCACCCAAATTAATCTCTGAAATGAGGAAATCACTCGGAATATGGCAAAAAAAAAAATTGATTGACTGAATGCCAATTTCTACATCGGTAAAGAAAATGAAGCCAAGTGGAATCTCTGAATGTGCAAATCGTGAAGATGGCAATGTAACAGGCTGCAAGCAAGGTGTCACGTGGGTCGATGGGGTCCTGATGATGTGAGCAACTTTCATTTCTTCATTTCTTGCTGCTATTCCTCCCCGACAACCTCCAGGGGTTACTCTCCTTCCTCTCCCTCCCTCTCTCTCTCTCTCCCCTTTTCTTTCTCGTCGCACACATGAAGGAAGAGCCGTAACCATTTTCCAGAGCTCATCCCGTCAGCCGCGTATCGGACGCACTCAGCTACTGGCCCGCGTGATGCAAATGGAATACCCAGGCATTCTCTTGCCGGCAACTTGCCGACATCCACGTGATAGGAATCCCAGGGAAGTAGTGTAGCTGCTGCACTAATAGCAATGTGCAGGTCTCTTGATTTCAACATTTCTTCTTTTTTGGGGGGCTTGATCTTGACCTGTGATGTCAGTGCCAGTGTCAGACTTTAATTAAAATATGACTAGATAACACTCGTCATTAGGCATGCGCTGCCACGATGCCATGATACTGTCATTGCAATATTCATTGCTTTCCCTCGTCAATGTAGTCCAGAATTAAAGCATCACAACCCTGCTTTTTCCTTCTTTCTTCTTTTTTTGTGAGCAATGTTCTCAATGTCTTGTTTTTTACCTCAATGTATGTCATACTTTACACCAAATTGTAACTGCAGAAAGATTCTTATTCAGCACTATGTTTGGAATCATACACACCTTTTCTGCTCACTGGGATCATATGTGCGTCGTTTGTGTCTGGCATATCATACATTTCTCTTTTCGCAACAAATGCCACATTTTTGCTCTTACACAGGCTCTTGTGTGAAGGAAAAGGCTTAAAAGACATCATTAACATCCTGATACTGCTCTAGTGACAAATTGTAAGATTGTCTGATTCTACCACTAAGGAATTCAAGCTCAAGATATATGTTGTGACACATAGGTGCAATATGGTTATCACAACTCTTTGCATATTGATACATTATACTTCTTTATTCACAACCCAAAGGGTAGCAATGAGCATCTGGCATACTATGGAAAGTTAGAGGAAAAATGTTAGAAAAATTGATAATCATATGAATATATAATCCCTGAGGTGTATTGTACCATATATAGAATATCAAATCTAATGAAGGCTATCACAGATTAAGAAGATTTTATATCCTTCAGATAACAATAATTTTTAACAATATATTTGCAAATTTCTGTTAGATTTCTTTTTTCCTCATCTGATGTTGCTTTAATGATTGGCTGACAGAAAAACTCAAAATTTAATGAGACATATGCAGTGGAACCCAATATAGAAATCAAATCAGAAGAGAGTGAAAAAAAAAAGAAATCCATGGCGAAAGTGAGGGACATACCAAAATGAAATGAGCATAACAGAAATAAGATGGACTGTGTAAAATTAGCATTCTGCTCATTAACACGGTTCTCATGCACAGCCTATTTCGCCAGGTACGTCAGGAAAAAGAGTGGACCGCAACATTAGGCTACGCACACTTCTCCGACGAGCCCCACTTACCCCTATCCCCCACTCAGCATTAAAAACAATCATTTTAATCAGAACTTCCATGAAACCTTAAATATCATTCTCTCATTTGTATTCATACGGTGCGCAAGCCAATGCCATGTCTGGAATTTTTTCCCCCCTCCCGTTTCACCAACAAAACATTTTCCTTTACTCTTTTCCTTCTTCGCACCGTAATAATGGTCGGCCACGAGAACAGAGGCACCTGAGTGATAATCAAGCCACTCTTTTCTATTAGCTTTGATAATTCTGAGGGCTAATGATAATCAGTGGACATATGGTTAAGTATTCAGTGCCATAAAATTCGTGCAAGGGTATGTGCTTGGTTGCGGGCGGGCGCATGGATGCTCATTTATTCCGCTCATGTTCCACTAGGAAAATGCTAAACTCCATGGATGTGATTGTTTAAAGTGAGAAATTCAAGACAGCAGAACAGACAATGTCACAAGACTTCAAGCTTGGTGGCTGTATTTAATTTCATTTATTCATTTTTATTTTTGTTTTTTGCAACGGAACTAATTTCGTGATGGGTAGCATGTCTACTCAAACTACACACTTGGGTCAAGTGGTAAATAAGCAACCTTGACATAATATGTGCACATTGATGTTGACAAGTGAACATACAACTTCTACAGTTTCTACATGCTGCAGTTCTTTCACGCATCTTTCTTCAGTGTAGACAGAATAATTAGAGAAAGAATCCCCTACTTGCAATTTTCTTTTCTTAGAGTAGTTCCGAGGGCAATCTGATAAAATCTAATTGCATGACATGTAGTCCTTAGAAGGTTTTTGTTGCATTTGCATGTGTGAAAGGAAAAGAAACTAAGGCAACCCTGGTTTAATCATCATAACAATGGAACACATGCTTTTGGGTACTGGCATTCCCTCGTGAGAGGTGTGAAAACTTGTTCTTGTCGAGAATGGTGTCAATGATGCGGGTGAAAGAGTGTTCCAATGGGCTCGGTTTTGGCAGTTGCGGTCATCGCTAACATCAACATCCTGTGTCAGAATATTGTCCCAACCAGTAAGTCCGTGTATATACATTGGAATTACTAATAAATGACAGTTAATCCCCATCCAACAGGAGAATGCCCTTCTTGAAAAACCTAAAAGCCTGTCGCTCGTTTGATCCCTTGGCCTAGCCATTGCTGACTGCCATAAGTGGCTACTGGGGTATGTTGAAGCCTGCGCTGTGCAACCATGCCAACTTAGGGTTTTTGTGTCCCTTTTCAAACCCTGAAAATTAGATTCCTTCCATAAGCTGGTATAATTATAGAGGTAGGTAATTTAGACCTCTCCTCAGAATTATAAAACTGGAAACTTTTTCTTTTTTAAATGATGGAGGGGCAAACAATACTGTAGATGTCTAGTAAATTCAATCGATCCTGAAAACATTCCAACCATTATTCTCAGTACAAAAGGGGGAGCATATTCTTACATGACATGGGGTTAATATTTTCATTTCTATTTCTTTTTTTTTTAACTTGAAGGTGCATTACTATAAGATTTCATAAATGATGCTGGGAAACAATAGTCTTTAACTATTCAAAATTTTGTGACATGTGCAAAAGGAATATACAACTTTTTAGGGTTGAGGTGCAGCTCAGGTTTTTTTTTAATTAAAAGTTTGCACCACTGAATTCACATGCTCCCTGCCTACTACAACATCATTCCTGTTGCCGCTTGTGTACAGGGCTCGTCAACAATCTTTGATGTTGCAAATCACTCTCTTAAGTGTCTCTGTGCTATGATTTATATGAACATTATTTTCCTTTGCTATAAATGAAATATGAAATATTATACAATCCTTAATCTGCAAAGAAATATGAACTATGGTCTATGAGGCAAAAAACCTTTTACTGAGAAAAGAAGAGGAGAATATACTCCAGGGCACAGGAGTTGTATAACCTGCTTACATGGTATGCAAATCTTACTTGATATTGTCACAAGATAAGATTTAATGCTCAAGTCAGACTGCTACATAAATGTTTTTGCATTAACCTTTGATTAAATGTCTACTACTCTTTGCAGCTAATTTCGATGGTTTTGGAATCTGTTGCATTCAAATTTCTGAGAAAACACTGATCTCAGCCCCCCCCCCCCCCATAAAAAATGCAAGGAAAAATTGAAGCTACCTGCTTTATTATAACAGCTTTTCTGACCTAGCTTGTCTGAGAAATGTAATTTCAGGATGCCTCCCACTACTAGCGTTCTCTGTGGCAAAGACTGCCCTCTTATGATGGTGGGAAGATCGCTAGCCTGTGTGGCTTTCGACATGTGCCTCACTCCTCGGCAGCAAATCCCATGTAGAATGACTCGTCACGCCGATGTAATGTCTAGGAAAGCTGAAATCAGATACGGGCCGAATTAGCCTCAGCTCAAGACATATATACAAGGATGTGATTAAGCCTGGTTAGAGACAAATGAGATCACCGTGAGGACTGAGTTAAACTTTGTTGCCGAAGGAATTATCCCGGACTACCTCCTTCCAGGGGGGCAACTTTACACTCCTCTACCGGTGATCGCTCAGTAGTTGTAAAGTTATCTGTCATCGATTCTTAACCTTCCTTGTGCAGAATATTTAGTCATATTTCTTGACAGAGGTAAGACAGGTTTTAACAGCGCGTGACATCAATATTGAAGGACAGAATTGATACGTTCAGGTTCCCTGAAACACTCGCGATCTTAAAGAGTCGAATGGTAAGCAAACGAATCAATCAGCGTGACTTGCTGCTACAAATAATTCGAAAGGTTTACCGTCAATAATCATCACATTTCTCTCCTCATAATCAAATGTTCTATGATTACCGAAATGAGTGGGAATGAATATCATTAAAAGTATGTATTTTATAGCAAACAAGGCACTCATTTGTGTTATGATGTGAAAAGTAAAGAGTCTCTTAATTGTCGTATCATTCTCATAGAGGGATTGATGTGTGTGTTTTTTTCTGTCCCCTAAGAATTCCCTAGAATACCAAATTTCAGATCCATAAATCCTTTAACCTAGATATCTCATGCCTCAAAAGTTTCATAAATGAATACCTGTGCATTCATAGAATGGGTGCATTCTATTAAGCTCATGCTGGGCTGAAAAAAGAACAACACCAAGAGAGATACATGTAGCAACTCTGTTTCACTGAAAATTCAACAAAGACATTTTTAAAAAATGTATATAGAAATTGACGGGTGCCAGTTTAAATCATTCTACATCTCCACGGTAAAACCAGAGAGAAACATGAAGCAGGGTGCTACTCAGTTAGAGTCTTGTTATGGTGGAATCCATGTTTATTTACAATGACGAAGCTAAAATTTAGGGACACAATGTTCCCAATGATTGATATGTGCCATTGAGCTTTTTATTGATATTTTATTGGCTGGATACTGTAGTATGTGAAGTGGAGCACCAACTGTATTTAACCATCATAATATGAATGTGGTAACCACATATTGTTAACATGAAGGAAACCCTGTCGTGTGCAGGTTGACATGCAAACATTTCAGTGGCCACGTCTCAGGCAGAGAACGGATATATTCACACAGTCTCACAGATCTCAGAGTCCAGCTAGGGATTTAGTATATCATGTTTGGTTTTTTATCTTGTCGTTGTAATTGACGGTGTAATTTTCATTTTTTTTTATATGCCCTCCATTTTATTTCCAGTTTCTTGCTCAGCTGAAATGACCTTGGATGAAGGAACACTGATACACTCGAAAGAGGATGCGGATTTAGGCGTAGATGATGATGGCTATGATAAGTGCATTTTTTTTTTATCAAACATAGGAAGGACTTTTCATCAACGTAAAGACCGGTGCCCTTTCTTCAAGGCAAGCAAGGGCACGACCAATATTCGATATAGATGTTTCAATGATAAAGCGAAGGAGGATTCGCCACTGCATTATGAGTTCTGTGCTTGAGCAATAATTTCACAGCTAATCTGTTTCTTACCATCTGGGGAAATATCTCCCAGAAAAGAAGACCATAATATTATCTCTCCCCCCTCAACCCCCATCCCCCACCTTCCCCACCCCCACACGCAGTCCCTCAAGTCATGTCGAAATAACTGTGCCACAAATTGAGAGCATGCATTCATAACTGTGATCTCCCCATAGTTTGCTTACACAGAGTAACTAGTAATCTGTGCAGTCCCCGCGTATGTTGGCATGAGCCACTAACTGCTACAGTCATGTACGGTTCTCTGCTTATATGAGGACATCCTCCCTTCACTCATCAAAAGTATTTCTCGTTTTGGGAGAGAGGAGGCGCCGAATGATTACGTTGTTTTTTCTTTTTTTTATGTGTGTGTGTGTGGTTTTTTTTTTCTCTTCTTCTTCTTGCTTTGGTTCATTCATTCATTCCTTGTGAATTTCGGGCTCAGATCCTCTAGTATTTGGCTGAAAATATCACTGAGCAAAGAGAACAAATGCCATCGATGGGGAAGCAATAATTTTTCCTCATGTTGCGTGCGATAGTTTACAGAAACAGGTTAACTCTGTTGGACAGAAATGGCTCCATAACAAATTACAAGAAGCCCCATTCAAGCACAGATACTGTATACCAAGAAATTTTCACTCATTTTTGCACGGTCTAGCACAAAAATAAAAGCATGCAAATTTCTATGCTTGTAATGTGTAATACTATTTCTGAATCATATTTTGATTATGTGGAATCAAAAACACACAAATGTCATCTTAGCTGGTGGAGTGTGACAAATTACTAGTGAGAAAATGATTGCTTTTGCTGGACTTGCTTTCAAATCTGTGTGTATGTATGTATACACATATGTATATGGTGTGTGTGTGTATGTTGTGTAGATATCATTAAGCACCACCTCAAATTAATAGAAGTACAAAAAACGAGAAATACACACTCCATTCAAAACCCAAATTCTTGAATCATGGATGGGGAACCCCCTTCCAATAAAGCATATACTAGTACTGTAAAACGAGGAATGTTCGCATTCATTTTAATTTCGTGAATTTCGCGAGTGCCAAGATTTGCGAAATTAAAATGCACGCGAAAGTTCTTGTCTGCACTATATGTATTGAATGCCAGTGGCAATTCGCGAAAAATTTATGCCCTGATAAAGGCCGGCGGCTCCAATTCGCGAAAATTTCATGCCACGAATATATCATGTTGTACAGTAGTTGGCAGCTCTTGAAGTGGACAAAAATGAAAGAAAGCAGATTTGTGAGGTGACCTTAGTCCTCTGTCTCATATTCCTTTCCCTTGGTGTCCCTCTTATCTTAACCCATTGAGGACGGGTTGATTTTGCTACAACACGCATTTCCCATAGATGCTTGCCCCGAGTATACTCGGGACTCGTCCACAACGGGTTAAGCTTTACCGATAAAAACTTGGTTGCAGTCCATGTTGTTACAAATACCTGCAACAAAGCACAAAGTGGTCCCGCAGATGAGTGTAAGCATTTTTTTTTTTTTTTAAATAGGAGTCAAAAGGGGGCCTGGAGGCATCTGCTAACAGAATGATACACTTCGTCACCAGGGCAGAAATCATCGGACATTACGAACAAACTCAACAACAGCAAATGACGAAGTATGCGTAGGCAAATGACAAGAAGGCAAAAGGAGAACATTGGTTTAAGTTACAGATCATGGCTAATTTCTTCTGAATTTAAATCAACAAGTATTTCAATGGCAAAAAAAGAATTCAATTTAGCAAATGTGAAGTTTGAAGTAGGATTGCTCTTTAGGGTTTGACCAGCTGCCGGCGTGACGAGAGACAGAGAGAACTACATTTTTTTTTCTCCTCTGGGTATTGACAGGTCATTTCTTCTTATTTCTTTTCTTTATTCAACCTTCCCCCTCCTCCTCCTCTCTCCCATCCCATCCGCCTCTTTCCCCCTCGCAAGTTTGCTTGAAAAGACCCCGCGATAGAATTGGAGGGGACAACACAAACATACTTGAGCCACGGACATGTGTGGGATTAACCCCTTGAGGACGAGTCCCGAGTATACTCGGGCAAATGTCTATCTGGGAAATACGTGTTGAAGTGAAAGTCAGCCCGTCCTCAACGGGTAAAGGAAGCATCGGCGTATCGCTTCCACTCGGTTGTCGTCGTCGACGTCGGAGCAAAGCAAACCTGACCAGTCACCCAGTCACGCCCACATTGCACTAAGCCAATGGGAACGGTGTCTTGCTGTCTCCAGGTTCAAAGGAGGGCAGAGGACACCCATATATCTCCTGATACCATTCAAGGATTGTTCAATATCAGTGCTTTAAAAAAAGAGACTCAATCAAACATCAAACCCATCCCTTTAATAAAATTCAGATCTTTACAGCAGCATGGCTGTGTAATTTTCTGGCTCTCTGTAGAGCAAGGAGAAGGAGATATTGATTTCTAGTCTGAAGTAGAGCGGGTTTGACAGAGGGAAATTGAATAACCGAACATTTCTGGTCAATGCGATATTTCATAGATTACATAACAATACGCAACTATGCAAAAATCAAGCATTCTCTTTCATCACTATTATTTTAATGAAAATGAAAAAAAAAATCAGAGTGAAACAATGTAAGGATGCCATTCATGAAATTGTCTGTGCATGTGATCGAGTGAGAAATATCTGTATCTGCAATCCTACCAGGACTATCAAAGATTAAGCCATAAGTGACGAGATTTGAAAAACTGCATGGTCTTTCTACAGGGCCTATACCTACCAGGAATGTAGAGGCATTATGGTTCTGCCCTGCTGTGGACAATCTGTAACTGCAGTGCCAATGTCACTGAGTAAATTCAGTTATAGTTATGACGAGTCTTACCTATGAGAATGGCCGTTTTGAGAACATAAAGCATGGATCAGTCTTTGGATAGAAAGAGGATACATTATGTATTATGCTCTAATGGATTAGGTTGAACAAATTTTAGAACTGGGGTTGGATCAATCAGGTTTAAAACACTTCAAAAGAGAAAACAACAATCTATTCACACTACAACTGAGTTGAAATGATATCGACATGAAAGGATGTTTTAATACTGCTTAACTCTCTCAAGCAAAGACTAATTTCATGAGGACAAAGACATTTTTGAAATGAGAAGTTTTAGGAACTCCAAGTCGGAAAAGGGAAGGGGCAAGTAGCCCCTGTTTTTGCACTTTTTTTTTTCTCCCTGTCTGCCCCCTATGCTCTGCCACTTGTTCCCCCCTCCCCACGCCCCTATAACTGCTTCCCCCGGAATGAATGAACATTAGTGTCATGGTAGTAATGTGGTGAGCACTGAAGGACATAAAACCGTAATGAAAGTCCAATGAGGGGTACTGCACGGCCCATGACTCATAAAATGGGTTATAAAAACTATGAAAAATGGATTAAAGGAACCGTTTCCCCTCCTCCCCCAGTCGTATGAAAAACGACTTGCCCGTCAGCTGACACACACTGCATACGCTGATTCATGATCAGAATCTTTTTCATCACTCATCTCCTATCTTTTTTTCTTCTTTTTTTTTTCTTAATCTCCTTAGGAGCAAGAATGTTCCTGCATAATGAGAAATACTCAACGACGAACATTCGAGCCAATGTTGTTGACATTCATCGAAGAATGGATCTCCGTCGCTGGCTTTGAATATCAATAAAATATCCATTAAATAGATTCACTGTAATATGTACAGGTACCCCAAGCTGGCAACAACCCTTCTCCGCTGTTTACGTCTCCAAATAACTCTTATACAAAAAGCATATATTCCAATGATTTTTAACCTATGACATAATTTCTCATAGTATGTACTATCCCTCCATAGCTTTCAGGCAAAAAAAAAAAGAGACATATTCCGTGCCTATATTGGCATTAAGGAATACAGTACAGTAACTGATAGTATCTGATGTCATCGATGCTATTTATCCCAAGATTGACTCCTCTGTCTCCTTGCGCCATTTGTAACATAAGCATGCCTTCTACGCTCCCAGACTCTGAAGACTCCCCCACCAGCATTGGTATGATTTGCAGCAGACCAGACGGATGACACGCTGCCGCTAGTGGAATGCGCATCTCCCATCTAGTGTCGTCATATCACGTAACATGGTGGCCCACAATTCAAAGCAAGATTTTCAGTTTCTCGATTCTGAAGTTGCTGTTGTGTGTGTGTGTGTTCTTTTTTTTTTTTCAGATCAATACAAATGTTCAAATAGCCAGATTGCTTTGGAATAAATTAAAACATCAACAGATCTGATTGCAGGAAGCCATGGGAGTGACATCATAAGCAAATCCCAGATAAAGGATACTCCCTCGCCCCCCTTCCCCCCCCCCCCCCCCCGAAAACACACAACAACAACAACAACAAATTACTGAATGATGATGTGATGGTCAATCAGAGTGGTCTGCCTTTAAAACAAGCTCCTGTCCCCATGAACATGTTGGCCTGTGCTGCACGCGGTAATCTCCGGTACTGACAAATTAACATGGCTTGATATCCTCAGTGACTCGGGGTGACTAGGGGAGTGAGCGAACTGGCCATGGTGGTAATCCTCGGTGGGCTGTATCACCCGAGTTCATTCCTACCGACTCAATGCTGCCGATGGAAAACAAATTGAAACAACAACAAACAAATGTGCGATATAAACGTATACATTTGCCAAGTGGCAGCTACTAGGAAAGATCCCGATAATTACCGGGATTAAGTCGCTCTCAGTTGATTTAAGCCATTTCATTATCCAAAAAATTATATGAGATCTGTGCGGGGGGCATTAGCGAATCCTTTCAGGATTCAGTGCACTTTCGTATCCCATTACATATCTGGTTGACTGAATCTATGGCGGAATATAATCGTCATGAGCTGCCCGTTTAGTGTCAAGTTATTTCGGATCAATTACACATGACTATTTTAGTTAGTTTAGTCATTATTTGACTATAAAGTCGCATTGTAACAGGGAGACAGAGAGGTGAATGACAGATAAATTGTGATGGAAGAACGAATCCATATTTTTATGTTCGGGGAAAGGGGGGCTTAAATGAAATCTACATTCGAGGCATCCTCAGTTCATTTTGGCCCGCCCAGAGAGCAAGACATGCATTTCAGAAATAAGATCCTATTGCCGCATTGTTCTGTGTGATTGCAGTTGAAAATTTGCTGTGTTATTATAACCTGCCATAGCGTTTAACAGGGTTTTACCTCACGAGTCCTCGAAAATTGATCAAATCCAGATATGTCTAACCCCAACGAGAGACATCCACTGAAATCTATATACTGCAGATGTCTCAAGTATATGTATGTGTGGATATATTTTTTTTTTTTGTGTTGGCCTCATGCAGCTTATCTACCTCCGTCTCTCACCTACACTTTCATTCTCTCCCGGTCTCTCTCCATAGCCAAAACAAAAAGCCGCGGCATGCACATGCTCGCGATGTTTCGCATCGGTATCTTCATGTGGTTCATTCATATATATGTTTGATATGATTGCGGCGGACTGTACAGTCAGAAAAGGTTAATAGGGATAAATGGGCATCTCGACCAAGGCTGATTGGGACACACAACCAAATTTCTCCCTGGCCTCCAGCTAGTGAGGGTTTTTCTTCTGAATGGAAGGCCCGACTTCCAGCTAATGCATGAGTTTTTTTTTTTCGTTTTTCTTTTCCATATCCCCCCCCCCCCAAAGTTGACTTGCAAGGTATTCGTCTCCCTCTTGGAATCTTGTATGCATGTGTGTGTGTGTGTGTGTGTGTGTGTGTGTGTGTGTATGATGATGATGGCACCGGCTTTGTCGATGAAAAAGTTATTCAAACCCTCGGCACCATTAAGCAACATTAGCACAGGAATGAAAAAGCTGCGCACAGTTCATGCTTGCCATTGTTCAATCTCTTGCTGGGTTTATTGCGAGTGTTCTTTCCTATCGATAGCTATGTTCAGAAGTCATCGATTACATCATAAGCGTCTTATTCTAATTCAAACTTGCACCCTTTTTATCTGACGTGGGACATTTCCATGAGAGAATGGAAGAAAACAAAATGACGGTAAAAGTGAGCTGAGTTGATTGCCAGCAACTCATGAATCTATACATAGGTCTATATAGGAAACGTTTAGATGAAATGACCTGAGCTTTCCATATCAGTATATTCTCCTCTTCCAACAATCACACAATTAACATGTAAAGGTTTTGAATAAAAACTCCTTCTTTCACCCAATCAGGCTACTCACCTGGGTCATATTACTTAAAGGTATTGTTTACCATTGGAAGCAATGATTTAAAAAAAAATGATCGAGTTATCACATTTGATGCGTATGTGTAGGTCAGTTGTATCACAAAACATCCTACCATGTAAAATTTTGCAATAAAGCCTAAAACAAGAGATATCACTTTTTTTTCTCAATAAACCATAACTGTAGGCAGTTTATTCTAAAAACAAGTTTATTTATCTTATTTTCTTTTACTTTGTCTGGTCGACTTTTGATTACGTAACTACAGAAGGGAATTACTTTTGGCAAATTACCATCCCCTTTGAACTTTGCCATTATAGTATATTGTTTTATGCAAATGTGGCACTTACCACTGAGCCACTAAATAAGTTTGATCTGGTAGTTGACCCTTGCCTCTGCTTCTGGGGATATGATACAAAAGCCAACTAGGCAGGATGATTATTTATCTTCTGTCAGTTGAAGTTGAGCTGGGGAACTGAAGCCTATGTTCTGAAACTTTTGATGTAAATTGGTTGCTGGCCTAGCATTGTACTGGTTAGATTCACATCAACATTTCTTATGAGACATGTATTCATGTCACAGTGTGCGTGTGTGTGTGTGCTGTTAATAGTTGAGATGGATGCAGAATGCTCTGTGTCCCACCTTGCGATTAAACGCAACTTGGGATTAAATGCAAATATCACCCCCAAGTTGCATTTGATCCTTGCATTCTGTCACTGAAAGGCACTTTTGTTTGATATTTGTTAACTATTGCAGAATGAATCATTATGAATGAGACTGATTCTGAAATTATCCAGAATAAATCCCTACAAATAGCTAACACACCATCTGTACATTGGAACAAATAATGAAGGGATACTCTGATACTGCATTACACATACAATGTACCTCTATGAAGACTGTGTTATCTACGTGTACGTACATGGCATGCCATCTTCATAAGATGGTGATCAACACGTTATTGCTTGCTTACATGTTACTACAATACATTATCACTTGACAGCATTTCTGTTGCTGATAAAACAATCAACTTTCAGATTAATTCTACATTGTTTTTATTGTAAAGTTTTTGCTGAACTCTGACTATGATTATGCTCACCCCAATTGTGCAGCATCAAACATTGGCACTTGACAGCATTTCTGTTGCTGATAAAACCATCAACTTTCAGATTAATTCTACATTGTTTTTATCGTAAAGTTTTTGCTGAACTTTGACTATGATTATGCTCACCCCAATTGTGCAGCATCCAACATTGGCCATCGCAATCACTAGTGCTTGAAAGCAAAGATTTCACATTGTTTTTGACAATTGAAGCAAGCTCCTATGATATACAGTGTCATACATTAGAATAATCAGTTGTAGGTCTTGAACTGTTTTCTGTGATGAAACAATGCCTCCTATGTATTAGATAACATACAATAGGTGGTTGTAACATAATCAAGTGACAGTTGCAAAAAGTGGCAGTAGTAGATGGTATCACTAAAAGTTATAGTAATCATAATGATCTATGGCAATAATAACAACAAAAGTGATGACACTATCAACAATACAAAGTGCAATGAATACACACAGGGTGACTATTATGGCCTTATGTCATGAACCTTGGGGCTCTTTATCACTTGCAATTGAATCAACTGTGTATGATGATACTACCTAAGGTATTAATTTTTGATGATTTATATATCACTACACCCAAAGGGATTTGTCCTGTTTCAAAATCCCCTATATGCAAAATGTCAGCGTGATGGTGATGACTATGCCTATTTTTTGTTACAATGTTGGCAGTTTTGTTAACTATTACAAAGCAAGCACAAAATTTCATGCCGTGAATATTTCTGGTTTTGCAGTAACATATTATGACACATTAATTTGATAAAATTAAGAGGGACTATTTAGTTTTTGATGATTTCCTTTTTATAGTACTTATAAATCTCAGAGCTAGAAGTTGGTTTGCTTTGCAAACTTAAATCGAATGTCTGTTTAAAAGGTGAATAAATAAGTAATTCAGGGAATATTGCAATCCAACAGAAGCAGGTCAAGATGATGACGGGGCCTTTCCTAAATACTTTAAGATTTATTATCTGTAAAGATCATCTGCATATTATGCGCAAGGCAAACACAATTAAGCAATCGGCGGATCGGCATCGCAAATTGAAGTATTCACTACCAATTTGGTCGGCGTGCCCTCCCTAATCCCTTTTGACCAGTCAGGTTCTGTCAGGGGGGAGCCAGAGCTGGGGCACTGGATTGGGGATGAACTGTATCGAGTTTGACATGTCCAATACACGGTATCTTTTATCTGTGAATACCCTTCCATCAGGCCCGGCCAGATGTGGGGGGTGCAAACACAGAAGGAGCGACAAAGACAAAAACAACAACGACAACAGCAGCAACACCTCTTCAGAGCTGCAGTGGCAGAGGGGCAGATTTGAGGAATGTACTTCTAATCCACCCTGTCTATGTGTGTATGTGGGGGGGGGGGGGGGGGGGAGAGGGGACGAAGCAGATATTCTGCTATATCACCGAGTTTTGAAATACTGGTCTTTAGCTGGCAAAGGTCAATTTCAACGCACTCTTCCTGCTCCGCTGTGCATTTGTCCCTGCTCCGAGGGATTGTGTGTATTAACAGGAGGCAAAAATTTGCCGCGAGTGGTTATGGGGATAGTCCCAAGGATATGGGGGGGGGGGAGGAGGGGTCAGGTGTTGTCTCAAAGAGAGACAAGTTCACTGTATGTTTAAACGACCAAGCACCATGTAAATGTATCGCAGCATTTCATGGCATTGGGAGTGTATTGTGAGAGCCATAGAGCCAGGACGTTGACTGAAAAATCATGAACGGTTCGAGGAACAATCCTATATCTCACCACATGGCTCTTTTCACATTGATACCACATTAAGGGTAATCATATTGCTGGCAAATGACAGATAATTGGCATAACAACCAAACTAAATGCCTCCAAATGCCACACATGGCTAAGATTTCTCCCATAATTGGCAACTGGCCTCCGCTCTGTTTGTACATCCTCTGAAACTCTTTTTGTTTCAGTCTATTTAACATTTTAGAAAACAACACAAATGCATCCATATAGTTGCATTGACTTTTACATCTGTTTAAACCTCAGAGAGTTATACTTATAAATGCCTATAAGTTTTTTGGAAGTAATATAAATCATCTTAAGGGATAACATTACACTTTCCATTGTGATGTAATATACATGTACATATGTATATCACAGACTGTATATAAATTCAATTCAATTCACTTTATTGATAATCATAAAAACAGTATATATATACAGAGTAAAATGTGCCGGGGAGTTCACAAAGAAAGCCAAAGGCTTGAGATAAATGTGATCCCCTTTGCAGTGATAAATACATTAAAACATAAAAATACAGATGCAATATTAACCGGTTCCATACTGAATTCTGAAATCCCCATAGGGTTAATGCATAGATCACCAGGTTCCAGTATGAAACAGGTTAAGCTGAATCCCTCTATCAAAATCTATCATTCACATTTATCGTAATGCACACTAGCCTTTACCTTAGCATAGAATATTAGCACTTATATATAATATATCATATACACACATATTAAGGAGCATATTTTTTTCTCTCTTGTCCTTTATGTCACCATGATTACTGCTCTGTTTCTTCTTCTTGCTCTTGGTTCTCCTTTTTTTTCCCCCCATCTTTCTCACCCCAATCCGTCCCAGGGACAGGATGTAGATTGCCATGAATTAATAAGGAAGTTGGAATTATCTTTCTCGGTCACAGAGAGATGAATGTCTGTAGTGGTCACTTCGCATGTTATCAATAAACAGCCCTTGATTAAATTTGTTTATTCTAGCAATATTCTTCTTGTGTGATGTCTTTGAGGGTCCCCCCCCCCCTCACCCCCTTTCCCTTGGGTAATATCACCAGACGACTTAATCAGATGAATTATTCACCACTTCAGCTAAGAGAGTATAGAAATAGGTTGGAAATAATATGCTGGCAGTATCAAGCCAATCACATTCATGGATCAAGTGCTTGGTCAATTCTGCAAGATCATTCCCATCCTTGATGTTATTCACTGCAATGCAAATAATAGAAGGGAACTGTCAAGCACTTCAAAAATCTTCCATATATATCTCGAATAATTCTGCTGCATCTTTACCAATCTCTTCTGGATTCATATTCAGGATGACCCAATCTGAATCTTCTTGCCATTCAGAAGTTTTGGTTAAATTCAGCTGATAGACCTGCATAAAAAGAGGTGTTTTTTGTTTGTGTTGTTTTGTTTTTTGTTTTGGGGGCAAAGAACTCAGCAAAAGGACAAACACCATGGCCTGTGTCCATTTTTGACACCTGTTTAATTCCATCAAGTTTAAATGCAATCAAATGGAAACTGATAAGATATATAGGATAAATGAAATATGTAAGCTTTTTACCATACAAGCATTGAGAATTAAGAGGTTTCTCAGATGAATACTGACTGTACTAGGGCTTTCCACAGCTATCTAGCAATCTAGCAATCTAGAGGTCTCCAGTTTGAATTCCCACGGAATCCCATTTTCTTTACTTATTCTTTTTTATTATCAATTTTCATGCTTTTGAGGGTTTGACAGAAAAAAAATAAGCTGCTAAGCTTATTACATTGTGAATCTCAAGATTGCAAGTGCATGGACATTTTCAAAGAATAAATGATGTCATATAATAGGTAGCCCTCTTCTCAATCCCTAATCCCCTTTATACACAAATTCAAGCTCAATTGGAAAAAAATGAAAGTGTATATGACAGGAGTAGTTGGGCTTACTTACAAAAATCTTTTTATAATAGAGGAAAATATTAACAAAGCCATACATTTTTGTCACCTCCCCCCCCCCCCCCCCAGAAAAAAAAATCTACCGTCAAGATTATTTAAATATGGATGGAACACTTTTTTTTTTCTTTTTTTTTTGACGAGTGCAGCATAAACTCATCATTCATGCTGTCTCTTTAAAGAAGGAAATGAAGCCTTATGAGGGAAGCACAAGGTTTTGTCAAGTTTACATGGTTGAGGTTTTGCCTCTGGCAGTACACTCATTAGTTTGACAAGGCAATTTACTTGAAACATCATACCAAGCTGTATTCTTAAAGCCTTCAAGTGTGGTGTGACCTACATCATTCAAATCATCAAGCAGTAAATGGCAGTAAATTCCCTACAACTCTGTCACTGTAAATCCACACTTCCCCTGGAGAGCATGACCAAAAGAGAGAGAGAAAAAAAAAATGACATTGAACGTGTATGGTCTGTGCAAACTGACAAACATGGGCAAAATGATTACTGTTGAAATATTTGGATTGCATGCAGGGTAACATTTGGATAGCGGTTGACACAAGAATCAAGGGGTATAGACCCTCTGACAGGACTGAGTATCAGCCAGCTCGGATGGCATGGCAAGTGAAGGGCTTATCTCTGCCCGACCGCATGTCACCCCTTGCTCCGGCCCTCAACGCCCGCTGCCGCTGCTCTCCGGCCCGGGTCTTGAGCGCTTATTGAGGCTAATGATGCAGGCCTCTGAGCCCCAGGCCATGCCACCAGCCATCAACGCAGGTGAAACTATCCCCCTACTGCTGCCACCAAAAGTTGAAGATGGCGACCGAATGTAATAATGAATCAAGTAGTGATGACTTGTAGCGATGCTGGGATGGGTGGGAGGGAGTTGGAGGTGGGGCTGAGGGTAGAGAAGGGGGGATGGGGGGCCTGGTTTGGGATGCAGGGAAGCAGGGAGGGGACCGGGGCATCTGAGGATGTCAAATCCGTCTGATGACTTAGGGGCAGAGCAGTGTTTGGCCGTCCGCCCTTCGTTGTTGGCTGTGACAGCCGATATGGCCGATACTCAAATAAAGCGTCTTGTCCCTTTAGCCCCATCTGCATGGCCTATTTCTTCTGGCTATATTGGTCAGGGTAACTCGACCGGCCGCTGCACTCTACATCTCTTCCTACATCTAGCTTCCAGCCCCCCTCGAAACATTGTGTACAACATTTTCGGGAAAACTGATTGCATCAGAACACATGCAATTTGCGCGTAAGGTGCATGTGTGTGTGTGTGTGTGTGTGTGTGTGTGCGTGTGCGTCACGGGTGCGTGAATGAGTGAGTGAGTGTCTGCATGTGAGTTTGGTTAACTAGTCGGTCGACTGAATAGATATGGGCCAACAGGGCTTGGGAGCAGGGCATAAGGCATAACAAGATGGAGATCTCAGATCACATGTGACTACTTGGCCTAGATCCATCGGCTAATTTGGTCAGGCTATCCCAACATGCAGCGCTCGGTCACATAGCAGTCACTATTTCGAACAAAAAGCAATCTTACCAACTCATCAGCTGTGATGGTGAAAAGAGATAAGAATATGTATCGACCACACGGTTAGGAAAAAAAAAATGATAAGACGTACAATGCCGGTTCCGGCAAATTGATCGAGATCCAGTAACCTTTGTGCTGGGCGTTCAACATCAATACTACCATGAGCAAATTGAACTGTGTGTTCAGCTTGAAATTATTTCCTCTTCTGGGAATTATTTTAGGAGCAAATGAAGCCCTGGTGCAGCCTCCCAGAATGCACATACCACCAGATATTGCTCCCAAATACAGAAGGGGGAAAAAATACCCCAACTGTGGACTGGGTCTTTTTGCTATTCACCCTTGCTGGGTGGCCTAATTCTCCAGGCCAATTTGTAGCAATTCATTGGTCGTCTTCCTGCGGCCATCCACCTATGCTTTATATAGGCTAATGTACTTTGCCCAGACATGTATACAAACGGCATCATTTTTAATGACATACATGACATTTAATCCAGGTCATCGATGGCTACGAGCGGACAGTCTTTGGCTGACATCTCACCATCTGCTTGATCTAGTTTTCCCGGGCTGAAGCGCATCTCTGAGATCTATTCACCTCTCTCCTGACGCACCGGTGCTCTCGGCCGTAATCACCGAAAACGTCGTGGAGCGGACTCTCCAACCGACCTCGGCTCAATGCGACAACTCTGACATCCACGTGGGCTTTGACACCAAAACCACTTCACGACACGTCAATTGCCTGTGATTCTTTCAAATTTAACCAATCAAGCTGCACCAGTCACCGCTGACATCAGACCCCGGGCAGTCCAAATACACAAGTGACACCAGGCAGCGGCATGAAAAAAATGATTGGCAGTTAATTGTCGACACTAAACACTCCAAAGGAGATCAACAAATTCAAGGCCCTTTCTTCTTCTTCTTTTTTTTTTCTCTTCTTCTTCAACTCATTGATGCAAAAGTAGAACAGAGTATTCTTCTCCAGAGCAGAAATTTGCATATGGTAAGATTCTTTCATCCAAAAAATAAATGAATAAATAAATAAAATTAAATATGGAAGTAGAAAATAACGGATAAAATGAGACCAGATGCTGTATGCACTTGAAATTAATAACTTCTGGTCATGACCACTTTTTGCAAACAAATCAGGCAAAGAATATTATTCATGTTGTAATAACAGTTGTCAAAATATATCACCTTCCCATCTAATGAAGTTAAGATGATGCACTCTATTAAGTCACAATTGCACTTCACCATGCTAGTGAGTAAATATCAGCTTATATCTCTTTGTGCATGTGTATATGTGTATTGAAGAATGGTGACAATAAATTGAATATCTGAACTCGCAGATGATAAAGTATACACAGGGTGATATTTCATACATGAGGGTCACAACTATGACTCATTCATGAAAATCCTGGACATGAGAATGAAAGAACGAACGTAATTAGGTCAGTTCAGGGGGGGGGGGGGGGGGGGGGTGACCCTTACATATCAATGGGAATGAAGCGTATTGCTGCTGCCCTCTGGCACACATTAACTTAACCCTGAATGGGGGAATTGTAAATTGAGGAACGATGTGATAAATCGTTGCATATCTTATTCTAGGGAATATAGGCTAAGTATGTCAACTGTTCAATCGACTTTTTTTTTTCTCTTTTTTATTTGTCCCCCGGTTAATATTTTGGAACTAAATGCCTCAATTAAGAACACATACATCAACAGAATGCCCCAATGAACCTCCTTGCGAAGCTCATTTGCATATACTCTCGTCAACGTGTCCCCCTTTCCACTCGGTTGCATCCGAGTCGAGTCCTGCTGTCTTGGTGGTGGTGATTCCCCAAAGAAGCCCTGGCTGGGATAATAAGGTACTGAAAGTTTCAGTACGGCAAAACATTTCTCACACCGCACGGATGCTTTGGGCAAGATCTACTTCGGATTACCTTTTAACAGCTAATGAGGAAAAGAGTGTTGTATGTCAAGACCCCTGTTTTGATTGGTATCATTGTGACGCTCAATGACAGCCAGCAAGAAAAAAAAAAAGCGCACCCACACATATCTCATCCATCAACATCAGGTTCCCAGGGAATCTTTCTCTTAATGTGATATAAATATGTTTATAATCAGATAAATAAACAGAGAAACGAATGGATAGGTAAGCATTACCTGCATGCACATATGAATACACACACATACACACACACACACACACAAGTGCACACACACACATAATTTGATACTTTTGTGATGCGCTACAAGATTGTACATTCTGGGATAAGCCTTTTACACAGCATACAATGCACACACGTGCTACAGGATATATTAAAGACAATGTACTCCTTATCACTATACATTTGAATCGGCATGGACACGACCATTAGTGCTGTTCAAACGACTGCATATTCTATTGGGATGATGAATTTCACTCCTTAGCTACTCCAGCTCACTAAAAGGATGCACTCATCCGATATCTCCCACGATTGAAGTTGACTAACTCTTTTACTCCCTGTATTCTCCTGGTCAATGAAAACAATTTGCAGCGCATGCTTTCTTCTAGTCGGACTACAAGAGCCACGACCCACTTTCCCCAGTTGATAAGTAAAGTGGCATTCTACACCATTTTTTATGACTCTTTCACCAAGATATATCTTTCCTGTTCATGGTGCATCCAATGAAAACTTATTTCAAATCTTGATCTTTCTTCAGCAATAACGTAGAGGAAAAGAAGTAGTTTTGGGTAGAAGTGACTTAAACTTTTAATACTAAGACTCTGTACTTGAAATATCAGTTTAGATTTGAATAATCAAACCATGAAACTACTTGAACTATATCTTTTTACTGGCACTAAAGTCATATATGCCAGGGCAGATCGACTTGGCCACATAGTAACAATTTAGTAACTTGATGTTAAACAAGATGATATGAGGGGTTTGATCATAAAGTGAGGAAAGTCCATTTATGTTAATTTGAGATATTTGCATTGAAAGGTGCTAGAAAACAAAGAAAATTATAAGAAAGCATAAGATTTTATCACAACTTGAAGAATAGTCCTTGTTATGTAACAAGTGAGATATCATTGGAAAGGTTTCATTTTCCTCAATCTGATATGATGGACTTTCTTTGAAATGCTTTGGAATAAAACTCTTTATAAGTATCTTGCATATGTGTATATTGCTCTTCCTCTATAGGAGAAAAGGAAAAAACAAAGGATTGATGGAACTGCACGAGGAGGATCGAGGCCCATGATCAACCACTCACACATTTCATTATTCACTTCTTTTCAATCCTGTGATGCTCACAGTTTGTGGCCTCTTGGGACGTTAACATTTTCAATGCCGAATGAATTGCCATCAGTTTGGATGCGACACTGAAAGGGTTAAAGGGGAATTCAGACCGAGATGAGAGCTGTCTGCATACCACGGCAGGTGGTTGTACCCCAGACAGACGAGCCCAGACTTACATTTAATACCTAATACCTAACATCCAGCCATGTATTATTCACCGGGTTTGCCTGGTAGTTGTTGGCTTGGCCTTCGATCCAAATGTCCAGCGGGAGAGAATTTGCCCGTGAGAGATATCATGCCCGAGAAAGATGAATGGAATAAATGAACGTGAGATTTGTCATCTCATCATGCTTTAAAGATGTGGAAGGAAATATGATATTAAGAAAGGAGAAAGAGGTCTTTAATACCAGTGCATTCAATGTTCGAGCATAGATTTGACGAACAAAAGAAAAAAAATTAAAGGAGGGGAAATACCCCTGAAAGTGACTTTCACTCTTGGAAACAACCCACAATTATGCATTAAAATATATCTGCATCCTTCTGAGATAAACTGTATACCACAACAGGAGTAAAGAGGGAGCAGAAGAAGAAAAAAAAGAAGAAGAAAAAGATGAAAAATAAACAAGGTTAGAAAACAACAAGAACAAAAACAAGAAAGGAATGAAAGAAAAAATGAAAGAAAGAGAAGAAAAAACAAGCAGATTGAAGTGATAAAGAGGAACATTAAAAGAATGTGAAAGAAGATATGAATCTATGGAAGACAAGTTACAAAGTGATGACAAGATGTTTTTGAGACAAATAAGCAAATGTGTGCTACCAGTATCTTTTCTATCAATTATTCTCCAGCAAAGTCTTAAGCTGAACACTAAAATGTTAACATACTGTCAGGAAATTTGTAAGTAAGATGCTGCAAAACAACAAGCAATCTGATGCTATACCATAATCCTTGCTTTCACACATATTTTCTTGTGGAGATGCCATGTGCATTTAGAGTGTGTGTGTCTCTTTTGTAACCCTCAATATTAGATTCCTTTCATAAATTTGTACATTGAATAATAAAAGTGGAAACTTCTTCACTTTGAAAGGGGGAAACAATACTATTGATTTCAAGTGCAACCATTTGGACCAGTTGTAATTTTCAGGACAAAAGGGGGATATATTATTGGGTGACATGGAGTTAGCTTTTCATTTCTTATTCTAAAAAAAAAAAAAAAACTCTCAGGTGTTAACTGTAAGATTTCAAACACACTGTTTGAGACATTATTCTTCAACCATGCAAAATTTTGTGATGCTCGCAAAAGGGATTTATGACCTTTAAATGTTTGGAAATAAACAAGAAATGCAACTGTTGGCATTTGGGAATGTCTGTCATTGCATGCCCCCTCCCCTCTTTATTCTTGTTACACACATGAGGAAAATTACCATGGAAATTGTATCTATATTTCATGGAGTTATACCCCTCAATAAAGCTTCTTCCAATGTTGTGGTGATCGACACTCTGACAAGGCATCATTCAAATGTCTTGGTAAATCCATTGGCCTTTTCTTTTTGTATTCAGCCAAAACAATGACAGAAAAAGAGAAATTATTTTTCAGCAACTATTCTGATTATCATGAAGGATTTCTAACTTCTTCTATTTCTTTATACTCGACATGATAATCAAATCATATATTATAGAGTGATAGCCAAATCCTAACTTTGCATGAGTGAAAATCGCCCAAGGAAGTGTAAGAGGGATTTCTTGGAATGCGCGAGAAAAATTGGAGGATGTTCTTCATGATGTATTGGTGACATATTCATAGCTTTTCTTTACCCTAATGCATACCAAAGTAAATGTTCCGGGCATGGCTGCCATTTCCACCAATCTGTCTTGTAATTGGGTCTGACGCAAATGTCATGAACACCCTTTAAGATCTACAAGTTGTGGGAGGAGCTTTTTTGCCATCTAAAAACAGAATTAAAAGTATCTCTCCTGTGCCCCGGTATTGGACTATACAAAAGCACATGCAAACAAACAGAGAGACTGGTTACTATTGTAGATTCATCCCCTAGTCGTGGTGGAGTCCAAAGAAACAAACAGTTGGAGTTTTTATTGCTGGCACGGACTCTGCGAGCTTCACCTGTATTGAGGGAGGAATTCATCTGGACTGGATTCTCAAATAAACAAATCAGGATGGGGTTATTGTGGGGAAGGCATTGGGAGGGGGAGGAGGGGTTGCTACGGTGAAAGTTGTTGGATCACCAAAATGACCAGCTCCTCCTCCAAGGGATGAGGGCTAATCCCGCCGGCAAATCTCCGCTTGGCATCCTCATTTTGTAAAGGATCGGAGAGGGGAGGACGCACACATTATGGATCATCTTGATTATGATATCATTGTGTCTGTCATCTTTGCAATCTCTTCAGTTTCTCGCGCAACATCACAGATGACATGCTGCTGTTTTCTTTCTCCAAGGGACTTCACAGGCTTCTGTTCAATTTGCTCTGCCCTTTGCGTTATCAGCCCCTCCTTTGTTTCAATATAATACGCTCCTCATGCTATTTGACTTTGACGATGAAAAGTATTTTATTCCCTTATCTGAGCTTGTTACAGCTTGGAGACTTGCAGCCCCCTCGCATATGATTCTGCATACATGGCCATCACTTTCTAAAGATATTTGCTCATCCCCCTACTTGTCTTGTTTTCACTACAGCGGAAAAAAAAAAGAAAATGTTTTGGGATAATAATCATGGCAGTGTTGTTTGGCCTTGGCATGCAGTTTGGGAGGGATATATATGGTAACATTTTAATGACATAACATCAATTCATTTTATCGAAATAATTCATTGCCATCATGTATGTCTGCCCACACTTATGTTCAATTCAAGACATGATATGCATTTCAATTTCTGAGTAAGCAAAGCTATTTCTTCAAGTGATCATCAACAAAGCAAATATTATCGTTGCCAGAAGACATGAGCACACCAAAAATTACAGGAAAAAGAACCTCTATTCATATATTCACCACGCTATTCATCTATCTTTCAATTTACCTATCTATTTATTTACATCTGTTTATCCTCCTGCCCAGCTAAATAATCTATCTATCTTTCTATGCATTATGTATACATGCATACATGTTTATAGTGACAGTTTGGCACTATACTGATACAGAATAGATGCAGAATATATGTATATGTTTAGAAATACTATATATAATGCTAACTGTGATGCAAGATTTGATATTCCCATTCTGTTTGTGAGTATGTGCATTATAGAGACTGAAATTTATTTTTGCTGTCAATATATGTATGTTTCTCTAACCATAACATGAATTACTGTTTCACTCCGGTCAATTTAAAACAACGTACGTCGTTGAACATTTTCAAACGAGAACTAAAAAACACCCTCATAATCCAGTATACTTCTGACACATAAATATTCATACCACCTGGTCAACAAACACCCTAAACAATGAGTTCACGGCCATAACTGAAGTAACATTCACCTCATCACACTGATACACAAAATAACACTCAACGTACAAACCAAGATTCATCCGAACACAATGCACACCGCACTGCACCGCACGTCCTTCGCACAATTACTTCCCACTCAGTGAGTGGCAAGATTTTCTTTATGTATCTCTTTACCTGGGGCCATCTTCCTCGTCAAGCTTAGCTTATGATGATGGTCCCCTGCATTTCATTTTTATCATTTCCTATTGCTTCCTTTCATATATGATATTCGTTCTTGAAAAAAAAAGAAAATGTATGTAAAATCCAAATGTTACGAATATTAGCTGTGTAAATGACTATGTAAGAATTTTGTTGATTTGTATTGATTTTGAAATGCAGAAATAAAAACTGAACTGAACTGAACTGAAAATAGTCTTATTAATCATTATGTGGGTGCTAATATTTCTTTACTTTCTGCACGATAGCATATCCCCCTAAAAAAAAAGTGAGCACAATCTCAAACCATATTAAATGTCCACCAAATGTCATGTGTTCTGTCTGGATTAAGGGCTGTTTTGCATCGTCTGGTATATATGAATCTATAACTATCCTTCCGCAAAGTCACTGAAATTTCTTCCTTGGCAACCGTATGAATACGCTATCTGCTCGCGACTATACGGTTTCATTCATTCCTGAGCGAGCATTAAAATATTCATGAGGTAGTGTTTCATTGATTGAATCAATCACATTCACACAAGTTGTCTTGGATGTCTTGGCAAACATGCATCATTCATCGCGGAGATTTATGGGACATAGTGCTAAACAGAGGGACGAAAAGAGCAGCGGCTAGGGAGAGAGAAAAGACAGATAGGCAGATAGACAGAAGGATAAACAGAAAAGAAGAGAGGGGAGGGGAGGAAAGCAGAGAGAAAGAGGTGCAGTTCAGCATAGGATAGATATGATGAGATAAAGAAAAGGAAAGGAGTCAGATAGAGGGAGCGGTAAAGAAGCCAGAGGAAGGTAGAAAAACGATAGAAAGATAGAAAGAGAAAGATATATGAGAGAAAGAGTGTAAGAAGGAGAAGAGTATGTGAGAGACAGGTAGCTGTACAACCACGCAAAGAAGACTCCAAGAAGGACAGCAGCAACAGAAATCTAGAATGAGAGAAAGAAGGAGAAAGAAGATGGAGGGAGTGAAAGTTTATGGAGAAAGATAGTGACAGCCCAAGAAGAAAAGGAAGCATAAGTGAAAGTATGAAGCAGGAAGAAGATAGATCAGAATTGACAGAGACAGAAAAAGACAGAGAAAGAGATGGAATGAGAGATGAAGGGGGAGGAAGAAAAAGATTGAAGGGACACAAGGATTTGGAGAGTGACAGAGCAGGAGGGTGCCTGGATGAAGAAAAAGAGAACAGTCGACTGACAGACAGAAGCAAGGAGGCAGGAAGATAGAGAGAGCGAGGGAGGAAGATGAGGAGGTGAAGAGATAGATGGAAGGGGGTGAGGGGTGACATGGTCTCACTTCTGTCCTGGTTGGGATCCAGTCAGCACTGGACTGCAACTGATACATCTTCTGGGGACGCGTTAACACATTAAGCCTCGCTTGTCGCCCGCCCGTTTCAGCTAATTCTCTTCCTTTTTCCCCCCACAAGCAGCTCTCCCTACTCCACAAGAAGGGGATGGCGTGATGGAGCTCTGCCTCGACAGACGTGGAGATTGCAGTTGTGTTTTCCTTATCGATTCGCCAACGAGATGGAGAGTAATTATTGCCCATGGAATTAATAAACACATGATGAGCAACACGTAATGAGAAACAGCTTACTGACACTATGTGCTAGAGTAAATATAAATAGACAAGGAGTTGTCCAGAACATGGAGCACCCTTAACCCAAATGTGTTCACTCGCACACACAAACACACACACTCTCTCTGTCTCTCTGTCTGTCTGTCTGTCTGTCTGTCTGTCTCTCTCTCACACAAACACACACACTCTCTCTTTCTCTCTTTCTGTCTCTGTCTCTCTCTCACACACACACACACAGTCACACACACATGCACATATCGCAGTGCAGATGTAGCGCGGTTGTACGGCAGGAAGTTCTATAATGAATGGGCCTTTGCTTCCACGCCAGAGCCTGTGGGGTGCGTCGAGAGGGTTAAGCGGCTGATATGTTTTCATATCTTGAATGTCTAGGTTATGTTTCCATGAATGAATTCCATGACTGATATCCCCGGTGGGATAGAGCTACGCTGCTGGAATATTTAATGTTATCATGCCTCATTCGAGTTGCCGTGGCAGTGCCACTGCCGCTGCGCTGCGCTGGCTTGGCCAGCCACTGATCAAAGTGCTCCAGATTTCTCGTACCGGTCGCACGTACATGAAATACACGCCATACTGATCCCTGCTTCCATTCTCTAAGCATTAGACTAAGTAGGTACAGATCAGAAACAAAGAGCGAGAGTGGACTCTTTCTGAATATTTTATACTGATTTTTTTCTCCCTTACTTTGGATTTTTTCCCCTTTTTTTGCTATTCAATTTGAATGTGATTGATGACAGTAGCTCGAGACATTCATTTGCCGTGATACAGGCAGCGTAATCCAGGCAAAAGAACCCTCATTTCATTCATTGCTGATTTCTGAGCTCCTGATATTATAACTGCTTATCTTCTGCAGCAAGGGTGACATTCTCCAACCATGAAGCAGATAATAAGGCACATGAACACCCATGACAAAGTCCAGCTTTGGTTAAACACTGCAGCCGAACAACTTCAGTCAGGTTGAACATTATTGGTGCGATAAGGTACATAATACTGTAATACGAATACTCAAAGATAGCATCTTGGAAATATCAGATATCCCTCCACCCTCCAAGATTATCATTTATTTTTTCTTCATGGAAATCCACAAGGCACCTTTTTTTATTTGATAAAGATAACATGATGTGCAGCTTCATCAAAGTTATATCATTTCTAATTTTGAATTGACCATATGGAACTCTCTGCCATTTTGTTTTGTCATTTTATCTTCTTGAATTGAGCTGGTGCTGGTTATATGAGACAACAAGTGCTTTATAAAAGGGGGCTCCTTTATTACCAGCAAGGTCCATGTTCATGCAATCCTCAGATCGCTATCATCAATTTTTGGCAAACAAGCAAAGTAAAATCTTTGTAACATTTCAAGTCAGAAGCATTTGGGAAAGACATTCTGGATGTAAATGAATTTTGAACATCTAGTGATGTATCTGAAGTTAGCCTGACACAAGCGAATCTGCCTCAATGCATACCTACTCTATATGCCATATATTGACGTGAGTTTCACAAGTTGACTGGTGCTAACAAAATCATTAACAAGTCAAAACATCGCCTTCACATAATATGATGCAATGTGAATCCCACATGTAATGTATTTGGGAAATTGCAAAGTTTGCTTCTTGAAAAGGGCTGATACTTATTCTTATTCTGTCACTGTAGTTCTCCTTATTTGCAAATTTACCACTCTTGGGAGTATCTCACAAGTCTTGCTTTGCAAACTATCATGCTGGTCAAACATAATGATGTTACATAATGATGTATATATGGCATATGTTACAAGGCTATGGATGTCTAAGCTCAAATGTTACAAATTCAAAGTTAACCAGTTAAGGATGGGCTTATTTTGTTGTAAAACACATTTTGATAGACCCTGCTGGAGTATACTCGTCTTCAATGGGTTAAGGTAGTCTTCATCATGGCTGTTAAAGACAATGCATCTCTGGAAATGGATGTGTAGATATTAGACTCCAAACTGTGATTGTAATGCTGCTTCCTACCAGAAAATGTCAATCTGTTACACCCTTTTTAAGGACAATAATGGCCCCAGATGTGAGTACGCATTGATTGTGAAGATTGAATACATGTTAGAATTACACCCGCATATCAGGCATTTACTCACACATAGCACAGTATTCCAGGGTCAAGTTCTGGTCTTTGATTGTGTGATGTGGCTATTGCTGCCGTTTCCTATGGGCATTGTCATGTTTATGGCGGACCCAGGGTAAGCTCTGTCCAATGAGGTATAACCTGTGCAGACACAGCTCACAAAGCATGCTTTCAATTTGCCATATTTGGGGAGCAAGAACTTGATAAAAAAGCAATTGGACCAGACTTTTATGACTTTTTCTTGGGACAAAAATATGGGGCCGATTACATGACGTCATCCTGTGAGGCCATTGGATTGTGTTTCATTACTTTCCGGCAAATTTTCACAAATTTTCTTTTATTCCCCCTGATATATATATTTTTGTGAGATTGTTCATCTGAGTTCGGCATATTTTGAGATTAGTCAGACATCAGAGGATCTGTCTATCACTGCCAACCCAACCTGCTCTAGTCATATCCATCTTCACATAAATCAATAAGCTGTAACATCCATGGGCTATTTTGTGGACACCAGTTTAAAATCACACATATACCAGTGGTGGATCCAGGGGGGAGCGCACCGGGCGCACGCCCCCCTTTATTTTTTGCTAAAACAAAAGAAACCAAAAAAAAATGGGGGGGGGGTGTGCGTGTGTCCCCCTTAATTTTTGTAAAGGCGCCCCCTCTCTATGAAATTCCTGGATCCGCCCCTGTACACTATATACAGATGTAGTAAAGTACTTCAAAATACACTGTAATGACTTTTGGTTTATTCTTCATTCCACAGTGTCTGCTAGAAATATATGTGTGGCAATCAATAATAACATGTACTTGTACCTATGAAGATGATATTCATTCACTACTGCTATCATACTTTTCCTCCCTACAAAGAATATGATTGTGAACTTCAGTAACACTTTGTAAGAGTTAACTGCACAAGAAAGATCATAGAATAAACACACCTTTGAATATGAGCACTGGATTACCAACGACTGAATGCACACAATACTTTAAAAGCAGTGTTTACAGTGTTCATTTTGGAACCAACGTATTTCTCTTAAAGAAAATATGAGAATATACTCAATGTTGCCACCAATCAATCATGTTATATTGAGTAGCATTTAATACAGTTCAACCATTCGGAAGATCATAAAAGCTGGAGTCTAGAACACAACTGAAAAAGAGAGGTGGGGGGAGAACCAAGTTAATTATTTCTTTCAAAGCCATAACTTTAGAGATATTTTTGTTGTACAGGAGGACCCTCACAAGTCTTCAAAATATAATTGCTTATACCAGCAAGACACTGATTATTAATATTTGGTCACAATAATGTGAAACGTCCAAATAATGAAGTGCTTTGATGAACAAATAATGGCCATCGTTAGGTCTCATTATCCACAAAGGATAATTAATCTTTGCGGCCAATTATCCCGAACAGCAAGAAGTGTCATCAAACTATACTGCATCTCCTTCTTGAACTAAGATGACCCTGTTAGCCGTGGCCTTTGGTTTGAATGTCCTCCCCTTATTAGCATGACGCCCAGATCCAATATACAATACACAGTTGTGATGGAAGAGGTGTCTGAACTACTGAATTGGCATCAGTGGATGCTGTAATCAACATATATGGAAAAGATAGTCATATCAAGTACTCAAATACATGTAGTTTTACTGCAAGAATAACACACAGTATTTTTTTCGATGTTGAAAAAAAAATATGTACGATTCAATCGGTCCTCACGTCATAATGGATCTTTGCTTCTGTTTTTGCTCTTTGTTTTTTACAATAAGTACATAATCAATTAACAAATATTGTGCATTCTGTAAGATGTAAATAAATGAAATAATATTCTAGAATGCAAGAATCAAAGAGCACTTTTGAGGTAGTTAAGAGCTTTCTAGAGGTACAGGTTAACAGATTTCTATAAAGTTACCTTCAAAAAGCTGTTTAGCAAAACTCTGTAAAAATGCATTGTTGTTCTTTTTTTTTTCAAATGTTCACATTCATTTTTACAAAAATATGCAGAGCAGCTGCAATATGACTGATGAATGTGAACGACTATCTTTGCCTTGCAATCTGTGACTATGTGGAGTCATGCAAAAAGTCTACAATCTAGTGTAAGTTCACATCATTTCATACAGCCATAGGCTACAAGGTATTTTATCTGACTAGCATCAAGCCAACACAGATCTTTTCTTTTGTTTATTTCTATTAAAGAAACTGATAATGCTTTATTCAATGTTCCAGCTACAACGTCTTGCTATTAGAATTGTCATGGGAGGAATCAGTTTTAAAGATCCTTGAACATACAGTTGAAGAAATATCTGCATGGTGTAATGCAAAAGAATCAAATAGCTATTAGCCTCGAGTGTCTGTCAGATACATGTATGTGGGAAGGTTCACATACCATAGAGGGAACATAGATCTGCATGTATTTATACATGTGCAAATGATACAGTGCGATACAGAGCCAGGCCTGCTTCAATATTGTCCACTGTAAGTGTGGCCCTGACTGTGTATTATGTGTCTTTTTCAAACTTTGCCATCATTCTCTCTTTCTTTCTCTTTCTCCTTCCCCCCCCCCCCTCTCTCTCTCTCTCCCTCCCCCTCTCTCCCATCCCCTCTCTGTATCTTTATGTCTTGCCTCTCTCTGTTATTGTTCCTTTTTTTTAATATAAAGTAAAACAATTAAAAGTTGATACGTGTGATGGGTCATCAAAAGCAGGTCTCCTTTTCAGTTAGATTCAAAATCAATCTCTAAAGCATCAAGTGTAATAATCTAGCAGACTCGCAGGTGACTTTGACATGATACCATAGTCTTCTAATTTCATTCTCTTTTATTTCTGTGTGTGTGAAGTTTACTGGTAGGGAAACGGAATCTTAACTTATTTTGTAATTAGATAGTTTGAAAAATATGACATAACACAGACATGTTTTTTTTTCTAATTTAGCCTTAAACTACACAGGGATTTTATGAACTAGGCAATGAAACATATATATATAATACACACACACACACACACACACTCCCACACATACGTAGATTTATCTATAAATAAGTATGTATAAAATTATACATTTATATAAAATTATGGAGCATATATATGTATATATATATATGTGTATATATATATATGTGTATATATATATATATATGTATTGATATATAATCATGTATTATCAAGCATTATTTGGTAGGACACTTCCAGTTGTTTGGGGGCTAAAGGGTTAAGTAAAAAAATCATCTTGCCCCCCATTTTTTTAGCTAATGCTTCTTCCCAACAAAGTGTTTCCTCCCCCCTTTACATCATCTAATGGTCTGCACCAGGGTCATATTTGTTTGTTTTTAAGCATGAAGGATTAATCAACCTGATGTTAAGATCATCAACAGATGTACACTGTGAGTGTGGAAAGCTTCATTAAAACATTCCACAGGATGTAAGCTATGTGTTTTAGATAAGTGCACATTCAAACTTCACAAGACTGAAAACTGTGAGGAAGTGGAGATTTTGGTACCCTGGGGTACAAAATGAAAATTTGCCATTTTGTTGAATTATTTTTTTTTCAGCACTGTACCTTGGGTTACCAAAAAATGTCTAGAAATGTTTTCATTATTATAACATAATTATTATAATATAATAATCATATAATAATCATAATATATAGAAAATATTTTTTTTGGTATTACTATGATATCTATCATTACTATGGACTAAATTCATTCAAATTATGGACTAAATTTATTCAAACCTGAAATGATTGTGTAATAAACGTAACTGTAAATAAAAATAATGATAACGAATTCCTGAATAGATACTCAGTGAAATTTGTATCATCATTGTGATGAGATTACACAAGTTGACATGGAAGGAAAATCTGCATTGGGATCGTTATCATCGCGCCGATTTATGCCGGCACTGATGATGAGAAAATAGTCGCCATGACAACATTGCACAACTGTATGAATATGGACACAAGATGGCGCTACACAATACCGTACCCCGGGTTACGACAGTATCCCAGGGTATGGCGTACCGAATTACATGATGTAAATGTACCAATAATCGCATAAGCAAGCACCCAAAAGATAGACCAAGAAAGTCTGCTATATACTCATTACACTGACCAATTCTTCAGGATACAAGACTGACTTTTATGCATGGATACTTTGCAAGTAAGGCAAAGGTTTTCCATCAAAGATGACGGAGTAAAATTCCCCCCACACATGGCTCTGTGCGTGCATGTCACTGCCTTATCATGTCCATGCGAGGTCCTTTCTTGTCCCACTTACTTAGGGACTTTGAGCGCGGGCGATTGCCCTGTTATCAAACACCTTGTTGGACTTTAACATGGGGTAAGTGAACAAGAAAGGAAAAATAAATACACCGGAAGGGTGCGTCATTTATGATACTGCACAATTATCTGGACAACTAGCATTTATGGTTGGGGAAAAAAGTAACCACTTTAAAATGAATGCAAATGACTGAACCAAAAGGGAAAACCCCAAATGCATCCCCTTGACCATTCCTGATGTCTCAGATAAGCAGGGTCTCAGCGATAAGGCATGGGATAAGCAACCGAGGTGTGAGTTTTGTGTTTGTTTGTTGGGGGGGGGGGGAGGGAGAAGTCAGTATTTGTAATAGTGAGTAAGTAGGGAGAAAGTGTTGTCACTCATACTACATGCAATGTATCTGACAGTGTTTTATTTTGTCTTTCGTCTTTTTTTTCTTTTTGAAGGGATGGTGGTCGGTGGTGGATGAAAGTTTTTGCTCTGTACATGAATAGAACAATCTCGTTGACAAAGATGTAAACCAGAGTAGTCCTTTTGCAGAAATAACTGTGTCTCACTTCAAGTCAATCTTATCTCTTTAATCAACTTTCTTTTACTTTCATATAATCCACAAACTGTTACTTCATGCTCTGTTTGCATATGTTTCTTCTTGTTTTAGTTTTTTTATCATCAATACATTTTGGCACATGGCATAGACAACTTGAATGTTCTAAAGTTAGATCATATATTCTCTATAATCTTTGAATTATCAAAATCATACATTCCTGTAGGTGCTATGGACAAACAGATCAACTAGAATCCAACAGCTTCAAATCATGACTTGTAACATAAGACTGGGAACAATTTATGTTAATTTTTCAATGCACCTCTTTCAGTACCTCAGACATTAGATATTAATCATGCTCATACTAAATTCAAATGCAAAGGACCTAAACTATGATTTAAATTGTCATGAAAAAGCATACAGTCAAATCCATATGATTAAAGTTATGAGACTTAACAGAGACAATGCTATCAAAACATCAATACAGTACCTATCACATGATACATTAAGAAAGTGCATGTGTGGATACCTTATGAAAAGGGACAGGGGTCATTAGAAGGTTGGTTGTTTTTTTTTTTTTCTAATCAACTGCCTTTATTCCAATTGCTCTGACTATAAATGTACTGAGGTTGCTTCAATGCAACAAAGTGGTAGATGCTGTGGCAATAGCTATCAACACTCTCATGGTGCTAGCACACTTTATTCTCTGGTGCCCGAAACATGACATTTGGTTATCAAAAGAGTTGATTTGGGCCTTTAATTAAGTAGCCATCTGAAGGGGTAGAAGTGCACAAGTTTCTGTCATCTACAATCATTTTCTCCCCCAACGTCTCCTGATAGCCCTGCCAGGGCTGACGCGAGTGCTGGCAGGATATTCGGCGTGACGTGAGCCAACATTCCGACTTCCGCAGACCCTTCCGCCTCACCGTGCCCTCATGTCGTCTTTGTGGGTTTAATCACTGCAACATACACGTCTTATGAGCGGGTCTCCAAATGTGGGAGAAGGGTTGATTGTTACAGAAGTCATATGGAGGGGGGAAAAAAGAAGTCCTTTCACTTCAAATCTTGCTTATTTGGTAAAGTTCGGTACGGAGGTGAGGTGTAGTATCAAATGAATTTAAGGTCACGAGGTGGCTTGGCAAGTTAATAAATGAGATATCCACAAATTCTGAATTTCACCATGCAGCAGGTTTCTCAAAATACACTGCCAACTTCATGTAAAACATATAGAGAGATCTTTTTGAAAAGCTCAGGGATGCAAGTGCATTTCCATAACCACTTGTAATACCAGCATCATATGTTCCATCGTAGATTATCAATCTGTGTGTAGTCCATGTTTCGTTTCAAAAGGATGGTCCAAAAGACGCATTCAGACATTATGTAATCACAATGCACTCGATTTCATATTATAAAGCTGTATTCAGAAATGTGATTACAGGCCTGTCCATCAAAAAGAATTAATGATAGCAGCAGAAGTATGTATAAACTCTGTCAACAGAGTGATCAACTGATAAAAAATTCACTGTTTGAATAACAAGTCTTACACATGCTTACATGTTTAATAGATGAGTGTGAGTAATACAGTTAACCTAGATCATCTGGATCAGTGGTAGCTTTTGGCTTTCATTATGTATTTTGTAACCATGATTTGATCACAGAGTGGATTGAGTTCTGATCAATTCAGCAAACAAATCAGGTGTACGTCCATACTTCACTACATAAACTCTCTGTCCATAATTTTACCATCAAGTAGATCAATAAGACTTTTTTTTTAAAAAAAATAGGACGTCTGGAGTTTGTTTCAACTCTTCAACAAACTGAAAGAAACTCACAATAATACTTAACTTCAACCTGACCAGGTATAACATGTAATGGCAAATTGAACGTGTCTTTGACATATTCAAATTATTGACCGATTACCTTTTTCATATAAACTTTGAAGGGAATGCTTGAGGATGCTGGAGACAGTATGTTGATTATCAGTCAAGTTTCAGCACAAGCCCTTGTTCATAGCTCTTTTTGAGGCTAGTACTATACTGTTCATATGAATATCATATAATTTTGCACATGTGGGCTAGTGGGTGGATAGATACATATTATGTTCTTTGTTTCCTGTTGGTCTCCATGCCATGAAGATTTCAATCTTCTCTAAAAGAAAGTCCTACAATATTCATTGAATATTGTGCACCAAGACCATCTAGAATAACCCAAGGTTTTTCATGAATAAGATTGGGAAGACTGTGGAGTTAGAACACATAATTATCTAAACAGAGTTAACACAAAGAATTTTACTATGTATGATCATCATATATGACTTTCATTTTGAAGAGATGCTGCACATTCACAGTGCATTATATGTCGCTGTGTCCATTTCAAAATCTTGTAGAATCAAGAGGAATATCTCTCCTTATCCTATTGTTAAGTTTGGTAATGAATGAAAAGTGAAATTAATTTTAGCTTTTTGTGTTTCCCTTTGTTTTGTGAAATCTATACATACATTTTTACTGCTGTATCAAATCTTCAAATGCCTGGCTATTAGACATCCACAATTTCAACGTCATCAAATTAAAAAGTATGATACGGTTACAATTCTTTATGTTAATATACAGGGCCAGAATACGAAGATCATTCCATGTTGCGCTGTAGAGGACTTTGATTAACAAAACATAGCATAGCATCGAGAAACAGCTTTCGGTCTCTCAACACCATGTAGTTGCCAATTTGCTGAAACCAGTTCTTATTGACAATTGGGCTTTGGCCATAATCTCTCCCCTCCACCCCTCCTCTCCCCCTCCCCTCCCCCTAAACCTTCCAGTGATGCCTTTCATCCCGGCCATTCCTGTGGGCCCCTGCAGGCGGAGCATGGTTCCAGTGGCTGGCCGAGTGATCCAGTCATCCCTCCGAGCCGGCGCATCACACACATACAATCGGTAAATCACATTTCTTTCAGGCCCGCCTATCTGTCAGTGGGAGGGGGCTACACGGCACAACTCAACCGAACCAGTTGTCAAACAGATAAATATAAGACTGCGTACTGTTCAGTTCAGTGCAGTTTTATTTCATTATGTTACTGGACGCATGGCCTTAGACCCATTCCATAGTGTGAAGTGTGCAGCCTATTTCTTTTCAGAACATCTCGAGAGATTATGTTACGTGCTGGGAAAAGAGGGATTATTTCAAGTAAAACTGTAATCCCGATATCTGTGTAGGTTTTTAAGCAGGTACAGGTGCAAAATGAAGGGGACTTGCAAAACTAAAACATGAGAGTGTCCTACACGGCCATTCTGCCATTTGCCATAGTGATGAACACGGACGACAGAATACAGAGTAACTTATAATCACGCCTCTTGATGTGAAAACAAAAACAATAAAGTAAATGTCCTATGGGGAATGAGTGGCCCTGAGAGAGATGTCAGAGAAAAAGTTGCAATATCACTGAGAGATTATAACCTTGGAGGAGGAAGACCAAAAGTGGGAAGAAGGGCTTCCGGAGGTGAGCTCATCCAACCACGTCCCATCCTCCGCCCATCCTCCCGAAGGAGGTTAGAAATGGCAGGAAAATGCAAAAATCAGGGGAGCTGCAAGAGCAGAGGCGCCCACACTCGGTGCCACCTGGCTGAGAACTCGCGTGCATTTGAACAGCTTTTCGTAAGAGGTTCTCTGTCAGTGGAGTCTTGCAGCCACTGGGGAGTACAGCGGAGGGAAAGGCACGGGGCTCCATGGGAGGTCAGTCCCAGCAAAGGAGTGTGTATGCTCCAGTTCCCTGGCAACATGTGGGCTCGCACCGGGGGATGGATGAAGGAAAAGAGGAAAGATAGACAGATAGATAGAGAAAGAGAGAAGAGAGGGACAGAGAATTGGCAAGTGGTTCAGGTCAGTGCACAGCCTATGGTCTGGAGCATGAGCTAGAGGACCATTCCCAGTGGGCTTAAAATTGAAAGATGCTGAGCTGATCATCTCATAAACATATACTATGTGATGATCTATCCATATGTTTGGCCCAATCGATAACATTGTTTTTATGGGGCAGACGAAAAATTGATGAACTTACGAAAAGGAGAGAAAAGCAAGGAAGAGAAATAGACCGACAGGTGACGGTATGCTCAAGGGGCAATGCCAGAAGAGTGCATGGATCAATTACATTAGACATATTTATTTAGCATGCTCCAACATTTGAGAAATTTTGATTACACATGTTCACAGTTGTTTGCAATTGTGCAAAATGCTAGGGGAAAGTGTGTCAGGGAGCTGCGTGTAATGGAGAGAAAAAGGCAAAATGTCCCCATGTAAATCTCAATCTGATGTGAAACTGTTCTACGACAGCACGGTGGATTGTAAAGGTACATGACTTTAAGGTTCTATTCTGTCAGCCACTGTGCATTTTGGAGGAAGAGTCAACCTAGGCATGTTCTTCATGATATGAAATAATACATGCTCTGACAAAAAGACGGATCAACAAGACCTTCTGACTGTTTGACACCAGCCATTCTGAATTCAAGTTTTCTTTCACTTAAATACTTTGAAAAGAAACTGTGTTTTCGCAAGTTTCCACAAAGGACTTGGATTGTGTCACAATCTGGATGCTATTGACAATATGGTCATCATTCTGTGGAGTGATTAATCATTTGATGATCAATAATGTGATGAAATAATCCATTAACTCCCACAACCACTTTTTGAATATACACAGTACATAGTTTATATATTTGATTAAATAAAATTCTCTATTAACAGAAAGGGAAGTCAGTGCCTTTAAACTGGAAGAACTCAGGATATTGATGCTGGATATCATGCTGTTGACTGTATATGAATTGACAGGAACCAAAGTCCCCAAATCATTTTTTGTGTGATGAATCGTCAGTTCCAAGTATGGCTGACATCTTAATGCTTATGATGTGGCCGATTGAGACAAATTTGCGACAGATAGTGTGCCGATATAAGTCTATGTGAAGGGGGGAAAAAAAAAGAACAATCGATTTCAAATGAAAATTGGTCCATGCTCTGTACATTAAAAAAGTGTAACCTGTATTTGAAGGTGTAAATAACATACTTGTTGATGATTATTGATTCCACTGGGATTCCACTGGGGACACTCCAGATGGGTATGATAAGCAAACAAATACCCATTGCGGAATAGTAACTTTAGGATGAAGGTTTTGATCAATTTGCGATGTTTGTTTTCACAAATCAGAACTACCTTTATGAAAGCCCTGGGGCAATTTTTGAAAGGAAAAAAGAAGAACTTCTACCAGGAAAACATGATATTGGAAATTGATCACGGTTTTGTGGCGACAGGTCTGATACTGACAGCACTCTGGTTGACGTTGCGAAATACATACATAGGCATGTCATGTCATCCTTACCTGGTATAGAGTCTGTCTGGGTCTCCTTGGCCCTTGGAGAGGGGGGCATCTCGGCTCAGACTCAGTGATGCTGTGCGCTTGATGGGGGTGATGATCTTTGGTTTCTCGGCTCTCAGGATGGCCTCTAGGGGGCTCATGGTGGTGGTGGTGCTGCTGGTGTCGGTGGTCTCCGAGGCCACGCCCTCCTTGTCCTGGAGCGGCTCCAGGAGGGGCGGGCTCCCATCCTCCCGCTTGCCCCGGCTCCAACTTGGTCGCCACCTCCCGGTCCTTTTTCCAGCATTTGCGCTTGTGCACAATGAACTTGACAATGTCCGAAAGCATGAAGGTGGTCTCGCAGTCCCCACATTGCAGCAGGTCACAGTGACAGGGGGGCTCGTCTCCTTCCATTAGCTCTTCAGCATCCTCCCCTGCAGCTGGGACTGCAGATGGGAACAAGACACGAACATCTTTCAGCAATCAGCCGCAATCATCTATGCTGATGTGTTTAGAAACTTTTACTTTACTTCATGCAGGACGTTCTTTTTGGTATGTACATTGATAGAACTGGGAGTAGAAAAAAAACAGCTAATGATATTCTCTTTCTTTGGAAAGAGAAAAAACAATGAAAACAACAACAACAACAAACATATTCTGGCACATGAAACACCTAATGAATGGAAGACCTGTCTTCTGTGACAGAGTTGTATCTAAAGCTTCCTATCAATAAACAAGCGTAATTGTAGTATGCATATTCTGCAAGCTTGGAAATGTGAGTATAACTGTTTGGAATTGTAGCAAATGGGATTAAATTGATTATGTGCTTCATCAGGAAGCCTGAAGTCAGTTATGATAATGATGATGACAGCAAAAAAGATTATGCAGCCATGTTTACGTGAGTACGCACATACTCCGTCTCTCTTTACTACTATATACACAAGCATATACATCAATATCAATGTATACACACACATATACATAAATACACAAACACTCAATCAGACTCTTAAACATATCTACACACAATTGATATAGATGGACAGATAGATAGATATATAGAAAAATATATTTTATGATCAGGTATCACCACAAAATTCAACTCGTTCATTTTTTTGGGAAAAAAATGCCAGTGAGTGGGGGGATATATGACTTTGGATGGAATAAAAAACAATCTTGGGAGATGCGGTGCAGTCATCACCGTGGATTGAACCAATGCAAACACCCGAGCCAGTACCTTTTAGGGGCTTAAATCACATATTCTGCCAATATTTATTCATGAGAGACTCATCCATGTTATACTCGGGCTACCTTCATGTCAGGTGGGAGTCTTACCATATTATAGACAAGATACATCTTCTGGCCAAGAACAGGCATGTTTCCATTAGAAGGTAGGAAATGAGAAAGTGATATATGAGATGTGAATGAGAAGAGAGAGGGAGAGAGGAATAGAAAGTGAAAATATAGGACTGGTTGAACAGGGATGTGTGTGTATATATATATATATATATATATATATATATATATATATATATATATATATATATATATATATATATATAAAGAATATATATATAAATATATATAAAGAATATATATATAAATATATACATATAAAGAAGATTGTAGCAGAGAAGGACTGACAGAACGTGGGGGAGAGATGCGAAAGTAAAGGTGCCGATCATACAATATATCATCTCCGCGAAGCAGCTTACATGGCATTCAGTCCAACTGCTGATTCAATCAGAGGTGTATGATAGCGCAATATTTTAGAGACTTAAGAAGTCTGGAATACAGATTAGTTTGTCTTCCCAAATGATCATCACAACGTCATTACGATGCCCAATAATGCTCCTGCTCTGAGTGCACTTTGCAACTTTTTTTTTTCTTCTTCTTCTTCTTACCTCCGGGCTAGATGAACATCACCTTGAGGCTGTGTTTTTTTTTTTTTGGTCTTCTTCTTCTTCCTCCAGCCTTTAATTCTCCTTCTACTCTGAAGTGATACCTTGTGGTGTGACTAGATTGCTCTTCACTTGACAAACCACTTTGGGCATGCTAAAATCTCCTCAACTATGGTTCCGATGCCTCTGAAGTCGGGTTGGTTGCAAGTGTGAGCTGCCCACAGACTTATAAAACTTGCTATCAGAATCATTTTTCTTGTTGATCACCACTGAAGTAATATATCCATACAATGCAACTGCTAGATACCTTGCACGCAGACACAGAAAACTTGCTCAAAGAGTGATAATAGCATTGTGTACGTAGTCCTGTTAGGCCTGGTGATCTTGATGATTGTATCTTTACAAACTTTGAGTGTTTCCAAAGAACAACTGCAAAACAGGTGGGTAGATGCAAACTTGTGAATACTGTAAAAATAGATCAAAAGTATCTTGACAGGAAACATGAATTACCATAGGAAATTTGTTTTGGGTGTAATCTAATTCTTTTTTTTTTTCCAAATTAACAACTTAGATTGACACCTTCAGGGTCTGGAGTTAAAAAACAAACAAACAAACAAAACAAACAAACCAACCTACCCTCAAAACTATGGTTTTCATAAGATATACATACATATAAAGGTACACATATGCGTCTGTTTGTTTAACATTCACATGTAATCTCCACTGATCATGTTGACACATGAACCGAAAGCAAGTTCCTCCCTTGGTAAGGGGGGTGGGGGGGGGGGGGGACCTAAAACTGAGCAAAGGTACTTGGTGGTCGGGCAGGAGGTATACGAGTGTGAGCAGAAACCAAAGGGGGGCTGTTTCTGCTATCCACGCCTCTGCAGGAGAACATGATTGGGCCATGTTTCAGTGAGGGGAGAGGAAGGGGTCACATGAAGGATTTAGCTCCTGGCATGGGAGTGTGAGGGGAGATCAAAATCTCCCCTAAAAGAAACTCCGATATGACACACACCAAACCTTTGCTCCGGTGGCTTGTTTTTGGAACAGGGCTGCGGATAAGCATGCATTTCCCACGATGATGACGACGACGTTTCAACGTGTCCATTCTGCTTTTCAGTATTAAAAATGTAGATGCAGCAGAAGAATCATGGCTGTACAAACTATTAACCCATTGAGGACAAGTCCCGAGTATACTCGGGCAAATGCCTATGGGAAATGCATGTTACAGTAAAATCAGCCCGTCCTCAGTAGGTTAAAGCTGGCCAGTTTTAATAGACTTCACAATCACCATCATTTTGCAGTTGGGAAAATGTGCAAAACCAATTCAAAGCAGAATAAGATCAGGTTGTAGTGATAAACTGATTCAAGAAGATTTTAAAAACGAGTTATGAACAGAACCATACAGTGTCTGTCACAGAAACTGATGATCAACATGGATCAAGTTAGATAAAGCGCACATTTCACATGCACTCATATATGCGCCATCAAGCTATTACATCTATATGTAACGGATCGTCAAGTGTGAGGTGCAGAGGAAACCCGTCTACCGGTTACACAGGCTTTGTTCCAATTCGTGGGCAATGCCTTTGAAATCAAGTCATCACGATGTTTAGTTTAGTCACTTGTGGGGCCGACAGTCTACAGGTTTTTTGTGTTTTTTAACTTTCTTGTTATAATTTTCTGCTATCATTTTGGCTACATCATTTATCTCTTCATCACTTGAAAGAAATTATATCGAAAAAGAAAAAGAAAAAGAAAAAGAAAAGAAAATCAACTTTGGTCCAGCTGGAAAACCATGGAGGAGAAACCACTTCTGTGTTTGCTGATTTCTCCTGATGCATTCTCAGCTTTGGACACTGCATCTGCCGTCCTGCATCTGTTTTGTTTCGTCCCACTTTTCTCCCCCTTTCTTTCTTTCTTTCTTTTTTTTTTCGTTGGGCAGAAACTCTTAAATTTTGAGATTATTGGATTCTATTTCTATTTTCTTTTCCTTTTTTCACTCTTTCGGGATTCTGCTTGAGCCAATGCTCCTACAACCTTTTATCTGTAATACCAAGCCCCGAAGGGAGAATTTCCTGTGAATATGCACACTTTTTCTATTTTGCTTCCTCTTGTCCTCTCTCGCTTTTCTTCACTCTTTGCATATTTCTTTTTTTTTTCCCCCAGATGCTAGAATAACATCCCCCTGGTTTTCGTTGAGTGGGACACGGCGGGAACAATCAAAGACAAGATGGAGATTAGCTTTATATTTTAAACAAACTCACTTCCACAACATGGCCGGTCTGGTTGTGGGATAATATTAATGAGCAAACAGAAGTGATATAAAAGGATATAAAAAGACAGGCTGTCAGAGAGACAAAGAAAGAAAGACAGAGAATTAACCAAGCTAAAACACTATACAAGGGTATATCTAGACATGAACAGCTACATATGATGAAGATGATACGACTGAATTATAGTGTAGAGAAAATAGTGAATATGTATGCAGAATGAAAGTCAGATTCACAAGGAAAGAACTGAAGATGAATGAGGGGAAAAAATCAAACAGAAGGTAAGAGAATGTAAAATCAGCACACAGTACATTAGACACCATAAAGTCTGTGAAAGCCCTACATTACATGAAATTCATTTTGTTTCACTCATACTATATAATTATGCATGGAAATGATGAAAGGAAAATGTTTCTTTTTTTTTTGGTCTCTACTTTCCTGTTCATAAAACGATCTACCACATCTGATCTATATGTGACCCGCTACAACAAAAGGATCCTAAAGTCGCTGATGGCTGAGCCGAGAAAACCGAGTTTGAAGTCGCATCATCAAAATTGGTCAAAACAATTGGATTTCTGTTTTTGGCATAATTTTGTAGTCTAATGTTTTATCTATCATCTGCCAAAATTTTGAAGCTAAATGATCAAGAGGGAAGAAATCAGCATTTTTCTGGGCCATGATTTTCCGACTTTCAATGTAACAGAAACGTGTCTAAAGATTTAGCACCACAGCTAGACTCCGCCCCTAGCAACGAGGGAGTGATCTTATTGGTCAGTGGTGGCATCCTGATAACTGATTGGTCGTGCATAGACCACTAGCGCTTGGCTTAAATGAACACCGCGGAGGTCGCTAGAAGCATGCCTTCTATCGTCAATTAAGCGTTGAAAACTGTCTTGCCTCCCCTTGATCATGATAGCTTTGAAGGTGTTTTTCTCGAAACTCTGATTTCCTCAACCACTTGACAAGTGCTAATAAAATCATTGATATCTCTGCAACCGAATACTTTTATGAGTTGTGATATATATGAAATTTAAGGAGAAGAGTAAGGGAATGATGTCATGCCATTTTCAGAATATTGTCCTCCCCCGACTTTCGGCTCCTTTTGTTGTAGCGGGTCACATATACAAAAACAATATCTTCTTCAACTACTACTACTACTACTACTACTACTACTACTACTTCTACTTCTACTACTACTATTACAACAACAACTACTACTACTACTACCACTTCTATGTACATCTACTACTACTACTACTACTACTACTACTATTACTACTACTACGACTACTTCAACTACTGCCACTGCCACTCCTATTACTATACTGCTATTACTTCTCTAGATTGTGTACTCTTTATTCATGTATTCAAGCCACAAGATACAATTGTCAGTTTTAAGGATGGTGACTACAGGCACTGGATTATCTAAAGTTAGCCAGGAGAGCGCCTTGCCGATCCCACGCCCATTTTACAAGACAAGAGACAACAGTGAGACAAGCAGCGATGCAGCCTGCCGGTGGTGCCTGATGGGAAGACTTCGGGGTCAGGGGTCAGAAGAGATCTATTGGCCTCAGTGACACTGCAAAGATGGCAGCACTGGGAAATGGGTGGACTTGGGTCACGTCACCACGCATGCAGGCATGCGCAAGCCGCAAATACCATAGACATTGGACAAGCACGTCCACTTTATGCTCTTTGAACTTCATTTACAGATTTCAGTCGGAGACAATGTGGACTGGTGCCACTTGGGGGGGGGGGGGGGCGACAAGCTCTCACCTTGAAAAAGCCATTTGTAATTGAAGTATACTAAAACCAAAAGGCTGTAATACCTCCGTGAACATAAATGTTTAATGATAATTAACAGTTAAGAAAGTGATGAAACATTGAATGGAAATGAGTTGGTATACAAAAAAGTCCCAAGAGTAAATTCACTGTGTTACTACTAGGATGTTACTTGCTCCTAATTTGCTTTACATAGAAAATGTGACTGTCTTCCTTTTTTTCTTTAAAAGATGCATTTCCTGTATGATATTTCAATAATAAACAAGGCATTAGGTTTGTAAACATCCTTTACAGCAGAAGGTGTTAAGTCCTTATAATGAGAATTAAGAAAAAAATCCAGTTTGGACATTATGTCTCTCTGTCATGAGAACTCAACAGGAGATGCTATATGGTCATGTCACTATTGACAGCAATTCCTATAGCAGACACTAGGGAGGTGTTGAAGACTGGTTGTCATGGAGTTACCTCTTGCTCCTCCCACTTCTGATATTCCTCCAATCACCACCAACTTCCTGCTCTTTCACATAATTGTTTATCTTCAGAACAACTTTGATGCCCTCAGTTTGGGGGTCAAGATTCCTCTATTCCTTATCCCTCAGAAAGACACAAGAAAGACTCAAGATCTACCAAATCATGGCAAACTAGTACTAAGAATGAGAAAATTAGAAATAAAAATATGATCATTGAAGCCACTGTGGTAGTGACTCTGTCATTCTTCACTCAGCTCACTTGATTTTTCCTCTCACCTAAACATAGTTCCTCCTTCCCCTCCACCCCCCACCCCCACGTCCAATGTGTACACAACACAAAGCAATCCTTACCCAACGCAAGATATTATAGCGCTGGTCGTTATCGAGATGGGTGCTTTGTTGACTTACTGGCCAGACTTCATATTGACATTGTGTCTGTATACATACGGATCAATTGCCTTGCATTTGAACTTTATCAAATTATCACAAATCTCGGATCATTCAGAGAGTGCGGTAGTCTATGTATGTACCATGCACCAGAGATAACGGACTGTGGTTGGTTTCACTCAATGCAGTGACAGACCTATAGATGTCTACAAAAATCCTGTTTGGTCACTCCGTAGGCAGCTACTATATTGTTACTTCAAATCAATTAAACCTTTTTATCCTATATGAAATGGAGAAACGGTGGCTTCTGAATCTGTCTAGTTTCAATTTGAAGCATGTTTATGCTCTCTTGCAGAACATTATATAAAGGGCATAATGGAATATGAAATATTGCACTTTGGTGAAGCTTGGATTAAAAACAAAAAAATACAATTAACGCATCAGATGTATGAGGAGATTTATCTGGTTTTGTTATTCATGTAGTTGGCAAGAGACTCGTTACCAGTATATAACACAGCAATTCGCTCAAATACAAACATTCAAAAACAAAGATAAGAATCAAACTTCCTTAAACAAAGCACTCAAGTGCAGCGAGTTCACCTTGGAAAATGTGAACGGGCGGGAAGAGGAGTAGAAACAGGCCCTGAAATAACTGCCAAGCCAGGCCACAGCTCAACTTGCCAGAACTGACGAACATGCTTTTTCCGACTTTCCACCGACAATACTGACAGAAAATGGTCGGAGGGAGCCAAGGGAAATAACAGCATTGCAACATAACCTTGAACTAGAGCTTTTCTTTCTTGGTTTCGATGTTGGTATGTTTGTTTGGTGTGGGCATTCTGAGAAAATTGTGACTGGTTATCTCCATTGCAGCCATTATTGTTTTATGGCATTCGAGGATATATTCCGGACACAGCTGTTAAATGCATTAAGAATCTGAAGCGTGTTACATGATACATCACTTAATGGCCAAAGAGTTTATGTACAAAAAAGAAAAATAATCATGATAATACTGTAGTGTCTTTGTGCTCTGTTCCTCTGCGCTGCGTCCATTGAAAAAGTACTTTGTAACTGTAATGAACGTAAAGGTAAACAAATCAGTTATAGCTATTGATTTATGCTCACGATTAATTGGTTAATTATTCCCATACAAAGAGATTGTTTTGAGTGAAATGAACAAAAGGATTTGAAAGGAAGAAATCTTTTGTGTTAAAGGATAAAACAATTTGCAAGTTGTGGTAGGATAGGTCTGATCCCCCCCCCCCATATTATATACTTTTTATCACAATGATCACACTCATTACTCTATTTCCTGATGGTTAATACAGGACTGTGGAAGAATGTTTTTGTGATTTGGCTTACACATTACAGTTTTTCCAACTCAAATATATACATTTGGAGGCTAACAGCAAAGATTAATACACCTCTACAGTTTGTATGTCATATCCATGACACAGCAATGAACCCAGCATACATTCCTCGAATCTGGCAGCACTTAAAAAAAAAAAAATTCTCGCTTCCAAAAACAAAGGGGCAACCTTTTGTACTTATCTGCTTCATCATACTAAGCATTCAATGTTGTGATTTCAGGTACTCAATGCAAAGAAAAATAAAGGTTTAATGTGGAAGAAGAAGAGCAAGCAAGCACTGCATATTCAGAGGCTGTTTGACATATTGCTGCGATAACACAAGAATAAGATGGGAAGAACTTAAGTGGAGTTGGTTGTTTATGGCAAGATCTTGGCAGGCCCATGAAAGAAAGGAAAATGTTATATATCTTGAATGGGAATGCCAAAAGTAAACCACCGTCCACGGCATCACACCATCCTAGCTAGGGCGGGGTGATTTATCATCAATGAATCCATAAATCATCGATCCTCGGAAATCACTACGCAATATACATCATCTCTGGTAGCACCACATTAGTAGTAGAATTCCCTCTTTTTCGCTTGATAATTCTGCTGTATCGTTTTCTCCTCCTGTTTTCTCTGTCAACTGTACATTTCACACAACTTTCCACTCACTTTCTGACAATCTGAATAAAGCAATTTTCTATCCCACACCCTTAATTCCTTTCAATCATTCTTCTCTCTGTCTCTCTCTCTCTGCATCTCTTCATCTCTCTCTCCTTTTTTCGATGTCTTTCTCCCGTAGACACGCACTGACAACAAAATGATCATTATAATATATATAAAAACGCCACTACTGGTTTAAGAGCAAAATCTTACTATCACTTTATCAAAGCTGAAAGTCATCACCAGCATGAAATTGTTTGACTTGCCATCTTTTTTACAAATAACAAGAAGCATGGTAATCAATCTAATATTGACTCTACTGGTGGTATGATATTATCTTCAAAAAAATGTGTGGAAAAAGAATAGAAAAAAAAAATGGTATGCATGATACAAACTTTCCTTTCTGTTCCATTCTATGCTAGGGTTTGATATTACTGTCAGGATCATTTGGGATACAATGTTGTATTAAGACGAGCGTGCATTTCGGTTAGAATTGTATCAGAAACATGGAAGAAAGTATCCACATTTGGATGTGCCATGCTATATTTTCATCATCCCCCTCCGACAATGAATGGGTTGAGCAGAGCAGTCATTTTTCCACCTATCCGCGCGTCTGCTCTCCGGACTTCCCCCTTACCCCGTTCGGGAGTGCTGGCGGGGATTACGTCCTTCGCTTCGGCAAAGATAGACCTGGGCTGCAGGAAATCAACCATATAGTCATGTCCAAATTGGCTTGAGCCGCGCGGGTACGGTGCCATCTTTCTTGGGGTAAATGAGTCGAAATACAGCGATGCTGGCGCAACCATAGCCTGGATGTCCACCCCGAGCTAGATGGCACTCCTGATGGATGGGAAGCGACGAGTTAAGTAATTTGCTGTTATCCACATGACTTCTCACTTACTGTTATCAAGGACAGTACGTCTGGATGAGGCATATTATTTTATTACTCGGTTATTGAAAAGCTCCCCTCTGCTTAATATCAAATGGGAGGCAGCATGATGCTTCTCTCTGGAACTCCGGCATCCTGATACTCGCCCTCAAAGTTGGGAGGAAACATCCGTGAAGGCAACTGGCACCAAAAAACCACATCACCATGTGCTCTGAATGATGAAATCTTCATATATGGCGTGTGCCTATGAATATAATCCATATATTTCTTTTCTTATTTTTTTTTTTTTTTGCTAGCTGAACTAGGAAAGACAAACACACAACCTCAGCTTGACTTTGGAAGAAAACTGGAGCATTACACTGATCCAGTCAAACTTTACTATAATGGAACAATGCTAGTAAATTACACAGTGATCCAAGTATAAATCACACATGGCTTGAATGCCTTTACTCATCTCTTCAATATTTGTGTGTTTTTGTTGTGATTTTAGTGGTAAATTTGTGTTTCTCTGCCTAAATTACTGTGAAAATGTCTAAAATACTGAGAGTAAGGACCTAAAAACATAACCATGGAAATATGACTTCTATGAAGATGTCATGGATGTCTCACAAGCTGGTCTTGTAGATGAATGATATAATGTGACACAAGACATAAACCTCAATTTCACACCTTTGGCTCGTTCTTCTTTTTACCCTCTTTTTTTTTTGGGGGGGGGGGGGGGTAAAGGCATACCCATTTTTCTTTGTTGGATGGCACTTAGGGGCAATGCTTGAAATGGAGGTCAAGAAATACATCAGTGCCAAGTCATAGATGGCTCCCAATATTTTTGTCAGCCCATCATCAACATTTTAGCACCTTGATGGATGTCTGTTGGTATGTTAACTGACTCACAAGATAGGCCCGCATCCTTGCAGATAAAAGAGGATGGATGGATTGTTCCTGACATCGTCTTATGACCAACCAGGCAACCAACACCTGTGAATGCCACTCGGATTTTTTTGTTTTGTTTTGTTTGTTTGTTGCACTTGTTTTCATTCCTCCAGAGCTGCCGAGTGTGGAACAATGCTGTCTTCCCCCCGGAGGGATGGAGATTCCATCGTGACGCGATGGCGGGGAGGACCACGTGTTAAAATCGTGCGCCGACCATATCATGTCAGTCCTGCCGGTCGTTATGATAGATTAACAATATTCACTTAAGTGCTAGAGTCAATAACGGCTGAAAATTATTTCCTGATGGAGTCATGGTGACAGAAAGTCTTCAAGGCGACCACTGGTGTATATTATGAAACAAAGCCCTATCTAGTCTGGAGCGGCATTGGGCCATTAAAAGGCCTAATTAGCGCCTGCTATAGGTATTACACAGATTAAGGTCAATCTAGATGTAAGAGCTTTGAGAAGATTAAAATCCGGCATGATGTGACATGACTTGTCTTCCAGGAGTCAAGAGAGGGGGGTGAAGGCTATATGCGCACCTGATGTTTCTGCACCTCACGAGAAAACAAAGCAATTCAGTGCCTTGTTTTGTTCGAATCACCAAATGGTGCTTGACTTCCGGCACATAGCAAATCACTACCATCGGAGGAAGAGAAGGATGTTAAGGTACCTTGTTCTGATGCAACTAAATCTCAGCTCTTTGTTGAAAACTATGCGGTGAAAAACTCCCTTGAGAAATAGCAAGTGGTTAATATACTAATTGACTTGCACTCTGTCAGAAATATATTCTTCTCATGAAAGGCTAGGATGCCTGCCACCATGAGATTTTGCCTGACATAGCAATAAATTACACTATGAAAAGAAAGGGAATGTCTAATGATTTCATATCAGAGCTGTGATAAATCTGTTGCATTCTTGTCAGCAAAACATCTATTGAAGATGTAGAATTCACCAGCTGATTTGAGACCTATCAACACACGAGCATCAGTTTCGAACTTTTCTGTTACCCTTTTCTGCCTTTTGCAGATATTTTAGACGGTGCTGTCAATAGTTGTGTGATTGACCTTGTCTGATTTCCTATCTCTAATATGCACAGTTGTAATATGACGAATGTCCAGCTATGCTTCATACTTGTTTTGAGGGTAATGTTGCAATGAAATGCTGGAGTTTGGTAGCCCATGAGGGTGTCCCAAGCATATCTTTCTGTTCATGGTGAAAGAGAAATAGCATTGAGTACATTTTGGTGTGTGTGTCTCCTTGTGTGCGTGTCTGTATGGTGTGTCTACCAAGTCTTTATGCATTTGATGAGTGTATTGTGAGGTTTAATAGTCACTTTGGGATGTTTCCTCCATTTCTCCATTACCATAATCACGTCCACATTCTTGTTTTTTTTTTTTCCTGTGAATTCTACAAGTTACCACTGATGACAGTTTTGCAACAAAATCCAACATGACATCATAAATAAACTACTCTTAATCGCTGAAATGACAAAATCTTGCAAGAACATAAATAAGGCTATTTTCCTCCTTTTCTTATCTTAATGCAGCAGCGCAAGGCACCTGGTCAGCCAAACAAAGAGGGCACGCATACAGACAAAACAGTGGCGTTTCTGCAACAGACTTTGGACCCAGCTAAATATATGTATGTGGGTCTATTGCCTCAAGTTCAAGAGCAAAACACATGTCACCCCCTGTGATCGCATTGTCAGGCTCACTTCACATCTGAAAATTGATCCCCCTCCCTACACACACACATACATACACAGAGTATGGCTTAACTCAAAAGAATCCCCGATACTCTTTGGAAAGTAATGCGCAAGCACTGCATTATCCAAGACATAGGTTTTTGTCTCACTTTGCATGAGAGGCATAGACTCTTTGCTCTTCAAATCTTCTGTAGCATATTTTTGCTGAATGGAAAATTACAAATACAACTAGCTGGATTAAGTTATAACAAAAATTTCACCAAAACTAGTTGAACACAGTATCATTTTTCTCAATTCAAATCAAAATGATAATGTAATATGAAGGTGTAAAACAGCACCACATACGAAGAGCCAAGTCATAAATTGTGAATGACTGAAAATTACGAATCTCTACAAGTGTATATTGTCAGATGTGTACACAGCGAAGAGATGGTATCATTTTTTATTGTGAATTGCTGCTCAGTCAGGTTGTTCCCATGTTTGCACATGTCATGACAGAAGTGCCTTTTTACCTGACAACCTTTATGAGTGATTAGAGGATGGAACCTAACCCAAGATAATCTGTGTCTCAGGATAATCTGTGTCTCAGTGAGATTTCTCTGTGAATAAGATTAATCTACAGAGGACCAGCACTGAATGACCCAAGACCAGGATCGCCTGTAGTCTTGAGCAGTAACAAACAGACTCGAACAAATCTTTCTAGTGCAAGTCCATTCCATGTGTTAGAGGGACTTTGATTTTAAAGGGGAAGTTTCTCCCAAATATACATGTTAATTGAGTAAATGAAGCAATCTTAGTAGGAAAAATCAGTGAAAGTTTGAGGAAGATTGAACCATCCATGCAAAAGTTATGATTTTTTTTTTAAAGTTTTGGTTCATTGCTGGATGAAAAGACAATAACAATCTTTGATGTCCCTGCAGGAAAAGGGAAATATGATGAGAATTCCACAAACTCTTATCTATCTAGCATAATGAAAGAGCAAATTGACTTACCTCTTCTAGAACAAAAGGGGAATGATATTATCCTCAATATGATAATGTCAGTAACACGCCAAAAGAATGTGCATTTTTCACAAATATATACATCTTTTTAGTTCTCTCTGTATTTTTTCATGTCGTTGTTCTGCATTGACATCACAAACCATTGTAGTCTTCGCATCCAGTGATGGTGGCACCAAAACTTCATAACATTTGAATGGGATTGTCTGATTTTCCTCAAACTTTCAAAGATGCGTTCTACCAATACTGCTGCATTTATTCAATCCATATATATATGTATGTTTGAAGAAATTTGCGTACTAACTAGAATAGAATTGTACAGTCAGATTGGTAGAAGTTTCAACAAAGCTAGAACTCCAATGATAAAAAAGGTAATACAGGACTTAAAAGTTTTATCAGTTGTAACCGTATCTGACAAGTGGATGTTTAAAGATGACAATGTCACATGTTACTAACTGACTTGCATGTAAATCTTCATGATATTTCCTTGTTTTGTAAAACTTGAAAGACTTGTAACCCTCAGTGTCAAATTATTGTTTTGCTGTGATGACATACTCTTTGGGGTAAGGGCTGGAAGGCGTTGTACGCAGTTGCCAACTTCTTGTCCAAACACAAAATGATACAATTAGTCTGTGTATAAACCATGTGAGATAATAGTGCTGCAGTGATGTCATTACTTCATCCCATTTGCATATATGGTGGTTGTGACCACACCCATTCTGGGGATAAACATGTGAAACCCTGACGTGTGAAAACTTAACATGAACATGATGGACTAGCCATTGCACTTGAATGTGTTATATAGATTATGCTGTTAGCTCAACGTTGGAAGGCATCACCGCCATAAACTTTTAAACTGTGGCAGTGACCATTCTGTTCTCAACTGACCACATTCTATATGTCATTTGATGCAACTTCTGGATGTCTTGATTGAATGGAAACAGCTATAATTTTGCAAATGAAAAGGGTGACAAGACTGGTACACATTTTGATGTATTTTGAACTTAAATCCTTGGGCCATAGATATATAGCAAATACTATGGTTCCAGGTAAATATGACTAACTTATTTTTCCTGTCTATTTGTTATAATTTGATTTCACGGTCACCCACTGAGAACACTTTGCGGATGTGTTGGAATGAGTACAGTAAAACTTGGTCTGAATGCCTAGGAACTGAATGGCATAGATCTTATTGAATAAATTTACTTCTCGATAAGATACAGTACACAAAGATATGTTGCACAGAGAGATGGCATTCATCATTAAAAAACTTCCTTGTTTCTCATTCTCGGTGTTAATAATTAAAGTGAGATCTACAAGATTTGGGTGCTAAAATGTGGGTGAAATTCTGTGCCAAGGAAGTGGGTTCCAAAAAAGAGATGGATTCGCTTATTAAACCTCTGCATGTCACATTATTGTACCGGCCTATAGGTTTTGTGTGTAAAATTTGTGCACATTTGACTCACTGGCACAGAATAGGTTAGAAAAAGATCAGAAGATACACAGGACGAGTGAAAAATGCGAGAGCAGTACAACAAAAACAGACCTATGCAGTTGTAGAAGCAGAAGGTAGCATTGATGGAGTGAAGAATGTGAACTGCAGAACACATTTTGCTTGCACTTCTCTACGTTGAGTGGAATTGAATTAATGTAAAAACTGCTTGTCTTGGGTGGAAATGTATTTTCTGTGAAAGGAAACTGTGCATTGAGAAGGATACGGTTTGACATTTAACCTCACATGCAGTCCAATAAATTGTTTTAATGCACTGTTTGCAGAATGTCAAGATGTCACAATGGTCTAAAAGACCACATTTCTTGACTGCATGCAACTTCACGAGCGATAGCCAAATGAACTAACAAAACCCATTTTCATGTTTACTTATAATGTGATAAATCAGCATCATGGTTTGTGGTGGCTGGTCGGAGCGACATTTCCCCATGTCACGACGTCACGTTTGTGTGCTGTTTTATTGACCTGTACCCGGTAGCCGCCATTACAAAGGGCTGTATACACTACAGTGAGTGGAGCGGCATCTTCCATACAAGTGCATTATATTGTTGGTTTTGAGCACACTCAAACACAACATGCACAACACGAATGTGAGGCATTCATTTATGTGGATCCCCAGGGCAACCTAAATCATTCCAACGGACATTAATAACAAACCTCTAGGGTGCCAGCAGATGTGTACTGGGAAGGCATGGGGACAGAGGAGGGAGACAGACTAGGGGGGAAAAAAAGGACTGGGGAGGGGTGAAGGACACGGGGGAGAAAGGAGCAGGGTGGGGGTTACAGCTGAAGGCTGCCTTAATGTGTGTCACGGCCTTCTGGTGGTCTAAAATCTCTCCTCCCACGCTATGAACCAGCATCAGCTTCTCATACTATGACCCAGCGAGGGCAGTGCGCACATTCAGGCCTTCTGCCAAGAGCGAAAAAATTGCACGTAGTAGAGCAATGGAAATGCATGAGCTATGTCAGTGCACCCTCTTATCTGAGCTCCATGGGCAATGTTGAATGAAGTCCGCACTGCAAACGGCGACCAATCAACCATAGCAAGGAACATTTGCAAAGATGCTCCCTGCTATGGAAGAGTTACCTGCAACATAATGGACCAATCCTTCATTCTCATTTACTTCTTTTGCAATGTTGTTGTGTGTGTACACGTATCTTCAGCCTCATAAACTCGTCATGGAACTGCACTGCAGATCTTTGGCGTGCAGGTCATGCGTTGTAAACATAACAATCTATATTTCCCTCCCTCACCTGCATTCAAACAGATCATTGACTATTTTTCTGAACTTTTATATTGCCATGAAATATTGGTCATTGCGGGATTTTGTGGGCACTAGGTTCGCATTTCAGGGTTAGACTGCAAATATTTGCTCTCTCCTTTGCATACAACAGTATGTTCCGTGGACTTTACATCATCGGTGATCAAAGTTATCAATTTAATTTCCGCATGTTTCCATTACCACCGCACCAGCGCCCAATGTCAATGGCAGTCACATGACCATCCAATTGAGAATGTCCACCAACTCATTTGCATGGCGTTCATGTGCCTGGTGCATGCACAAAGCAGGGGGTCGGAGGTCTGCCATGAGCCGAACATTGCAGGGCCCTCAAGACCTAGATCCACGCTGCACCAAGCCAGTCTGCTCATCAGTAAAGCGGGTCGGCCATTTCTTACTCGCCACAATGAAGCACATACCCGCACAGCCACTGGCCATAAAGACTTACGCCGGCCAGCCGCTGCTGTGAATGCACATTGCTGCCATGTTTAGGGCGCTGTGGAATAGGAAGCTGCCTGAGCTGTTTTCTTCACAAAACACTCTGCCGGCTGCTGCCATAACATGACCCAGAAACACTGCCATGTTTCACTTTTTAGTGCCACCACCATTCTAACCTGGCTTTGTGTCACACATTTATCAAAGCTTTTCTTTGGTTGTCATATTGCAAGCTGAGATAAAAGAAAATCTACATAAAGTGAAAAGATTGATCTCTACAGTAAGAAAGTGAATAACAGTTACAGAATTAAAGAGCAGTTAAGACCGTAAAAAGAAGAAAAAACAATCAGAGGATTACACAGCAAAACAAAGTCAAACTCAACTTTTTTTAAGTTTAGATTTTACCATGAACTTAGTAAAAAAACAAATCTCAAATATGGTAGGAGTCAAGCAACTATCATGCTGAATGCAACTCGAATCTACACAAGGAAGGAGAAAAAAAAAGTTTCTTGGAATATCATTAAAGCAGGAAAAAGAATTTCCTGAAATCTGATTCATATGACAGTTCAGCAATAACAGTCTGGGCTGGTATCTCAAAATTTGTAGTGGAGAGTTTATAAAGTGAATAATCATTATCACTATGTGCTTAGGATTCATGAAAACAGAAACAGACCCAAAGTAAAAAGAAATAGCTATTGGATATTTCAGCTTATACACAGCTTTCTGTGATCTTTTAAAAAAGTTGTTTGGTGCAATGAATGCATGGATTTTCATTAATCCTGTGCTTTTCATCATTTTGCAAAAGAAGATTTGATTTTTTGTAACTTTTATAAAATCTATTTCCTGATCTCCTGTCATTCGATACAAAATGGAACCACTAAAAAACAAACAAAACTAAACAAACCAAACAACAGTAACAACAACAACATCAACAACAACAACAACAACAACAACAACAACAACAACAACAACAACAACAACAACAACCATAAAGGCACAATCCCCAACCCTGAAACATTAGCCATGTGATCTTTTAACAAAAAACTTTATTATTTTGTTTTTGTTTTTGATCAAATGACAGGTATACTATCTCTTCTTTTACCTATACTCCTATATCATATATGTAAATGAAACACAACCAAGGTATTTCTGTTTCCCCACAGAACACTCAATGCTTATCAATTATGAATCGATGATAAGCATTAATAACACGAGGGAAATACGCAAAATACATATCGATGCGGATTATATTGGAAACTGTCAAAATGATCAAGTAAAGTGCAGTAGCAGAGCTATAAGCTACGGGCACTTATAAATCATTACATTTTCTTTTCTGTCTATCTGTCTACCCATCCATTGATCTATTTTTGTCTTTATGAATCCATCCATACATCTCACTATAAGCTTTTCTTCCCTAGAACTGCCACAAAAGCTTTCCAGTAAGTCCACAGGATACAAGTAAATCAAATCAATGACAAATTAAAGACAAAACACTACCAAAGTTAACTTGAATCAAGCTCTCTGCATAAATGGAATTTAAATCTACAACAAGGTTTTTATGATTTTTTTTTCTTGGCAAGAAGCTGAGCGAATATATAAGAAATACTTAAAAAACCCTGTGAATAACCAACTACCAGGAAAACAAATTAAAACAATTTCTTCACAGACAAACATATGTTCAAATAACAAAGGTAAATTAATACAAAAATTTTCACTGTTTTGATTGCAATTACACACAATTTTCTACAAGGCTGCAGTAAGCCTTGCAAGTGGAAAAAAACATCCAAATATGCGTTCCGCTGAGATCGTTCACGGAGAGAAAATGTTGTTACAAAATGCCTACTAGGTTCCTCTAATCAACCCGTAATGATGCCACTGCCTCAAATTTTGTTGGCGAACTCTGATAACTTGTTGCTCTCAGGCATCTCCTAGATGAGGAATAAGACTTGTTAGATGCAGCTGAACAATACCCTCATCCCTCGCCTCATTATTTTAATCCAATCTAGAGAATGTGTTGCCATGTGTTTGGATAAAGCGTGACTCACTATGGCTGGCATCTCCAGCCAGTGGTCAGGGAGAGGGCCTCAATTTTTCATATTCCCTGCCCCATCTCCCCCCAATCCCCCCCCCCCTCCACCTCCAAAAAAAAAGAAAGAAAATCACGCCATGATGATGACATCGTTGGCTTGCAGGGAGGGGAAAACAGAAGAAACTAGTCGGGATTAAGTGTCTTGTCGTAAGAAGTTGTCTAGCCATCACGCAAAGTGACAAACTAAACGAGGATGTTTTTTGATCAGAAACAGTGTCATCCACAAGGGCTTGCAATGCAATTTGATATGAAGTTGAATGATTGCTAAAAGCACAGTGGATGCATGATTGAAATCATTCCCAACATTGGTAATCATATACACATAGCCACAAAACATCTCTCATAATGATTATTGCACCTATATGCTTTCTGACTTCACTCAATATTATTTTACGGTGAAATCATATACATTATCTCACTGGTTAAACCATTACTTTTTATAAGTTCAAATTGCGTAAAATGATATGGTCTCCCTAAGAAGAGCATGAGTCCTTAACCCGCATTTAAGATTGAATAGCAGTAGGTCTATATGACATAATTCAGGTAGTTATAATATATATGTATATATTATAACTAATTATAACTACCTATAGTTATAAAACATGGCAATAACTAGATAGACAGATAATGGAAGTACAGTTTAATATTTGACCAACTTACTAAGTTTAGAAAGCATATTGCACATAACCCTTTAAACTAGAACAACAATATATAGTAATTTAGGTAGTCATTATATAAACATGCTACAAAATAATAACTAGATAGACAATTAGATAATGGTAGTACACTTTAGAGGTTGACTTACTTTAGAAGTTTAGAAAGCATATTGTATATATTCTTTTATAAATATCTTAACTTCAAAAAGGCAAAATTGTCTAAATTCTGCTTTTAAATACATTGACTAGGCTCTGCTGACAAGGATCAACATAAAATGATACTGGGCAAACATTTCTTGGCATCTACAAAATATTCTAATACTTGCAAGAGCAGAGAGGCAAGACAGCAAGAGAGCAATATTTCAAAAGAACTCACAAATTCTCATATCATCTCAAGGTAGCAGCACAAAAAAAGTGCTATACAGCCAAATCTGTTTCCTGTATTGCTCTAACAAGGAGTAATGCAGGACACTTAATGTTACTCTGAAGGAATTTCATCAATATTTAGATCTGGTTTTAGTCTGCGAGTGAAAAAGAAATTATTCCTAGATATTCATGTCAGGTTTTTTTTTCTTCATTCTGTCAAAGGAAAAATCTGATCATTATGTAAGTGATTGATTATTTTAGGCATGAGTCATCCAATTTTGACTGTTCCAAAACTCATTAAACCCTGTCATCATTTTGTTTTCATCGTGGTTGTGAGACTTTTCTCTCTTTCTTCGCCAAGAGAGAAGCGTATTTTCTCAAAATTGATCCAAGTTGAATCAGGCACCAAAATAATCAATGGGTGATATACAGTCCTTTATCTGCCAGCGTATGTGTCTAAAGAAGACTCTTGGGTTTTGCAGTTGCAAAAATGTAAACAATTTCATATCAATCTTGTCAGGAATTTGAGGTATTGCACGGAAAGCATTGAGTCAGAGTTGGTTATTCCAGCAGTAGCCAAACCATCCGGAAAAATGAATCTCTGGTATAGAAGATAACATGCTACTTTGTGCATTGGAAACGTTTTTGATGAGAGTTGTGTTATAAAAGAGAAAGGCTATATCTCTCTCTTCCTGCAACGCATTTGATCTGTCATAACAGTCCCTTGGGCTTTTTTTTGGTTTGTTTTTTTACTTGAACTTTTCTCTTGAATTGATGAGACTTCAATCTCTGATGGACTGAGTTTCCTGATGTGTCCTGAGATCTGGCATGACGCTCGACTGCCTTCTGCGCACCAATTTATTTCAGAGAGGTAAAAAGAAACACTCCAGAAAGTAATGCTTAGAATGTCATCCATGTTGGACATTAAGCAGCACATTAGCACATCTTGGTACCTAAGAATGAAACACGCCTTCCAATTCATAAGGCTCACTGACGGAAGACAATTGCCCGGTGACGTCAATAAACAGACATCACTGACGGGCAAAGGTGCGTAGAGACCGCCTGCATGCTTGACCACAGGGGTCGTTAGGCACAAGAGCGGGTGCTCAGAGTAGCACACCACACCCACATCACAGGCAGCTTTACCACCAAATAACTCAACTACCAACATCACCGTGCCATCCTGTTGCAATGTGGGGGGGGGGGGGGGGAGGGGGAAGGAGAGATGGAAATAGAAATATAAGGAATGTATATGTATTTGTGTGTGTGTGTGTGTGTGTGTGTGTGTGTGTGTGTGTTTTCTGTGTGTGTTTGTGCAAGGCAGAGAGATTTACCTGTCTGTACAGAGAGAGAGAGAAAAAAAAAAATGATTTGGATGGAAACTGAGAAACCAGGCAAAATCTAAAACAAAAATATTATGGTAGTATTAAAAAGCATACAAATGGAGATAAAATCATAGATGGGGACTTCAAATACCAAGGTTGTATGAAAACCATGAGTTTAACTCCAGAATTATAGAAGAATATCTAACCCTAAGAAAAAAGAAAATATGAAGACTTACAGCAAAGGAATAAACTGAGATAACAGAGAGAGCGAGAGGGGGGTATATGATGAAAACAGAATGTAATGACTTCCTGACAATAGGCGTATGTCATAGAGAAAAAGAGAGTGAATATGTAAGAGAGGGGGGGGGGAGGGGAAGGACGTAGATAGCGCGAGAGAGAACAAGAATTGGAGAGCAGAGCGCAGGCTGTGGAGGGAGAGAGAGCGGGAGTTCTAGTCCATGGTCATCACGCTTCAGTGACCCACTACCAGACAGGTCGTTGTGTCTGCCTACTGCCCAGCTTCCAGACACTATTGTCTAACCCAAACCCCAGGGTAGGATGTATGCCAAGCGAACTTAGCGTTGGACACATGCACTCCAATACAAACACACACACATATACACACCACACACACACACACACACACACACACACACACACACACACACACACACTCACACTCACATACACACACATATAGATTGAACCAGCCTACTTTTTTCTACAGTTCCCTATGTATACCACAACAATGCAAGCAAGCAGCGTTTTGCTGGTACCAGCTAGGTGGGTTTTTTCTACCTCTCTCTCCGACTCTCCCTCCCCCTCGTTCTTTCCTTTCCTCTCCTCATCCTTTCCTTCTGTCTCTCTTTACCACTACCTGCCTTTCAGTCTATCTCTTTCTCTAGCTCTATGTTTAGACGGGCTAAGACCAGAACTACTTCATCCATGCTCAGGTGATGTTCTTACAATATACTTTTGTTGGGGTTACTGAAGTAGGGGAATGGCGCTGATGATTGAAAAGCACGTTAAAGAGGGATAGAGAGGGAGAGATAGAGAGAAAGGGTTCATGGGTAATACCATGGTGTGTGTGTATGTGTTCGTAGGGTTTTTTTTTTTCCGCTTTCCTGATTGGTTTGACATATAGTGCGGCGGACATGTTTACGATATCAATACAGTGGAAGAGCCGAGTAGTGGATTGAACAGGAATCTATGTATTAAACTATGAGACATGTCAACTACCTGCAGAGGTTGATTACATCATATCTCGTCATCTTGTGAGAGATTGACAACACATTCTGCAAAAAGAGGGATGTTCGCTGCTCTGATAGCCAAATCCTATCATCAAAAACATCACTTGCCAAATGATAACAATAGTCATGGTTAGTCTTTCTGGTATAAAAACAATTACTTCGGGCATCATCATCAGCTTCCCATCTTTGATTGTCAGTTCTGCTGAAGACATTGCACAGCAAATGAACTAAAAGCAATGATATTTGCAATTATAAAATTGTCACCCAGAGGCAAAGGTAATTTATCAAATAAAAAAATACAATATGTAATCTGCTTTCTAGATCATTGGTCAACATATGTTTTGTAGGTCAAATGCAAGATGGCTGGATAAACATAGCTCTAACATAATATAGATAAAAAATAAATATGCCAATGAATGAAAATAGTGAATGTATGGTCTTTTAACCAAAAACAACCCAATCCTAGAAATGCTTACTTACTAAATTGGTAAAAATAAGCATGGTAGTAAAATGTTGGAAGTGAATTGTCAGTCGTAAATAGATGAATGAAAATGGTAACATATTGAAATAGGCAGGATCTACACCAGAGAAGTAAATGGAGAGTTAAAGGATCCCCTCTATATTTCCCCCCCCCCCCCCCCCTCCGGAAATATGTGGACAATTATGACCACAATTTGTTTATTTGCGCTGCAGAGCCTACAATGTGTCCTATCTCTATGCACTAGAAAGTAGCAGTTGATAGCTTATTTGATGGTACCTCACAAACGCAAACAATGCAGAAATATGCACTCAGCCAAATGAAGCAAATATTTCTATTGATCTGTATCCACCAGTATCACTGACAATTATTACCTGCCAGGACAGACATCAGCTGCTGCAGCGCAGGGAAAAAGTCGCTCTGAAGACGGAGTGGTTTCGAAATAACAACGGAGAATCAAAACGAAACAAATCAGACATATTAGAGATGACGTTCTCATTTATCCTTATGAGACGAAAGGAGTGAAATCCTTCGTGTAAACAGTTGACAAAAAAAGGAGACAGAAAATAAAACAAAGGAATGATAATATATCTTAAGTTATGTAACAACCACAGGACACTATGATGACAGGGCAGAGGTATCAATGATAAATCCCTCAAAATAAGTTCTGCAATTAAAGTTTGATATATCATTTCTCTTATACTGCCGTTATCTTCATTAAATATAACATCATAAGAAAGCCTGATTAATCATCTTTAAAATGATGCCTCACTTGCTATGATTGGGTGTTCCTGGAATGTGCAAAACAGCCGAATATGGGGACAGATCAAAAGTGAAAATTTGCAACACTTCTGCTGCTGTACCTGTACTGTTTCGATGAAAAAAGGCCATTGGTCCCCCAATGCTGACATGTTAGCACTTTCAAAAACTTTAATTTCCAGTAGTGAACATTAGATGATTGTTTAGTGAAACTTTATGTTTAATTTTGGCATGCAGATACCATTGCCATTTTCAATTCATGGATGGAGCCTGGAATATAATGATGATCTCACAATGCATTCTTTTCAAGCACATGCCTTTCCTGAAAAGACAAAACAGAATAATGGGTATGATACTGTCTGACATAACACATTTGCTCCATTTTGCAACATTTCATATTTGACCCTTCTTCATAGTCTACTGTGCATTTCAAGAATGCATGATGTAAATGAGTGACTTGTCATTGTAAAAAAAGTTAATTAGGCTTTCTTATGGTGCAACATTTGAATAAATTGATGTAGTTTTAAGTGAAATATGATACATCAAATAGGAATTACAGGATGTTTTTTTGAGGGGTCTATAGTTAAATACTTAAGGCAATTTGGAGATCTAAACCTGTAATGGCCCGATTTCTGATCAGCAAAGTTTGTTGCATGTTCGTCAACTAGTTCCTAAATAGTACATCACAGCAACACTTAAAAGGATAACTTATCCTTTGATCATAATTGTCGATACAAATATTTTGTTTCCTACATTTCCAAAGATGCAAACTTTGTATGCCCTTTAAAAAAAAAAGCTTGATCAGATTCACATGAAAAATCTTATGATAAAGAGGTGATATAAGTGAACTGTCATACAAACAAACAAAAAGGCCAACAAAACACATCGAGCCTTCAGCAACTAATGCGACTGCTCCACATTACCAAGACAGCTATATTGCCATGCCCATCAGATAGCAAATTAGTTGGCTGAATGACATCTGAATTGTCATATATAGTTTCCCAGCGATTGTCACATTTTCCTCAAATTCACAGCTTTGACCTCAACAACCCTTTTCTGTCTTCGCCTTTCCCCTCCTTTTTCTTGGTGAGGTTAAATTCTTCCAGTGTATTTGCTGGTACTTGGTGAAGGAATTTTGATAAATCTGTAGCAGTTCATCAGAATGATAAACTTTGCAGCTTCAAGATCTACACAACACCTGTCTTTAGAAAAAAAAAAGGGAAATGACACAAATCTTAGAAACCAAAATCAATCAAATAAAATTATCCAATATCATTCAAATTGATGTGTTTATATTTTGAAAACTTGAATGTATTTTCACTGTGGTAAAACATTATTATTTTTAAAAGTCTTTAGTTAAATTTGGGAGAGAAGCTATCGTCTTACTAAGAAGGGTGTAAATATTGTCTAAATCTCCAACCGTTGAAATACCACAATGTCTTTGGTATGTTGCAACTTTGCAACTATAACAATTTAGAATTAAGTGAACTGAGCAGTAAATATTACAGAGAATGAATGTGCAGTTCCAAATTTGCCTTCAATTAATGCAATATGTTGATATTCATGTTTTCTCTGTGTGTGTGAAGGGAAAGTCCACTCTGATCTTTGTTGAAGAAAGGAAAATCAGAGATGTAGATCAGTGAAAATTTTGGGAAGAAATCACGACACATACAAAAAAAAAGTTATGAAGTGATAAAGTTCAGAGAGTATGACAAATCTGCAACTCGATGTGACATAGGAATTGAGCATCTCTCTACCTTTTCTTTTTGTACACAAAATTTTACTTATTTTCATATTTCTCAAATATTTCAGCACAGACAGAACTTATCCACAGAGGAGGATGTGCACAAAAAAAAAAAATAGTTACTCTTAGTAGATACCAAGAACAGACTTGATGAAATTTTTCTCATGAACAAAATTAAGATTTTTGTGACTTTTTGTGTACAAACAGAATGAAGAGCTGCTCAACATCTATGTCACATAGAGTTGCCAATTCATAACTATTTTTCTGTGTATCTATTTTCCCCAAAGTTTTTACTGATCTACTACTTTTACTAATGAACCACTGATTTTTTTGTTTCCATACAAAGCAACATAATATCAGGAAGCAATTCCCCTTTACTGAAATGAGAAGTGTAGTCTGCACAGAGCAATATTGTCAAATTGACACCTTAGACTTTGCATACAGAGTTAGATGTTTTCTTGATTCTCAGCTGAAAATATAAAAAAAAACAACACAGAGACTCCACAAGCCTCTGTAATGGTTCAACCAGGAATCCAATCCTATCTATCAATATGTACATAAGCTCTAATTATGGTAACTAATTCTAGAGACAATTGAAAAAAAAGTCACTCTTTGTTATTCCACATATGTGCAAATTTTGTGTCCAGCAAGATGTCCACTAGCTTTTGAAGCATATCAAGTTTGTTTGGAAGTACTTTTTTTCTTTTTAGAATCTGAAAACATAACTTTAATTTACTTTGAAATAAATAACCTCAGTTTTTGGGAAATAAAAAGGAAATACCCCTCCCTGGAAACAATGCTATAAGTAAACAGTATGTCAAGCTCTGAAGATAACATAAGTTAGGGTATAACTGTAGGAGAAGGCAGGTTAATGTATTGTGCATCTTACTGAATCTAGAGTGGTTACTATTGTTGCATGAGAACTAGCAGAAAACATGTAATGAGCTTCCTGTCTAATAATTCTAACTTGAATAGAAAATTAGATTTAGTGGTACAGAGATACTATCCACAATACCCGTATTGCTGTGGAATCCTTTCTTTATATGATTCATATATATATATATATACATTTTAAGTACTGATAAGCATATCTCACTCTACTACCCTTGGTATTGTATTGCTAGAATCATTTCTATACCACGCAAAGATTTACTGAAAAGCACAAAAATGCAACTCTCATATCACGCTCACATTCTGTACAATGGTCATGAAATACAAAACCCTGAGCATGAGGAATTTATAGCTTATAGACATTATTGTCTGTCTTCTTTGAAGGAATGAGGCAAGCCTACAGTCCATACAACAGTGACTACTGGATGCTTTGATATAATCATTCTTGGTTTACGAACTTTTTAGGACATCTGTATCACATGATAAGGCGTAGAGAACCTTTTTTTTTAAAAAAATCATGTTGCACTGTCACACACATTTTCTTCAATGCATTCAGCCAACATGGGGTGTGAGCAAGATTGGCATGGATTAAACAAGGAAACCACTAGTTAAACTGTCCAGCTGCTGTTTTGGCATTTTCCTGATCATCAGCTCATCAGGGTTCAGCATAACATGAAGGAAAACAGCGACAGCAACAACGACAACAATTTTCAGGAAGCGGAAGATGGGCAGAATGCAACTGATAGTTAACTGACAACCTACCCAAAGTTTTGGATGTTTTTATTTTCCCCTCTTCTACAGTTTGTATTGTTTTTTTTTGTGTGTGTGTTTTTGTGTCTCTTTTAAAGAAGGCAGGACATCACCTTGGAAAGTACAAGGAGAGAGGAAGAACCTGGTGCATGTTGATTTTTATATTTTCCCTCCTCCCCCCGAATACAACTGAGGAGAAGGAGGGATATCTTGCATCATATCTTCAAGGGAAAAGTTGGTGCAGAGGAGGCTTTACTCCATGTGCATCTATGTCTGGGTGAAGTCATGCATCCAGCACTGCCACCCTCACCACAGACTCTACATCAAAGACCAGTACCACTGCACTTTCTTCTTCGGGAGAGGATCTGCCTGGATGTTCCAGAAGACTCCCCCCGATGGAAATGCATCCCCTCCCCACTCCCCCCCTCCGAAAAAACCGGAGGACCCACATTTTCACTCCATCACTTCCACTTCAGAGGGCTGCAAGATCAATCACCTCCAGTCAAGATTTCAGATGAGATTTTTCGTTGGCTTTATGTCTCCTCCGCCAAAGTTGATGATACAATTCAAAAGTAACAACACCAACGACAAGCAACAAGCCCAGAGTTTACAAGTACTCAATTTGCCTCTCTTTCTTCATTTCTCTTCTCTTTTCTTTTTCTTCCTCCTTGTTCTTTTTTTTTTCTTATAAAACTCCTATCCTTCCTCCAACATACCGCATGTCTCCATTGTTTTGCATAATTCTTGGCATTATTTCATGGTCATTTTGAGCCTACCTCTTCTCTTGGTAGACCACAAATTGCATCAATGCTCTGTATCTTTTTCAATTGACTTCCACATTGATTCACATTGCGCCACCCAAGCAAGTGCTTGTGTTGGGGGGAAAGAGAAGGAGTAGGGATGGAGTAACTTTTGCTCAAGCCACGATAAATACCCAAATGAATGCGTCAATTTCTTCACAAAGCATAAACACAAAATGCGTGCGGTGCGAGGACCCAGAGTATCCACACCCAGTATCGGAAAGGTAGAACTGCAATGGAGGAATAAATCTGGATAATAAATGTCATTAGTCTTGGATGGGTTGCCTGGCCATCTGACATACTTTCCAGTAGATCAACCATCCACGTGCTTGGTCTTTTTTCCCCCCTTCTTCCACTAGAAAGACTATGGCTTTCCCTTAATCAATAGTTAACGGAAGATTAGCATAAACAACTATTTGTGACTGAGTGCATTGACAGATGAGATGATACATGCCTTGATACTGTTCCTGTTCTCTCTCTCACTCTCCCCCTCTCCCTGACTTGTGCTTGTCGTGCTCTCTAGGTGGGAGAAAAAGTACATCACTAGGATGGAATAAAGTACAAAGTCTACCCACTTCACTTTCGAGCTTGCAGAGGAAACATTGAAGACTGCACAACTGATGAATTAAGGAAAATCCCCCAGTGTTACCCCATTGTGTGAAGAAGTGGGTTAATCACTTAGTAAACAAGTATTTCTTGATTGCAATATATGTTTGACTGCATGTTTAAAGAGCGGATCACTTTCTGATTCCGTTCTTCAGAGAATTGTGTGCAGGGCTTCTATTGTTGCGGTTTGCATGTCTTATAGAGTTTCCCCTTGTAGTTTATTATGAGTTACTACCACTGCTCATTTAACAAACTCTGGGAAAAAAATGTTAGCTTGATAATGAGGATGAAACAAATGTTTCCTGGAAAGGCAGGGCTCCTATGTGTCATATACCACAGCATAATCTACATTAATGCACACAAGAAGGAAGTCAAAGTTTTTGCATTCCTTTCAAGTGTTAGCAATGAATGGCTGTGCCATAATCAATTCATTCAATAACAGTAGTTTGTAATGGTTCAATGACTGAATGATGAAAAAAAAAAGAACCCTTGCAAACTGCATGGTGTGGCAGTAATGCAATTCTTATTATTTTCCCTTCTTTATTTAGCAATCTTTCTTTTCTTCTTTTTTTCTTGGTCACTTAGTCTCAACCAGACTGAAAGTACTGGGGACCAGGTGCATTTCTTTCAGAGCAGGAGAGCACAAGGTACCCAAAGATGTTCACACGCAGTTGAACTCCACAATTTCCTTATATACTGAAGTGTCCACACCCTTATCCTTTGTGCAATAGAACTTCTTCCATCAGCATTGCCTAAAGACCTAAAAATACGCACTCACCATTAAATGGCCGCAGCATACATAAGATGTGACACGTTACACACATTACCACCCACAAATGCAAGTATTGTTCCCAAATCCCCTGCAAAACTATGGCAGTACAGCAACAAAAAAACAAAACAAAAAGTTTCAATGTTTGTATGAAATATTGAAAGGCTGGTTTTCAATTTTTAAGAATGCTTTCAATCAAAAATATGCAAATGAAGCATGTTCTTGTTGCTTGTATATTCGACCTATTGTATTTACATATACCTTGTCTTCCACATGCTTCATGGTATCTACATCCCAAAAGGCATTTTTTTTTTCTTACTGAGCTTATCTGGTTGCCTGCTTTCTTATCTTTATTGTGGCATGTTTATGGAAAGAAAGTGGGACATATTGCACAGCAATGAAGAATTTAATGTCTGGAAAAAAATATAAAAAAAACCAACTACCATATCAGGACATCTATGTGACAATGGCTTTTATTATGACGAGTCACATATACACCTATGTCCCACTACTCAAGTTAACGCTGAATTTAGAAACCCATTGACTGTGTATGTCCTGCCTGCAGAAAGGATAAGTAGAAACATCAGTGGATTACATGTCAAAACTACATTGCCAATGTATGTACTCACGGTAATGAAAAGAATGTGAGTCATGATATCATTTTTAGCTAGGTACATATTTTTTTTCTTTCTAAGCCATGTACTGACATTCAAAACTAAGCTTCTTCTTGTACCAACCTGTGCTTGTTGCAAGTTATCAACATTGAATGTAAATTCTATGGACATATGGGGTTGGGGACAGTGCTATAAACAACATCTCATCTATATTTCCTTTCTCTTTTGTAGGTAGAAGCAAGGTGGTAACTCGCTCGCATCTCTGTTTCTCAATACTTGTGGGAAAATACGTCACGAAATTCAGGCCTTTTTGAAATAAAACAGAAGGATTATCTACATTCTGTGCTTGTGGTGAAGTCAGCAGACACTTGAGTTTGTGGTTCTGAAGCAATCTTAAGCATGCTCTATTTCTGGACGCTTGAGATTTTACTGCATGTGTAATCTGCAGATATTCTGCGATAACAATTCCACAGGTAGCATTGAATGTTCATATCTGTCCCTCTCCCCCCCCCCCCAAAAAAAAAAAAACCCAAACACAACATATAAAACACATATATAAATATATATACCCAATTATTCAAATGGTTCTAAGTAAATAAAGGGAAAGGCCAATGCCTCTGTAATACATTATATGTCCATATAATCCAGAAAGAGATATCGAGAGATATTTCAAAGAAAAGGAGACTCTGACAAACTTTATGTGTAAGGATTTCAACAGCATGACATAAAATCCATATTACAGATGCTGGTTTACAGCTACAAAACAGAAAGGTCACATTTTTTTTTTTTAGGTTAGCAAAACTTAAATTAATGAAAGTTAAAACTTGATGTAAAAAAAAGTAAGCATAAACTTAAATGTACTCTGTCCATGGCCAAGAACACCCATGGTTTGCGATGTCCACATACCCTATAAATAAGACTCCATAATATCTATGGTTCTATTTCCTTGTTCATTTATCTATCAGAAACATCTTTATTTTGTATTTGAGTGCAACAATTCATAATTTAAGATATTCAAGCTTCAAGAGGTGACTTGTGGAAAATTCCCAAACTATATACTATATTGCCCATTTGGCATGTTTTATATTTTTCCAAATAATCATCATAAAATGAATAGGTTCTCAACACCTTTTGTTCACTTTTTCTTTTCTTGTCATTTTACTAGAGTTTTTAGATACCAAAAAGATCTACTCCATTCCATAATATGTCAAGCCTTTAACACTTTCACGTTTCCATTTATATTTCATAGGACTTCATCTCCATGGCAGCATTTGCAAACACGTCTAGACAGATGTATTCAGCTCATCAGCACGTTCACAAATAAATTAATTAAGACAACAAGAAAGAAGTCCACTGTGTTATGGCATCTAGCTGTTAGTTGTGCCGGAGGCTTGCACACTTTGAATCAGTGATGGAATTCTATTTCTATCCTTAACTTGCTTTATGTTTTGAGTTAGGTCTATACTCTCTGTACGAGATTGATACAATATATATATGGGTATAAATATATATGTATATGATATGATATAAATATAAATATATACACACATATATATACATATAATACTTTAGAAAATACCTCCTCCCTGATCTAAATGACAGACAGGTTGCAAGTAAAAAATAAAAAAATAAAAAAAAAATGTGGGTATCACTTTGCACAGTTCAGCTTGTATGCTCCTGACAAATTTGCATTTGAATGTAGGTGAGTACTGTGCTTGCCTTTTAGTTGATGAATTTGATAGCCAAGTTCAAGGGAAGACCCTGGGGGCAGTATGGTTATTCCTTCCACCATACTGCCATAGTTGTGGGGTCACAGATTGGTCAAGTCCATCCCTAACTTACACTGTGTCCACTGATTCACGACCCCCCGCCTGCCAGACAATGGGCAGTGTTGGGCAACTGCATGCACACGCACGACGCCGCTGCCTCGGCCGCTGCGCTTGCTTGTGAGGAGGTGACGGCAGGAACAATGTCGTCCCTGCCTGCTTGCAGCAGCTCGGCTGGCTAAGCGGCAAGGACTGTACACAGAGGCTCTGAGTGCTGCTGCACTTTCGGCCGTGAGCGGGAGAGGAAGTTGAAAGCCAACTGTAGGGGGTTTTTCTATGCAGATCGACCTGAATCCAGTCCACAACCCCACTCTTAATGATTGCCTATATTTGTGCTTTCCAGATTTTATTGAATTTCTTTCATTAAATGCAGAATTTGTCCTTTCCAATGTATTTATTACCTTTCTTTTGTGCTTGTACGTGTGTGTTGATTGTAAATACATCCTCTGAATGACATGTATATTTAAAAAATAAGGGCCTTTTCCCCTGATGGAACACATTCCTGCCAGCCTTGCCACAAATTTTCTCATTTACTAATGAATTAAAATAATTAATAGATATTCATATGAAGAGTCTACTCAGGCAAATGTTATCATAAATAATCCTAAGAGAATTTTTACAAAATGACCCAAAGTACATCTTCAGCTAAATATCACGGATAGTGGTGGCCTTCTGTGGTACAATGTATTGTATATCCCAACAAGTACCGAATGGCATACACAAAGAATAGCCCAAACAATCACTGAACTGCAACATAAGTCCCTTCTTGTAAATAACATTTTCAATCAAGTGCGCTTTCTTGGGCAAATTAAAACATGCTAATATGCACTTCAGAAAAGATATCATGAAGATTCACTTCTGTGTGTATAATTTATGTGTGCGCAAGACAGGACTCCTAAAAAATACAAGGCATGATATTGATATCACATATTATTCTGCACATGACTGGCTAACTACTGGAATCCATGTCAGCAAATGAGCGACATACATGTATGACATTATAAAATATGTCTATCTGACACCTACAAATACTTACTTGTATGCACATTCCATGCATACATTTTTCATAAGAGCTGATGGTTTTTGAGACACCTGCTGTGGAATGACCGCTCAGATCATTCCCCCCTTCAGTAGTCACTTGCATACCCATTCTCTTCTTTCATGAGAATGTGTGAAATATGAATCAAGCACGTTTGATAGAGCCAGTTTCTATTAGATTTCAGTGCTGTCATATAGAAATGCCAACAGAAAAAGAAGAATTAAACAGCTTGATTCTGATAAGCCATACAGGGAGTAGCGTTATAAGTGTGCTCACAAAACTTTCTGCTCAGAAACACACAGCTGCATATAGATATATTTCCCTGTGAAAGATTACCCATGTGATGTATGAAGTGAAGAATCATTTAATTCTATTCTAAGATTTTGATGTACATAATAGCATGATTCCTCTCTGAATGTGGAAGAAAAAATGCCTCCGCCATAATGCATGATTCTCCCAATAGGTGTATAGTACAATGTCTTCACAATGTGTGATGACAGTTTCACATAACTGGCAAAATATCGAAATAACAGGTTTATCAGAAATATCTTGAATGTTCACTTTCCATGAACTGGGTTTGCTATAATTGTCTATTAAAGAGTACAGGTACACATATTTGGGGAATTGAAAACTTTTACTTGACTTCTGACCGACCTTATTATAAGTTTATGCATTGAGTATAATTTTCAAGGTATGAAGAAAGAGTGTACAGTACAAAATATATCTTTTTTTTCATTCAAACCTAACCTTTGACCCTTAACCTTTGACCTTTAACCTTCTGGCTGGAAACTTCCAAGAGAATCTCCATTAAGTAATACATGTACATATATTAAATTTTAAAACTAATACTGCAATTATTGCATATACTAGTAAATGAGGGAAATAGTAACATTTTGAGGAGTTGACCTTGACCTTTGACCCCCGACTATTCACCCATGACCCCTAAATTCCCTAGATAATCCCTGCCAGTCAGTACATGCATATGTACCAAGTTCCATGAAGATACATTGAACCATTTGTGAGAAATGTGATATTGCAACATTTTCACCTAACCTTTGACCTTTTGACCTTTGACCTTATGACATGAAACTCTCTCTGGAGAATCTTTATGCAGTAGTACATGTCTACACTAAGTTTCAAGAAAATAACTGCGGGCATTGCATAGATATGGGGGAAATAGCAACATTTTTAGCATTTGACCTTGACCTTTTGACCTTTGACCTCTTGTCAATGTCACTAAAATCTACTCAACTAATTGTCCCATCATACATCATCCTTGGACCAAGTTTGGTGAAAGGTGCTTCATCCAGTTTTGAGTTATCACGTAAACAGATAAATTTTAGGATTTGACCTTGATCTTTGACCTTTGACCTCTGTCCGATTTCACTGAAAAACTAATCAAGTAATTGTCCCATCATACATCATCCTCAAAAATCAATTTTTAAAAATGAAATGCAGATCTATCAACACGAACACAGACAAAATAATTCATTTGAAATTTCCCCCCAGTGGTTGATAGCAGTTAAATGTATCTGTCACAAAATGCATAAAGACACAAATGAACGAACACAACAACAACAACGACAACAGATCACATAGGCACTGCAAAAAGGCTTCACTGATTGCTACAGATGCATTCCTTTGCAAGAGCATTGCTCCGAGGCCACAATCACATTGCATAAATGCTATGAAATCAACAGCCGCACATAACTGAAAATATGTATATTAAGCATTTAAATCACACATGTGTACAGATGAAAGCATATAACTGAAATGCTATCAAGTTTTTATCCAATGGGAAACTAAAGAGAGACATTCTGGCTTTGTGACAGTGTCATCACTTGTGTGATGCTCCTAATTTCTACCATACTAGAAATACAACTTATTTCACATTTTCCTAAAAAGATATACCTCATTCATGATCCAGCACAAGGTACATAATGGATTCTATATCAATAAAAAAATAAAGTCTTGTTGGATTCTATATCAATGAAAATAATGTCATGTGAAATAAGATCCTGATTAATTTATTTTGCATAGATATAAGAAAAATATTTTTCATTTTGTCCTTTCACATATCATGTGACATATGGGATTTGAAATGCAGAATCTTATGATCTCCCCAGAACATGATTGCAATATTTGGAGATCCGATGAAATGCTGAAATATGTGACTCAATGGCATTGGCAGCTACAATAGCCATCTCAACTCTCATCTAAATGTGGCTAAACCATTGCTGATCTGTAAGTATTCATATTACTGAAATGAGGACAAATGATGATTTTTTTGAGGTAATTGACCACTCTAATCCTTTGTGTGTTTATGAGTGCCAATTGGCACGGAAAGCCCCATAGCATTGTACGCACTGATCAAAGTCCCTGGCATAGAAAGGGTTAACTTCTGCTTCTCCAAGTCTTAGAGCTCAAGTGTGCTGTCCTTCCACTATCACTGGATGCTCCTCTGCGGCAGGGTTAGCGAGGAGCAATGTCACATGATCAGGGTCTGAGCTGTCCGGACAGAGCCAAGGTCTGCTGGATCCCTGTGGCTCTACTCGTCAACCTCATCTTGACTCAGTTTGGTGATTTATGCAGGCCAGCACTGACCTTGAGAGTCACAAATGTTGCTAGAGACAGGGAGCCTGCTACTACATGAATCAGATCCTAGATGTGCCATAGCTAAAGGGACATTAAAGGACCACCTGTGGTGCTATGAGGCAAGGGAAAAACAACATTTAAGTAGTTTTAGCCTGGATTACAGCAGGAATATGCTTGAGATTTCCCTCTCCTGCATGTCATAAGGGTCATAGATTATTCATTATTCAAATTCAGGGAATGTACTCACTTTGATGAAACACTGCTTCTTTTGGTTGCATGATTTCATTTGACAATGTTCTAGGAATTATCCTTAAAAGAAAAGCAAAATTACCAATATGGTAATTCATCCTTGAAGTCAAGTCTTCTTTGATGAATCAAATGATCTATGAACATTCCACTGTCGCTTGCATCTAGGCCTAACCTATTCCATTGACGTTCACACATCAAGTACTTTAAAAGCCCCATCGGGTTATGTTCCCACTCTCTGGGCTGAAAGCACTTTGTGAATGTGACCATGAACTATTTTAAGAGCGACTAAATGTAGTCAAACCACTTCCTCCATACCCAGAGTCCTTGCAACTTTTTTAATGGTTAAACCATTAAAAATTGTTACATTTTCTACAGATTAGCTCCTCCATTAGAATACAAAGAGAGAGAGAGAAAAGGTTGCATTGTCTTATAAAAACAAAACTTCAAAAGTAGAAAGGAAAGGGCAGGAGCAAGAAGCCAGCATTTACTAAATAATGTTATCTACCATGGCACCTTTTAACATTGGCATGATTAGCTTCAGGTATACAAAATTCAGGGTGGAAGTGGGAGCTAATTCAGTTTAAACTGGTGCAGAACAGTCATCAGATATTTCTTATAATCAATAGATGGAAGACCTTCTACCATATGACTGACGAGTTAAGTTTGAGCAATATTGTTTTGTCAATGTCAATGTTTTTTCAAACTCCATTCACAAAGGCATTTGCCCACAGAAATCATTCCCCAGCACTACTCAACTATACAATTAATTCACTTAGAGATTCCAGCTTTGTGTGTGCATGGTGTAAGCCCACCACGAACCCCACCCCCTCCCCTGCCCATGGAACAAGAAAGGTTTTTGTCTTTGTTGACTTTTTTCGTGGCATTTCTAAGCTAGTCTTGTTAAGTGCTTGCTATTATATCACCATACTGGCAATAGATAAGTCACATATTTGTCAATGTTGCATTTATAGTTTTACAGCAATGTAAACTCACCTCTTCATTCAAGCGACCGACTTTTGACCTAAGACATTATACACACTAGGGATTTTCTGATTGCAACACCTGGCAAATGTATAGTTCATATCGCTACGGTATTCACCGGCAATGAGGTTACACTATTTTTAACAGAAATAACACAGTAAATTCGGAGTACTGTACGGCCTATACACCACCACAACAAAATCACGATCCTTCCAACCCAGCCAGTCACCTGCTTCACCTACACACATAATCATACATGGTACTATGCAATGTGCCATGGAGCAAACTCTATAACATCCAATGAATTGAGAATTCTTACAATGCTATGTTCTGCAACCAAGTGACAACTGGTTTATTGTCATCAACTACTAATCGCTGTCATTTCTTCGTCAATACTGAGGAGGACTATTAAACAGAGTATCAAACACAAAGTGTGGCTTTTATAAATAACCATAGCCCCAACTGCATTACAATGCATCACACAGTAGTGCTATCTAACTCAATATATTGCAATTTGTACCATCTGAGCATTTTGCATACTGTATACGCTGTTACTTTCGCGTAAAGATATTTTCGCGATTGATGAGGTCGCAGACATTTTCAGGAGATGTTGTTTTCGCGAATCGACGCCGATGCTTATGTTACCCTATAAATGCTCTATTAACAAAATGTATGGAGACAATTTCGCGTGTTGTTAAATTCGTGATCCAACTGTGATTCGCGAAATTCGCGAAAATTAAACCCTCGCGAAAATAACAGTTTATACAGTATATGATATACGCCCTCTTTTCATGTGAGTTTATTTTACAGTTTGACACATCAACTCTGTTTTTGTTTTGTTTTGTTTTGTTTTAGTCGCCAAAATCATGATGTGGCTAAAACTGCACTGCGGGCTATTGCCAGCAAATACAGTATTCAAAATTTCATGAATTGAAGGGGGGAAAAAAGAGATAAATTTACTGTCAAGTCATATATCACTCAGTGAAGTCTCAAAGTACCAGTAACATCATTTGTTTTTTTCCACAATGGTTGGCCAGCTGAGAAATGAGACTGCCGTTTTACAGCCCAAATGTCCAGTACCTTTCAGGGCTGTTCTATAAACCAGCATAATCAAGGCAAAATGAAAGACACAGGGGATGGCTTCACAATAAACACAGGATCTAAATTGCAAAATCTATGTTGTAGTTGTGCTTTTCATTTGTGCAATGCTTTGAAGAAAGACATTAATACGAGGGCTTAGGGATACCCCTCATCTACCACTAACAACAAGGAATAAGTACCCTTTATCTTTATTCTTCTTTTCTTCCCACAACACTCTCCCTCTCCCTATATAATTCTCAGACTGATGAGGTAACTGAGTTCACCGTTTCTGGTTCACCATGGTCTAGATATATTGTAGTCGAGTCATAAAAAGCAAAGAGTGATCAAAGTCGCGTATGGGCACTTAGCATCAAACAATTTTTCCCCCAGACGAAGTGTAGACAGCAATTCTTGTTGGCGAATTTGGAGATTGCTTGATACGGTGGTGGTGTCTCGTATCACATTGGTTTGACAGTCAATGCAGGACTTCAGACCGAGCATCATGTTGAGCATGTTGGTCAGCCATGCCTCGCGTATGAAATGAAATTCAATTACGGCATTATGTCCATGTTGTGCTCCCTCGTACTACCTCTGCCATTTCCAACTGATAGATTCATTTGGTAACATGCCCTTGCACTTGCGTATTAATATGCTAGTACTGGCCTGTGGATTGACACAGCTTTCAGTTCTGACTGGGATGACCTACATCACCAACGGTGAGCCTCATGTCATGCGTACCAGGCTCTCATAAATGTGATACAGGTAACTTGAGCAAGTTGCATGCATAATGCCTCCAAATGAGCTTTTGCTACAATCTACCTAAGGGTGCAGTGATATCAACATTTGATGCAAGCTAGAGAGAGAGAGAGAGAGGACAGAGAGGGAGAGAGAGAGAGCAACATAATGAGAACAAAATGCACCCTGAATTCACACAAACCTTACGTAAACTGCCTGGTGAATTAATGTTGCCCAGGCATGATTGCAGCATACTTGGTTGCTAACAATGACCATATTTGCTGCCAAACCAATGTGACCCATCTGCCTGAACCCACAGCACGCTGAAAGAAAATTAATCACTTAGAACTACCAGCACATTCAACTCTTCCACATTCATCTGTATCAATGTCTCCAGCAGCACATGATGGAGCTGGTAATCCATATTTCTTGTCCTTCAATTTGGAAGGAAATGCTAAGAATAGACTGAACATTCAAGGAACACTTTAATTCACTCCATTCTACATTTGCATTTGAATAGGTGGACATCACGACCAATGATTTAAGCGACTATGCAGGGGCCACAACAAGCAGAGGCAAGAGCATATAAAGCATGATATAATGTGCATCGTAACTATATTCATGTGAAGGTTTTGGAGTATGAGCTCAAGCGGAATGGAGGTGGGGGGGGGGGGGAGGGAGGGAAACCCAGTGTTATTTGTGGTCTTGACCTTCGCGTGAATGTTGCGCTGAATGTTCAATGTCAGGAAGCCCGGACCTTCATGCCACAGGAAGTAGAACAATTAAAGAGAGTGAGCAATGTACCACATGTTTACTTACGAAATCACTCACAGCCCAGGAGGGCCCCAAACCTTAGAGATAAGCTCTTTCCAATAGTCAGTCTCACATTAATGTTACTGTCAGAAACACCCCCCTCCCAAAAAGAAAGGGATGTCAAAGATTCAATCAACTACTTCACTGCACAAAATTTGGTAGTACATGTGCTCTTTAGTCCTTTTTTTTGTTGTCTAATTCTCCTCTTTTGTATTATGTAAATGTACATAAATGTGTACTTTTTCCCACAGGGGGAGTGGGGTAGATTCGGCAAAGTGGTTGAGGGATGTTAACAAGCATTTCAGATTTATGCCAAAAGAATGCCAAATTGTGGTTTGCAGTTCAAATTAAGTTGAGGGGATTTCAGATGGAAGGTAGGAATGGGTAATTATTTTGTGGCAAAAGCTGCTTTCATGTCAAAGACTTCTGCACTTAGAAGGTTTTGACACATGAAAAATCATCGCATGGCAGATCTTGTTACAAAGCAAAGCTGCTGTGGACATGATCCCAGTATGGACTTACAGTTACATGTGTTGTTCAGTTATTGCTCTCAATAAACTAATTGGAATGGAAGTATACTTGCAGTGCAATTTCTGTGAGGAATTTCACTGCAAGTTTGTATCAATTAGAATAAACTCTGTACTTTGTATCAAAGTATTAAGTGCAGTAAACTGTGATCATGAAGGTAATCCACAATATAATACAAGGAGGTATATTAAAGAACTTACTCAAAGTAAGAAATGGTAATAAAAGACAAATTATTGTTGAAATGAATATCAAAATAACATGCTTCTCTCATACATACAGTGTATACACAGAGAGAGAAAACAACAGATTGCTATGACATCATATGTCATAAGAATATACAGATGTCAAAAGGGTGGGTCACTGATCAGGAATGGCACACTATCCCAGCCTAGTCGGTCAGGCAGCACTTTGGATATCGATGGTGCATTTCATTCCTATCAAGCATTCAGCTAAAACACTTTGAGAATGGCGGGGGGGGGGGGGGGGGGGGGTTAAAGATGGTAATAGCCTTGTGTTGGCCACTTCCTGTTACACAGCAAGAGTTGCAAAGTTTTGTCCAGTTTTACGATACCACTTGTACATAGAAACAGAGCATAATATCAACAAAATGATATTACCAGCAACAAGATGACTGGTTGTTTATTTTTTAAACAGATGGACTTACACTCCTGATGATTTTTTTTTTTCATTTAACCCATTGAAGACGGGCTGATTTTGCTACAACACACATTTCCCTTAGACACCTGCCCAAGTATACTCGGGACTTGTCCTCAACGGGTTAACCAGGTGATGACAAGGAAGGGGGGGGGGGGGGAAGAACAGCAATCAGATCTATCCACTGGAAAAAAAAACAAGGCTAGAAACAATGTCATTTCTAGATATCAAATCTGGCACAGAATGAATCTAGCCTCATTCTTTAAGCTTAATACCCATAAAAAGAAAAGAAAAGGATCTGTACGAATAGAGAGATTAAGAATGAGCAAGAGAGAGAGAGAGAAAGAGAGAAAGAGAGATGAGAGAAAGCAGATAGAGGGAGAGAGGGAGAGAGGGAGGGGTGAGAATGGGAGTAAGTGAAAACTTACACAGGTATATCCAGGCAGTCCCATGTGCCACACAGTCACCCGAGGGGTAGTAGGATGTAATTCAAGAAAGCCCGTTCACACTGCACATGGCAGGAGAGCCACATAGAGGAAACGGCTTTCCCCCAACACTGAGAGTTAATGGCAAGGTTGTTTTGACTGGGACTGAGGATGGAAACAAGAGCAATGGAGAGATTGGCCAAAGAGAGAGAGAGAGAGAGAGGGAGATGAAAAAGGATAGAAAAAGATAACAGATGATGTCCAGACGGAGGAGAGAGAGAGGGAGAGGGAGAGAGGATGTGTGTGTGGGAGAACAGCAGGATCCAAGAACTCATGCCAGCCAGAATGCTGTGGACATGGTCAATGCTGCCAAACCATACATGTAGGTATCCCATGATTCTGTGCGGCTTTAATGACATGACTGTAGTCATACCCCCCCCCCCCCCCCCCCTTCAGAATGGAGGAGGATAGCCGCTTGGTTGCCTTTTTGTGGTCAGAAGTAGGTCACCGAAGGTTGGAGGGGAGGAACCTACTTTTGCTGGCTGGAATGGCCGCAGTATGCATAATAGCACTCCTTCACACTGCAACTGTCCATACTGCACACTTAATTCACATCTTCATCAGAAAAGAAGAAATTATGGCTGGCTGTATGTCGATGAATTGGAAGGATTTCACTATACTCTGTTGTGCAACAGTGACAACTATAAAGTAATTGCAACTGTTAAACAACTGAATTTGAATAACTATAAAGCAATTGAACATCAGTGCACAAGCCTGTCTAAACCTCATTAGAGTCCACCCCAGTTAATTTCTCTTCAACCACACACAAAATAATTCTTCTTTCCTCATGTTGCCCATTGTTTATGGGACCTGGAAGTGCGAAGACCATCGTGTATAAACCCAACTGTGGAATGACACTATCTTGACGGTTTTGGTTTCATGTTTGACACAAGTCTATTTCGCCGGACTGTGAGCTGATATGACGGGGAACGTGAAATAATAATCTGTGTTTGTGCATAGCCACTCTGTCTCCACAGAGTGGCCGTGAATCAGTGGACACACTGCAGTCCGGTCGTACCATCATTGTAGTATCATTCTTTCACACAGGACCGCCTTGTTTACTGTCTAGTTGTCGGGGGAACTTTCCCCCATAGAGCAAAGGGCAGAGACTGTCAGAGCCCGGCCCGAGCCACAGGGCCAAAGGTTGCTGATAGACCTGCAGTGGGGCCTTCTACAGTTTCTATGGGATTATGTGTCCCGGGAACAATCCTTCAGGCGTGGTTGGTGTAATCTTGTTAGTGCAAAACACATTTCTTTTTATTTGTGCACTTATGTGGACATGGCTAGCAGTGCATAAAAGTAAAGAGGCTATGTGCTGTACTTCTACATCATGCAGCCACCTGCCTTGACAGTTGCTGGTCTTGTTTTTGTTTTTGCTTTTTTACCAAAGGGTCTAACCATGACAATGGATGGAGTGCCATTGAGCAATATTGTATGGATAAAAAGAGAGAAGGAAATAGGAAAATGTGTCCTGATTTACTGCTATGAAGCAATATCAAAAATATACATTTAAGAAAAATGATACACCTGTAATAAAGTTTTTTCCACTCATGGAATTCACTTTTGGCATATTCTGCTTGATGTCAAAAAACAACTGGACTGCCTCTTCCAAGTTTCACTCAGCTGTGTTTCCCTCAATACCTGTCTAAATAGGCCTAACTGACCCTTTAAGAATTCCCAGGAAGTTGTGTGTTCATCTATGCACATGTGTGTGTGTATGCACGCGTGTGTATGTGTGTGTGACTTTGACAATGTGCAACTGGTTAGGAAATGTTTACTGAATTATTGTGCAATATGAACCCTCGGGGAATCTTGCTGGCACTGCCCATGAGCCGAGGCACTAAAGGACCAAGCTCCAGAAACTCAAACAACAAAGTTAGCCTTGACTGTGAAAAGCGGCACCTGGCCTTGGCTTGCCTCGCTCCAGGCACTGGTCTCTGTTTTTATCACCGCCGCATAAACAACAAGCCACAGAAATCTGACCAGCACTTTTCTGGAAAGGCGGCATTCAATCCAGGGAGCGGTGGCCTTCATCACGCTGGACAGCGGAAAAAGAAAGTAGGGCATGTCCAAAGTTCAAGCAGTGGTCAACTCTCAAAACCATGGCTGAAACAAACAAGTCTTCCCCTTTTACAAATCACACCAGATACACACACACACACACACACACACACACACACACACACACACGCTCAAATGCACTGCCAGCCATACATGCTAAGACACAGAGATACAATTGTACAGGCTGTACACATCCAAACACACACACACATGCACGGAACAAACACACACACAATATATATATATACACATGGAGAGGTTCCTTGTCCAGCCAAGCTACCTCAGTGTCCCCATGAGGTCACAATCTGTCTGTTCCACATTCTCAGTTGCCACTGACCACAAGATAGTCTACAGATCCAGGCTGGCTATTGGCAGCAAAACGATCAAATTCCTCTGGGCAAATCACTAATCACCAGCACTAATATTTAGAGCTAAACTAAATGTACTGCCCTGATGTTTAGTCCTAATTCTCAGCCTCTGTACTTTCAGGTCCACATAGCCACCAGAACTACTGTAATTGCTAGCACAATGTAACTGTCAAATGGGTCTGGAGACAACATCTAACCATTCAGGCACTACCCAGCTGTGGGGCCTCCTGTCCTGATCAGGTCACACCAGCTCATTACTCATGCACGCTGACCACACACAAACTGACCAATGTGGCTACAGCTACAGCCAGCAGCCCAGCCATGATCTGCATTAGCCATTATACTGGACCAGAAGGTAGAAGGGGGGGGGGGGGGGGGGTTGGTGTGGGGGGCAGTGGATGCACTGGTGTGGTGGGTGGTCATCAATTATGTGCAATTCAAATAGGATTAACTCTGGGGACTGACCTACTTTCCATTGTCCCTGTCTACAGCTGCAAGGGAACCACTGATGTAATTGCCAATGGTCAAAGAGTGTAATCCACTTGTGTTTCAAGGCTGAGAATGACATAGCTGCACAGGATTGACCGTTTGGCGAAGTGACCTGGTTTTGCCCTGGTGCCTCTCCTGCTGCTTTTTTTCTCTCTCCCCTCTATCTTCATGCCCTTCTCATTTCAATTTCTTGGGGAAGTGAGAATGCAACGACACTTTGAATGATCTCGAGATTACTGTGAGGAGAGCCACATTAAGTGGGTGGGGCTAGGATGTGAATATAGGCATTCATGTTTCAATTCACAGACCGATGCCATATTGCTGAAGGTCATGCAATGCCAGCGAAGCCTGCATAGTATATTATATCCTGTTGGCAGTTGGATTTTCTTTTTATCTTTTATTAATTAAATGAATGAACTGAGATTTGTTGGCATAAGACATTCATCACACTGACTCTTCAGTATATCAAGCTGATTTTTTTTTTTTTTTATAGATTTAAATCATTTGTTTAGATTCATTTTAATGTGGCCACTGGGGAAGCACTTTAATGTTGGTGAGCAAACAATAATGCACAGTTGAATGAAAATATATGTTTTGAGTCTTGATTTAAAGATTGCTACAGTCGGGGATTTCCTGACTTCCAATAGTAAGTAATTGCACACTGCAATCAAATGCTTGGTCTCCCAATGTTACTTTTGTTTTACATGTTGGGATTTAGAATAAAAAAGTATCTTTAGAACTGTGCAGATTAAGAAGTGTTTATGAGATTCAAGTAGGCCTACTAGTAGTTCAGCAATATAACTAGGGGCTTGACCAATGAGTGCCTTGCATACAATCAGCAAAATCTTGAATTATATTCGTTGGTTTATTGGAAGCCGATGTAGCTCTCATAGAAGAGGAAATGATCTTCAAGAATCTAGGTTTGTCATTGACAGATCAGCCTAGCACAGGAATATACAGATATGCAAACTCTATATCACATAATAAACTCTTCAAAATAAGTTCTGCAATTAAAGTTTGATATATCATATTTCTATTAAACCTGCATTATCTTCATTAAATACGACATCATAAGAAAGCCTGATTAATTATCTTTAAAATGACACCTCACTTGCTATGATTGGGTGTTCTTGGAATGTGCAAAACAGCTGAGTATGGGGACAGATCAAAAGTGAAAAGTCGCAACAATTCTGCTATTGAGAACGTACAGTTTTGATGGAAAAAAGGCCACAGGAATAAGCAATGCTGAAATGAGAGCAAAACTCCCATTTCCTAGACATAAGATGACTTTCTGGTCAACCTTTATGTTTAATTTTAATCTGCAGATACTACTGCAGTTTTTAATTCATGGATGAAGCCTGGAATCTAATGATAATCTCACAATGCATTCTTTTCAAGCACATTCCTTCCCTGAAACGACAAAGCAATTGGGAATATTATACTGTTTGACATAACACATTTGCTCTATCTTGCAACATTTCACATTTGACCTTTTCCTCATACTCAGTCATACTGTGCATTCCAGGAATGCATAATGTAAACAAGTGAGTTGTCATTTTAAAGACAATTATGTATTATACATGTATATGTACATGTATATCGAATCATATATGACAAAGACTTCAGAGAGATGGGGAGAGATGGAGATGGGGGGGGGGGGGGGGGAGGAGAGAAAGAGGGGGTTTAACTCAACAGTGCTCTTAGGATATTTTCATTCAAACATACCGCAAGCTGGATGCCAGAAGTGTGAATGGTATGACCATCAAATCACAAAGGGCGTCATGGGTCAACGCTGTCTTCTCATTCATATTTAGCCAGCCAGGAAATGATCATTTTTCTCCATGCCATGACATTTCTTCCACCTCCCTTTCCTCCCCCCTTGCCCCCCCCCCCCCCCCCCCCACCAACCAAGACCATACATAGCGTACTCGAAAGAAATCCACACCCTCTGCCTCCGAGCGGACGAAAGATCAGTACCATGTGAACATAAAATGTCCCCCAAGGATTGCACAAGGGGCCGTGACCCTCTTTGACACAGAAAGCATTGAACTCTCCTCAAGTCATAATGCATTAACTCATCAAAATTGTGGCACTGGAATTGTATACCTAAAGCTGGTAGCTGCATGTAATACTGATTACACATCCATGCATCAATAAATACATACACAACTGCTACATGTGTAATACACACAGCATATGCATAAACTATTATACGTAAGTAGCTACATCTCTCTTAATTCATCAAGGTAAACAGAAACATTACACTGCTAAGACAAGTTAAAATCAATATTTACATAGAAACACACAATTTTGCATTCTAACCTAGACCAGAATGCATTCCTAAAATGAGTGTTAAAATTCTGGACAAATGTACAGTGTATGCTTCCCATGATTATATACCAACCAGTATTCTCAATGTATTCTCTCCAGTATCTGATTGTACAATTTAACCCTTCTAAGATATACCCGATTTTCCTATAACACGCATTTCCCATTTCCCAGCCTGAGAATACTCGGGACTAGTCTTCAATTGGTTAAGACAGTGATAACATCAATGCATGAACACTAACATTTTGTGGTTCCAGTATTATCAATAAATATGTCAATAAAATCAGCATAAATATCAAACTACTGGGGGGGGGGCACCCCTTACCAGATTTCTGTTCCCTAAAGAGATATGTAAGCTAATGTTGTGCTAGCAAACTGTCAACAGAATTAGCTGATAAATAAAGACGGAAAAAACAAGAACAGAAACTAAACCCCTTGTGAAAGAGCAAAAAACATGAAAAAGATCAGATTATATCCTTTCATCATCAGCCAGAGAATATTAACATTGCAACATATCCTTAAAGCATTGTTCTTTAGGCATTCATAACATTATAATTTTTTTCCCCTCTTCTCCACAGGATAACACCTCGTTCATGATGGGCATTTGTATTTACTTGACTTGAAACTGTGTATTCTTTCGGTTTCTGCTGGCGCTCTGATATCCAAACATGATACTTCAGAAAATGTCTTCACTCAACATAGTACTTGGACAAAATTCAATCGGTAGATCAGTATTTAGGTGCTGATCACGGAATCAAAACATTTCCTTATTAAGGAAGGTTATCATAAAACTTATGGTAGGGGTTTACACTTGCCAATACTCATACGTATGTAATTGTGATTTTTATATATTTACGTATACATATCAAATAAAATTAGGGGGTAATATTTGTATAATTCATGTAAGCAATGGACATAGGAGATGTCACATTTGCCACACAAAATGACATACAACGGAACTGATGACCAATGGTAATGGCAGGGGGCAATATTTTGCTTGGGACACTGTAGTATACATTGTATCTGCATATTCAGCAAATACCTACTGAGCTGCTTAAGGATTATGGATACAGTAGGCATCTCCATTCTAATTTGAGACTGTATTTTGCAATAAATGTTGAATGCCACGATCTTAACATGAACATTCTCGGATACAGAGACCTTCTCATAATTACAAATATTTGATAGCAAAGTCAAGGTCTTGAGCATCTGTCTGACCAACATTCTGGTATTGTCAAAATACACAACTAAAAAAAAAAAATCCAAGTTAAAATGTTGACTTCAATGTTCAATATGATTAACATCCTTCCCACAGACAGACAAACAGACAGATTGGGGGGGGGGGGGAAGACACAGAATATGTTGCTATCCATGTATGCCAGCTATTCCAAAACACACTGAAACAGTGACAGTGATTCATTGGATACTACTGTTACTGAAAACTTATGCTTGACGCTTGACGCCTGAATATCTATGTGGATATTGCTCGATTAACTTTTGTAAGCAATGTGCTTTGGCATGATTTAAGCATAACTACCTGTGCATGACTGTCATATTTAATCACAGAAGAGCAAAATGAAGCTCTTTAACCCTAGGAATACCATAGCAAACTGCAATGTTGGAAATACGTTTAATCCATATGGTGCAAAAATCTTTTCAATGGGTTGAAATCTTATCACATCAAGAGAAAAATCTGTCAGTCATTCAATGTACCAGTCCAAACGATGCAACTACTAGTACTAGTCTACCTAGCAAGACTTCTTTGGAGTCAAACCTCCAGAAATGTCTGCGACACAAATTGATAGTGACTCATCAGTTCAAATGTGGCTTTCCTGTTTCAAGTTCCAACACTGACAAAGAAAAAGACCTCCCCTAAGGCTGATGGCGTTAGATGAGCAGGTCTCATCAAAATTAGCTGATATCTAATGCAAGTGTGATGTGTCAATAAATTACTCATGTAATCTTAACAATAAGCAGCAACACTATTATCTGCACAATTTGCATTACACTGTGTGCCTAAAGGTAGACAATTATTTGACTGACATGCAAGGGACATGGGGGGGGGGGGGGAGGTGTTTTCAGTATGATGGCACAGACAACATTGGGCCTCATCACAAAGGTTAATTTGTCGGCCTTGTTATGTGCACAGGAAGAAATGTATTAGTGACCCTGCATCAGCTTATGCCTAATCGTTGCTGATGATTCATTGCCACAGAGACAACATTGGCAACATTTGCACCTCGGTCAAGTTCAGCTGCTGTCGTCACTGACAGGACACCTTCCAACATTCTGTCCCTTGAAAATCGCACAACATACTTTGTCTTTGTGCGTGATGTTGTGATCATCCAACTGTACCACTTTCGGTTACCAAATGAGCAGGGGATGCTGACACCACGTGTGATGTTGCCAGCAACACTCTTGCCATATCCATTTCTAGCTGGAGGCACACGAGATGGCAGTGGTGGATGTGAAAGGACAGATATGCGAGGTCTGCAGGCCTAAGACTACTGACATGGTCATTGACTGTCTTCTGTGAGGCCTGGTACCATGCCAAATTCTGGCTGATGAAACACGTAAACACTGAGCGGCTCTAAATTATTGACGACTGCATGTGACAATGCACTCATTCCTACTTTGATGACACTGAGATGTTGCCTGTTAATCTGAATTTGCATCAGGCATGATAATGACAGAACATGCTGACAATTCACACTTTATTCCAGTATTAAGCACTCGATGAGATATCTGTTAAATGCTAGTATTTCCCACTTCCATGTCCTCAACTCATATCAACTGATGTCCATTTCCTAGAAATCTTTGTGTATAGTAAGAGAGGTCTGACAGATGAATAGATAGAGAGAAAAAATATATCTACAGAAAGAGAGAGAGAGAGAGAGAGAGAACAAGAGAAAGAAAGGAGAGCAAGAGAGATAGAAAGAGTATAATTTTCTTCAAATATCCACTTTTGACTTTACTATTAGGAATTATACTTCATATTTCTGTTTCATAAGCAAAGAATCTGAACAGATTTCTCAATGCAAAGGTGTTACAAAATGGTGGGCAACTGCTTATTGCTAATAGTTTGCAAAGAAATGTCTTTTCTCAGGTGCTTTATTTTCAAAACTCTTTTATCTGTCATCTTCTTTTTGCACAGCCTTCAAAAAACAAAACAAAAGAAAACTTAGGAGAAGTGATTGCTTATTATTGTGATGTTGACTGCTACTTTGAGAATTTGGGAGTCATAAGCAATAAGCAAAACTTGCTGTTCCTTTTATGTAAAACTTTCAATTTGTAGTGGAGGGACATGGCAAACTGTCTGGTTCTATTCCTGCGAGTATACTTCCTTTTTGGCTGAATAGGAATACAAAGCAAGCTAGGCCATGGATTTAGTTCAAACAAAATAATTTGAAAAAGAAATTCTTTCTCCACAATATGGTGATTGTAAATGGCAATTTGATTAATGTGAAAATTGTAAACAAAAGCATGTCTTTGAATCACTTCCCTAGTGTTTACAATCATCTTAAAATTGAATGTCACATGGCACATAAACTGACATAACTTCAAAGTCACATGACAATCTGTACAATGCAATGATTTAGAGGAGATCAGGTGTAATTATAGATACTATCATATGTTTACTGATGATATCACAAAGGAAACGATTTCCCGGTCCATATAGAAAGAAAGAAAAATCATGAACCAGCAACGAGGCCTTAAAACACAGCTGTATATATTTTTTTGAAAAAAAATCATAAAAATGCCGTCATTGGCTATCAAACTCTGGTCCTCTGGTACAAAGATATTTAAAAGACTAAAATTCAATGAGTTGCAAATATCGTAGCGACATTTAATTGGGATTTGGAATTTTCAGTTGTCACCAATGTTGCAAGGTGGACACTTCATCCAATACAATGTCAGACCCCACCCCCAATGAGAGAGCTGGTTGCACTTTGCTTAAAATATTGTGTGAACATACTAGTAACCCATACATAGCCGTTGATCTAGGGTTCTTCTAAACATGGCCAGAGCATACACAAAACTAATTGTGCCCCAAATATTTTCCAAGATGGGATGAGAGTTTTATCATGATTTTTTTTAAGACAAATACAGGAAGGAATCTAGTGTATTTTTTATTCAATAATGTAACAGATATTTTTCAGTTTAGATTTGATCTTGATGCATCATATTCAAAAATAAAGATTCATATGTTCACTTTTCTACTCTGTCTTGATTGTATTATAGACTCTGTAACCATGTCACACCCCTTAAGCAGGAAAACAATAAAGATATATCAATTTGTTATAGGTTGGATTTTTGTTTTGTTTGAATAAGTACTCCTCCACCACTCAGAATAGTATAGACTAGAATACAGTGGAATGATAAATGCTTTGCATTGTTATTATCAATAAAGACAGAAATGGATAAGATTGGATGTAGGAAGATGAACACTTCTATTTCTGTTGCAATGATATCCTGGCTCTTTTTCTATGAGGCTAGTACCTTTATTATTATCTGAGTTGAGTAAACAAAATACCTTAATTTACAACTGCTTATCACTCAAATCAACCCTTGCATTTGCAGCAATTAAAACAGCAACAAACATGACAAGACAAACTATTGTAAATCTAAACTGCATCAAATTTTGAGATCTATGTTTTGAAGTTTGTATTGTAGTTTCCATGGCAATGGAAAGTTGCTGTAAAGAATCTCTTCTATATCCTGCAGCCTGATTGCAAATGCCTGACTTTACTTTGAATTATACAAACAAAAAGTTGAGTGTTTCTTTAAAACAAACAAAAAAATAAGTTACCTTATATATGTAAACCTCTAGGACTGGATATTTCTAGCGGAAGCTTACTTGATTTTTCTTTTCCAGAAACTTTATCGCATTAATTTCAATTCCAAATGAATATGTCGGCAAATATTCCAGGTTCTTTTCTCATTTTCATGGACATGAACATATCCATGTGAGTTTGTTTGCTTTCAGTGAGCACCCTCTGGCTATTTTCTGCAAATGTAGTTCAATGTAAATTGTGAAGGAAATGAAAAAAAAAAAAAGGAACAGAAAAAACAGGAGAGGAAATATGTTGCTGACTTGAAGCAAACTGGCGCCCGCATCATGGGGAGAATAAAACGATATGGCCTTGACTTCTGTCCCTAAACTCACACTACCCATTAATTCATTAGTTCATGGTCTTATTACAACTTGTTTAGTAACTGTGTCAATTTGACCTGGATGTATGAGCCTTTTCCCCCGTGGGTTACCACATGTGAGCGCTGAAGTCTCTGCTTTTTTTTTTTTTTTTTGCAATAAGTTGGTCACATTAAACATGCCTGAAAGGTTTCTTATATTTGCGTGCTTGTATGCGTGCATGCAGGTGTATGAAACGAGGAACCCTTGGAATGATACGTAGACTAGGGGAAAATGGGGAAAATGCTGCGTGCACGGATTTATGACACCAGCCAAGCACACCTTCAACTGAAATAATTTCTTACAGGTGCCCCACATGTGTTTTTTTTTTATTATCATTATCATTATTACTGTTTTCATGCTTGTTATGTCACTAACAAGATTTGCGTCACCTTGAATTAAAACAATTACAAACTTCCAGGTATAGCTCAAAGGGTATAATTTTGGTTTGTTGGACATCGCGGTAACAGCCGACGACAACAAATGTGAGAATGGGAGGCGGACAGACGCAAGCAGGCATCGCGCAACATCACCCTGGCATTATTCACATGAATGACATGTGTCATGTCGGACAACAAGTCACCTCTTCTAATGAGTTTGACAAACTTTGAAGCCTACCGAGATGATAAACCGAACCATACGTTGCAGAGCCAGCACTCAAGGATGTGGAACGCTAATTAGACTTGACACTGAGGAGGGACAGAACAGACGAGGAAGCAACGGAGGGAGAACGAGAGGGGAAAAGATCCAATCCAACCCATGGAGGGGGGGATGGAGAGAGTGGGGCAGACAGAACGAGGAAGGGGGGAGGGGGAGAATGAGATTGGGGGACGAAGAGTAGAGACACAGACAAGAGACATAGAGATGGCACATGGATACGAGTGCAGACAATAACAACAAGAAACAGAATAATACAGTGCGCTCTCATATAACGCACACAGTTATAACGAAATTCATAACAACTCTTTAAAAATTCACGTCCCAAAATCATAATCTATATATCTTTATACACTTTGTTTGGTCAGCTATAACAAAGTTTTGATATAAAAAAAAAACACAACTGTTGTTCCCAAGGACTTTGTTATAATGCAAAGGCCTGGTAATGCCATTGCAGTACAGCAAGTTCAAGCCCATGACAAAATATCAAAACTTGATATACATGACAGATATCAAATATGAGAGTAAGATAATCTGTTGTCAGTTGCTAAGAATGAAAATATAAATCAAACAGATGGACTGATGCAAATTCATGCCTATTATATCCAGAAATTAAACTCACTGAAAAGATTATAATCCATAAGATTTCTGTAAAAACAACAGATTAACCTAATAGAAGCAATGCTTTTCTTTGTTAACAAATATTAGATGCATGAAATGTTTGTTTTTATTGCAGTAGGTTTAAATTCCTATGATGGATTCTTGGATATCTGAACTTCAGCACAGATTGGTTAGATTTTTTGTTTCAATATTTTGTTTGTTTCCACAAATATTGCCCAAACAGAAAAAGGAATATGACATCAAATTATTGATGACAAGACAGTTGATTTTGACCTTGCATGTTCCATTTGATGACTTACTTAGAATAATAGATATGAAATATAAGTACCACAGTATATACCCTAGCTTTGTATCAATAAACTTTCCTGGCTTCAGAAAAGAATGGATAATATTGGTATTACGTGGGAGGACATTTTGAAGAAAACATACTTTGATTTTTTTGCCTTGAAGGGTGGAATAAAGATATGTCTCGTAATGGAGCCTGCTGTCATTAAACAGATCAACGTAACCCTTAAACGCTAATTTCCTAGATTTCTCCATGACTTTTAAACTGTGTCACGTTATTTATATCTCTGATGACAAAGAAATGTCAGAAGGCATGGCACATGCGAGATAAATAGGACCACAAACAATCTATTTCAAGTGAGATTCGGGGAGAACTCTGCGAAGCAGGTGACTTTTCATGTGTCAGGTGGTGAAGCGTGGGACCAGATGCCATATCATAAGGTGTAGGTCTGGGGCGCTGTCTTTTGAGGCCAATGTTTATGTGAGAACAGGCAATCAATTTGAGATATCGTGTACAGGGCACCCGCGAGTGTGAATTCTGCTGTACCTATACTGGTATTCAAATTTCCTTCAAAACTCAGAGCACCATTACACTTCAGCGGGGACATATATTCTAGGGAAACATACATTGCTGCCCCTTGAACACATATATATGAAACATGATTTCGTACTTGGGCATGATCTCCGCCAAGCATCTACTTTCAATGGCGATGCCTGCTTACTAGGAATTCTAATACAGATTATCTTAATTGTAAATTCATGCATGTGGTTAGGATGCTGAGGCCTGACACGCGAGCCATTTTCCCAGAATATTCAGCCTACAAGAATATCAAATGAGAGACCTTTTGCACTTCCACTTTTTCCAGAGAATTTGACCTGCACAGGTCATCATCCTATGCAAGCACGTTGTGGCGAAATGAAAGTTAAGAAGCTGGCTTATTTTGTGACTTCTTCTGATGAAAAATTAGTGCTGTTGACCCCTATCTACATGAAACAACCAAGATACTCCTTGTAATACTCCAGTGTGAAGAGGGCGTAAACATAGAAAAATATTTCAAGTCCTAGAAGACTTTTCTTACTTTTACTTTGCATGTATGCCAGTCAATGAATCATCTAACCTTGGGAAAAAAAAGGACAGAGGGAATGAGAGAGAGAGAGAGAAAAAAGTGAAAAGAGGGAGGGAGAGTACTGCGCATCCTCTCATGCAGTGAGGTTCATGGCTGCAACGTGCTAAGTACTCACAGTTCGATCAGCCAACTCACATGTTGCTCTTTGCTGACCTCTTCTTAGAAGTGCTAAAATGGGTTGGTGAAGGTAACCGCACACTCCATGCTCTATATGAGTATCGCTCAAAAACCATGGCACCCCCCCCCCCCCCCCCCCCCCCCCCCCCCCCTTTCCAATTCCTGGACAAGTCCCATTGTTGCTCGGCATTCTTCTTGAAGGCAGACTGTATGCACATGAGGGGACTATCTTTGTCACAGCTTGTGGACTGCCTTTGAAGCATTAGGAAAGCCAGGAGCCAGCAGTGGCTACCACTGGAATGATATTTTTTTTTCTTCCATTTTTTTTTTTTTTGTATCCACAAACTTCTTCTCCTACAGTGCAGTTGAATAACTTTTATTCCTGATGAAAGCACACAATTCAGAGAGTGCGTTTGTATCTCAGTATTAGTGATAATAACCACACATTTATCCTTTATTTATCTCTCTCTCTCTCTCTACAGAGCGGGGTAACTTTCAAGGTCTGTTGTCAGCATAGGAAGAAGGGGGAAAATGGCAAATGATGAAATCATAATACATCTCTGGGGATAACTCCTGTTTTCAGTGACAGCAGGAATGATGGCTCTCTGACGCGTTGCCATTTCAAGATGATGATGTCACTTATAAAGGCTCATTTTAAGGTTGTCAGGGTTGGGGGGAAATACCCAACTGGGTGTAACTCTTCGTGTAAGATTCCATAAACCGCTCACACACTATTAACTGGACATGCAATGCAAAGCCCGTTCTCAATACATACGTGTACATTCATTGTTTGTAGGACGTGTTCACTACATGTGTTAGTCGCCTTGGAGTTGGCTCATCGCAGTTATAGGCTCCTCCTCTATACTTTTAAAGAACAATACATTACCGGCATTTAAGTTTGATGTGTAATGTACAATTGTTGACAAGACGTTTCTCTTTAAATGCTGATAAAATATACATTTGTCTCTTCTTAAGACTATTTACAAATGTAAGGATGAAGCAAGCAAGGTATGCATTGTTTAAACATTTTGTTTTTAATGTGATTATGATTATGCAACTTTGTTCTGACATCAGACCCTTTAATCTTACTAAGATCATTTGTATAAATCATTACACTTTATCATAATCAAATGATGTTTGCTCTACTGCATTTGCAAGGGGTTATGGTTGTAGATAGAACAGCACATCTATTCATCCACCTACTTTATAATGAGCATCTATTTCCCAGAAAAATACATGGTCAGTTGACTTACGATGATTTAGATTCCCTGGCCTAGGTTAAGTCCATGCAGGATTTTGAATTGATCATACATTTTACTTTTGGGCAAACCAACTGGTTCTGATACTTTCCATATTAGCTATTGTTTGGGTGATGTGATAAAGGATACACCACATCCAGCATATCGGGCAGGTCTTTTTTAAGATTTACTGTCAGGACGAAACAAGCTCATAGCACAAATATTTGTCTTTATATTTTACATTATATTGCTGATAAAGGCACAAAACCTTGTATTCACCCTTTGAGTTTATCACTGGTGTGTGCACATGAATCAAATGAACAAATGCATGCCTACCAACCCTAAAATTCAGTAAAAAGGGAAAACTGACAGAAAATAATGCAAAAAAAAAGGAGTTTCCACCATCTCCCATACATCACTATTGGCAGGTGTTGACAAAAATAGGAACCACAAGCTTGAATGAAGCTTCGTCTCTCCTTGGAAAAAGGAACATTTCTATTTGAACTGTTGGCAGGTATGCAAATGCTTTTTCCTATTACATATAATATGATATTACTGAGGAGTTTGAGTAATGAGGTACTCTTCTCAACACAAACATAACTGTAAAAGGGTTGCCAGAGAAATAAGTTTCTATAGATTTAATGTTATCCTTAAATTACTGAAAACTTATCTTGCTGTTTCATTGTACTAATGTGAAATCTCTGTACTAAATATGTTAAGAATGATTGATATTCAATGCCTAAGCATTTAAATGAAGGATATTTGGTTATAGTTGTTCTTCTGTTTCTAGAAAACTGGCCTTGATATATGGCAAGCCCTTTAACCTATTGTTTCTGAGGTAAAATAAATCCTACGGATTTGACATCGGATGCATCCTGTTCCTGTTGGCAACAAGTTGAACTAAATGCTGGAAGTATCCAGTCTTTAATAGGGAATTTTTCTACTCATTATAGGCTCTACAAAACTCTAACACACCCCTAAAGGAATCTAAGACATTTGGAAAACAAGCCAAAACTTGGTGACCTTGGTAACAAATCATACTCTATACTTTTCGAAGAAACTTTTTAAGCTGGTTTTGTTTAATGTAATGTTCCCCGTGCTATCGATGTATTCTTGCAGAATGCAAAGTCGCTGGAGGTGGAGTACAAATATTATTTCAGTCTTTGGACCTGTCATCTAGTAATCAATGCTCAGGAGAGTTGAAGTTATGCATTTACTAATGGGTTGAGGCAATTTATAGACAGCAGCACCTTTTTCCTTCTTCTTTACTTTTTTTTATGAATCCAAAGTCAGTAGCAGAGAAGTTGCATTTTCTGGTGGGTATCAAAGGAGTTGATACAAGTAGCAACAAGACAACTCCACAAAATGTTAGAGATTGATGAGGGTTACTGATTGGAGGAAGACAGGGAAAAGGAAAACACCACAAGGGTGACAGGTAGTCCATTGATCAATTAAACAACAAATTAAGGATTGAACAAAGAAATACTGAGACAAAAGGAGATTGGGATAAATTTGAGCAAAGGTTTAGGAAATCAGAGTGTATGAGCAAATACAGGTCATACATCACTGGCGGGAAATATGGTGGCGAGAGAAAAATATGACAGGGGTTCGGAGCTGTAGCCCAAAGATGTTGGATGATGAACAAGAGGAGGTGTGGCGGAAGGAAGCCATGGTTAAGTGTTGGGGTGCAAGGACCGGGAGGGAGATGGAGATGGATGGTGGACCGGATACCGGGAGATGGTGGAGGAGGATGCAAGGGACGATGATGATTGAGGCTTTAAGAGCAAATGGTGTCTGGGAAGGGGGAAGGGGAGTGGCATCCATCTACATGATACACATAAATGGACAGAAGACAACACCGAAGGAAGAGATCGAGCAAATGATCAATGACGAAAAAAGGAGAATGGGTAAGAAGGAGAAGTAAGGCAAGAAAAAGAAAATGAGATATAAGAATTGGAATATAAAAGAGATGATACTGATGATGCTGTGATTCCTTTAAATGATTATTGTAATACTGCTAATTACGAGGATAAAGATAATAGCAGAAATTTTTGTAGTAGATCTAGAAGTAGTAGTGCAATATTACTGATAATGATATCAAGTTGATGAATTAGATTGTGTTGTAATCACCTTGAATATTATACAAAATACAATACCTACAAAAACTGCTAGAAATTATTCTTACGAAATATTTGGACGGTGCCGATTCAATTTTGCTCTTTATTTCTTTTGCAAAAAATAAAAAATAAAATTGTACAATATCACAATCTAAGTTTTTGAGCGTCACTACTCGATGAACACTGATCTGATTAGATTTGAGATTGCTGATAAATAATATTGATTTATTCTTAGAAAATCAAAGACCACCAAAACATTGATACTCTGCTTTGCTAGCTTTTGGTATGATATCTGTCTAGCTGGTGGTTCATTAGGTTACAAAACCTTAGAACCTTGCATGTGGTACACCAATGATAGTTTGTTTTTTGTTTTGTTTTTGTTTTTGCTTTTTGTTTGTTGCTTGCTAGACATCCCTAAGTAAAGTGAAAATGGTGATTGGTTCTTCGACATAATACAGGTATGTAGCATCTTAAAATATTTACCTTTTCATTTTCTTCAGTAACATCGTGATCATTTCGGATGTGATAATGAAAGCAACAACTTTTCCCGTATTAGACGTGACACCATGCATTTCTGGGAAGGTTTCTATTTGCATATACTGAGCTCATCGAGAGTTGTTGACGGAGTACAATGTTTCAATTTGTGCTGACACTGTGCCCTCCCCTGGAGTTAGGTCAACCATCACTGAGGTATGGATGTTGCTTGTGTCATCAGTAAGTGATTGAATTAGTGCCTTGTAGTTAACACAATATTAGGCCAAAGAATTCTGACATTAATCAGTAGATTTCATGAAGAATGTGGCTCTGATTTTCTGCAAAGAAGTCACGCCATCTCCATTTTCTTTTGTTTGCTTTGCATGACGGAGATCAGAGAGCTGTCACTTTTATACAAACAGTGTCCATTACACTTTTCAATCATTTCTTGACACCATATAGGAGATTTGACTGTGAGAAATCTACTGACAAAACAAATGATAACTGCTGACCTGGTGGTGCTGAGAGAGGATTTTGAAACATCCATTTTTTTCCAACACACATTTTCATAACAAACATATGAATATTAAACAATGTATGAACTCTGATGAACCAATTAATGAACCTATATGGGGCTCTGCTAATGACAAGATTCTATTAATGCTGAATTATATACATAGATACTGCATACTCATAATGCAGTAAACAACACTGCCCTCATAAGCTGAACTTACTGGTGTGTATCACATGTAATTTTAAAAACAGGTGCAGTACAAGAGTTTATTGTTAAAGTATCTATATCCTCTTTCATTTTGCTGTTTACCCTGCCCTATCTATGCTTCATGTATACATTTGCATTATCACTCTCCACTCACATTGTACGAGTGTTTTAGCCTTGGTAGAATGACCTAGCAGTTTATTTTCTTCATTTAATGGCCATCCTATCAAATTACCAATGCATGGATCATCATAATATTAATGGAAGGACAACAACATACAGCAGACATACATGCAAGTAATGACTAAAGGAAGTTCCAGCACATAATCATTAGAGAAGCAGACAAAAGTGAGAGAGAGAGAGGAAAACAAGGAAAACCCTAAACAAAATTCCTGTGGTAGAATCTTACCACAGAGAGAATTATGACATATGTGAAGGAAATAATTAAAACCAGACAAGAGGGTACCAGTCTACGGAAGTATTTACATTTTGTTCTTACTAAAACATACATGTACACCAGCAACGAGTTCCTCATCATGTGTATGTCACTTGTTTTGCATTGAGCCAGTCCTTCGTATTGGTTTTAAAAAAATGCTTAATTTCTTTGAATGTAAGTTCCAGCTAATTTTGCGTTGAAGAATGGGAATATAATGTCCATGACATATTCTTTACCAGACTCTTTGGGAAAATACTTCTGCTGAGAAATGGTGATATGATATTTTATGTACACAACAATTGAGGATTATGAAGAAAGGCTCAGTGAGTTAAACCAAGAAGATGACAACTGTCAAGCAGATGACAGATCAAAATCTTTTAGTTTTTCATGACTTGGAGATGGTCATGTATTTTTCTTTCTATTTACCTTTCCAACTTCCATGAATCTCAGGTTTTTTGTCTGTGTTTTACTACTTTCTAACAAAGTCTCTCTCTTTTGAAATTATCTTTGAAGGCAATTTATATATGAACAAATTTTCTGGCAAATTCTAAGCATTGGTTCAAGAAATGACACTTTCATTATCATCTCAAAAAAAGCAATAAAACCAGGAAAAAGTAATTCTATTCAGATCTTTAAACTCTCAAATGTACAAATTCTACCATGCCGGATATGCTCAGGTGGGCGAGGTTTCCCCTATGCATCTGAGTTTGAAGTTGGAAAGCAAATTTGGACAGCAAAGCACATCTTGAAAACCTCATCAATTGCACCAAACCACGGCTCCAGCAATCATAACACTGCTAATCAGCAGAATTTTGTCAATGTCACATGCTTTGTTTTGTCACAGTAGGTGTCCAATCATCCCTATCTTCTGGTGATACATGTAGAGGGAACTAACGTGTGTGAGGGAAGACAAACAGTATGTTCACACAAGTTTATAGCTTTTGAATCGAAAGACCAACAATCCGATACGAAGACCAACTGCACGTGCTGGAGAAAAGAGCGGCAGTTGACTGCTGTCAGGGTGGCAGGATGAAAATTCAAACAAGTGTTATGAGCGGGTGACTGCCAGTGCTTTCATTTTTCCTATGGAAGTTCATAAAATTCTCTTTTCCAGGTATTTGCTTGGAGTAAAGTTGATGGGCGCAGTCTGTTGTTTGTGGCCACGATGCATCGAGGAATGGAAGGGGAAAAATGGGATGGGCAATAAAGAAAAACCTTGAATCCATTATTAGGGGTGTCATTATGGGACAGGCATTTTGTCCACTGTCAGGTTCTAGAACAAACTTTGTATACTTTGCAGAAGGCCGTATCTACGTAAAAGTCATTACTCATCAAGCTGACCAGTGGTAAAATATGCAGCATGTCCACAATCTGGTTTGTATAAAGCGTAACTGCTCAGAGTATATATATCAACCTTTAACTTTTTGCAATATTGTAATTTCCATACAATTATTATGCTGGACTTCTGGATCCTACAAGCAATGTGCTGAGACAGACATTTTAACTATCATGTAACTGGATGTGAATGAAGTGATTATCAACAGAAACTTTGCCACAAAATTCACTTTTCTTTGAATGTGATTAAGACAACAAAACAACAACTTAACATGTTAAGATCTATTTTCAAACTGCATCAATTACATCTTTACTTTGATTTAAAACATCCTAAAAAGAGAAATTTGGTCAAAGTTAGAGGAAACTAAAGACGAATATCTAAGTTGCAAATTCCATGTGTAGTAGATACCATGTATCTCACGCTTGATTAAAAGCATCATTATCTCCTGTCACAAACTTTTGCTTGAATTCTAAGTGATAACAATCTGTACATTTTAATATTGAAAGATGATGGTAATCAGAGGTTACAATGGTTGGATTTAGGATGATTTAAAGCATTTATGATAATGTCACCAGAGGAAAATGTTACATCATGAAATAGACACTGACATGAGCTACTAGTATTTCTGATTAATACAGAGCCTTTCAAAGAGTTTGTCTCTGGGAATGGTATGCATACTTGCAGGCTAAGTTTTCTATAGAGAAAAGAAGCACAAAAGTTATACAGGTAAAGTCTGGGTAATAGAATTTTGTATTGAAGGGCACAGAGTGATGAATTATGGGAAATTTAGAATAATAGCTTCTAGACCTATGCCCACTTTGGAGAGACAGAGCAACTACAATGTGTATGAATACCCCCAAAAAAGAGATAATAATAGAAAAAAGAAAAGAAAAGAAAAGAAAAGAAGCAGGGATTGAGACAACTACCAATGAGGTTGGTTCTAGAGTGAATTTGACTAGCCAACTGTGTCCAGATCACGTCTGATAGCATGGAGGCGATGTGTGCAATATGTGGACCACAAAAAGATATGGTGCGCATACCCCTGGTGTGCTCTACCATGTGCACGTTTTGTTTGTGGGTTTCTAGGAGAACAACAGACAGGGTCAAAATGAACCTGACCCCCTTCAAGCTTGGAAGGCAGTGGTAAGGGCGCACTCTGGCCGATGCTCCCTCCCGCCCCACAGACAACCCAGCCGGGTGGGAGTTAATGTTTGATTCAGAGCATGCAAATCATGTCCAAAAAACATGCCCCCGTTTGGCCCGTCACGTTTCACCGCCCGGGACTCAAGGTCATGCGGTGAGGGCAAAAGACTCAGCAAAGAGAAGAAGAAGAAGAAGAAGGGAAAAAACAAGGAAAAGGGCAGAAGAGATCCTGGTAGCCATGTTCTTTTTCACTGACTGCATGGTATCACACATGGATGTCCATGTACGCTGTGCCTCGTACGCATGCATATGGTGCGCACAAGATATCTATCCACCTTGATACAGACATAACAGCAACATACCACGTCCATGTGCGCCAGACAGTGACGCTACACCAGATCTTGCCCGAATGCTTTTCTTATCAAAGAGAAATGAGCAAACATAGGCAGCACAAAGTGCAAATAAAACACAGTCCAGACACGGAATAGAACTCTTGACCATGATCGCATAATACAGACCGATCTGCAACCAGCACCTGAGCATGTTGGTGCATCTGTGCGACAGGGCACACTAATACACTGTCGCCATGTTTATTCTCCCCATCATGGCTGTCAAAATTTCAGGTCTCGGGGATTCACAGCCAGGATACTCAAGTTCACCAAAACATAAGACACCTGATAAAAACTGACACACAATATTTTCATCCTTATTACACTACATGATAATCTTACAATGTAACACAGATATTACAGGGTGTGAACTCAAGTATCTTTAGACCTTCAAGTTTGGAAGAAAGAATGATGAAGATGGCAAAAAAAAAGAAAAAGAAATTGAGAGAGGTGAAAACAGAAGGATTAGAAGAGTGAAGAGATACAGACAGAGAGACTGAGACAGACAAAGGAAGACAGAGGAGAACAGAGAGACAGAAGAGTAAGATGTAGAGGGTCGCAGTCTGTAACCTTTGCCTTTCCTGGCCTCATGCTTAGAGGTGAAATTGATAGGTCAGGTCTAGAATGCAGCGCAGAGAAATGAAAGAGTCACATGACATTTCTGGAGATTATGGATCAGTCTTTTAAATGCACTTCTTCTTTTTTTTCTTCTTTTTTTCCATTGGCTCATTTGAATGAAATGAATGATAGGAACAATATTCTTTGCTTTTGTTTTCAATTTCTGTACTAAATGGGTTTATCTGATAGAATGCACTATAAGCATATCAAAATATAGGACAGAGCCTAAAGGGTTTGCTTGCTGTAAGATACATTCAATGTGGCTGCACAAACTTTCTTGTGTGGCTGGGCAGAAGTATGTGAATGCCCTTTTCTTGGCCTCACTAATTTGTTTTGAGTGTGAAAGAATGTTGATCATATTCAATTTGTGCTGGCCATAGATAGTAGAAAACGAATAAAGTACCACCTGAGGAGCTGAATGTGAATGCAGGGATGAAGCTCTTACAGAAATTTAACTAGTATGTCACATCCACAGATTTTCTTCCTTAAAATGCTTAAATGAATCTATGGTTAAGCACAATATTTCTTCCACTCAGCAACCAGGAAATTGCATAATTTTTACAGGTAACTGTGTCTTGTTCTCAGAAAAAAAAAAACAAACTTTGTCTCACTTATTCCATGGCATTATACACGTCAAAAAAGCATCTTTCCCCATTTTCTCTCTCTCCTCTCTCGTTTGTCCACACCGTTCCTTCTTTCTTGCTCTTTGCATTGTTATATTTACAAGTGTTCATCATGAAAGTTGGGAAAGCACAGCTCTGGTTGCTAGCCACTTATCTGGGGTCTGTCTGGCTACCAGATGGCTGACAATTAAGTGACTGCACTTTACGTGAGGACAGAGAAATAAGATAACAGCCACGTATAACTCTGCTTTGAGGATATTTCAACATTACATAAACAACTTCCCAAATCATACCCTGCCATATCATGCAGTATGTCCATATGTTGCTGGCTCAGGCATGAAATGATACATTGAACATTATGGAGCTTGTCTGATTCAACGTAGAACATATCTACCAGCTCATTGGCAACTTGAGGAACAATTTGAATGTAAAGCTGAATTTTCAGTGGAATATGAGCAGACAAGGTTTGATGGTAGGATCTGTACATGCTCTGATGTCAAATTGGAGCATTACATTACTGAAGGATATATTGAGTATGGATTCTTATTGATATTTCAAACATTTTTTTTTGAGTGAAAGAGAAATAAAGAAAGGATAGATAGTCTAAGTTTTCTTTCTCTTTATCTGCTTGAAAGTATTTATTACAAATCATCTAAAAGTTTCAAAAAATGCCCCTGCTTTAATCTGTTGGATATTAATAATCTTACTCAACTAACTGGCACAGGTGAGCAATGATTGTACTAAAACTTTAACCATTTTTCATTGTGTCTTCCACATAGTATGTAGTGTTATTGATATAAAAAGTTTCTTAACATTGAGTAATGTACCAATCAATGTGACTACAAAAACAATAATGTGTTATTGTGCTTTCCTACTCCAGAAGTACTAGGTAGTGCTAGGTCCATGACTTTCTCAATATTAATCTCAGGAATAAATATATGCATATTCTAGTTAACTCATATTTGATCCTATTTATTAAAAAAAAAAAAAAACATTTTTAGAGTAGAATCTATTATTGTTTTTGCATCTAACTGGAAAGAGGAAACTCATTTATTGCATTGGTGAGCAATGCAGTTCACTTTCTTTTTAAATGTTAATTTAAACTCAGACTTTGATCTGTCCTCATATGAATGTGAAGCCTCATCTAAGGTATCTTATTTTTTAAATGTTTTGCGGTATATAGCCATTTTACTATCTCCAGGAAAGAACCACATCCTTTAAAAAAACATCTTCTACAATGATCAAATTATCAAGCAAAATGCAAATAATGGATAAGATGCAAATAAGCATGTATTCAAATCATTATTCTCTTTTTGGAATATTAATGACTTCAACTGTCATTTGCCACCTTCCATTTTATCATCCATACGTTCCAATGCTGCAAGTTTTAGATTTACAGAATGTCATCAAAATTTTGCAATTTTCTGTTGAACAAAAAGGGTTTGTTAATTGTACAGCATCGTGCTCTATTATATGTAAAACCCAGAAGACAGCTGTATGACATTTGTTTTCAAAGTATTGACTTAATATACTCTTCACAACCAAGCAAACAAAAGATATACTAATACACTTTTTTTTTAATAGAGAGAGAGTGTGTAGAAATAGATATTGCCAGATGATAGACATTGCAAGTAAAATACAAATAATGCTTGAAGTTTTGACTTATGGATTGATTGTAATTGTACAATATTTGCCTAAAAAACTGCAAAAAAAAATCATAACATGAATTTTACAAAAATGAATATGACTGTCAACTTGCTAGTTCAGAAGGGGATGTCCTCTTAAAAATATTGTGATGCATTTCTTGTCTAAGTATACCAACAGCTTGTTTTATTGCAAGTTCAGGAATTCATTTCTGAGATCATCGAATTAAATGATGAAGTGTTCTGCCATCAGAGTCTGTATGAAAATGTTAAAAAAGTGGCTGATGAGATAGAGCAAAAACAGTCATTCTCTCTTCAAAATATGTCTTTCCCCACTCTATTTTTGTTATAAAAATCTAAATATTTTCTCTAGGTGTACACTTGTCTATACAGATCACATTTCAAGGAAAACAGCAGCAACATTACAACAAACCTTTTATTACAACCTTCAGTGCCATGATTACCCAATTTAGGTATGAGTTTGGATGTTGAACAAGTCTGTTCAAAGTAGAAATGCAGTGATATACACAAGTAAACATTGATGTCCAAAATGTAAAATCTTTTTGAATATCTTTACCTTGAAGTATCTTTTAAACATAGAGTACTTATTGTCTGCTTAAACGGAATTCTGCAATGTCCCCATTCATATTCTGTAATTTTGGTATGTTTGGAGAGCAAGAACAGAGCATGCAAGAAAGGGAATAACAACAAAGATTTATGATTCAATAGTTTTCCTTTTCTATTTGAATGTCATAACAAAATAAATCAGTGTTTTTCTTATTTTCCCCTAATTTGTTTACATCTTCATAAGCAAAATTCATTCCAAACTTCATCTAATCGAATTGAATCTGTTAGTTAGGTCTTAAGAGTGAAGTTGCTTTACCAAGAAAAATAAGTCAACAGAAAGAAATATTTTCATTTCAGTTGCTGTTAATGCTATATGAAGCAGTTCAAAAATATGTTTCCAAATAAGCAATTCCTCTTTAAATGACCACGCAACATAAAATCAAGCTCAAAAGGGCAAAACCATTGGAAAATATAACTAGCCACAGATTGAACTTGTAAGTAATGCTAATGCAATCTTAAACACCTCATAGCAATTTGTGTAGTCTTACAAAGAAGAGGTGAATTCCCCTTCTATTTACACAACACTGTCTTTTATCTGACTTAACATTTCACAGCATTTTGCTTGTGTTCTTATAATATTGCTTTTGATATACCTGTAGGCAAATTCTGTGGCCACAGATTATGACTTATCCTCCATGAAAATTCATTTTTAACAAAACATTAGAAGTTCTTATAAGATATAACGAGAGATTACACATTTCTTACATTTGCAAAAAAAAAAAAAAAAAATCTCTTTTAGTGAGTTTCTTTGCAATTTTGCAATATTACACTTGAACTGCTAGAAACAAATACACAATGAATTTATCTTTCCTTCCAGCACTAATAAATGGGTCACTCAACAGCCCAGTCATATATTAGTTGTATAACAGTTATGTGCCTAAGCCACATCCCCTGCAAATCCTTTGTGCAAACAGGCTGGGCACAACCTGACCCACTTTCCCCCTTAGTGGTCAGCTAAGGTCATCTAAGGTTGCAATGCACTTTGCCTCTGTCCAGTCAGCTATGGCTAAGCCCATCCAGTATGGACAAAACAGAGCACTACACACAGGATGCAGCCACCGCAGCCTGTGTTCTTGAACTTGGACTAGCCCAGTACAAACAAATCCAATATGGTGGACGTGTGAATGAATGGACCCTGTGAATATAATGTGTGGCTTCAGAGTGTACAACATTCATGTTGCATGAATTATGCAGGTGATTGGAAGTAGAGGCTGATACACACAACAGTTTAGGTCTTTTCTCTCATACACTGACCAAAACCCCTTCATGACAGAAAGACAGTAGTATTGGCATTAGTCTGGCTGTCTATAAAGTAGATATTTTCTATGCCTGTCTGCCGACGAGAACTGGAAATCGGGCAATTTACGTGCCGTGAGTTGAATTTCGTGTGGGTCAAGTGCATCCCATTCCTCGTATAGTTTGTATGTATGCCATCGCGAACAACGGTCACTATACGAGTTACCACCTATGTACACAAACTGTCTGCGCGACGAAGACGATACCACCGACAATTAATCTCGTCCATGACAAGGAAACATGGAAAGGATTTCTCATTTATTCATTGTCACGATATAGATAAATAATTATAACTGATGGAAGGAATTAAATTCAAGAGAAGATGTCATGGTGTTCTATCTACGCTAAAATCAGCCGTGCTATGAACTCGATACAAGCGCGCATCGCTGAAAATGATTTTTCGTCTACGGTTAGCATGTGTGCTTGAAGGCGACTAACATGTTCTTCAAGCTCGATTTGAAGCTACCGTACCGACAGAAAATAGATACATACCTCAGTATCAATTGATAGGCATTATCAAAAAATTTACAACCTCCCCCAAATAATCGAAAAATTCGTCTTAAATCTAGGAATTGTTTCCGATTCGGCCTTGCACACTGACATAAAGTCTGCTCGCCGCGCGCCGTGCGGTGATCGACTACCCACACCAACACTACTTGACCGGAGTGTCGCCGGCTGCCAGTGGCCGAAGCGGTCTGCTAGGACCAACAACACGTTGGGCTCTCAAAATAATATCTAAACATCAAAATAATACATTTCTATGGATTAAAAATGTTGATAGACTTACCTGCCATTGGTATTTTCAGCTGCTGGGGTTTGTCCTGCTTCCGGCGTGACATATTTCGCCCGAAAAGCCGGGGAAGCGACGGACAGGACTCTCGCACGAACAAAGGCTGGAGTTATTATAAATGAAAATGGCGATTTCTCTCGCACGGAATTCGGTGGGCAATTATCCACGATACACCTTTTCACCTGAACTTGAAGTCCATATTAGTCGTCCATTTTGCCGCGTTTCTTGGTTTTGTCAAGTTTAATCCGTCAAGATGAACTAAAATAACATTATAAACAAAGTTTGGAGGGAAGTGTCGTCACATACACAAATCGACAATGCTGTAAAAATTCGGAAAGTCCGACGTAAAAAAAGAGGTTAAGTAAATGTGGTGACGCGAGTGCTGAAAGTGGCCAATGCGCAAAGTTGCCTCTTGGACATTCTACTAGCGGGCCAAACCCGCGGATAGCACTCAATGCTTGACGATTTGCAGTCACAAGGGGTCAAAACATACACCCCTCACTCCAAAGGGAAGCAATGACGCTCGCCGGGTTGATAAGAGAAAAAAACCCGGGAAAATATTTAGACGCCACATAAATACTTCCCAAATATTATGGAATTGGAAAGGTTATCTTTATCAATAAATATCATATCAAAACGTTTCCATTGCACATTGTTGAACCTGAACTTTTTAGCAACCACCCCAAGTTAAAACAATTCGAGGACATAACGAAAGTATTTTCAGTAGAAGTTAAAGGAATGTCGGGGAGTAATCGCGTTTAGCACAAAATGCTCGGGCAGTCGGAGGAGAAAGGATGAGCTCCTGAGATGCGTTGATGTAAGGTGGTGGTCTAAGCATTTCGTCTAGGGTTACGAAAGTGATAAAGGGTCACAACTATCTCCGCATTGGTTGACCGTATGTCATGTGACCAATTATAAGAAACTTCAGACTTTTCGCTCCTCTCTATAGATACCCCGGATCGAGATTGAGGCTATATCGTCGATTCCGTACGAGGAGCGTTATCACCAGAAGACGGCAGCGCGCACCAAAAATTCCCATCTCAAAATTCAGAGGGTGAGCGGCGGATAAAATCAGTTTATTGTCAGTAGTGCATAATCCCGGTGACCTAGAATAATTCTTGATTTCGTTTTGAGGAATTTTGTGGGGTATTCATTGTGCTCATCGCGAGCCGAGACGCATCGCGATGAAAACAAGGTCAAAGTGCACGCACGGTGACTGGCGGGTGAGACGCACCGGCAGCCGACGACGAATCGCCCGCCCGCAGATTCACCGAAGAGGGAAGGGACTTACGTTTAGTCATTAGAAATGGGCTCTTATGCCCTTTACTACTACGTAGACGCGCTGAATGACGAACGCAAAACTCGGACCAATCGAAATGCATCGCCTTTCATCCCATTCTATGGCGTGTCATGAATGAATGGGCTCGTCTGCGTTGGGCACCGTAGCATCATCCCAAAAGTCGTAGCGGGGATATTAATTTTTGCGCGCGCACACTTCTTTCAGACGTAGTATTTCCATGCAATTCTCGTATCGCGAAGGCGATATCCTTAACGTCGAGATAACCTGTCGCACTATTGATCAGGCTATCCGATCGTGCCGACTTTTCCTTCGCGTACACTTTCAGGATTCGATATTTTCCGGATTCAATGAAAGTCTGTGTAGGTGTGCTCGCTTTCGCCCTTTACGGAAATTGTTGAGCGAGTTCAAAGTAGAAGAGATTAAGACAAAAAACAGACGATTGTTTTCAAATACTATAGGCCATAATATAATGTATACACATTATATATATATATATATATATATATATATATATATATATATATATATAATTTGACAACTTTGATACAACAACTGTATACGCCTTGGATGTACAATGGACTGATACACAGTGTACTGACAAGAAATGAATATGTTTGACCATTTGTCTCATGAAAAGCCGAACATATTAAATGTATCGTTTTCGTCGCGGAATACTTTAACTACTTTACTTAGACTTTAACGACAGTCGAATTTGATACACACAAAACACAACTACAGAATCAATCAAATTTATGACTGAACATTTCAATAAGTGAAGACATATTGTTTAACACGAAGTGAAGTAAAAGAAGACAGGTAAATGTGATGGATGTATAGTACTTTAGTATAGCTATTCCTATCTTTAAAAAGTCATATAACTACAGTCTGAAAATCATAGTATTGACAGTGCCTGTCAGAGGAAGCGCTTGAGAAAATGAAGAATGCAAGCTTTGATGGTCAAGTGCTGCGTTTCATGCGTATGCACGATGTGTGTGCCATTTCCACATCTTTAGAGGATTCGCTTGGCATAATCCATCAAAGCAAATCTAACAAGGAAAACACCCTATATAAAGTTTTTCGGCCACAACACTGCCCGGGCGGTGACGAGGAGCACTGTGTTTAAATTTCTGCGCCCAGGGTGTTATAATTTTGAACCGCTGAGGGTTCGAACCAGCAACCCTCTTAGTCTTGACACGATCGAAACTTCTTTTTTATTCTAGAATGTCTATACAATCATGACGATTATTGGTAACGCGATATGAATTTCAGAAATATACATTAGACAACCATTCGTGACTTCGGGAATTCCTTGTTCAACGACCAGTCTCATGATGGTTATGGGAAAGATCTCGGTTCGTTAACCTGAATCATCACCGGTTAAATTAGCTATCGATACTTCGTCTACATTGTTCTCCCCACACGCATTATTCCGTCCAGTGAAGTTAAAGAACTTTTAACTGGAAACCACATTCACGCAGGCAGTGCGATTGTTGACATCAGACATCGACGTTATCATCATTCGTTATTTCTATTAATATATTCATTGATATCATTATCATGATTCTAATTATCATAATTATTATTATTATAATGTATTTTGTCGTAACATAAATTATACATTCAGGAGACTTGTTCATTATCATGTAGAACACACGAATAGTGTGATCTCAAAACGAGCGATTAAAGCAGCTAAAAGCAAAGAAAATAATAAGAGAAGTGTGGAACATTTTTAATGATATCTTCAAGAGTATTTCTTATTATGTTATATACAAGTGAGGAATCACTGCAAATTGGAAAGGTTTTATTTGGCTGTATCTAATGATGGAATTACTTACAAAATGTTTGTGGCGCTTACCTCGTTTTACGATTAAACTTTTCAAATACAAAGTGGAACATTCCAAGTTAAAGGCATTATTTACCATTTACAGATGAAACAAAAACCCAGCTTTAGTGCTTCAAAATACTTCTAAAATGTGAGTTATAGGGTTAGAAACAACCAATATCAAAATGTTAATCCATGTTAAGTATTGTTATAGATAATTATAAAATGTGAACAATCATAGTTATAATCAAATTGTTTCTAGAATAAACTGTCTATACAGTTATGGTTTATTGAGAAAAATAGCGATATCTCCTCAAATTTTAGGCTTTATCTAAAAAAAAATTATATGAGGATGTTTTGTGATACAGCTAATCTACACAATATAAACCATTATGCATCAGATGTGATAACTTGAACATTTTTACAATCACTGCTCCCAATGGTAAACAGTTCCTTTAATGCACTATTAGTACGTCGTACATGACCATGATCACTAAACGTTTTTTCATCGTTCTAAGTTTCCAGAAGAAAAAGTGTGTCTTTTTCTTTCTTTCTTTTTTCAAAAGCAAATGATGTATGTGTGTGTGTGTTGGGGGGGGGGGGGGGGGGGCATGATTTTTACGGACAAAGTCGTACAGTCACTGTAGCTTGAAATATGAGCTGATCACAAACTGCTTTGGGTTAAAGGAATACCGTATTCGACATGGGAAAAGACAAACACTAGCAAACAATATTGGAAATTTGTGCTCAATCGTTTCCTTAAAAACATTATGTAAAAATACATACGCATCAATTCAGCGTTTTGATTTCAATTAAGCATTAATCAGAGTAGGTAAGTTTTATATCCTTCATGATTTTTGTCTATTCTATTTTTGTTCGTTTTTTGGTCTTCATATTATTTTTCCCTTAGAGATTGGTGAGAAATGGCAAATTTTATCATGTCTGATAACATAACAATTTTGCATCTTCGCGAGTTGAGATCTGATTCAGTCTTAATATCCATGGCACCATACATAAGCTGGTGACCAGTACATTATTATACAGGTAAATAATCATTGCCCAGGGGGCGAAGGAGGGTCGCTATTCACCATACACAGATACCCAATTACACACATACACCCACCATGCCTGCCACACACAGATTCCCCGCGCGCACGCGCGCATACACATACACACACACGCACACACGCAAACACACGCTGTGCTTGGCTATGTTATACATCTAGTACATGTACCAGTTGTAGCTTACTGAGACATTGGCAATTGGCCCTCAACGAGAGGATGAAAATTGCGCCCCCAAGTCCCGCGAAGCCAATAGTGTCCTCAGGATATCGGCTCATTCCGCTCCGAGCTACTGTTGATATCCTCTCCTTGAAAAACAGCTATGTGCAGCGATTGCAGAAGATTAAGTTCCGAAGAGAATCGCTGATTACACGTCAAATTCAAATTTCGAAGTTAAATATTATCTAGAATCTTCTGTCACAGCTGCTCATCGTGGAAAAAAAAAAAGACACCGAGACAAAATTAGTGTCCTTGTTCATCATTGTATTCTTCCGTCAAACATGAATAATGTTGTGTACGGATGCAAAAACTTCATTGCCTTCAGTTTTTGTGAGTGATATAATTCAAACCAAGATATCATATTTCATTGGATTTTGTTTTCAGACAGCATTGTCGAGCATCAACAACAAAATGATGTAAAATTAATGTCAAAGGACGAGGAATTGTTGGCGGACATTAATACTATCCACCATAAAGAAAACGCTATGAGAAACATGAACTTGCTGGTAGTGACGGTGGGATATTTCCCACGAATGTTAAAAGGGGGAGTTGCTGTCTCGAGAAGCTCACTGCTGATATCATCGTGATCATATCAAGATTTGTGCTGCTATCTTTTTCATCTTTCTAGTTTTTGGTTGTTATTATTGTTGTTGTGTTGCTGCGTGTTTTGTTTTGTTTTGTTTTTTTTTTTCGAAGTAGAGTATCAGAATACTAGTAATACACGATAGATCGATCCTTTCTGTAATGTGACGATTTGATGGCAAAGTGCGGAAACACTTCCCGTTATAATGGGCGACTTAATTTTCAAGATTACGGTCGTGGCCGCTCAAGAAAACCCAAGACGCTTAGATGCGAAGTCATGGCATTATTAAAGTAATATGTTTAGTTTTGCATCACATCAGGATTAAACCATGGTAGTGTTCATTAGTGTTCACGCCTTGTCATTTCTTTTTGTTTGATTCAGTGAATTTGAACATCTTGACTCTGCTGCAATAATTTATATTGACACTCTTGTTTACTTCCCTTTTTAGTTTATGAGGTTGTATTGTCTGTATGTGTAGGTTTATGCTTCCATGAAAAAAAGTTCTTGTTACGTATATTATATAGCATCACAGTAGCATGTATTTTACCGAACTGGCATGTGAAAGTAAACTTACCCATAACCTTAACGGAAGTTCATCATAATAAAATATTATCTGCAAAGCAATATACTACTGAGCAGTTAATGGAGAAACAGCCCACTGCTAAGTCAAGTTTCGTTCATAAGTGCATGATTCATAATGGTATTAAACATGTCCCTCTTTCACCTATATAGTGAAAGTGATAATTTGTATTATTTTACATATTGGTCATATTTCTTTAATGTTTATTAAAAAGCTTAAGATTGTTTATCGTCATCAGTGACCTGCACGGTTCAGTAGAGAAAACAGCAGGGCTTGTATCTGAGTGCAAATGCAGATAGAGGGAATTCTTTATGATGATGCACAGATGATGATGAAGATAATAATGATGATGATCATAATGATGATGATGAATATTATTACCATTTTTATTGTCATTATCATATTAATCATTATCACTATCATCATCATCATCATCATCATTTACTATTAGCAGCAGCAGCAGCACTGCATCAGTATCGTTGTATTTAATCTTATTTCATTGAAGATAATTTCATTGGTATTGTACATGTTGTGTCACTAATCCATCTTTTCACAAAGAAAGTTGACGAATGAAGAGATCTGCCACGTTATTGCTGTTGGATTGCGCTTGTGTTTTCCCATATTCGTCAGCAAAGCTTAATGATAATAATTGTGTGGCCATAAAAGTGCATTTCTTTTTTGATAAATGGAAAAGGAATGGAGATCACTATAAGAAATGACACCAGTGTACATGGTGGAAATTCATCGATTCGGTATAGATGGTCGAATTGTTGAGCTGAGTTTTGTAAGACATTCATGGTTCAGAATGAAAAATGAAAGAAGAAGAAAAACCAGGAACAACAACCTCGTGTTTGCTCATGCTTTCGCTCATTACTAATTCTATTAGTTTGTTGGTTTTTTTTTTTGGACAGATTTCATCTCTCTGTAGACAGAGTTAAGGCTTTCCTTCATATTATGTTGTGTTGTTCCAAAATAAAGAACTAATCACAGTGAAACAGTGTAAAAATGTTATCAACATTACAATGAAAGAGAATAGAAAGTTATAATCATTGGATGCCGGTAAAATCTACAAAGACGGTGTTCCTTGCATGGTCACGTTACCATGGTTTTACTCGCGCGGAAGTCCTTATAACAGTATACATAAACATGTATTGTTTTCAAAACATTGTTATGGTTTCAGTCTTATTTCTGTCTTATATCTAGTAGTACTAGTAGTAATAGTAGTAGTCACAGTAGTAGTAGTCAAGTAGTAGTAGCAGTAGTAGTAGTAGTAGTAGTAGTAATAATAGTAGTAGTAAAAGTAGTAGTAGTAATAGTAGTAGTAGTAATAGTAGTAGTATAGTAGTGGTGCATGGTGGTGGTGGTGGTGGTGGTGATAGTATTAGAAATGATATCATTACGACTGTCATTATTATTTATATCATTGTTATTATCAATATAAACGTCGCTATATAACATTGGCATTGTTTGTACGATAAAATGTACATCATAGTGACATATAAGATGTCACTAGTCCGAGTATGCGAACTCTTTTAGGTAAGGAAAGCTTCACGGGAGTAATCTTCTCTTGCTTAAGCTAAGCAGCTCATTATTACAATATCTCATAATTTCAACCGATTACAATTACTTGATGAAGTTATAACTTGTCGATGAAAGGGAAAGCTATAATGAAACCTCGATGTCTTGTCGGTAGGATTCGTTTTCCACCTGCAATATCGCTGGACCTCACCTACTTAACTTGACTAAGGCTCAAAATTGAAAAAAAAAAACCAAAGCAAAACAACCTAGTTTGAATCAACACGGTATTCCAACGATTTGTGATCATGTTGTATAAAATAATAATAATAAAAAGATGTCAGATCAAGATTGTCACCATGTACTTGTATAAAGCAATTAGATGATACATATTGCACAAGTCTTGGAATGTATAGACACAATGTACATCTAACACAGCTTCTTGTATTCTTTAGTTGGCTGGAGAGGAAAATAATATTTCTCATCATGCACATATAAAATAATGGTCGGGACTCGACTTTTGGTGACATATTGAAATAGGCTTATGCTATTTTTTGTTGTTGGTATGAAATATCACTGTATCAGAAAATAGTGTACTCCCACATATTCATTATCTCGTATGTAATTTACATGCTTTTTATCTATAATTCATTGCTTTATAAGGGGAGAGGAGAAATGCAGAAATAAAACCCAAATAAGCTGCACAAAATCAAACTAAAGTGAGTGGGTGGCTTCCCCCTTTTTTTGCGGACTACTTATTGGCCATAAGAGGACCCCATAGCATGACAACTGCCAGTAAAATAATAATTAACACGATTAAGTTAGCATACATTGTAGCGACACAACATAATTTTAAAAGGGCTTGCAGAATAGTGCTACTAATGTTTAGCTTATCTACTAATTCAAACATCATGACTAAGTATGTATGTGCGATCAAACATAAAAAGAAATTCCAAAAGAATTCTGCGTTGCTGTTTTCATCGCCCTAGGAGATTTTCTGGAGTGTCAGCGATCGACGACGGCGTTTAAAAGGCGACGAAACAAGTTAGTCATATTGTTACTATCCGTGTAGACCTAATTGCACCGCTAAACGTGAAAGCTTGCAGTTCTTACGAAAGAATGACTGTATTTACTGTTGACAGTCACAGCAAAGCTGTGCTCGAGAGAAGATGTCTCCGGGCCTGATAATGATTAAATACCCGTTATCGAATATCACTGCCGCGTATTTTCATCGTCGAAGCCGGGTACGTCAGGCCCGAATTTGATCTCTTCTCGCATCCTCTATTAACCTTTTCTGACGACTTATGCATCCATTTCCAGTGTCTCCCGAACCTATAGGACACTGAAGTTTTCCTTGCCTGGACTCAGACCCTAAGAATTCAGTTCTTCTCCGAGCCTTGCACCGAGACTAGGGTGTTCTCCACAGACGCGTTCCCGAAAGGATGCGGTTATAATGACTCAGTGGTCAAGCTCAGGAGGAACATGGATGCTGGCGAATATGATCGGCTCGGAGGGGCATTCTCGAATGGCAGTCTGCTTGTGAGAAACGCGCTTGTAGTCCTAAACGCCGCATGTCTCAACATCTCGTGGTGCAGCTTTAGCTGGCTAGCTATCTCACTCTGTTCTCCAGCACATAAGAGCGTGAGCCTGGAAAGTGAATGTTCGCAGCGCGACACATGCATGCTTTCTCATTAACCTCATGCTGTTCCGCTCTAACCTCTTGCACTTCTTCAAGCACACTCCGTCTTTCCAAATGCTTTACGATGTTCGAATCAGGAGCAATGATACCAACAACAGCAACGCCTTGAAACACAAAAACAGATCAATAGCATAAGAACAGAAGCGAAAATAAAACAAAACGTATAAAAACAGAATCCCAACAAACTAAATTGTCTTTGTTTCCCCTCTGTGTAATTAGTCTGAGCCGTGTATCTTTCTGAGTAATTAAAGTGCACAGACGTGGAAGTTATATCGTGCCAAGTCGGCCATACACGCCATTAAATCTGAGTTTCTTTTAAACATGAAAGTATTTTCAGGAAGACGCAGTCCCGGTTCTCCCCACCACATTCTGACGATGATGTTACATTTCTTATTCCTGCCCTGGGAATAAAGAGCCTCTCGAAAGTAGACCAGACACGCTGACGCAGAAAGAAAGAAGAGCAGATATCGTTAAATTGATCAGAAGCACGAATAGTTTATGTACTCAGAATTAGTTTGTATCAGATAAACCAGAGATTTGCCTTGTAAGGATGAACATCATTGAGTGCACTATCATGACATTATTGTGTAATTCAGGTTGCCTCGAACTCGTTCGCCAACTTCCAGTCATTTTCTTGCGATGGACTTGAGGTTGCATGGGGGAAGGAAAGTCTGAAATATAAGCATATTGACGGTCACTGGCGAATGATTTGGTTTGTTTGAATGTGCTGTATGCATCGTAATTCAGTTTAATCTGGTTCGAGAGACATTCGTAAAACGACCCCCCTCGATCTACAGGAAAAGACATGCGCCGATCATGTAGTACGGGGGGAACTGCACATTACGAATTGAGCGGGCGGTGGCGGTCTCACGGTGCACTTCAGTCTGGCCGTGGCTGCGGCGAGTGCCAGTTGACTCATGCTCAGCCATATTTAGCCACATAATAAGTGGCTACGCTACGTGGAGGTCACCCGTTTGACCTTCTCATCCCCTCGCAGACCCATGGTCACGGTCGCCGTATAAACACGGCCAGCTAGCTTGCACCTCTTCTAGTCTGTACGGGCAGACCGCGTCGCGCCTATCGTTGGGCGCGTCCCACAGACTTGTAAGCACGGGATCAGAGCCAGTAGGGCTGGTTATCGAAACGGGCAAGTCTGCTTATTTCCAGCACACCTATATACCTGTGCTTAGTTACTCTAAGTTAACGGGCATCAGCTGCCATGGCGTAATTGCGCGAGAACTTGAGTTTGTTCTAAAGCGCTGGGAGTAATTCTTGCTTCCAGGATTGCAATTTGTGAATGGGATAATTGTAAGAAGATCACAAACTGCGTGCGTCTGCTTAAAACAAGAAGTAATCAACATGCACATGGTAGGAAAATGTTATGACTCAATTCCTGTCTAGAAAAGTAAAACATAATCACATTACAACAGTGGTTTTACGCCTTCGAAGTACTATCACCACTTCAAAACTACAGCCAATGGCTGAATGTCTACATACTTAGAAGATAATACATATTCAAATCAGATATCATTTTGGTAATTGAGGGGCGCATTGCGGTCCTGACAATGTAGATGTATATAATATGCATGGCGTTCAGCATAATGTTGCTGCATACAATGTAAACATGCCATGATCATGCATCATGCGTCCCTGTGTGCGTGTTTTGTTAGTAGTAAAGTATTTATGTCAGAATTTATTACTGTCGGTATGCGCTTAGGTATTATGTATGTACGTATATATATTCATAACGTGTATGTTTGAACGTATGTACATGTATGTCTATGTGTGTGTGAGAGAGATAGATATAGATAGGTAGATAGAGAGGGGGGGGGGGGAGGGAGTGTGTACGTGTCATTGTACGTGTGTTATGTCTATTTCTACTTGGAAAATCTATGGTAAAGGAGAAAAACTTATTTGACATTTTGAACATTGTTTATTCTGACACTTTAGAGCATGTACAGGGCGTTTAGTACATAATCTACGAATTACAGACCCGCACTGTACCACATTACATTGACTGTAATACTAGGGAACAACGTAACTAAAGCCAACAATTGCGCTTCTGTGTTTTAATGAGCTAATGCTTGATCGCATTTAACCATTGGAATGAAAAAAAAAAACGCCTTGGCATTGGTTTACTTAATTTCATTCTTGTATATCGCTTGGGCGATGCAGCATAATAGTGCCTGTCTGTCCTTGTATTATCGAAGCCCCGACTATCACTAAATATCAAACTATGTTTATTATGTGCGTGGGCAGAGTGTGGATCACGGTGTGTATAGTTTCTACGACAATGTTTATGTAACCAATGGAGAATGGGGAACGGAAATCTATGATAATTATAATGATTAATTTAAACTGGTATACACACTATATATTGGGATGCACTCTTTCTGGGTCGGAGTGAGGGAGGTACGAAGACAAAAAACGCATTGATCACCGTTTCAAGGTTTACTGACTTTGTTTTATTGCTTTAGGGAGAGTTTTAAAGACAGTGAAAAGGAGTTTGTGGGTACTTTACAGACACAACACTGTCTTGACAACACCCGACTGATCACGGTTATTACGTGTATTACATCATAATATTATCATGTCCCCTTTCTCTCACGATTAGCATGGTTTGGTTTGTCTTGTTCAAACACTTAACCCTTTCTCTACCGCGGATTTTAGCCGTTGTATACAATGCTATGGGATTTCATGTGCCCACCGCTACTCAAAGCACACAAAGAGTTAAAGCGAAATATCATTCAATGTTCCAGTTGACTTTAAAGGGATGGTACATAGTTTTGGTTGAGATGGGAATTCAGATTTTAACTTTGTGCGAGATAATTAGAAACCCTTTATATGGAATATCAAAGAGTATACAATGATTCTAAGAGGAATTAAACAGTTTATTTGATAAAAATCGGTTTTGAATTGGATGAGATATCCCAAAACAAAGTAAAACAGACTGGTGCCAATTAAAGCTGGGTCTAAAATTGTAATTAGTCTAGAATTGTATGCTCTTTAAGGTTTAATAGGTGGTTTCTAATTATCTCGCACAAAAGTCAAAACCTGAATACTTGAACCCGCTAAAATGTGTGCAGCATGTAGTTTACAAGTATCTGTTCTCCTATGATTGTATTTGAGAAGAATCTTCTAGACCCCTGAGTATTAATGTTTTTTCTTTCTAAGTTTGGTCTAAAGTTGTACCCGTGCTCCTTATCTTGTTCTTCACGCGTCACGCTTTTAAGTATAGGTTCCATCGTATTTCTCTTTTGCATATTTTACTTTGATCGAAACTCTGACACATCGACCACCATGTTCTATGTCCGTATTTTTGTTCTTTTTATCGTATATCCAAGCTGGACATTATGTACTATCATATTCATTTAATTTCATAGTTGTTTTTTTTTTTCATTGAGATATACGAAAATGAAAATAACATTGAAATTGAAATATGCTTTAGTGACGCATTTTCGCCTTTTGCTTCGCGAAAACAAACAAAAACAAAACTAAACTAAAAAAACAACAACAACAAAAGAAGAACGATAATGTGATAATAACACAGTCCCACATACTGGAATGATCTCTCCCCACAAGTGGGAGTGGTATAGGAAGTGTATATAAGTAGTGTGTAAGTTGCTCGTTCTTATATTCCTTTCAACGCAAATTTAAAAAAAAAAATTTCACCGGACAGATATCTTGTAGATACTGAATAGGTTTGCAATGGCTTCTGTAATGATTATGTTATTGTCGTTATACCATTGTCCTACGCTCCACACTCGACGTGCCACATTAATATGCTCTCCATAGGGGATAGCAATGTTTGTGAAATTTGTGCACATTAAATTGACTAACTATATAGCACGGAAAGGGTTAACGGCATGTCAACATACTACTGAGCACATCCAATCTGGGCCCGGTCGTCTTGTTCTCAGAATTCAGCATTTTCATTTCTTTCTTTTTCTTTTCTTCTTTTTAACTCTCTTTTTCTATATTCAGAGAGCGAAGGTGGGCGCATGATTGTACATTTCCACTACTTTTTTTTTGTGTGGTCTATATTTTGAATAAACATACTTGTGATAGTTCTAATGCTGCAATGTTTATAACTGTGCATGCCAAAATACTTAATAATAATTACGTCCTATTCTAAGAGCAAATGAAAAACATGGTCACAGCTGCGTTTCACATTCATTTTAGGTATAATATGTATGATGTAGTTTATTGTTTTATTCCTTTATTTTAAAAATCACACCCGTCCTAAAGAGGCCTATGAGTGATGAATATACATCAAACATAGAAAGTAATACAAAATATATAAATACATCATGTAATACATACAGACAATATACATGTATGTATGTATGGATGTATGTATATGTATGTATGTATATGATTTCTCTATTGTTCATATAATCTGGATATTGACCATATCGACTTTGTCTTTATTCTGTGTATATATGTGTCTTTAAAAAAAAATCTATTTACAATTGACAAAGTACACTTTCAAAAAACAGTCAAACCTGTCTACATAGGCAACCAAAGGGAGGCGAAAAGAGTTGCCGTTATAGACAGATGGCCGTTATAGACAGGTTATTCGACTTTTGTGTGCATTGCTTACTATGTGCATGTATCATCGTTGTATACATCTATAAGTTATACTATACCGGATATCATGTACATGTATACGTATGCACACACGCGTTTCATGCATTGAACAATGCCTGTGTGGATCAAGTTGTTGCACAGTAGCATTATAGTCGTGAAGAAAGCTTTACACTTGTGTATCATTATGACTGAATGAGTGATGAATGCAGCGGTGGCAATCACTGAACGTTACCCATGAAAGCCTGGCACGGCTACAAAACAGAAGAAAAAAAAAAAACAACGCAGAATTATCGGCTCGGCTGCGGCTCCGTGTGGGTCTGTGGCCGCCATAGACAGGTTATACCACGGGAAACAAAATTTGTGGCTGCTGGCCGCGTTAGACAGGTGGCCGCTATACACAGGGTCTCTAACAGGCCTTTCCTCTCGGGGATATTTTTCAAAGGTCGCATACGGCAGGTGGCCGCAATAGACAGGTGGCCGCTAAGACAGGTTTAACTGTATCAAGAAAGTCAAAAGATTTAATTGAACTCTTCAGCACTTTGCCGGAAATGGGCATTATACAGCACTTTCTTAGTGTTGATGGTGGAGTCTCTTGGTTTAATGGACGTATCACTATATTTTTGAAATTTACTACACAGCATATAAGTTTATCATTTGCCATTGTTCTAATAAATCATTATGTGTGTGGTCGACATACCTCGCGAGTTCAGCGACCCATTTCACAGAACCTATACGGTGAATATTATGTAAAGTCAAATAACTCTTCACTTGCCCATTATTATTATGGAGGTCATGTTCCTCCCCAAAGTGCGATGTGATTGTCAAATCAGCTGATTTCATAAAACGACTCGATTGATCGACTAAAATTTGGTAAATGATATGCAGTGAGTGTACTATACAGGTAGTTATAGTATATTCCTTTCAAACGTGGACGAAAAACAACAAAAATGAAAATGTCTTGGCCTATACCTTTTTCGCCTTTATAGTACTGATTGAGATGCAATAACCACATCGGTCGACGCTCTTATTCTAGTTCATTACGGTGTTTGTTTGGTTTTTATTCTAACAAGTGGGCAAATAAAACAAAAGAAGCCGGAAACTGAAAATGAAGTGTATCTTGCTCTTTCAGTTTATCATAATAGCAAGTATAACTTGGGACCTGAGCTGAGAACGCTGTTACTCTCTGAATACTCTTTTTTGGTCAGTTACAGTGTGTATCTCCGTTCATTTGAATATTAAAGCTCTCTCTATCTGAAAGTCATTCAAACTATAAATTGGATTTCAACAGCAGATGCGATCATTGATTCAATAATGGAATGCAGTGCAACTGGTATGAAGACGATGATGATCAAAAACGATGATGATATTCATGATTTTGATAACGATGATAATAAAGATGGTAGTGTATCAGCATAGAGTAGTCAAAAGGTATACTTGCAATTACAATTACCACACCATTGCAAGACATATCCAGTTGGAAACATGGGTCAAGAAAACTATACATTATTAGCCTAAGTTATGGATGAAGCACCTTTACCAATGACAATCGCACAATGAATAACTAATCCACAATTATTATTGCCTAATCCACTATCCCCACAGTGCTTTGTCGAGAGGATACGTGACAAAATTCACATCATCAATTTATCAATTTCATATTTTTTCCTTTTTTGTGCAGATATTATCATCTTGTCATAGTCAGATATGAAACTTTGAATGTCAATGCTTATCTTAAGTTGGAGAAATATTTGATGGAACTGGCAGTTATCATACTTTAATCAAATCGTGTAACATCAGAAAGAAACTTACAAAGGAAATTTGTCAATGAGAGGAAACAACAGAAATGTTAATGTTTAGGAATGTGTTCCAGTTTATAAGAATAAGTTTCATAGATTTAGCAATCATCACAAGGAATTTGTGAAAATTCCCGAACGGAAACGAATAATTTACAAGAACAACACAAGAATCATTATGTAAGTTATTATCATTATAAGATTTTGTTTTTAAATTATACTGTGTGAAGCACGAGGAATTGTAAAAATTGTAATATCAAAAGGATGCAACATTCAATTAGAGAAAAAGACTGAGAGTGTATGTGTGTAAGGTCGGGGTTGAGAAAACAGGCGCCTCTATTAACCCCCTATGTACCACATCAACTACCTGTCCATATAGGTTTGTGTGTGGAAATTTGTGCACAGTTGACTCATTGGTACAGAATAGGTTAAAGAGGAATTCCAGTCCGGTTACAAGTTGGTGTGATAAGAAGGGGTGAAATCCTACGAGTATCAGCAGTGAAAATTGGATCAAAATTTGATAAAATTTAGAGAAATTGTGAAATTGTGAAGTTTCACTAATTTCTCCAGAACAGTTCTCGTACAGTTGATATGAATATGCAAATGAGTGAGCTAATGATGTCATCACCTCACAATTTTTCATTGATAGTGTGCAAAAAAATATGACAAAAATGCAAACTGTGAAACATGACGCTATTCCAGGCTGAATAACTTCAAAATAATAATCAGTTAGACATAATCAGGATTTCAGACTCCAGGCGTATTTGCGTTTTAATGAAAAACTGGAATTTTATGTACAACCTATATGACGAGTTGTGAGGGGATGGCATCATTATTCACTATTTACATAATTATTCAGATTGACTGTTCACTGTTTCATGAAAAAAATTAACGAAACTTCAAAATGTCATAACTTCCTTATTTTCCATCCAATTTTGATCAAATTTTCATTGTTTTTGCTAGAAAATACTCCTTCTTTTCAGACTAACTTTCATCTGCACTGGAATTCCCCTTTCATATTGATTTAGCCTTAAATGGGGAAAAAGTCTGTAACTACCTTTGTCGATGTTTGGTTCTTTGTCGGGGTTTACAAAAAGGGAAAACACCGTTGATACACAGTACACACATACATAGTATACAGTATACTATACACACACATACATACATACACCCTCATACACATACACATACACATACACATACACATACACATACACATACACATACACATACAACACCGAGTATACATAGCCTACACATACGCATATTGTCATTCTCATTTGGCTGAATAAATAATGATAATAATGATAATAATGATAATAACAATGTTAATATTAATAATAATAATAATGATACACTTACACACGCATACATGATTATACACCATCAACATCTTCCTTCTCTAAGAAACAGCTATATGACATGATTTTTTAGTTTTATTCAATTCTATCCAGTTCATCTGAATTCATCCCTATCATCTATAAACGAAAAAACAGGTGCATAGATACCCACAAACAAACAAACAAACAAACAAACAAACAAACAAATAAACAGAAAAAAACAACTAATCAGGTCTCTCGAAGTACATTAGTATATACTTGACCATCCAGTCGAAAATAATGCTGTCATCCCTATAGATATTTAAAAAAAAGGCTGTGGTCTGAAGATGTGACCATTTATATTAACTCACAAGAACTAGATACCCACAAACAAACAAACAAACAAACAAGCAAACAAATAAACAAAAAAACAACGAATCAGGTCTCTCGATGTACGTTGTATACTTGACCATCCAGTCAAAAATAATGCTGCCAGCCCTATAGATAGTGGGGGAAAAAAAGGCTGTAGTCGGAAGATATACAAGAACTAGCATGTCTTTTCACTGATCGTCTTGATCTTGGTTATCATGACCAATTTTGATCAGTCCTTTCGTTAGTCTCAGATTATGACCAGCAAGAGTTGTTCAGCTTAAATAAATGCACGTAAATTGGCCTAAAGCAACGATCCACCCCTCTCGTTCTCTCTTTCTGATTCTCTCTTTCGTTTGAAATGTTAGTATCTTGGCACGATTCGAGTGATTTTCATTGAACAAGAGCTCGATCGCGCCTGTGCATTATACCTTATAAAAATCCCACCGTGAGGGATAAATGTGTGATCTTTTAACATACTTCAAATTGACTAGCACGAGAATGCATGATGACATCCCGCCGTGTTTTCATTTTTTTTTCATTTTCAAAACATTTCTTTTTTACTTTCATCTCCAAACAATATACATGTATATTATAGAAAATTATTAATTGCTGCTGATTTTCATATTGATTACGTTTTTGGCTTTTGCTCTTGTTCCTAAACTGGGAGATTCTTGGGGCATGCATTATTCATCTTACCCTAATCTTGAATTTTTATCACGTCTATAGCAACATGTCAACATATCACTATGTCCAGAAGTTCTCCAGCTCACTTCCACACACGGACGACTGAAAATCTGTACGTATCGGATTATCTTCCATTTAAATAATGACAGTCGTAACATCATGAGGGTTCAGTTTGTTTGCGCTACTCATATCCAGATAAACAACCCAATGACGCGCTTCTCTTTGTAAGTCAGCAAAATTTCGGATTAATGATGATGTAGTTTGCATACTTTGCAATTTCTTTAGTAATGTACCTCTAGAAAGAAAAAAATGCAGAAGAATGTAGAAAATAGAACAAAATGAAATACATACCATCAAATCAAGTCTTATCAGAGGCTTTAAAAGAGCAAATAATGTCTTGTCATCAGGATGAAATAATTTCGTTGTTTTATGTTGCTCGAAGGTTTGCATGGTGAAGTATATGAGGGAGAAGGGTCTGCGGTATAGCACCACATACATATGGTGCTATACCGCAAACCTTTCTCCCTAATTTTGTTGTTTTCTTTTCTTCCACTTCCGTGAAAAATATACCATAGATGGTAGAAAAGTTCACAAAAATCCAGACCCACACGTTCACATATACACCTGCGTATTCATGAGGATAAAATTCAATTGAAGAATAAATATATGGCCACCATTCGACCCATTTTATAAATATATGGGTCCAAGTACTTGAGCAAACAGAAAAGATCCTGTCTAAACATATATATTTTAACTATCTGAACTTTTATTCACAGACAAGTGTACGTGATACGTGCATCAAAATTAATGGTACACTAAATTCTGTGTGATGATACTGAAGAGCAGTACGTTGACATTTTGTACAAAGTAAATGACACTCTAACTAAAGATAAATTTAAAGGTTCGAATATCCCTTGCCGATAAGACGTGCCTGTACATGTGGATGATAATGTTCCTGTTAAAGGACAACAAATTGCATAATTTCGTCAAAAAAAAAATTATCACACAATAATAGCGATAACAAAGTGGTCCTCAGCTAAAGACAAAGATAACATTACGAACACGTGCGCAAACTGATGCACATGAAACACAAATGGTAAATTTAATAGCAATTTCCATTTGTACTTCTTACAAGATATGGTGGAATGAAAATAGAAAAGCGTTCCTTTGGGATGTAATAAACGACAGCTCACAACATGGAAGAGTGAATAGAAACTGACATTAAGTTAGTGACGCTAAAAGAGATGTTATATTATTTGCTCGACTGGAGGTCACTCCATCAATTTAGGACTACTGAAATTTACTGAAAAATAACAAAACAAACAAACTTACACTTGCAACTTGTAAAACATGCGTCTTGTTTAATTTGACAGGATGTCATCTGGCTTTCAAAAATCATCTTAGGAGGATGTTTAGCGACTATAGCCGATATATGATGTATTTATGATCGTGTGTTATTCCTTTAAGCGCTCTTTAAAGGGCTGTATATGCAATGCAAATTCATATTGAATTTTGTTGAATCATGATACCCTCATCATGACTTATGTGGCCAAATGAATATCTAAGTAGGTGCCATATATATACTGCTTTCCTTCGGATTACTCGCATATGCCCACAATCAAAAAAAAGGAGAAAACTTCCAAACGACGATTCTGTCCATGACATGTCAATCACTGCTTAAGTACTGCTTAAGCCATTGGAATACACCTTCCCCTAGATTGAGCATAACTTACATGTCTCCATGTTAAACAAAAGACATTGACACAATCATTAATATCTTTTATCTTGGCCACATAAGCGATAATCAGGGTATCATTAATCAATTAGTTCAACTTATTGCATTTACATTTGCAGTGCATAGGTCTTTCAAGTATTCTAATCTATATTTTGATGAGAACGATAATGTTGATTTGTCAAAAACGATTTCATTTGTACAAGTAGAGAACTAAAACACATTGAAAATGAAACAGGGACCAAGGAATCGTGGGCTTAGGTCCTCTTCACGTCCTGCACACACTCTCAAACACAATTTTGGGTGAAAAGAAACAAACAATGACTTTACATTAAAAAAAGAAAACAATTTACGAAAAATGAGAACACAGGATTCAATTATCTGTCATTCATCATATATATCTATTCATTATCAGTTGACTTTTTTTTTGAGGGGGGATTTTGCCCCATGTTGCCGCTATTATGATACCCCAACCTCCTCATGGTTGAACAGTCCAACAACTAACAACAATAACAACAAAATCGAACAAAAAAACACCCAGCACAACAAACATGACACCATGTCAGTGTAACAGTTTATTGATAAGCACATACAGAATCTTTTCCATGATTAGTTTGATTTGCAATTCATATACTTCTTTTTTAATCCTATTAAAGTGATGAAAGATGTATTTCTGGAACCTCTCCGTCGTAGTTCAACGGTTTGAGTCCGGCCATTGTACCAATCAAGCATGTGACCACTTCTTGGCTCCCCCACACCCATTAATGGAGACCTCCGAATGATTTTCAGACTTTTACATTTGAACAACTATAAATTAGTTATACTGAGTACAGAGTTTCAGAATTTATAGTGATGTGGGATGAGGAAAAAGAATGTTTTCAAAATTTATAACAAATTGCAATGAACAAGGATGATAACATGGCAGCCTCAGCATAAGAATGCATGAGTTGGGGCTCAAGGAAGCAGAAAAAAAGAAGAAGGCATGCATAGATTCTATATACACAGGTAAACCTGTTAAGCAAGAGGTATTGTAATGGAATTACACTGCTACATTTCTGAAATATGTGAGTCTCCTGTGCCATCAGCATTGTTCAGTGTAATTCGTTTCAGATTTTTCAGAGTATTGGTTTCTCTGCTTAAGGACCATAGTAAATTTCACACATCTATACAGGGAGCTGTCAATTTATGTTCTACATGATGTGAAATTTTGAAAATCGTCTGGAATGCCCCTTTAAGGCTTCGCAAAATGCTGAATTTTACGCAACCAGTGTCCGTCATTACGGCTAGGCGTTGAATGTGCGGATCGCGAGTCTACGGGACGCCAATTCGCCCCGCCGAACGTCAGGGGCAACAGCGGTAGCTGCCGCTCAACCGTCGCCGGGCCCTCCGAATCGCGTGTGGCAACATTGATTGCCCCACGCGCAGGTAATACTGTCTGAAAAATTCGTTGAGCAGACGAAATCTTACGCGCTCTGACATGCAATCGTGGACATCGTACTTTGCGCAAATGAAAAACCAGGTAACCAGTAAAATGACATTGGGGGAAAACATGGAAATGCGAAAAGACACTTGGATGGAAAAACCACCCCGATCCAGAATTGTCTTCAAGACTCACGCCTCTCATGTTGGTGGAGATTTTCTTCTTCTCTCTTCCCTCTCTCCCTCTCTCCCTCCATCTCTCTCTATCCCCTCTCTCCCCCCTCTCCCCTCCGTAACTCTCCCTCTCTCTTTCTCTCTACTTGTCGGAGGTGTATAATAATCGAATAACTGACAAGTATTTTTTCAGACTGAGTAACGTAATTAAACAATTTTTGAAGACGGGAAGGTATCGGTAAAGTAAAATATCACTCGGAGTGATTTAGCATAAGGAGTCGCGGCGGTGCTATGATTAATTAAATCAGGAGCGCCAACCACCGTGCTGGATCGCCCGACTGTGCAGGGCCGATCACGACGCAGGGGTTGGTGGGTAAAAACGTGTGATCATTAATTGAATCACACTAATTAAAATCCCAATTATGGCACGGAGAGGAAACACTAGCAGGGTCACTGTGATTTGGAAATGTTTCTTTCAGTGCGTATCATACATATCTTCCAGGTCCATCAATTATCGCCGGGTACTTTTCTTAACGAGTGATAATTTTTGCAGCTTCCAATTCTGGCTGACGAAGCCCCGTATGCCTGTCACAAGTAGACATCGAATCTGTATCATTATGATTATTATTATTTTTTAAGTCACATGCAAGCTATAAAACACAAGATCCAAATTGCAGATTATTCAAATGCATTTTCGCATCGGTATCCCTGCCACATCTCCTTTGACTTTCGTCTTGCAATCTTAATTGACAAAAATTACCTCAATTTAATTTGTAAATGCATCGTCATGTCAACGTGCTACTTTCCATCTGTATGTTGGTGTTGGAAACTGAAGACGTCCTATCGTCTTTATCACATTTCCAACTAATCAAATTTTAGATGTGTGACAATTTTATACGCGAACTATCCACACTTAATTAATTGTCGCATTGTCGTCGACAGGTGTATGGCTACAGTGGTTGAAGAAAATAACCTTCTAATGAAATATACATAAACTCGTTGAAGCGGCATCTTCGAGATCTTAATTAGCATTGATGTATAGAACGGAAACCTCAAACAGCAATGCAGAAACAGAATGCCTTACGTTTGATCACAATTAATTTGAATGTCGAACCTGCTTTACGGAACATTAAGAATTATTGCAGGTCCGTACTCCTTCCCTTTTTAGTTCTATGTTTGTGTTGTGCTTTTGAAAAGAAATCTATAATATACACGAAGCAATACCCGGTAATCTTTCGCTGTGTATATCATCCCTACCTAAGTCTGCTAATGTCGTTCATCAGCGTTTGCCGTTCTTTAGCCTGATCATGCAATAACTGAGAAAGGCTGGGAGAGATACACATACGATAACTTGAATTAGGTGCCGATAATTCATAGATTAATAGGCCCGGACATCGCACGACTAACATACTCAGTTTTCGCACACGCATCGTCAGATCCGGCACTTTACTTGTGGAGAAACATCCAGGGCATGAAACAGGTTTTATACTCTTGTACACATACGTAATCTCTACGACGTGGAGATGGTTTCAGAGAACATTGGGAATAATGGTGTTTTTCACGTTGAGCTTCAAAGCGATAACATTGTCGTTTATCAGGAATGTTAGGAAGTTGTTTTTTTTAATGTATCAAGTGATAACGAAACATATCATATATTAGGTGATATGATTCGTTATAATTATCTAACATAAACTATACAAGCATGTGACTATTGTGACACTTTGATTAAATCCATGAATGACTAACATACGAGCATGTAAGCGTGCGTGACAGTGTATGTGTGTGTTTGTCTAAATCTTTGTGTTTCAATGGACATGATGGATGACTAGTTCAAGCATTGGCTCCTTGAATGTTTTGGGGTTTGGGGTGTTTTTTTCTTTTCCTGTCGTTGTTATCCTTTCTAATAGAAAATTGAAAATGATCATGACTACAATGATAATACTTTCAGAGAAGATACATACTACCTATATCAGTATGTGGGGTGTGTGTGTCCTTTAAAAACATATAAAAACAAACCAACAAAACTGAAAGGAACTACACTTTACACCACAGATGCGCACATGCACAAAACTTATCTTAAGGGTGGAATCATTGGATTTTGCTAGCAGAAATATAGACTCTGTTTAGGAGGAGGAGGAGGAGGACGAGGAGAACGACGAGCAGGAGAGAGGGATAGAAAGAGAGAAAGAGAGAAGGAGGGGTGGAGGAGGAGAAGGAGGAAGAGGAGAATGAGGAGAGGGAGAGAGGAAGATAGAACAGGACAGAGACACACAGCGAGAAATGCACGTTGTGTATCATCAGTTTAGAAGTATACTGCGGATGGACACGACATGGCGAGGAATAGCCCGGAGGCTAATGCCATTCTATGGGAGCTTTACCGTAGAAATACTTCGGAAATGAGCAAGCAGGAGAAGCTCGCTCGAGAGAGAAAAAAAAATAATTGTAAAAAAAACCCCTCAAAATCAGAACCCAATATGAATTGATGTATCATGCATCTAGTTTGCATAATGCTTTACGCTGAACAGGAGCTCAGTCAGAATATCACTGACTTTCACTGTGCCGACGCGAATCAAACACGCGATGGCTTTCTGTGCGGAGTTTTATCTCAGCGACTTTAAGTCGATACGATATATTAGAGTGCTTTCAATAACTTTTTTTTTTACAATTTTCCTGACTGAGCGATATTTTTGTCACATAACATTATCAATCTCAAGATGGATTGATTGTAAGTCTCGGGCAGTATCAAGAGGAAATGATATCAAAGTAATGAATAAGGCTGCAATAAAAAGTAGGCTTCCCCAACACGCTTGTAGAGAACCACCGTACATGTACAAGGAGTTGGCAGAGTGATGGTCAGAGAAGACCATCTTCCGTTGCCAAGCGACACAATCAAAGCTCAATTCTGTCGGTATTGACAAGGAAAAAGGAATAATTACACAAAATAAGAAGAGAAAATGACGGTGAGTGAAGGGAGATTGAGACCTAGACAGAGAAATAACAGGTTAAAGAGAAATGTCCTTTTCACTTAGCAAAACTGAGTGTAAATAATGTGAACAAATCGTCAAAGTGGAAAATTTGACACCTGCAAAGTAGGTTAAGTAAATCGCCATTCAAATTGACGCTCCGAGCGGACTTGGTGTGGCCTGGTTCCTAATTCCTTGCTTGCGCTCTTATAGAGCAGATATTTTTCTAATGTTTTGCTGCCCTCCGCGTGAGTTTCCCCTAGCCCCCTCTCCTATACGAGCTCTCCTCATCCCCGGCTGCTGGCGGCGAACTCCGAGTGAGTTCCTAGGCCTGTGTCACTACAGCATCTGTGCTTATTCTGGCCAACTACTTTAAACACCCGAAAATTACTTTAGTGGTTTGCCAACATGCATCTTGGCTCGTCCCTTTTCTTGATTGTATCTCCTCACGACACGCAGGCCATTTAAACAGCTGGTTCTACACGGTACCAAAAAGGGGAAAAAATGTGGAAGAGGCAGATCAAATATCTTTAGCAGACGACATCTTACCGAAATTTCGCAGCGTGGTGTACAACGCTGACATAGTCCACGTGACCACGTGAGGACGTAATTTCTGATGTCACATCTGACGCCACTACCGCGTACACACGGGAGATTTTTTTTTTTAAGGCTTTTTTTTCTTTTATCTTCCAACCGAAGCTTTCAGATAAATAGCAAACCGTTCGTCAGCTGTGTATGTTTTACAGCCCATGGCCCAAGAAGGCGGCTTACTAAACCGGACGACGAGCGTTCGAATGAAAGAGAAGGGGGGGGGGGCAGCTTAAAAAAGGGGGGTAAGAAGAAGAAGAAACAAAGGAAATGGGTGAGCCATCGTGTTTGTATATATTTGGCCGGCGTTTTCTAGAGGGGGTCTCAAAATAGTATGCTCAGCGGTGGTAGGCGTGCGCATGTGTGCTTCAAGCCAAAGACAAGATGTTATAACCACTTATAGAAATTCGGACGCTTAAAATAGGTCAGCGACATGAAAGGTGTGTCAGCATGTGGGAGAGTGTGTGTTTATTCAATAGTATGCATGTGTTTTATGTGAAGGTGCATGTGTGTGTTTTGTGTTCATCTGGAAAGCGTGCGTGTGGGTTTGTGGGAGGACGGGGGAGGGTAGGGGCTGTTTGATGGGTCTGTATGCCCTCCAGATCTGGAACCCTTTGTATTGTGAAGTGCCGTCTAAGTGTAGCCGCGGTACTGACTGAGTTAATAACGCCATTTCCTAAGCCCCTTAATCTGTCACTGCGCTTTCTGTTGGATGCATACAATACCAAACTGACGTCTTAATGATGGTTGAAGCAAACTGTAAGGTGTAAAGGACGAGGAAAAAAAAAACTGTAAAGGAACAAATCATAACGAAATAGGGACTGTACTTACAGGAACAAGGCCAAGGCATCGCTAACTCACCAGATTCTCACCGGGGTATAGGTTGCTGTGCTTCGAGAGGGATAAGAGTGATTCAAACTTGACATCTCGATGTAATGGTTTTAACCAAAGGGGAGGGGCTAAGGACAAAGAGTGATGAGGTTTATAGCTTTCTGATACATACCTTGCTGATAGGGTGAAGGTCAAACCTAAACTCATTTAAATCATGGTATTAATCTAAATGTTGGTAATTGGAAAAAAAAAAACTTTCAGGAGAGAATCATGATACAAAATGACTACGATCATGAAATGACAGTAACATCATCAACCTCACTATCACCGTCATCCTCTTCCTCCTCATCGTCATGATCATATTTGTCATTACCAGTACGATCTTTGCAATGACGTCGTCGTTGTTCCAACTGCCACCGATGCTACATTACTGTCATTTTCTCGTGTTGCTGACATAGTTTGTCTTTAATACGTAAGATAACTCCTGGTCGTCTTTTATTTTGTGTTATCAAGAAAACAAAAAATACTGTACATTGAAGTCAATCATTTTCTTGTTTCAATGCATTTCCCCTGTTCAGATATTACTCAACAACTTTGTTCAACAAACTTTGCGTTATATTCTTGCATGAAATAGGAATGCAGAAATCAAATCAAATCATATAGTTGATTTCATGTTTTGGCTCAAAAAATTATCGTCTCGTGGCTGGTTGAAAGAGCCTCACGTGATCTGAGGTATTTTCAGCTATGCTAGAACACTGCTTGACACTCCATGGCGTACTCCATGACGTCACTTTTTATGGCAACATTTCCAAACAGTTCATAGGCCTACTACATGTATCTGTGAATGATGTCACAAAGCAATTGTGATATCACAAAGCAGTTCTGACATGGTGCGTCACTCTGTGAAATGTAACAATGATATTTCTAACAAAGCAATTGTGAAATCACAAAGCAATTCTGACATCGTGCACCGTTTCGCACTGTCATTCTGTGAAATGTAACAATTGTAACATCATAAAGCAATTCTGACTATCGTGCGCAGCTTTGCACGGTCAGTGTAGGGTCCATCCACAAAATCGCACCCCCACACGACTTCTCTCCTCACATCTCATTTTTTGATCCAAAATAAGTATAGTCTGCCTAATTTCGATCTTCTGGATAAAACTGTAGGCCTCGGTGACCCCCAAAGTACCATTCACTTCAGGGCTATATATACGTCCCTCACTATTTTTTATTTATTTTTATTATTTATTGTATGTTTGTTGTACAATTTGCTGTACATTGCTGTGCAAAGGCAATGAAGGAAAAATATTCTATGAACAAACTTATATTTATGTTTGTACATGAATGTGCATAGTGCAATGATGATACAGAAACCAATAAATCAAATCAAAAATTTTGGAGTCACCTCTGCTCATAGTTTTGACCAGAAACTCTCAAGGCAAAGTATATTTGAATATCATTACTATTATGACCAAAATCATCCATATTGTTATACACTGGTAGTTCATTTTAATATCCCACTATTTATCCTCATCAGGAGGAGAAAATAGGCTTTTGGGCTTAAAACTTTATAGAAATCATTTCTCCAATGACATGAAGAGACTAGTTTTTACAGTAGGTGTCACTTGGACTTTCGCAGATAATGCATGCGCATTTAGCAGATCATGTTCTGCGATCTCGGACATTTGGATTTTACATAAGAGTCAATATGTGATACAAACCGCTAATTTCATGCAAAGTATCACGAACATGATTGTGATTTCTGAGATTTCTGTGTCATCATTATTGCTATTACTGTTATAACAGTAACATATGTCTAGAATGACTGACATAGTTGGTTTTTTTAAACAAGGTATCTATATAGATTCAAGAAGACCTACACATAATTTCTTTTATTAAAGACGAATATTGCAGTTTTAGCCCCAAATGATAATTCAAGTTTCAAGTTTCTTTAATTCACCAAAGCAAGGAACATATTAAAAACAAATACATACATCAATATTCAGATATGATTACAAACATATCAGTAAGACAGTGAAAAAAGGAAAAAAATACAAAAATAGATTGACAATTACACGTACATAGGTTAACAGTTATGCTATGGTATAGGTAGCAGCCAAAAAGGAGATGTCCCTTTTCTTTAGCTGACCTAAAATTATTCATTTAATTTGAATTATCTACGATGTGTTCAAATGAAAGTAAAACGTAAGAACAGGACCAGACAAGACAAAACAAAACACACAATGACAACAACAAAATACAGGATGTCTCGAAACATAAGGAATAAAAGATTATACTCTTGACCTCAATGAATTCGGCTGTAATTATAGAGGAGAGCTTTTTTGTAACCAGATTTTAAACGTATTCAAAGAGTCAGCATTACGAATTGCACAGGGGAGAGAATTCGTTTCTATATATTTCTTTCTAGATATTTTTTCACCATGGATAATTGTAAAGCGTCTTGCCTTCTTTTGTTTTTGTTTTGTTCATAAGTAGATGATATATTCTAATTGAAAGGGAACATAATGATAGCAAATGCGAATTTCATGTGTGCGTGGTGCGCGTGTATGTGTGTGTTTTATTGGCGTTTCATGTCTATTATTTACATGGTGAAGTTTTTATGCTGTGTCGCACGTCAATCATGTCACTTAACTGAGTACAGAAAGAGTGCACCTTGCTAGACAAGCAATCATGTTTTTAAGATGTTACCCAAAAATGCTAATTAATTTGATACAAAATATACGTGAATTGAAAATTACAGTTTGCATTATTACAAAAATTGTCATTACTTGTGACATCATCAGCATATTTTTCTTTCGTAATCATTTGCATCATTAGTAACAGAGTAGAGAGGCTGTAGTTATTGCAGCATTATGAGTTGAATTCGACGTTGTAAGAGCTGTATGAAATAGTAAGAATTATGACGTACAAGATGTGTAAGATGCTCAAGACGACCTTTAACATTAATATCTGCTTAATATTGCATTGTGTTCCTGACAGTTTATACCCTTATTTCGTATGATAAACTATTACTCATGCAGATTCGCAATTTCACATCCTCTAACACACCACGGAAGCTTCTGCTTAATCTCGCCTAATATCAAACGCTATCCCCGACTTAGAGCGACCTTCAGCAGCGAGGAGAAAGGGGGGGGGGGGGATGGGGGAGGGGGGCTGTTACAAGTGACAACAGAGCTCCAAACTTCCCTCACAGCTGTAGCGAGGACAAGGGGTGGATGCGTTTCTTGTTTTCAGCAGTAGTGTCAGTATCCCTTCGCCTTTAATGAGTCAAAAAATCGAACCAGATGAGGCGCAGTTTGTCAGCCTTGACTGGGGCGAGGTAATAGCGCAAGCGCCCTGGAAACCGTGTTGTTTCAGTGCCGATTAGCACTAGCTCTTTAACAGATTTTGCTCCTTAAAGGCTCTTATCAAATTCCACTGATATCATTTTCCGACAATATTTAGCCTGGATTTATTGCTTACCTGTTCAAATGATGATGAATCAAGGCTCCTCTCTGAAGTCAATGCGCCTGAGCGGGATTAAAACCACAATCAAGCGAATGCATTCAGGATTATATATGCAAAAGGTCTGTATCTATTGATTGACATTGTAGACAAACATATATCTTGTAAAAAACAAAAAAAAATAAGGTTAGAGAAATAAAGATTCTTTGCTAATAAGGACAATCCAATAAAATTACGCATTGTGAGAGCGACTTGCTCATGCGATGGCAATAAAACCACCAATGCATAGAGTTAACTGCCACATTAAGAAAGCACTGTTTCTTTAATGCGGAGAGCCCTGTCAATGTCACTATGTATTAGCATAATACTGTGCAATCGCTCGTCCATTCTTTGCGTGAACTTCGTTCGATCTAAACGTCGTCTGCGACGCCTTGGGACATTTTTCGGAGAAAAAAAAAGACAGAAAAAAATGGGGGTGGTGAGAAGGCAAGATAAATAAGACCTGGGACCTGAGTTCACCGGACATCGCTTCTACTCGGGCGTTTGCAGTCTTCTGTCAACAAAGCGCTCTGATTTCGTCACGACAGAAAAATCCATCGTCTGCGCTCACAAGTTTTTTTTTTTTTCCGTCCGCACGTCTTTACAGATTCCAAGCCTGCAAGTCTCTGGTCCGGCCAAAGCCGCACACTTACAGGGGACTGAAGCGCACCGTAGAAATTTCGATTTCAATTTCAATTTCAATTTCAATTTTATTTCATATTTCGACAAAAATCATATAGACATTACTTTTTTGGTAACAGAAAATAAGGCACGTAAAACTACAAGTAAGATAAAAACATTGTAGAACCTTACTATAATCATACATTGTCATAAAACTCAAGTGCTTAGAGGGAAGTAAACAATATGCAAATTTCGAAAAATGGAGAGACCCACAAAAAAAGACAAAGCTTGTAGGATGTGGGCCCCTCAGAAGAAAAAACATCAATTGAAAGCACGGAAAAAAATCTAGAAGCCCACTAGAAAGACAGGACAACAAACAGACACATACTGTAAAACGAGGAATTTTCGCGTGCATTTTAATTTCGCGAATTTCGCGAGCGCCAAAATTCGTGAAATTAAAATGCACGCGAAAGCTTTTGTCTACACTACATGCATTGAATACCAGTAGCAATTCGCGAAAATTTCATGCCACGAAAAAGGCTGTCGGCTCCAATTCGCGAAAATTTCATGCTGCGAATATATCATGTTTTACAGTATACACACGAGTTACATGAAACATGACTAAGAAAGGAGTAACTATACAAAGGAGAATTGTCTATGAGACAAGACAAGATGAGAAATAACTAACATAACAGTAAGAGAACAGAACAGACAAAATGAGAATGGCAACTGAAAACAACGGAGGTCAAGGATTTATCCGTCATCACATAATATTACAAATCATCTACCTTTGAAATGCATCGACGATCACAGTACATTTTTGAATTTTTGTTTTCGTTTTGATTTATTGCGATTGATTCTTATTTGCGTCTGGCGGCAAAGGCTAGGCTATCATTTCAAAGTGTGTTCCGTCGTGATTGGTTGTGATTCGCTTTAGTGAATAAAATGGAAACTATAATGGTGAAAAAACACTACAGGTGTTTATGTGTAGTTTGAAGTTGATGAAATGCATTGTTATCTGTCAGGGGAACTTACGCCAAGCATGCTCGTTTGTTATTGAAGGCTCTTTGCGATGATATATCTTGCATCAAATGCGATGGGTAAACTGGTTTGAAAAATGTCGGTCATTGGAACGCTGAAAAATATGTGGATACTCTATACTTGTACAGACACGAAAACACACACACACACACATACACACACAACACACACACACACACACACACACACACACACACACACACACACACACACAAACACACAAATCTGCTTTCCCCCCTGTACAATCAACTCCAGCTGAAGAATGACAAACAACACCTCTCTATTTTCCTGTCTTTATACTTCTTTGAGGAGAGAAGGCAATCGGACTATATTTTACAACTTCTACACTTTGGACAGCGTCAACAATAGTTACATACCTGTAGCTGGAATGGGGTCTTTTTTTCCTTGATAGTGCATGTCCAATGATTCAAAATAACCAATGCCCATTGCAGAAACATTGTCAAACGCAGTAGATAGCACAGAGACTGAGTGATAAGTACAGGATTCATAGATTCGGCGTTTTAATGTTAATCATTACATTTACTATGTAGGTGGAAATATCAGAAATGCAAGACATAAGAGCATTATCGAAAGTTCCTTTACATCTAAAATAGAATGTTAAGTCTAATTTCTTTTTCCCTCTCGTTTAAAGTACGGATGCAAATATACCTCAACGATGTTTTAAACTCGATGTACGATTTCAACAAACAATCGCTGCTGAATACATACAAGGATGATGACAAACAACTTCAGTGCGATTACTTGGTATAACGCCTGATATCAGACACAAAACTAATCAGGAGGTTTGGTCACAAATCTGTCGTCTACGTACTATACGAGCGCACGCGAAACACATTTCCCCCTGTTCCGTCAAACGTTCAGTTTCCGTGATAACAGAACGCGTGCGTCGTCGCTGGCAGTAGCGCACGGGATTATCCCGTAAGCCGCATTACATTGCTCTAGCCTGACCCCGGAATTACATTGAGCCAGCGATCCGTTGAGAATGATATCACATCTTACTAAGATCGTACACACAGATAAAGGATGACGCAGTGTGGGTTAACCCAACACATTGACCCCTGTGGGCCCTATACATTATGAAGTGTACTGTATTCTGTTTGCTAATGCACAACTTATACTCCGCTCAGTCGATGAGATAATGTGAGAAGTCTTCAGGGTAGGAAAATTGGGCGGGGTGGGAGGTGGGAGTTAAGTGGAAGCGAATGGTAGATTGATGAAACTATTGTGATAATGTCCGCTTGTAGTTGCTAAATATGAACGTGATGTCACAAAACCTTGTCCTATCTTGACTGTACTGTTGTTGTTGTTGTCCTCGTCATTGCTGCTGTTTAATTCGGTGACGCCACGGTAGTATAGGATTTGAACTTAATGAAAGCGATTTACTGACCTCTTAAATATACATGCAAGTTATTTTGGATTTTATCTATATTAAGAAGGTTGCGGTGGTATGCCGTTCAATAGACTATGATTTACGATACAACTTGCTCTGCAATGTAATATGGCTGACAAGATCTCATGTAGCTTTCAAGACTCCCACTTCACGTGTAATTGTCAGTCAATTATGCATCGGGGATTTACATTGTACATTCCTCAATTTCGTATGTGTATCTTCAAATTGAATTTCAATAATACTCACTGCAGAGCTGCTTTACATGGTAAGATTCATCTTTGCAGGATCTTCCTGTATCTCCGATGAACTGTGTGTGACATGCAATTACATTTCCTGATAATGACATGTTGTGAACGTCTAAACTATTTGAGTATTTGCGTGCACTTATTTTTATTTGTGGATATGTGTTCTGGTGATATTTTTTCCTTGTTTCTAACAAACATTATTTTGTTAACATTACAAACAACGCTCATCTCGACAAGTTTAGACACATAGAAAATAGATTTTTCATCTATTTCTTTACCTTGTCATGCTTACTTGATTATAAAGTTCCCTTCCATATCTTCAAGAAGATGAAAAGAAGTTATTCCTTACTTTAAACAGAAAATAAAGACGAGACTAAAACATGAACAACAAGGACTGCTTTTGGCATTTTTTTTTTCTACTCCAGAGTAAAAATCTAACGAATGGGCGACCCGATTCCTTGTTATCGCGTTCCAGAAATTCATATCATGAAGTGAGTTGGCTTTATATTACAGAACGAAGAAAAAGAAAGAAAGAAAGAAAGAATATGAGCCTTCATACCCCCTCCTATTCACGATCATTTTGCTTGCATGTTTTCTGAACCCCGTCAACCAGAAAAAGAAATTGTCTCGTTATAGAAAAAGAAAATGATTGCATTTAGGTTAAGTGGACTTTCAGCACGATTTGGTCGATCTTAATAGTCTAATCTAAGTTACACAGATAATCATGTTGATGTCAATAGACTCTTTGGTGGTGATTTTAGTGATATTGGATATACCTTTCTTGATGAATACCTTTTAATAAATGTTTGCTCTCCATGGCCCTCGTCACGCCCTGTTTTCCTGAAAAGTATAATTCATTAAAAAGAGTAATGAGGGATGTCTTTCATTGATTTCTTTCCAGACGATGTCTCCAAAACGTTTACAATTACACTCAATCGACTTACCGAGTTCAAATGACATTTCCTGCAATGAAAAGAGCAAAGAAGGTAGAATCGAGACTTTCACGTTTTGATGACATATTACGTAAGTAATAAGCAATACTGAAATACAGAAGTGGGATGAAGAAAGAGAGAGAGATAGGAGAAATTAGGAGTGGAAAAACAAAGGTCCATTCAAGACTGCCGCCGTTGTCTTAATGGATATCACCGATCCGGGCGGGATGCTGACACTAGCACTTGCTAGCCCCGGGGCGCCTCGCGCGTAACCCGACCCATTTTGCCCGCGAAACGCCCTGAGATGCACGAAGCGCGCAACGGAAATTTTACCTTTCCATCACGCGTCGTCCATCACCGACACAACTTCCCAGAATCCCATCTACGCTCTGCTTCCATTAGGCTCTAAAGATTTACCTCTATAATTGCATCTTCCATTCACTGCTTTTCCTTTTCTTTTTTTCCCCTTTTGTCTTACTCTTTTTCTTTCTTTGATTCAGAGGAGATCAGTCGTATTTTTTTTTCTTTTGCTCCCTAATGACTGAGGAGTCTTGTACTCTGTCCCAAAAGTGTCACGCCCTACACGTGTCTTGAATCCGACGTAATTGTCTATATACTGCGATGGTCCCATGAAAAATCTTAAAGCATACCATGAGTTGATCCCCCCCCCCCCACACACACATCTATGGTTGTCTGCTTCTAGCAATATTTATCTTCCCTTTAAAGCAGAAAGCCATTTACTAAAGCCTTTAAGTATTTCTATTACCGGTTTATATGGCAAACGAAAATAGCACATCATTGACACACAATAATGTATTTGAGGTTTGACAGTATAATTGTTATGTAATTAGTTACTTATATATAAATGCATATGGATAAATTGATGCACTACTTTGTTAATGTTGCATATCAGGGCAATACATTATTTTTTGGTGTGTTTGTGTGTGTGTGTGTGTGTGTGTGTGTGTTAATAGGCTTAAACTGGATTATAGGCTAATACATCAATGAGTCAATTTACTGACAACCTCTTAACTTCTAAATAGTATGTGTGACTTTTGTCTGAAAGTTTTTTGTGAGTTTCGGTTGTGAAATTATCATAGTTCTCTCCCTCTCCCATTCTCTCCTTATAATTTATTTATTTAAATCTATATAATCATGGAAACATTATAGAAGAAGGGAGATATGACATCGTTATATCAATAACATAACATAACCCCAAACATATTATGTCATGTACTTACAAGTTGAGAGAATGCGTGCTTTTCATTAAAAAAACCCTCTATATTTAGTTTATATCGTTGTCCTGAAGTGACGTCACGAACTGTTAAAGTTTTTTCATCCAACGACGGTGGCACAGAAAGTTTAAAGAAATCATACTTTTCCTCCAGGTTTACTGATGTTTCCTGTTAATACTGAAGCATTCCCTTAATCAAAACATGATTATGTTCGAGTGTATTCTCTCTAAGTTGAAGTGTATTAGCCGGTGTGATTTCACTTTGTGATTGATTAGTGTCAAAATGGAAGGAAAACCCAAATCATTGGTGGTTGGCAATTGTCAATAAGCTATTTAATTAGCATTAAAAAAAGGCAATTCATATTTTCGGAATTGTGATACACATTGAGAAAAAAAACCCCCAAAAATGTAAAGACCAGAAAGAAGCATTATGGTTGGTAAATAACAAACAAAATAAAATAAAACGAACAAAGCAAAAGTAAACTTCGAGGGCGATACATTGACTTCTATATACATTTCATTTCAATTAGCCGTAACATGACGGCGAATATGTGGGACTAAAGACATGAGAAGAGAAAGATATGAGGCCACAAGTCATGCGAGGCTCCTCGCGTGGACATGGCGGAGGCATTCAGCCCGTCGAGCTGAGCAGACCGTTGTCGAATGGGTAAATGAGGGAACGATGTGTTGGCGTCATGGCAACGCGGAGTGATATCGAGTTGATGACTACTGTGACATGATTAATTATGAATGTCATCGGCAAGACACACACACACACACACACACACACGCACACACACACACACACACACAAATCCACACGCATCTGCACTCCTAAGTAATCGAATTTTTATGGTACATCTCTTTGATACACACATGTCTGCAACCGAAGGAAAAGTTTGTAACTTAAAGGACAAGTCCACCTTCATAATACATGTGGATTGAGTGAATGCAGCAATATTAGTAGAACACATCAGTGAAAGTTTGGGGAAAATCGGACAATTCGTTCAAAAGTTATGAATTTTTGAAGTTTCTGCGCAGTCACTGCTGGATGAGAAAACTACTACAGTGTGTGATGTCACATGCGTAGAACGATATAAGGAAAGAGATTTCACTTGTCCCTGACGTATGTTAAGGGTAATTAATTATCATTCCTCCTGCCTTCTGAAAGAGGCAAGTCAAGTGTTGTTTTGATATGCGAGAAAAGTGAAAAATGTTGAATTTTCTTTCTATTTTCTTTATATCGTTCTACACATGTGAACACACAGCTGTAGTAGTCCAGCAGTGACTGAGCAGAAACTTCAACAATTCTTAACTTTTGAACGGATTGTCCGATTTTCCTCAAGCTCTCACTGATGTGTTTTACTAATATTGCTACATTCAGTCAATCCACATACATATGAAGGTGGACTTGTCCTTTAAGACTTTCACATCATAATAAGGTTGATATGAGAGGAGTATAGCATGCTCTTCATAGTTTTTCCAAAGTGTCAGCGGAAGATGGCGACCAGTATAAAGAATTAACATTAAGGTGAGAGTGTTCTCTTCGACACAAGGTAACTTTCGATATAAGAGATAGCCCTATCAGCAACAATCATGACAACAACATTTTTGATACTATAGAGATGAGGCTCTGAAGCAGTAAGGTCCTGAGTTCGAATCTTCGCACGTGAACATCTTCTGGCACATGGTAGATGATACCAACTGTATGTGACTTCTGACCCATGCTCAGACGATGGGGTTATAGCAAATCCAGGGGGTCTTCTGGAATGTCAGCGCTTATCCTAAAGAGGCTAAAACTCTGGAATTATTGGACCAAGGCACTCCTAGTGTAATTTTTTTCATTGTTGATGTTGTAGGAGTTATTTTGGAGGGTGGAATAAAAGATGTAAATACGAGAACTTTACATATTACCACTTCATATCTTTTTTATCTATTCAGTTTATTAGTACTATTTATTTCTTTTTAATAATCGATACACATATACATTTCCTTTCTCTCTTTCTCTTTCTCTTTGCAATGTGTATGTATGCCAAGCCAATGTGCTTAAGATCAAAAGACCCCCTTTTGAAGGAAAGTGAATATTTTTTTTTTGTCTTAAATTTCCCTGAATTTCCCTTTGGCTAAATCAATAATGGCAGACCCACATTGTGTATGGTGATTATACCACTGGACACCTTTTGCAGACAGATGCCGTATTCCGGCGGAGAATGAAATCTTAAATTATCCTCCATTCACAGTGTCAGTTTGGCATTCAAGAAGGCGCATGTTATTTGAAAATTATGTTTATACAATTGTGGCAGTCTTTAACACGACATTGTGATTAAGTTCTGTCTTCGTGCAAAAGTGTACGCTTAGGAGGGCATGTGAACGTGTATGTGATTCATGTGTGTGCGTAGGTGTGTATGTGTGCGGTTGTCTGCTCGTATTCATTGTTCTGTCATGCGTCAAACACAATGTACGAATGACATATGCAACGCAGCGAAATCGAATGAGACTATAGAAACATCATTTCAATTACATCGACGGTGATGAAACGGTGATGTATTTTTGTCTCCTTGCCTGCCCAAGTCATCTCGCCTTCGTCTGCTATGCCTCTTCCTAGCATTTGTACGGGTCTGCCCTGTCCAATTCGCTGCATTAATTCCTGAACCAGCGATCATTGACCCACCATCATAAATTGAATCGAGCGGACGTTAAAACGGTCGGTATTCGTGAGTCAAAAGCTTCAGATCATTCTCCGAACGTGCGATACTCCTCATTTGCCTGTCTATGTATCTGTAAAAGTTCTTTTTTTACGACTTTAAAAGAGCAAGGATGGAATAATTCCGTTGTACATGCATTTCTTTGCGAAATCAACCTTGCATTGTGATGTCATATTAGTGTTAATACTCTCGGATCGGACCTCGCGATTTGTTGAAAATGCGTGTTTCACTTTCAATTCAAATTAATTCATTTTAATTCAGTTCAGTTCAATTCAATTCAATTCAATTCAATTCAATTCAGTTTAATTCATGTCAACAAAATGTATTTCCAATTACCAAAATATAACGTAATGGTAACATAATTGGAAACTGAAAGAAATTACAAAGATAACTGGCATCCACGTTGTAAACTTTAATAGCACTAGTTTATGATATCAAAACAACAAAAAATATCAAGTAGTCATATACGAGTACAATGTATGTAAGCAAAACAATGAGAGGAGTACTGTGTTGGTTCCAAATGAATTTTACATCTGTCTTGACACCCCATTGAGGAAGTTGGTCGTCATGATCGTATCCATAGCTAGAATGGAAAACAAGTTTGATTTTGAACATAAACTTATTTCACTCTTTATTCTATCATAATAGCCACGTACATAATTATCCCACGAGACAATCCGATGAATTCCATCTTCCATTAATGAGAACTGCATGCAGATGCTCAAAATACATTTGTTTATACTGTACCCAGATTTTGGAATAGCTTAGATTAAAGATAGTTTAAAAGAATCTGTTGAGTTAATTACATTTAGATATAAACTGAGAAAAAATTCTTTCCATGTATACCAGTTAATCGCGTTGTTTTTGAAGAAAATCCTCCATATTTTCACCTGTCCTTCAGATTGAGTAGCATGTCCACAGACCTCTTCCTTTCCTTTTCCTCTTCCTCTTCCTTCTTCATTCTTCCTTGCTCCTCTTTACTTGTTTTTTGTTGTCGAGTAACTGTGCATGCGTATTTTTTTTCGCCATTTCTGTTATTTCTGTATTTTGTTGTTGTTGTTCAATGTTGTGTCACATTTTCCTCGTATGCACGGCCAAGTGAATAGTGTCTGTACCATATAACATTGCTTTGTTGCAATTATTATATTGTTTACGTTCTAAAACAAGTACTGTTGATATATGTTTGTATATCATCAGCATCATATAATGATCAAATGTACAATATATGGTATACATAGATGAGTTAATTAATGCATCATATTGGAATGTTGGTGTTGCTGTTTGTTTTCTTTTGAGTGTTCCACGTCCTACAAGCTTGGCTTTTTAGTGGAACACTCTTTTCCTTCATTATGATTACTTCTTCTTTTTTTTGTTACCATCACAAAGTGTGCATTGTTCCTATTTTTTCGCTATAATACCATTCGTGCATCGTGTTCAATGATCTGTTCTTCCCAAGCGGATGAAAGTCAAATTGACACATGTACCGCTTTGTATCACGTATTCTTTTTTTGATGGAATTAAATAAACTATTGAATTGAATTGAATCGAAATGAATTTAATTGAATTCAATTGAATACGCATGTCCTGATTTACATCATCATGGACATAATTATTACATTCTTTTGTTTCATTTGCATGGTTTCAATTGCAGGAGCCAGAATTTTAAGGTAGAGGAAGGGCCTAACAGGTCGAAGGTTGTCATGGAGGGGATGGGGGGGGGGGGGGTGGGGGGTGGAGGGTGGAGAGTCCAGTGCGTGTTTTTACTGGTCCTGTTGGTGGTGTACAGTATATGCGAGCGGGGTAAGAGGGAGGGGTTGGGATATAGAAGCCTGGTGGCGGAAAACCCAAAAAATCCTAGGTTTTAGAAAGTTTGTTTTGCTTGTTTTTTTTTATATCATAATCTATAATGTATTCTTCCCCACCCGCATTTTCACAGCCGGGACTGGAACTGAAGCCCCCGCTCCCCTCCTCCCTTATTGCCCCTGCATTGTGCTCTTGCAATACTGTGAGCACTCATTGTAAACACTTTCTCACGCTTTCGAAATACAGCTGTAAATGCTTTGGTTTAAGCGAAGACCTGGGTCATTCGGTTAGAATTCACAGATGTCACAAGCACAACTTCTTGTAATTCTGTTTTTTAATGCACTTATGCAATGTTTTTGATTTCAGCTGAAGGAAAGATTTATGACAAGTATAAAAGTACATAATGTTATTTTAAGAAGCACCGTCGTAACATGCAAACAGAAAAGAATATCGTGCTTTTTTATTTTTAAGCAAAAAAATACTGAATTTTTCTCTACCGTAGTTTTTCTAGGCATAGTGTTTGTTACACCCTCAGAAATTATCAGACGCTAATAGGTGCATGATTACTATAATTAACATAATCAGTATTTGATTTGGTCTTTTCAATATTCGCTTCTTTGCAAACTACACGTAAAACAAACTTTTATAATCTGAAAAAGAAGAAAAGAAATGTCATGACTTTATTGTATTAGTCCATAAACTTTTGAGTGAAATATCATTCGTTTACCACCCCCCCCCCCCATCTAATGTCTGAACATGCATTGCTTAGCATCGTTTTAGGCGGACAGACCTATTACGACATTATGGCTCTGGAAATGTAAACAATGTCATTCCAAACCGGAAGTCACCTCAAGAGTACCCAGCAAGGAACCGGAAGTAAACAGAGTGAGTGCCACCTCAAGCATCCTCCTCCTGGACTGATTATAAAGGAGGCGTGACGACATTGTAAACAGCTGATGTGAGCCAACAAACCAACTGGCTGCTGCGTTTGAGCGAACCTATTGACACAATCGCGGCAAACGTTCATCAACTTTTTTTTTGCTTTTCAACGAGCGCATGTAATAGTGCATTCCTCTTTCACGCAGGGGTGGACGAGGAGCCTGTATGACCTTTAACATCTTGCGAACGGGACCCGAGTATGCCATGTAGTCAATTTTCGTGAGTCTTGCATGTATACCGCAGAGGTATGAGATTGAAGAGATTCATCATTATGATTATTTTCTTTAATTAATTCTATGAAAATACCCTCTCTGAACTGAACAAAAAAATATACTTAGATAGGTTAGGAATTGAATTTAGGGCCGACTTTAGTAAGAATAGGAGATTGTTATACCAAAGGTGGTAATAAGAGTGAAAATACGATAAAGGAAAGTGCTGAGAATATACTTCTTAAAACTTAACAATTAAGATAATCAATGTAGTCATACTTTAGTCATTGTAAACGCTGTCGTAATCGCTGTATCGTAACTTTTTTTTGTAGAGCTTTACCCCGACAAACGGTTCGTCATTTTTCAGTCTTATCAGAAGGTAAAACCATTATTTTGTCGACAGTCGTGGTATAGAAGTCCACCACAAGTTAGTACTGCAGCATCTGGATATAGATTTATCAATTAGAGTATAGAAAGAATAAGTAGTTTATTGAAGAAGGCTGTAAAGTCAATTCTGAATTAGAGTATAAATTATCAATTTCAATCATAGCTTGAAAGTGCAGAAAATCAAATAGCAAGCAAATTTGTACTTAGGTTCACTGCTAAAGGTTATAAGAATGCCCTTGGCTATACTTTGTTATCTGAAGCAAGCAAGAACGAATACAGAGCTAATCTCACCGCGGAATATATCAATTCCTATTTTCCTTCATCCAATACATCCAAGTAATGTGATATCTCACTCCGACCATAATCATAATCATAATCACACTGTCCGTTAGTTTCTTTCTTTTTCTGCGACCATTTTGTATTTCCCATACATGCCTACCTGGCCTATAATAATAAAAAAAAAATCATATTACAATGTTTTTATCATACTTATAATGAACTATTAGCAGTTTGCAAGTCTCAACTTTTGAATTTTGTGAATACCCCCCCCCCCCTCATAGAAAATGATTAATGGGCTACTGTGATCGACAAATAAACTTTTGGTTTATTCCATGAAATATGCGTGCTCTGTTTGTGTAGTGTGTTTTTTTTTTCGTCTGTTTTTTTTAAATCGGGTTGTGGGATTCATTTCCTTTTGAATCTTAACTTTGAGTAAGGACACATGAGTCTTGACAGTCTAGACGCAGTTGAGATGGCTTTCAACAAGGCAAGACAAGTATTTCTATGAATTTTCTTCAATTTGCCTCCCTCTAACAAATGAAATATTTAAGATTGCAATTGCTGATCTTGCTTTCAAAGTATTTTTAGTTAACCTCATCAAGCTAAATGTGTAGAAGAAGGTTGACATTGGAGAGCTAGCGAATTTATATTCCTGTCTCGCAGTAAGTGCCATTATATTTTTGATCAAAATTTATCCTCTCACGTGATTGGTTGAAAGGGGTTCACGTGATTATAATTCAGAATCATGGCCTGTTTGAGTCAATTTGATTTAATTCATTTCAATTCAATTATTTCATTTTCATTTTTCTTCCAACAAAACATAACACCCCCCTGCACTCCTCAGTGAATATACACTATTTTGGAGTCACCTCTGTTCATAATTTTAACCAGAAACTCTCGGGGCAAAGTACATTAACTTTGTTTATTGATATATTTCAGACAGTCACGATAGGATACATACTGACTATTTGATAAATAATTAATCATTCATAAACTTCTACTCGAGGGAGCTGTGACAATTTAATGTCTGAGAACAACGCCGTGATGAACATAGAAGGCAGTGCATTTGTCTTGTGTCCGGTGATTTTGTCTTTCTCCGACTTGCTGGGGGCATTTTTGTTTGTTTGTTTGTCTGTCTGTTTTACTGCTTGCGCCTTTAAGCTGACAGAATAATGTCATGTTGGCGACATAATACGATATTGTCCAAATTCGATACTTCACTGTGTACGAATTTTGGTAAATGTTCAAATAAGCACACTCAAAGGTATGTAATGTATTGCAGATTGCACAACCCAATAGTCTCAGGTTGTGCAATTTTTAATACACAAATGCACCTCTTAGGCTGCGTTTATCAACTTTCCCCTGTTCAAACGGCTTTCAAAAGCAGTTTCCAAAGCCCTTTAGAAAAGGCTTCCAAAATAGTTGCGTTTATCAACTCTTCGCGAACACGATAACTGGCCTGTCACTGCACAGCTGCATTGCGCAATTCGACCCAAGGAGAAGAGGTCATAAATAAGGCGTGCATTGTTCGTAACTGCAGTACAATACTACAAAGCCGTTTCAAAACAGCTTTGCGTTTATCAACTTCAAAAGGCTTTTACAGACAGGTTTCTGAAAACCTGTTTAGGAAACCTGTTTGGAAAGGGCTTTCAAAAGGGCTTTGCTTTTATCAACTCGTAAAAATTCCTTGAAAGCTGTTTGGAAAACCTGTTTCTGCAGGGAAAAAGAGTTGATAAACGCACCCTAAGAGGACTGTGATACCTATTATGAAGGCAGAATCGCATGATAATATACTCTGCAGGATTTGGTAACTTTGCCTTTTTCAATTCGTTGAAATGTTTATATCAACAATCATTTAGTTCGCCATCAAAATGAGATCTTTATCACTGTGTTGAAAGGTAAAAAAAAAAATGTTATGACACACACCACACAAGGCACTCATTCCCACAGCCGCATGCATTACGGTGTTGAACATTATTGTTCAACAATGGCGTATAAGGGATTCACCAATCATTTTATCCGACCTTCTGAAGGTTCTCGTACTCACGAGACTTGATCTAATATCGATGACCTTAAACTGACCCTCATAGAGTGCGAGCAAGAAGGACGGTGTTAAAGGAACTATATAATGTAAATGTATGTTGACTTGTGCTAATTCATGATACCCTCAAACATCACGTATGTGTCAAAACGAATATCTAAATAGACTTACGTTCTATACATTTTTGCAATAATTTTTCTGCTATTTTTCTTCAGATTGCTTAGATACGCCAAAAAAACCCTTCCATACCAAGATTCTGCTCGTGACCTCATCTGGCAATCAATGATAAAATACTGATTAAATATGATTAACAAAAGACATTGGAATGCACCTTCCCCTTGACTGAGCATAACTTGCATGATTCCAATAACGAAAGACGTAATTGGGATTTACACGTAAGCGAATTAACGGGATATAGATCTCGAGATTTGCATCGCGATCGAAATCTCGAGAATTTTAACTTGTTTCCTTTTTTTCGTGTGAACACAAAAATCTCACCAATTCTCGCGATCACCATCGCGATGCAAATCCCGAGAAATCTTGCGCTTATTTCTGAATTATCCTGATAATTCGCCCCGCGGTGCCCGTGTGAACGCTGGACCAAAATTAATGATCTCGAAATTTTATACCCCATCATTAAAAGCGCACATCACAACAGGGTGCCAACCACAACAACAGCGTGTGCATCTATTATCACACCACTGTGATTCGCATGAACAAAGGGCAGAGAAAAGCACACTGTGTGCGCCAATAGAGAGATATTTCTCTGTCCTTATGAACGCAAAAAAAAAAAAAAAAAAAGGTCTCGAGATTTGGATCGCGATTGTTATCTCGCTATATCTGTCCGTGTGAATGCTTCAAAAAAAAAAAAATCTCGAGGTATATGGATGGCGATCGTTATCCCACTAGTTTGTACGTGTGAATGCGGCTTGTATTTTGTATTTGTATTTATTTATTTAGGATGGTCGTGGGATGGATAGCCCTTTCAGCAAATTGCTGTTTTTCAAAGGGGTCCAACCAAAGTGAAAACAACATAACAATACACAAAACATTCAGTAGGGGAGAGTATAAAAAAACCCAACACCAAACAAAAAGAAATGACTATACAAGAATACACAAATCTAGCTTGTGTAGGGAAACATGCAAGATACGCTCGGTCTAAAGGCCGTGTCACACCTTTCCGGGCAAGCCTTGCGTGCGACTTGCGAAGAACAATTTTTGCTACCCGGAGGTCCTCGCAGATGAGCCACTCATGACAGTACCTAGCACGTATCTCACCAGTAGTTACCCGTTGTTACGCAAGCAGGTTCTATTTACCAGCAGCCAAAAAAGGCGCTGTCACACACCTTTCCTGGCAAGCTACGCGGGCTTGTTGCGTATGAGAATTTTTCAGCACGCAGGACAATTTTTGCGGGCGGACAAGGATTTGGGCGAGTGTCGCGTGCGTCCTACATGCTGGATCCGTGTTACGTACGTTCTACGTGCATTCCATGTGACCTGCGTGTCAGGCGCATGGGTGGCGAGTGAGGGCTGACAACTTGGTGAAGGAATCCCTCTGAAGGAATTTGATATGGCAGAACTCCCACAGAAAGCCATTATCTTGCATAGCTGCATAGATCCACGGGCAACCTACGTACTTCAAGCGGGTCAACTGCTTGTGACTTACGGCAGCTACGGGCATCCTACAGGTGTTCTGCCTGGGTCTCTGCGGGCAACCCCCGCGACTCACCCGGAAAAAGTTTTGGTCATGCTCAAAACTTTGCTGCTGGTAAATCGGATTTGCGTGATTTGCCCGGACACCTCCGGGCAACTACGGGTGAGATACATGCTATGTACTGTCAGGTGCGGGCCAACTGTGGAGAGCTCCGGGTTGCAAATTTGTCAAGCTGCAAAACTTTTCAAGGTACGGTATGACAAGGCCTTGGGCATGCTCAAAACTTGTTCCGGGTGAGCCGCAGGGGTTTGTCCGCAGAGGTAGGGCCTACACGCAAAACACCAGTAGGAGACCCTTACCGTTGCAGGCTCGCAGGCAACTCCAAGGCAGGTACTTCGCAGTACCCGTAAGTCGCTCGTAACAGAAAACGGATCGGTTTTAAAGCTCTTACCCAGGTCACACGGAATACACGCAAGTAGAAGGTAAGTAGCACGCGTCTAGCAGGTAAGACACAAGTGCGAAACTCGCAAACATTCTTGTCAGCCCGCAGAAAATTCTCCTGCGTGCTGGAAAATCCCTAATAGCAACAAGCCCGCGTAGCTTGCCCGGAAAGGTGTGACACGGACTCAAGGGAAAGCGCATTTTATTGCCTTTTGTTAATCATTATCGGTACTTGAGTAGGAATAATTGATAGACGAGGTCATGAACAAAATCTTGGTAAAGAAGGTTTTCTTTTTGTGCGCGTATCCAGGTAATCTGGAAAAAATGTAGAAAAGTTATTACAAAACGTATGGAACGTATTTAGATATTTGTTGTTGATGAATCAACACAAATCAACGTGCATCTATACCGAAAGTTAAAGCTTTTAGAAGGGGAAGGGCAAGGACATGGGAGGGAGTCAACAGAAAGTGGGAGGCGTTACTAAGAAACAAGGCGTACGAGAAGGGAAGGCCGCATGCTTCGTGCTACGGAGATATGATGAGAATAGCGGTTCTACAGATTTTCAATTTATCATGTAGATATTTATAGAATAGATAATGTAGATTGCTGTGATGTAGTGTGGGCAAATTGTGGTAAAACGTTAATTCATGAATTGCAAAGATTACAAGATTGGGCATTGCGTATACGGTTCTTAAAGTCATATCCAGTTGAAGGAAAGCAACACGATGTATGATAAATTAAGTATTTTTGACAGTGAAATAAGACAAAGACACAGAATCTTACATGCCATGCATATAATTTCTCATGGAGTCTATCCCCAAAATCTGTGTGAGTTGTTTTCATTCAAATACACAAATTATTATTTTGTAGATGCATCGTATCAAAATTTGAGTTATGTCAATTTTTACCAAATTTCAAACGCAGTAGTCTACAATATAAGGGAGTAAAGGGTGTAATGCATTTCTAGATAATATAAAGATTATAAGTTCTAATACTTTCAGGTTTCATTTAAAACAGCACAGTCTGATATCTGTTATATATATATATATATATATATATATATATATATATATATATATATATATACAATATGTATATCTCGAAGGATAATTTTTGGTTATAATATTTTAGATTATGTTATGCGATGAGTACTATTGTTGTTTTGTTTTACGTCAATCTCTTGTCAATGTCTGTATTTTCTTCATGTTCTGTACGTATATATATTCTCTACGTGATTTTTATCTTTTTTATCATTGTACGCTGATCTGTTATGCTATGTTTTTCTGTTACATATGCACGGACTCAGCCACTGGCTGAGAAGTTCCTTTTATGACTGTGATGAAACAAAATGAAAACGAAAAATAATGAAAGTGAATTCATAGGGAAGACTGTCTGGTTGTGTGCAATAAATGAAGTTTTTCCTGACTCGCTAAATAAATCTCCTGAATTTGATCGACCCAATCACCTATATCCCAATCAAAATGATAATAATGAAGATGATGATTATAATAATGGTAGTGCTAATAATATCGTTAATAATGATGTTGATAATGATAACACTAATGACAATACAAACAGTGATAATAGCAACGATTATTAAAATCAAACTGAACGAAAATGAATGTACAGGTAGCTATTTCATACATCTCAATGTACACAACTTTATGATTATTCTATTTTATGGCCATACATTTGTTGCAAAAATACACGCTAGTAGAGCATGGGTTTCGATTATCCTTTTACGTCAATTGGAAAAGACACAATGTTCTTGTTACGTCATAATCTTTGTATCTCAGTTATGTTTGTTCCTTTGCTTTTGTGAACACAAAGTGGAAACATTGCAGATTCAAATCAAATCAAGTCAAATCCCTTGAGCTTCCATCACTTTGTTCAGAAAATCCCCCTTTGTTGTTGTTGTTGTTGTTGTTGTTGTTGTTACACAGTTAAACCAGTGATTACAGGCAGATAGGCCTATACAATCACTTAAACGCATTTTGCCGCAGTGCATTGCAGAAAGTTTGCGTGTTCCTTCGTTACGAAACGATTGGCGTATGTGTCACGATTTGATAAGTGCAGTGGCTGGAATGAATATAACAACCGTACCTTTTGTTTGTCTCTTCTATGCCTGGCACCCTTTTCGCCGAATGTTTTATTGATGCTTTGTAAAGCCTTTAATTGCAAATTCGCCACGAGACATGACAAAAGTTCGTTTCACCTGCATCTGCATCTGTTATTACTAGATTGCGCGCATAGGCCCGTGTCTCACGAGAGGAAAGGCCAACAGCATCTCTGGCAGGCCTCTGTGTGAATATTTGCTTGATTTTGTCACCATTCACCTGTACAAGCACTTTGGTATTATAAGTAAATGAAGTCCGGGGCCCTGTTTCATAAAGTTGTTCGTAAAGTTACGAACAACTTACGAACGACTGGTGATCAGTTCTTGTGCTGAATTATGGAAATTCTGATAAGTATAGCACAGCAGAACTGATCACCAGTCGCTCGTAAGCTGTTCGTAACTTTACGAACAGCTTTATGAAACACCCCCGGGATCCATATGCCAAAGCCAAAGAACCTTTGTCTACCCCCTGCGTCGTCTAACCATCTGATTCCAAAATTATGACTGGATATCTGGAATCACAGGTTATTGTAGGACTCCGATGTAGAACACTCATATACAGTGAAGAGGCTGCCCTGGGGGTTACAGTACGTTATTCCGAAGATTTGTTTATCCAAAAATGAAATAGGGTTCGTTATTCTGAAGGTCTTTTATTCCGAAGGTTCGTTACTCTGAAGGTTTGTTAATCCGAAACGAAATATGGTTCGTAATTCCAGTGGTTCGTTAGTATGAACCTTCTTTTCATTTTCGGATTGACGAACCTTATCTTATATTCGGATTAACGTGCCTTGGGAAAAACGAACCTTCTGAGTTTCTGACGCCACAAATGTTCGGATTAACGAACCCTACTTCATTTTGTGATTAATCAACATCCAGGCATAGAGGATTTGTGCAATTTGGAATAACGAACCTTCGGAATAACGAACATTGTCCACTCTGGATATACAATCCAAAACAAAAATTATACCATTAGATCAATATAACATCTCTTGTCCATTTGCTTTACAGAAATATCGTTGCATCTTTGACATCACCATTTCCTTCTTCTCTTTACTGGAGACGTGACGAGGAATGAGAATGACTTGAGTGATAACTTGTGACGTCACAAAAGACGCATCTAACACTCTCAAGATAGGTCCCGTCAACAGACACTGTGTTATCTCCGTAAGTTAACATTTGGTCACATACCCTGATAATATTCTATCCATCAAAACCACCCTCATGTCCATTCAAAATGACTCAAATTCAGGCAGGTCCTTATGATATATTGTTCTTTATCGTTTCTCATCAACCGCAGCTCTGTAGGGAAAATTTATTATTATTATTATTGTTATTATAATTATGTATCAATGTCATATTCCTGTACGAGGAACAGGAAAAGACAAACGACGACAAGAAGGCGGTAGAGGAGGAGGACGAATAAAAGAAGATGGAGAAAGAGATGAAGACGGAGGAAGAAGAGGGGCTGTCCCTCACCAGTTCTTGCTCACCCCCTCATAACCACAAAATCCTGCACGCAACTCCTGCACAGACTGATCGTACTATATATATATATATATATATATATATATATATATATATATATATATATATATATATATATATATATAATCGTACTACATGTATGGAATTATCACAAAGCATCTCCCCTAAGCATGTACCCTTTACTGTGCGATTCGATATCAAAGCTTAAAAAGAGAGAAATCATAGATGATTAGTGAGAGAGACATAAATAGATAGATAGATACATAAATTAATAGAGATATAGATAGATACATAGAGATGTATAGACAGAGAGAGAGAGAGAGAGGGGGGGGGGGGAGAAACATCAAGCCGTCATTGACTGCGCTCGTCTCCGAAAATACGGACCAGAAGTGAAACAAGAGAGGGGAGTGTGTGTGTCTGTCTGCTTATCTGTCTGTTTGTTTGTGTGTATTGGGGGCAGAGGGACGCTCCCAACACAAGACACTCGTATCTTCAGAAACTGTGGTTAAACAGTTAGGAAAGAGGCTATCACCACTATCATTCTGTATTGCTCTGTCATGTCTGTGGGAAAAACTCGTTCAATAAGGGCAGCTCGATTTGAGAACCCCCAATTAAATCAATTGAAATGATTATAGAGACTATACTTTGTACTTTCTAAATTGAAATAAGTTTATGACTTAAACTAAAAGAAAAAATATCACTTTAAAAACAATATTTTTCTCCTAAAAGCAATATTTTGTTTTTATCTAAAAATCACCTGAAGTTAGCCACTGACATCATGAAGATTCATATCCAAGATCAAAAGTCACAGTTTTAATCTCGTTTCATTTAATCGTCGCTTTTGCCTTTTACAATCCGCTCAAAAGGACAAGTATGACTAAAGTTTCTTGTAAAATGATTGATTATGGTATGGAGTGACCAACACTTTAATACTGAACCGTCGGATCTACATGCTGTTATTCTGGGTTATGCAAAGAGCCCGTCATGTCACGTGTGAAATCCCCAAACTTGTTGCTGAAAGCGCCATCGAACTGAATGTTTCGGGTTTTTAGACCATACATGCTGTTGAGGGTGGTGGGATGGGTTGGAACGGGGGGGGGGGGGGGGGAGGAGGCTGTGATAGACCCCGACGAAGTTTATTACAAAGGCTTATGAGTCAAATGGCCAGCGAAGCATCACACACCATTCCACACATTGTTATTCTCTCTCATTCACGGACTCATCGAAGAACATCCGTGTGAAAATCGAATAAATTTTTACAAATGTTTTTAAAAATGACGTCATGCAGACTCATTAAACAGTCAAAGAATACGAACAGTTTTGCTATAGGCCCTACAGCTAACACCATGTCTGTTGTTTGAGATGAGATTTAATGCACACTCTCCTGTGCGCGGGTGTGTGTATTGTGCCACATCGAAAATGCTGCGTGCATGCTTCTCTGTCTTTTATGATGGCAAGTTATGATAATATATTCAACTGTCATAATAATATGGGGCTCTCTATTTTTACGACTTCCTAGTTTCAATCCTGCGTCGTCTGAAGGAGATATATGTAGTGCGTCATACCTTCGACAATAACCTAAAGAACTTTGGGTCAAACGTCGGAACGTAGTCTGACTTATCACGTATAGGACGGGAAACGGGATTCTGAGAAAAGTGCGTTTTGGTGCACCTTTCCACCCACGCACTCTCAAACGCAAGTACATTTGTATAGTGTACAAAGAAGGGAAATCTTACTATTTGAGCCATCGTTAGATTGTACGCAGATTGGTGATGGCTAGCTACTTTGGTGGTCTCATACTGTTTCTTAATCTATTTGAAAAAGCAACTGTGGTGATCGGTAGGCCTAAATCATACCTCTTTATGTTCTTTCTTGTATTGATTACAGAAATGTTGCTATTTTTGTATATTGTGTATCATTCAAAATGCATATCCATATTCAATTACAACTTTGTACAATCTGTTGAAAAAAGGGGATTTGAACTTTGAACTTTGAATAGGTACTACTTTTGCTACCTAGTCAGTAATAAAGAATAGTTCTTTCGGAAAAGTTTGTGTTGAATCAGAGGTAATACATGGCTTGCCACGGAAATTCCTAACAGGTAGACAGTGAGGTTTTCTGCTCTGGCAATGGGTCGACGCACTAGAGAGGGCTCTCAGAAAATGACGAACCTAATTTCTAATGTCTAATGTCTTCCAGTCGATGACCCACTTTAAGATTCAAGAACACATCTCCATGACCTTCAGACAGTTACTGTTGATTCAGGCTATCGGACAATCACTGTGCCATTTCAATGCCACGGGCTCTCTGTAAAGCCCTGGGGGCAAGCCTGATATACCAGGGAGGCGTCTCACCTCCCTGCTGATACCGATACTGGCTGAACCCTATATCCTCTCCTGCACAATACGATCAAACAAACAAATAAGGACCACAAATGCTGGGTGTTTACAATGCTGTAAATATTATGTGAATGTGCGTTGTAAGTCCATGTGATGCTTGGATGATAACCAAGTCGCACGTGACAGGCTGGTTCCAGGCGATGGCTGCCGTTTGCACTGACCCTTGCTCCCCCATATGTTGTGGTTTCATGGTCCCCTTGTGGATCCGGCTGGCACAGACTCCGGCCGCTCTTTTAATACTGCCTGAGTGACACCTGCACAACTATAAAGGGAATTTTCGTGTTGCACCTATAATACAAACACAATATTAAAGAAATACGCTTGAGTTTACGAAAAAATTTGTTTCTGACGACATAGGGGTTGCTTTGAACTTGCCCGATGTAGCAACAACTACAACAAAAACAGGACTACAGGCACTTTAGTACATGTACATTGGAATGAAAGCGAAAATACATAAAGATACCAGGAATGCCTGGATTTGATAGCACATCACAGGCCCTCAGAGGTAGAAATTAAAAAAAAAAGCAAGATTCATCAAGTTTCATACCTTCGTAAGCAAAAAACAAAACAAAACAAAACAAAAACATAAGATAAAACGGGCTTCCCTGCAATGGCCAGGGAAGCCCGAAAGTGTGGCATAGTGGATAAGACTCCCGATCGGAGGACCCGAGTTCAAATCCCGTCCAGTGCTTACGTCCTTGGACAAGATGTTTTTACTCACCATGTCCCTCTCAACCCAGGTGTATGAATGGGTACCTGGCAACGCTAGGGTGATAAAAATGACAGGGCTCTCTGGCAGAGCAGTGACAACACTGAAGAGGCTACCCTGGGTAAATGAGACATTATTATCATTATCATTATTATTATTATTATTATTATTATTATTATTATTACTAATATTATTATTATTATTATTATTATCATTATTATCATTATTATTATTATTATTATTGTCATCATTATTATTATCATCATCATCATTATTATTAACTGATAAAACAGTGAAGTACTATTATGCGCCAATGTGTTACTGTACAATATCACATGGGACTCAACCAACACACATTACTTTTGTATAATTGTTTTGCGTTTTGATTATAGATTATGAAGAAAAGCTCATGATAGCAAACAATCAAAAAGTGAGATATTGACTAAATTCTGTACTAAAATGCATATTTCCTTAATCCTTTTCTCTTTATACATGAGACGTGGGACTCAGTGGAAGAACAGCCATATTTTGCAGATATGGCTGAACGGGCAATCCCCCGTTTCTTCATACTGTATAATTATGTATATGCAATGTATGCAACTTGTGTATATTTTTATCTGAAGACGGAAATAAAAACAACAACAATAGATGACGTACCGACGTTTGACACACACAAAAAAAAGGTCATTGCGACTGGGCACCAGTAATAAAAATTCCAGTAATTCAAACTTTGCCCAGATATCATGATATTATTTCCTCTTATCTCGAGCTGGATATTTGCACTTTTAGTGTACACAGACGTTGGTCCGTGAGCACTATTTGATGCAATGCATGTGTGCGCGCACTTCTGCGTGTATACGAGCGTAAAGCGATTGTGTGCGTTTGTGTGTGCGTGATCAAATGCGTGGGAGTACCGTGGGTAGGGTTTCCACATTGATATTTAAAAATATCTATTATGTAAATATCTTAGGGTAAGCATATGGCCAAGTGGTTACGCCCCTTGACAAATGGCTTAAGGGCCGCGGGCTGTACCGTCAACCTTATAGGCTAATGTGCGTTTCTCCCAGACAGCAATCAATGCACATGTCTTCACATTAAATCTTAGATCTTCAATCTTAGCGCCGAAACTAACAGGTACTTCCAAACAGCCAACCCCCCCCCCCCCCGCTACTCGGGTAAGTGAAGGCGATTTATTCTCCAAATTTTCTATACCCTAACGAGAACGGAAATACTGACAATTATCAACAAATCTTTCAACAAACAAAAACCATACATTCATGTTTTAACAAATGTCTGCCTAGAAATTAGTTTTGAAACTTATCGATTGTGTATTTTAGGCCTACAAGTGGCCGGCGCAGCAGTGGGGGCCGTGGGGGCTTGGGCCCCCACACTTTTTGTGCACATTGCATACAAAGGAATACATAAGGTGTCATCACTTTGGGCCCCCATACTTTTTTTAACCCGGAAGTACGTAAGTGGCACTAAAATAGAAATAGATAGAGATCTTGAAGTATGACGGCGGTAAGGTTATGTTTTTTTTTCTCTGAAGACCTTTTTTTTTTTTTTGCTTGTCAGCTGAAGAAACCCGGAAGTGGACGGGGAAAAGAGATGAGCCGACTTTTTTTTTTTTTTTTTTTTTTTTTTTTTTGCTTGTTAGCTCATGAAACCCGGAAGTGGGCCCCCACACTTTTGAAAACGCTGCGCCGGCCCTGCTACATACTATACTTTCGCAAGCAGAGCTGCGAATACGCAGAAGAATTTAAAGTTCTAGCTAACTGTAGTTACAACTGCAAATCATGATGGTCATGGTAGCCAGGTAGCCAAACAGCTCTGCTGGCTGAAACGTAGTTACATAGGGTCATGACCTATGACATCATTAAAATCTAAAAGAAAAGAATATAATACTTCGCGAACATCGTCCTATGCGGTGAATTTCTATCACTGCTGCGCATTAAAAAGAGAACGGTGTGAAGAGAATTAGGTCAGATTGCCAGGGACAGAGACTAGGTACAAAGACAGAAGGAAAAGAGAGGAAGAGAGAAAGAGGGAGGGATGGGGAGTTTGTGTGTGCGTGTGTCTATGTGTAATATGAAAATGTGTATCGGTTTCAGTGTAGCTGGGAGTTGAGAGAAGGAGGGAGCGAGAGAGATAGGTAAAGAAAGACCGATTGATAGAAGAAGACGTGTACAGTTTAATGAAGACAATGAGGTGTTATAAGAGCCGGAGATGAACGAACCAAACTTTTGGACTTGGATAAGAGAGCGCGATTTGAGGTGGCAAAGAAATGAGAACAGAAGCAGACAAAGCAAACGTGAAGCAAAGACTGTCATAGTGGGGGAAGAGAGGGTAAACACGCCTTTACCAGCAAGGAGCAGCTGGTCAGCTCTTCTGGCTACAGCCATCTGAAATTGGTCAGGCGCTTAGAAGTTTGCTGCCTACAGCCCATACATCGCTAGTACAAGCCATCCACAACCACCCCGCCAGCTAGCTCCGACACCCCATCTCTACCTTTGACCGACATTTCTCTCTCCGCGGGAGAGTTAACGGCTGGGACCAATGGGTCAGTCGTCTGGTAAGCCGACCAACCGTAACTCCTAATGTTCGTGCAACATGAATACTGAGAAAGAAGGAGAACTGGAAGCCAAGGAAACAAAAAGAAGACCCGGGTGAAAGAGAAAAATGATGGCAGCTGGCTGGATTCTCTGAAGCACGCGGCGAGCAGGCGGGAGACGGGACGTGTAGGGTCAGAGAGCGAGTCTCCATCGCCTTGTTGTTGGGTTGGGGGAGAGAAAAGGACCTTCTCTCGGGCTATCCAGTATTATATGAATCTCGGGCCATTGTTACTCCAACATTCAGCTGACATTCGAGCCCTCTGAACACGGTTCACACAGCGGGCTTCCACTGGCTTTCGACACCCTCTGACACCCCTCCGAAAAGGCAGCATTCAAATTGTGCCGAGTGATGGAGCGAAGTCCGCACGGCTTTGAAGCTACCGACCAAGACCTTCGCACACTTTTTGTGTTTTTCAGAAAATAATGCTTCAAAATCTAGGTTCATGTTCGGCGTTGGTGCGGTGTTGACGCGCCCAATGACACATGCGAATTTTAAGTCATAGCTTGCTTAATGATGTCGAGAATAACATAATCCAAGTTTATCGTCACACCTCAAAGCACACGATAATATCGAACAAGCCTTACACACGAAGCCAAAATTGTACCAAAACACTATTTGCAATCACTGCCATTTTGTAGCTATTTTGGTGAATGAAATATAGTATGCACTTGACCTCACAGACTTTATGTAATAATTCATAGGAAAAAAGTGTTTTCATGTTGACATTTGTATTTTCATGTAATAGTAAACATATGGATGAACAATTCAATAGACAAATCCTGGTTCAAATTCTTTTCAGTTTTCAAGTTTTCAATTAGGATGATGCTATTACATTTGGATACGAATTATAGATAAAGATGTTTTCCAAAGAGTAACTAATATTGCTATGTTATGTCTTAATTTTCTGCAAAGAGCAAAGAATACTGTTCACGCATACCTACGGGGGTATTACAAGATTTATACAATCGTCTGTTGTGTTATAAAAATGAAAAATAGCTGGACATGTGTGTTTGTTTACTTTTATTTCCCAAATCAGAAAATAGTGCTTGCTGTTAAAGTTGGTAATCAAACTGTTGCAAGGTAATTGTGCCGTGTATTCTTAATAGTCAGGGTGCGAGACGGGTGAAATCATAACTTAACGTTTTATTATCATATTGCTTATCAAATTTCCCGAAGAATGATGTCAAAGTTAATAATGGGAAAGTTGATGGAGAGTATAGTTATATCATATCCCAATCTTCTGTTCACACTCACAATCATAAGATTAATTATATTCCTTTTCAAGATTGATGGCAAACAACCAATCAAGGCCATGGGACTTGCTTTTCTAGTAAATTGACTTTCAATATCGCTATGGGGTTAACTTTGAACTTATTATTTGATCCACTTCCGGCTTTATAGCATATCCCTGTTTCGCTTTAATATAAACATGTCTCATACTCCTGCAAATTTTCGCTAATATATGATAGAGAGATTAAACGGGTTTTTCTTGTCGCTAAGAAATTTCGAACATGTTCAAATTTCTTTGCGAAAGAAAAGCTGTTTACGACAAAGAAAAGTGTTTGAAAATTGGATTACATCTGTTTACCTACTTGATTGCAAGATCTGCACTTTTTTGAAGCATTTAATGATCATTTTAAGGGCATTATCTTGTAGAATCATTTTAAAACTGTGTACAATATCACAAAAACTGGAGCCATCGTTAAACAGGTACACCTTTTACACCCTTGGTGAACTCTTAATTGACGGAAGAACATTTTGAGTGGGTGTTCATCAATACCATCCTGCTCAGATTGTTGTCCGTCTTCATAGCAATAATCATAACTTCATACACTTAAAGAAAACTAAGTTCAACTTTGCACCTTTTGTCACATTGAGAACATCTCTACCAGTGTCACACTGGGAGCACCTTAACTGGTGCAACTTTGCACCTTTCAGACCAGAAAGGTGCAAAGTTGCATATTTAAAGGTGCTAACTGGTCTGGAAAGTGCAATTAAGTGTGACACTGGTGAAGGTGCAAATTTGAACCAATTTTTTGAGAGTGTATACGATAAGAATATGACGTCATATTCATGTCATAGTGCACCCTCTCATGAATATAACGTCACAGTATGGCACATTTTTCTCAATCGGCATTTGTTCTTCAATATAGCACTATTATGTTTAATCACTTGACGCTATGTAGACCAATCGATAAACAGGATTTCTTGCAGCATACGTAATTATAATATCCCCAACTCAACTAACGGTATGAAGTTTGTGCCATCTTGTCGAAGGCCTTGGTCTACCGGCATTAAGTCATCGCGAGCAGTCTACATCAACAACGCCCCCATGTGCAGTATTTTCTCGCTCCCGTCGGTACGAGAGGAAAAGACTACAGCACACGCAATGAAAAATTAATAAATCCAAAGAGAGAGAGAGAGAGAGAAAAAAAAAAGTGAGGGGGCGACAGTCTAGTCCTCAGACCCATCAGTGGTATCAATGGTGGCGGTAAAAATATTTTTTGGGAAAGTTTCATTATCTTGCCACCATCTAAATATCTTACCTGTCCATTCTTTTATCTTTGTTAATTCTTCTGTAAATAATATTAGCATATTTGCAGGAAATGATAAACGTTTCATCTTTCTTACGCATTCCTCATCATTTCTGGCAGTTAGTGCACACTGTCTTGGTAGCTGTTTGTAACACCATCATTACGCCTTGTGTACGATATTTTAAGAAACTTAGTGAATCTAAATTAATATCTTTAAACTTAAGTACGTATTGTCATAAACTTACTGTTAAAAATTTAACTTGTAAATGTGAAAAAAAAAATCAAAAGCATCAATTTCAGAGTCAAAATTATCGACTATGGGTGATTAAAAATCTCACAGGTATATAGCACATTATCTCTTTTTCTTTTTCAAATACAGATTTCATTGCTAACTTCTCATTTGATCATCAATTTTTCTTCTTTTGGCGACACCAAACTTTCACATTCATTAGATGCTTGTTGCATTTTTTTTCTTTATCAGATTCTATCCCTAAGAATTACATAATACTAAATATCATACGTCATAAGGCCATAGATGTGATTTAACATCCCCATCATTTTATGAATAAAACCTTGCATATCTAGGGGAAAAAAATCATAAACATGATCAGTTACCTCTGCGACCTTCTCCTCAAAGATTGGAGCAAATATTTTCGACGCCCTTGAAACACATCCGTTCATTGGACCATCTTGTTTGGCCTTTGTCTACCATTTTCTACCCCTCTCTATCTCTCTTTTTTCTCTTTCTCTCAAATTTTCATAAGTCATTGATTCGCCCACACATTCATTCGCGGGACATGAGAATGATCTATATGAACGAATGAATGAAATTCAACCGCCGAAAGGAAGTGCTGAAAAATATTGGTCTCGCGGGCGGGCCGATTTGCCTTGATTATACGTAGACGGATAGGAAGTGAGCCGAGGAATATAAAGAGATGTAGGGAGGGAAATATATTATAAAAAGATACAGGGAGACAGATAGAGATTGAGACAAAAGAGAGAGAGAGGGAGAGAGATACATATACATATATATAATATATATAGAGAGATATTGAGAGAGAGAGAGATATATATATATAATATATGAAACATTAGAGAGATGGACTGAAAGAGAGAGAGGGGAAGGGGGATCCAGAGAGGAAAGATACAGAAAGACAGGGAAGGAGGGGGAGAGAAAAGGAACGTTGACGTGTGTGTGCGTGTGTGTGCGTGTGTGTGTGTATGTGAGGGAGAGAGACAAAATGGGAGAAAATGAGTGAGAAAATGAGTGGCGGGGATGCGGACAGGGAGCGTTGCTATGGAAACATGTGGAAAGGATCGATCAAAAGAAGAGGAGAGAGAGAAAGAAAAGGGAAGAGGTAGTGGACAGATAGATAAGGACTGGAAAGGATACATTCAAGTGGATAAATATCGAGAGAGAGAGCCGAATGAGAGAAATTGTGGTAAAGAAATAATAATCTCTGGGGAAAAAAACCCCCAAAACAACTGTGCAGCATAAACCCACAGTGCGTGGCTAATGGCATGGATTGGAAAAAGGATGATAACAATACATAACAAAACAAATACAAAAACAACAAATACGCAAGTATCAGGTCACGTTAGACGAACAAATGACTTAAATTTGGTGAGGACCATTGTATAACAGATTGTTTAAATCACTTTTTTTAAAAATAGTTAATCAGATTTAGGATAGAATTAACAAGCGCAGGTCAAAGGTCAAAGCAGTAATGAAAGACGGGGTAGTGGGGAGACCATTAATTCTTGAATGATAAATTGCTCTCGCTAAATAGTCACATTTGCATTAAAAAGATTTACATAGTATACAAAGTATACATCGAGAAAAAATGGATTGATCGAAATCTTAATGATGAAAAGGTAGGGATTGATAACAAAATAACAATTGTTTTTTTTGTATAGTTTATAGTTATATAGTTTTATAGTTTACATGAAATAATTGGATCTGCTGCCCATGTAATCTAGACCATCGATTCCCCCAATAGAAAGTGAACGAAACGACTTGAATAGAGGATGTAAAATTAGGAGTTTCAGTATTAGTTTTATTTCTCCGCCTGTACATAACAGAAAATAAGTATAACAATATCGAACATATTATTCACAATTCATGAAAATATAAACAAAATGTCGCATTACAAATATATAGTCATGTGAAATAATACATAAACATCATTACAGATCTTTAAGTGTACAGGTGGAGGAGACCGTTATCAACATCAAAACGTATAAAGAAAGAGTGAACACATTAAAAAGTATAAAGGAAACTTATACACAGCATGTATGTCATACTGTAGCCATAAACATTATTCCGTCACGAAATGCAAATGATTCTGTGTTTAGAAACAAGAGACCAGAACTATGACGTGACATATGGATATATATATATATATATATATATATATATATATATATATATTTATTTATTTATTTATTTATTATCTTTTTTTTAGGTATGAGTTTTCTTCAAATTGTCTGCCCTCTGTATATATGAAATTTGTGAGATCGCAACTGCTGATCCATATTTCGACAAACAAGAGGGGAAAAAACAGGGATAGCCTGGTGGTATAGTGTCGATGCCCGGAGAGCAATAGGTGACAGGTTCGATTCCCTCTGGCTCCTGTTTTTTATTTTTCGTTTTTTGTTTTGACATGATTATTAAAATGTAGATCAGTAGTTGCGATCTAATATATATTATTTGCACAGAGGGCAGACAAATAAAAAAAAAAAACCCACACAACTCATACCTCATATTCTCACCCCTCTACTTAAATATCTTGCTTTCATCTGATTTTTTGCTTATTTCATTTTATTTTATTATCTTAGGCTGACTCAAATACTTTCTGACTTTGAATATTCTATCAGTTTACACTAATTGTTTCGAGCTTTATATAGTCACACTCCTTCTTTCTCATCGTAGGATGATTGGAAGCATTTCTTCAAGCAAGGAAAGATAGTTACTGGTGAACTGCCATATGCACAGTTGTGAGCTCTTAAGAATACACTACAAGGCTAGTTAAAGCACATGTATCCGTAATGCTGAAACTCAGTTTCTTTAGTGCTATGACCCTTCCTTTTCGTCTGATTTGTCCTAGGCCGACTCGGTTTGAATACATACCCCCCCCCCCTTTTAAATTCTTATTCTCGGTAATCTTGTGGTGATATATATATATATATATATATATATATATATATATATATATATATCATTATTGTTTCATTCATTTTCATGTACATGCGTGTGTAATGATTTTTGTACTTCATAACTAACTATTCTTACTTTTTGTGGGTTTTTTTTGCAGTCAGTTAATGATAATTTCATCTCAAAATACGTCAGATCTTCTTACATTTTGTCGACCTAGACTGCTTTTCCTCGCCTCATTCTCGGATTCATTTTCACAGAAAGCGCCTTTGTGGAGCGCCTAAATTAAACGTCATTTAATTGAATTCCAAGTCATCGGACGTGTGAGCTGAGAATGGTGAAAGGGCCATTGAGTGTTTACAAGTTTTAAAAAAGTTTAACACATCTTCCTTTCCTTCACGCCATTGTAATGTGACTGCACCTATAGATATCATTTCAGTGTTTGGTCAGGAACGTGAAACGCAGAAAGCGAATTGAAGACGGGGGCAACATGTGTAACTGTCAAGTCAGGTAATTTCTGCCATTCAGGAGACTGCAAATTGACGTGCAGAAGATGAAAAGAATAGCCACTAGGGCATTGATCGGTGTGACTGAGTACCATTTAGGTGGTGTATCTATTCCATATTTACGCATTCGAAAGAGACAGAGATTAAAGCGAAAAAATGTAACCATTATCGGTGCAACGAGGAGTTTTTGATGAAAGAAATCGAGGTCACGTTTATTGTAATGATGTATTCATATTTGTTGAACGAAAGGTGACCCATCGCCTTTGTTGTGGAAGTGCACAAGAGCACCGTTACTATTGTCAAGCCTGATCGAAAAATCTGCAGTGTCTGTGGGTATTAAACATCAGGTGGTGATGACCTAAAAACTACACGAACCTTTGATTGTTGAGCAGACCAGATACCCTAGATACCCTAGAACTTGACACAACCGCATACGTATCATGACCGTGTGCAGGTGTGTAATGATGACTGCAAAAAGATATCTAATATAGGTCACTTCGAAGTATTTGCTATAGCTACGATGGTGGTCACACACTACTTAAGTTGAACAAATGGACCAAAATTATAAGGGTTTTGAACATATTGTACTACAAGCATTATGAGAGCATCTAGACGACCAGAGAAGAGCTGAAAGGATCTACGAGAATTGCCGAAAAGAATCGAAAAGTAAAAATACAAACAGGAAAAAAAAAATGGAGCGAACCCGGAAGAACCGAAACGAGCCATACATGGGCAATACACATTATTTGGGGTCTGTGAAATGAGGATTTGACAAATTCGGTATCTTGTGCGTATATGTTTGAGGCTGTTGTTGTTTTATCATCCATCTTTTAATCGCTTCAAACCTATGCTGTCAATTTTCACTGTTTTAGCGGTTTAGTGAGCACAATTTTAGGGAATATTCAAGCCTCCTAACATTGTACATTTATTCAGTTTATTGAAATGACTGACATCAGATATTGTTACCAACATGTAACAGCACAGGTGTGTGAACATAATGGTAGCCGTTGTGTCGTGGTTGGGTGAGCACTGATAGAGATGAAGCAAAAATGTTTAAAGTACTGTTAATACGATGAATGCATAATTTATGGTGCTTTGATTAGTCGATTTCAGCAAAAACATGTGAAAAGTAACCATTCTTGTGTGATGCATGACTCGGCTTATCAATCAATTTTTCAAACAAATAATGTTTACAGTCAAAACGTGTGGAAACAACTCTGCCAAATCATTTTTGCAGATACCCTTTTTGCTAAAAAGTTACTTTTTAATAAAAGAGCAGTTACTTTTTGATTGCGTATATTTTTTGAGGAAAAAATGCATCCAAAATCATACATGCATTTCAAGTTCTGTAGAATTTCCTAGGACACACGTAACGAGCAAAATATCTAGTATGACATAATTCACACTATCATTATTCATGGACTGATTTGCACATACACACTCATACGTTGAATCCCATGGCGTCTTTATTCTTTTTCTTTAACCCTGAATTATATACTGTAGCTGCTTACTGATATGATTGTAGGCCCTATATTTCATCTTACGTTATTCTTTCATATTTCTCCTTTAGACTGTTCTTTATCAGCGATAATATGACTACAGATTGAATATTATGCTTTTCATTTTGTTTTTAATTAGATATTTGAGGACGCACTCCACCATAGGAACCCATGCATTTACCTCTAGTTGGTTCAGTCATAGTTTCGATTTCTGTCAATTGGTATCTGCATTATTTTGATGATTTTGAATCTTTTTGACCAGTATTGATATGTACTGTATTCTACTGTGGAATATGAATAAATGAATTCAATCCGATTCAGTTAAAAAATAAAGAAGGAATAAGCAAATCCGTGCATTTGAGCATCGGTGAACATGACTAATTTGATTCTCATGGTATTTGTTCATTTGGTATATGAAAAGGAGAGAGAGACAGACAGACAGACAGAAAATAGGAGAGCTAAACGGGGGGGGGGGGGGGGGGGGGTGGTGGGAGAGAAACAGAGGAAGGCCAGTAATAAACCAGCAAAACTTTTAGAGAAATGGGTCGAATCATACAAAAGATTATGTCCAATTCAAAATGGCATCAGCTAATGTGACGTCAAATGTCACGTGATAACGACACCTTTCACATGGTACTCGTGACGTCCGTCTAGCCCACCAAGTTTCACTTACTATTGTATATCAAATACCTTGTGGCATACCTCTCCGTTTTAATGTGCTGGCGATACTGACACCAAAGTTGGTGTGTTTTCATTCAGTCTCAATTTTCTTCTTGAACAATGAGTTAATTTTCTATTCAAACTCAAGGAATAGCATTTTCGCAATGTTCTCTATAAAGGAAATTACAGTCAACGTACAGTTCTACACCAAATTGAAGTTGACTTTGACGAGAATATCAGAAGAACTGAATCTAATCCACAATAAGATAGGCAACTTTTTTTTTTTTCGTTTTCACAAATCAGAGACATGGGTAGCAACAACTTACTCAAATTCACAGGTGTCATTACGTCATTACGTATTACAAGTCGCTCATTGAACTGTACGCAAATTTTCACAAAATTTCCTCTTTTTGTTTAATACATTGTATTGAGACAGTAAGATGCATCATTCGCATCAAATTATTATAGTCATTTTAAAATCCAGAAAAGGGATTTCTATTGGGAAAAAGATTACAGTTATCGAATCATTGGCAACCCCCCCCCAAAAAAAAAAAAAAAACCAACATGATTTTTGATAATGTTTATGTGCACACAGACAGAATAATCCTAAAGAAGATACATGTATGTAACAAACGGAAAATAGAAAAGACTCAGAGAAAAAAAAAATGGATAGCGTGATTCTAGAGTTCGTTTGGTCATTTGATTATTAAATTCTTAAGTTACTCAACAAAAGATGTCAAGTGAAAAGTGTATGCCTTTGACTCATCTCATGGTTTATCCAATTACTGTTTGACTACATTATTCTTCCCTGGCCCCCTCTGGGGATCGTACGAAAAAGACAGGAGAGAGAGGTGGATTTCATCTCAAAATGCGAAATCTGGAATAGGGATGCCTGAAGGAGCAAAAAATGTAGTGGCCTAACAGCTGTGTCATGGCCATTGTCTTCTTACACTGACTCGAACCTGTGCGGATCCACGCCGACATTGCTGCACATAAATGCGTAAAAAAGCCTCCCCATATACAAGATTCCCAGCGGAATGGCCATGATTTTGCTCCAGGGTAATTCGGTTGTCCAAAAGAATTGCGCATCGTCAACTGACAATCAACATTTGGCCACGAGACAGATGAGTCATTTTTTTCTCCCTCTCCCCTGCTTATCGTTAAAACACATTCAGATCGTAGTGGTGACTCTGCGACCAGTCAGCTCACTGTGGTCATGACTGCCGTGTATCGAGGGTCGATGCAGTCGATATCGCTGAGTCTGATCGATATCGAGTCTAGAGCATGATGTCGTGAAAGGAGAATGAACCCTCAGATGAAACAGTTTAGGTGAAACAACTGTAACAACATCATCAGATCAGTCGTTTCCATCGCCATTATATTCATTCACTTTTTTTGTCATCCTTGCAAAATATGTATTGTTTCTCCCATTATATCATGCTTTCACTCGTAAAAATAGTTTGCATTGTACTCTCAAACTTAAACTTGTTTCAAATTATCTTATCCAGTGATATTGGTAAATGAAAAAAAAAGACAAATTAAACTAAAATTTGTCAAATGTATACTTTGCATAATGCACTACATTTTGTTGGATGTAAATAGATTATGATTTGAGCGGACCACAGACCAATAAAGACCACGAAACGAGCTATTCATTGCTGACGAATATGCCCTCCTTAGATTTTGACCTTTGAAAATAATATTATGTTTCCTTCATGACTGTTGTGACTGTGACGCCAAGTGGGCAAGATTCTTTAAAGTTTGAGACCGGAATGCCAGTCATTTCGCCTTTTCTCCAAAGAGCAAGTAATTGCGCTCAACTGGAAGCAATTATGATACAGTTTATCATCTGAGTAGCGCAAGCTTATGTTCTTCATAAAAAAAGGAACACCATGGAACTTTGATACGTTATCATCTCGTGGAAACTGCTGTAGCTGTCCAGCTTCCTTCAGATGCTTCTCTAATCGTCAAAGTTCGCTTTTCAAGGTCATTAAATTGTCCTGCCAATATAAGCTTCCTGATTCAGAAGTACTAAAAAATCTGACGTTGTCGCCATCAATTTGAGTCCGACGTTCAAATGAATGAATAATAAAAGCAAAAGTTTGACTGTTAACCGGATGTTTAGTGTTCGGCAGAAATTGACACTACGGTACCAAATGTCGCAAATTGTTTTTTGGTAGTCTGTTATTAGTTAGTTACTTTGTTTGTTTTCGTTAGTCTGTTGTTTTGGCAGTTTGTTATTCGTTATTACTTGACTGTTTGTTGTTTGGGACACGAATATTGAACCCTTGACTTGGCCAGGGTGGGTTATGGTTCCATCCCAAGCTGCGTGAACATCAGATTTGTTCTGACCACTGCCCAATCGTATGGTGGGCATGGATGAAAGACTACTAGCAGTATAGACTATCTTCCTTCGGAAATCGAAAAGCAATATTTGGTATTTTACGGTGCTTTTATTCTTCGCTTATTCAGTACCTCTATACATGAGAAGAACAATCTTGACCTTCCCATGCCTCAAGTGCAAAATGCGTTATTTCAAAAATTCGTGTCGACATCCTTGTTGTTTTCTGAAACTTATTGTTTTTACCTCATGAACCTCTCTTCATCTTTTTTTTTTTTCGGATAGCGTTTTGAAGCTTTTCGAACACATTGTACTTCTGTTTCTACAAAGGGTATTGCCTTCACAGGTGCGAGCCACACAATATTGTACAACAAAGGCTAGCAATGAGATGGTTATCATATTTATTTTAAGCCATGTAGGAAAATGGTTGATTAGCCTTGCGGAAGTCCTTTGTCTTTTGTTAGGGCTCGTGTTGAACGGCAGCAAGCCCGAAATCTGTGTGCACGGAAGAATCAACGGATCTGGCTGTTCGTGAATAGCGCATGTTGAGATTCATAATAGTTTCCCACACATTAATGTTATACGCTTGGATGATAACCTCATTCACACAGGCACAGTTTGTGTATATTGCTTGAGCAGTTGGGTGCTCAATGACCAGCTGTTCACTTACCTGTTTTCCCCCTCGGATTTCTTTTTGTCCCCCCACACGGTACTCTTTTGGACATGGGAAATCATCGAAGGGAACACTTAGAAGTGTGCAGAAGCTACTTTGATGCGCAATCGACACACCTGCTGCTACATTCGGAGGTGAACATTCAAGTACTGACGAAGTATAAAATATTGACACTCCTCTTCGTTGTTACCAACCTGTGGTTGGTCATACATTCCCTACCGGAAAGAACACAGTGTGTTCACAGTGTGTTAACATAGTCGACTATGTGAAAAACACTCGAATTTAACCGTGTGAAGATGATTTTACACTGTGTTGTGGTTTTCACATAGTGTTCACATAGTAATACTTTGTTTCACACTGTGTATTGATGACTCACACTGTGTTCACACTGTTAAAACACTCACACTGTGTTTCTCACATTGTGGAACACTGTGTTCTTTCCAGCAGAGTTATGTAATTGTTTTTATATCTTCCTCAAAGAAATTTAGCACATTTTAGAGTTGAATGAATAGGTTTTTTTTCCTCGTATAACTTTTTCTTGAGGACTTGCCTTATACGCATAACCACAACATGCACATACACAAACCATTTCATATCGCTTTATACTACAGTCATCTTATGAGTTGAATCCCTTGCTAATTAGGTTGCATGTTAAAACTGTCGTCCATTCACACCGAAAGCAGACCTGCGCATGAAAGTGGATGTAAACGGATCCATCTATGCTTTTTAAACTAAAAACACTTTATCCTTACTTACACCAAGTTTAGACGTGATTACTTGCTTTTTTTTTCTTTTTTAAGAAAAAAAATCAATCAGGACTGATTGCTTTATGGAAAAATTAATTCACTTTCAGCTCCTTCCAAAATAAGTTTGAATGTAAAAGAACTTACACTGTTAAAATCAAGTTAATCAAATTCATCACATCTAAACAGATCACTATAATCTTTGTTTTTAAATCGAGTGTGGTGGGGGGGGGGGGGGACCAAACCTCAGGCTCATTAGACTTATGAACCCAAATGAACCTTAGGCTCGTGTGGGTCATGGTCTCTTACAGCAGCTGTAAACGTTCTCATAATGCATTATAATTGGTGGATCTTAGGGTCATTGTCAAGGAACAATGTCACGACATAAAACATGGATTCATGACGTCGAGTGTGAGTGTGAGTGTGTGTGTGTGTGTGTGTGTGTGTGTTTGCACAAGCAGATTCCAAAAATAGCTTTGTTCTCTTTTTCTTTGTTTGAAGGACTTCTATCTTTAAACTTTTATCGTAAACAGGCAGGTGCTTTCTACTGACATCTGGCAGAGTTCATCTAAATTTATTATTTTAGTCTGGCCAGTCAATTGCCTGATTGACTCAGTTATACTGTAGAATAGAAGGTATTGATGGGTTATTGAAGATCGGTTTTCTGCTTGGTGTCTGATAACTGACATGGCCTTTGACTTTATCTTATTTATATCTAATAGTAATCATTGACGAGAGATTCCCATTCTACGTCCAATGGTGAGCGAGGACGGTGAGCGAAGACGTCTGACTGCAGTCGTCATTACCCACTTCTGTTCAGAAACGTCGCCAAATTGTGATCACTGCCACTAAAAAACAAACAAAGACACGGAAGTAAGCAAATGTCTTTATTTTGGATGGGCAATGATGGGGACTCGCTAATAGAATTCAGAAAGCTAAATACATGTACTTTGTAAAAGTGAGTGTTTTATTGTTTTCTCTTTTTTTTTCTATCTATCAATTCATTTCACTGTGATAATGCAAGTAACTTTACTTCAAAATCATACTTGAACCTTGAACCATGTAGCAATCGAAACGGATTACCCTCTGTTTGGTTTTATTTCATGAGTGAAGCAGTAATATAAGCACAAACTAGTAACGATGTCTAAAATTTTGGCTGAAGCGACGTTCGTAATTGCGAGCACTATGAACCCTTATTGGCAGTAATATTAGCATTTTCCGAACTTATGGTACGCTTATGATATATGGTTCTTCCGAGTCCTAATGTCTCTGCCGTCCAATCTTCGTGGCTTCCGAGACTCGGGGTGAATGATAATTATGTTCTCTGACCGGCTGACGTCATTATTTTCCCATTATACAGCTCTCTTCGCTTACTGGAAGGTATATCATGGAAACACGCACATATTCAAATACGTAACTGCATGATATAAAATAAATTGCATTTGAATTTTAACTCAGAATAGCAAACAAAAAACCACAAACACTAAAACAACAACAGCAAAATGGATGACCGACTTACATTTTTAACACGTAATAAATCTAGCATTGAAATTGCCAAATCGTTTATGAATAAACCAAGAGATTAACCTCAATCTAATTTAATGGGTGTGAGTGTACAGTGCATGTTGATTTTAAAAAAGTCCTTTAAATGAAATTTATTTTTCCTTGGAAATAAAAATGTTTTAATTATATATTGTACGCCTAGGTCGACCATTTGTTTTACATTCCATGTAATCATATTATAGAATGACAAAAACAAATGGCCGACTCAGGTGTATGATATATCATTAGAATATATTTGTTTCCAAGGAAAAATCAGTTTCATTTTAAGATGTATAGTCACAGGGTACAGAGACAGGACACAGATGACTTAAACAAAGATTTACGTAGGTTTAAAGCTAATTTCGAAAGAAAAGAGTAAAATTGTATGTGCACAGCAATGAAAATCTGTTCAAATTCGAACAAAAATTAGTTAAGTTATGAAATCATAAAGTTTCGCTAATTTTGCCAGATAGTTCTCCAATAGTTGATTGAAACAATTATGTTGATGAGTGAACTGATCCCATCACCCTACAATTTCCATTGACAGCGCACATGAAAAAAAGAACAACTACTGACATTTACTTTTTTTTCTGTAAAAAAGTGCACAACTGCATGTTATCCGTGCCTGAATAACTTAGAATTATGATCCGTCAGATATAATCATTATTAGGATTTGAAACTGGAGCGTAATTGCGTTTGAACAAAAGAGAAAAAACGGAAATCTAAAGATTTCGTGTATAAACCATATGGTAAAGTGTGAGGCGACGTGAACTCACTCATTTTCATATTCATTGATATTGACGCGTTTTCGCACTGTTGTGCTTATGAAAAATTTACTCTTTCTAATCACACTAACGTTTAACTGGTCGGAAATTGTATAATAATAAGACGACCTCAACGTTCTGAGTGACTGTCAAAATTTCTCACGGAATCGGCTGTTGTTTTAATTTTTCAAAGCGTTATTTGATTTCTCAGCAATCACGAGTTCACTTAATGAACAGAATGGTGACTCAAAATAAAGGCAGTAACACTCGCAATACTGAAGTTATTGTCGTAACGTTACATGTGCTCGAGAGGGTGTAGGCGACAGGCACACAGGCATAGATTTTAATATGACCGGACTAGACAGTTTGTTTGTTTTTTTGTTTGCTTTTATTTCTGCATTCAATCAGATGCAATTTAAATACAAACTTCAAAAAGCACAAAGACAAAGAATAACAAGTGCAGTGAAATAAATCGATAACAGTACATAAATAGATACACATAGGTGATTGCATTGAGCAATGTAGATACACAAAAACATAAAATAAGATATACAGTATTTTTCAGTAAACAACAGAGATCATTGAATGCAGGAGACCACCATCATAAGCGATTAAGCTTGAAATGGATGGAGGCCTCATAAAATGACTATCCAACGACATAACTCTCTTGGAGGAAGGTGATCAGGTGAGTGGAGTGCAGTTGCAGGTGACAGTGCAAGATGCAGTTGAAGGAAGAAAATAGAGATTGACAATAAGATGACAATCATTTACTATAAATATTTGTTAGCTCAATTGGTTTGGAAAATATGATTGTATCAAATATCGTTTTAGTGAAGCTTTCAAAGAATAAATACTTAAACAGGACTTTATATTATCCGGGAGATTATTCCAAATGTCCGGACCCGAATGTCTTATAGATTTATGTGTCACTAATAATTTGGGATTCAAAAGGTGGAAATTTCTACATATACGAGTAGGGTACGAATGGACAGAAGTATTGAACCTAAACATGTTATCAAACGATGATGGAAGTTGATCATGTATATATTTAAACATAATTACTGCTACTTGAATAATATTCAAATAAAAAACCTTCAACGTTTTAAGCTCATGAAATAAAGAATCAGTATGAGCCAGAAAATGCGATCCTGTACAAATACGTATAACCTTCTTTTGTAATTTGAATATAGAATTTATTTTGGTAGAGCCGCAAGTACCCCATACAACATTGCAATAACTTATATATGGGAGAATTAAGGAATTATATAATAGAAATAAAGTTGAACGAGGAAGAAAGAACTTCAGCTTAGAAATTATCCCTATATTTCTAGAAATACACGTTGTAACATAATGCAAATGCTCATTCCAAGTCAAAATTTCATCTATATATACTCCCAGAAATTTTGAATTCGTTTTCTTTTCTAATGGGATATCATCAATGTTAATATGTATCATTCAAATAAATGAAGTGAGTCTTTTTTATATTCAAAGAAAGTTTATTAGACTTAAACCAATTTGATACTTTACTAATTTCAATATTTAAAGTATCATTTAAAATCTTAAGATCTTTATGAGAATGAAATATATTAGTATCATCAGCAAATAGAACAAAAGAGAGAAGAGAGGATGTATTTATGATATCATTAACATAAAGAAGGAATAATAGTGGGCCCAGAATTGAGCCTTGAGGAACACCACATTTAATTAAAAGGGAGTCAGATTCACAACCATTAAAAATAACATATTGTCTTCTATTAGTTAGATAATCTTTAAGCCATAAAAGTGCTTGTCCTCGAATACCATAATGACTAAGTTTGGTGAGTAAAATAGAATGATCAAGAGTATCGAATGCCTTACTCAAATCACAAAATATACCTGCAACGTGTTCTTTGTTTACAAAAGCATTCGTAATTTTATCATAAATTTGTATTAGTGCTAAATCAGTTGAATATTTTTTTCTGAAACCATATTGATTGGGAATAAGTAAATCATACTTATTAATAGATTTAAGAAGTATATTATAAACAATTTTTTCTAATATTTTGGATATACTAGGCAACAAAGAAATAGGACGATAATTACTAATTTCATGAGGATCATCTTTTTTATTTTTTTATTTTTTTTTCTTTTTACCGGACTAGACAGTAAAGACGCTCAAATTACAACACTCAACTTACAATTACTTTTATTACAAAAGAAGTCATATATGTCATACTGCATTTCTGTCTCATACTGACCCGTTATTTTTTGAAAACAAAATATTGAAAATCAAGGATTTGTATTTGTATAATCTAGGACAATTTATGTTTAATTATGATAAAAAAAAAATCTTCCAAATATGTTCGAAACAATGTTTCCAAGAAATCAGTCCGTTCATAATTACCCAACAAGGCGTTCGAATGAGTTTCATTTGCCCTTTTTCAGAACCCTACTGGCTCAGAACACCTTTATTTACGATGGGCCAAAGTTTTGGAACTCACTTCCTAATGATATTGTAACAGCACGAACTTTGAATTCTTTCAAGAATAAATTGAAATTATTTTTATTGAAATCTTATAACATATTACCGAACTTGGTTCGTTTCATTAACTCAATTAAGTTATCACTTATCTTTATATATATATATATATATATATATGTGCATTAATCATTACACATGAACTATTTTCTATCATGAGAGTAAAATAATCTGTCGAATATAAGTTCTCCTCAAATATGACAGTCATCGAATAATGCATCATTGTGTCTATTCTTTGCTTTTAATATGTCCGCTCTTTTGTAGTTTTTTCTGGTGTACCCAATCCTTATATTCACAATATCATTCAAGGGTGCGTCTTATTACTCCTATATTATACATCCTGGAAATCTGTTTGCTTGTGTCCACGATGGCGTGCGTTGCAGTTTCATTTTCTTTTGTTTCCCTTTTCTCTTTTTTTTTCGTTCTTTCCTGTTATTTCATTTCATGTCAGTTGACATTGGTTTCTTTGATTTTGTTTCATATATTTGTTTGTAGTTTCATGAAGCCATTATTTGCTTTTTATGTATTTCTGAGGGTCCCATATCGTACAAGCTTGGCTTTTTAGTGGGACCCTCCATTTCCATTCCCATCCGTGTAATATGCATATGTATATACCTTATAAATACAATTATGTCGTTACTCATCATCACATGTATCTTGTTGATGTACGTTTATCGAAATTACTTCGAATTTGTTTTGTTTATGCATTGAATATCATTTCTCCTGTTTATTTAATGGAAATGAAAATAAAGTTGAACTTGAACTTGAACTCTCAGAGTATGTATATCACTTACAGATCACTTACAGATCACCTACCAGAGCCTGCCTAAAATCAAAGATAGGGATGATGCTACCGGTGATTGATTTTATGCAGCAGCTTTTGACAGTTTTCGTTTGTACTGCTTTTCGTATGTTTGTTTACTTTTTCCCAATGATCTTAGTGTTGGAACTTGATATCTTTAAAGGGACACAGTCCTCACGAAATTTAAAAAAATATGTTGTTGTTGGTACCTCCAATGAACTACTTTCACCAAAAACAAACTTTAAAATCACCAAATAAGCTCGTACATTTTGGTTGAAAAAGTGTGACTCTGCATGGTGAATATGCTAATGAGCAAGTCTTGGCGGAGAGTCATACGTCGTCGATGCACAACTCTTCCCAGCCGTGTTCTGCTCGTTATCCGTACGCTCCCTAGTTTACCCGGATGCATGAAGACGTCGGTGGCTACTCCGACTCGTATTTGACATTGTTTCTACGTTGTGTGTGTGTGTGTGTGTGTGTGTGTGTGTGTGTTTGTGTGTGTGTGTATGTATTGTGTATTATATTCGCACGTGTGGACGGTACAACTAGATGATAGATCTACGGTAGATACGCGTACGCACCCCATACGCGGTTTGCCCTTCGCACTTTTCCAGTCTCAAGCGCAGCTGCAGCCCTACCTGTCGCCGCTCATGCATGTTCTATATATAGTACGTACAGAGTGTACATACATGTATTTGTAGATAGAAACGATTCTACACAGGCCTGCTAGTACACTTACAGGGGCGACCGCATTCAGCGTCGTCTGGTCAGGCTATCTTACATCAGTAGTTTTGCTCGAATCGTGCAGAAAATTTCCCAGGAAAATCCTTTTTTCCGTCCCAGACCAACAAAAGTATCGTGAAAGGTGAGCTGTGTGGCTGGGAAATATCGGTACAACGATGCCGAACATAAGAAACTTAGGGCCTACAAAATCTCGAAATAGTGTTGTGACCTACCTGTGCGTGGACAATTTGTGAAGCGATGTTTTTATAAGTGGACCGGCAGGCTGTGGCCTGTGGTTATAAACCGAGAAAACTCCTGAAACCAGATGCAATCCTGACCATTTGCTCACATGAGTTATAAAACAGAAATACCTCGAGCATCGACTTCGAAGAGAACCGAGGGAAAAAAGCGTAGAGAGGTAAGGAAAGTGGCTAGCTATGTTTAATTTACCGTGGGCCTGCAGCCGGGGTTGGACTGCGCATGCAGTACAGTGCCACTGAGCTAGCTGCTGCCAGTGCCGACGGGACGTGCACGGCAAAGTGGAGCGAAATCATATCCCTACGACCCCCTGTGTTTACCCTTCCCGGTTCACGTCATATTTTTTTTTTTCGAGGAAAGGCGATTATCTGACTACTTACAGAAATATTGAGATACAAACAATATTTTCTTTGAAGAATTCGACTCTCTCATGCACAGGTTATCTTCGGTTTGAATGCCAAAATCGACTGGACGGAGTCGATCGAGTGTACTGTGTATGTATACATTGGTATGGTAAGGATTTGCGCGCGAGAGTGGTTTCTACGCTAAGAAGTATGCAACACGGACGGAAGCTAGAAAACGACCGTGCCTATTTGATGTCAAGTTCATGGTATATTTGGTATAAAAATACATATAAATTTATGTTTACAATATTAATTTTTCGTAAATTATATATATTTACGCTTGAAATATTTTGTTTGAAATTATAAAACCACAAACTTTCACATTATATGATGAAATTGCAACTAATCATTTGAACACTTAAATTGGTTTTAGAGGCACGGCTGTCAACTTGGTGAGTAGGGCATGCACTACGTAGCATCTTTTTGCCGGCTCTTTCACGATCGCTTGCAGGAATTATTTTTCAAAAATCGCGTACGGAGACAATTTTTGATGTCCAAGCGTATAAATTGGTGAAAGTTTATATTTTTTACTCTTCTTAATTATCAGTACAGTGAAAATCTCAGGACTGCTTCCCTTTAATGGTTGAAAGTCTTTTAGATATTAGCAATTGATTCAGAGCAGAGAAAATCTTTGCAATCATAACTGATAAACTTGGAATTCAAATATAAAAAATAAAGAACAGTTCAGATCCTGTGGAGGGAAATAACTGAATTCGTCGCAGATGGTTCAACTGTCTTTCTGGAATAAATCTATTCTATTGATTCCAAACGGTTCCTACCTGTAGAACAGATATACAACCATCTTGATTCCAAACGGTTCCTACCTGTAGAACAGACCATCTTGGGTTCCTACCTAGAACAGAAGGGCTACTGGTCGGATCCCTACAGGCACGAAGGATCAACTGTTAATTGACCAAGTGGTATTGCCTATTAGAGAAGGAAAACATTTAGCTACGACCTCCATAGACTAAACATATCGCAAGGCAGATAACATGGCACTAATAAAGAGCTTCAAAGCTCCTTGGTACTACATTCCAGGATTCTCAAAACACTCTAAATCGTCCAACAAAGTTTGACAATATGAAAACACAACAAAACAAACCAAACCAAACCAAAACAAAACAAAACAAAACAAAACAAAACAAAACAACCCCAAACGAAAAAACAAAAACAAAACTAACAAAAACAAACAAACAAAAAAACAAAAAAACAAACAACACAAAACAAAACGCTGAAACGCTGAAATCTAACGGACGCATTTCAGGTGAGGTCCGAATTCATCACGGGGATGTACTTAATTCCAAATGAACAACCTGTCTCAATTACTGTTGGCCATCTGCAGTGTTCGTGGCTCCGTCGATAGTCCCCCGAATATCCAAATAACGATACCGACTGGGCAAAACGTCTAAACTCTACATTACCTGTTCTTCATGGATGATTCCAAGCGCTACAAGATGAACACCTGGTAGACATCATGAACACGGTCCTTTTATCAAATCATGGAACTGGAATAGCGATTGGCCTAATAGAGTGTGGTGTACTCACTTCAGACGGAAGGTCAAGATCAAAGAAAGAATCGTCTTGGGTGACGGGGATACAAGATAGTATGAATAGTACAAGTTTCTTCTGATACTAGAATTATCATGATAACAGACTTTTATGGACGCATGGACGTACGTAGGGCAATGAATTCATGGGCCGTGACAATAATGGAGCTGGACTTGTCGACTGAAAAAAAAAAAAACCCCGCCATAATTGAGGTGGAAACTTTCAATGTATGAGTTGAATGCAACATCCTAGGGCAAGGCATAGTGACCGACTGTATTTATGGCAAAATGTTCTGAGCATGGAGGATGGGGGGGGGGGGGGGGGGGGGGGTCTGGTCAGCATGAAGGACTGTGAACGTCTGGAGGAGATGAATTAAACGTACTGTATCTTGATAAAAAAGAAACGTTGCTTCATGAAGTCGAACATGAGAGAGTGTTTCCGAAGGAGCCTGTGAAACATCCCACACAAACGCAAGAGAAGGAATAGAAGAGAGTGGCTTGAGAAAACTAAGACTATGTGGGAATAGGCAATTTAACAGCTAAACCAGATACAGCAGCAGACGGAGCAGGTCATAGTTGAAGGGTCATACCATTGGATGAGAAAGTGGGATCCAAAAGAGAAGGTCTTATCACTGCAGTCGAAGGGAGAAAAAGTGCATTCAAGGCAAGCATTACAAAGCATGGTATGTGTCTTCTCCGTAATATTAATGTAGAACAAAGGAAGAGACTGTGGGTCTTCTGGGGGCATTTCATGAACCACTTTGTCTGACAACTTTGTCGGTCAAATTTACTCTCAGCCAGTCAGATGCAAGGATTTCAGTAGCTTTTAAACAGTATGTCAGACAAAATATCTGACAAAAAGCTTCATGAAATGCCCCCCCCCCCCCGATCTGTTTGAAGGAGGAGGAAGGGTTGGTGAAAAGAAACTCTTGGAAACAGAGGCTCCACGGTCGACATGTCATGTTGAGGAAGCACACAACACCTTATCAGGGATCATTGACCGGAACCTTGCCATTCAGCATGGACTTGAAAGTACTGCACATAAAGGGCTTGAGCATATAGGTCGTAAAAGTAAGTAAAACAATAATAATATTAACAACAACAACAACAACAACAACAACAACAACAAACAACAACTGAACAGAGGTAAGATTGCAGAGGGATTAACTGAAACATTCACACAGCTCGAGAGATCCAGGTCCGGAGATATGATCCTATAGCACAGGTAAAAAAGCCTGTACATCATAGTCCAGGCAGGGAGGTGGAAGACTTTTTCACCTCCCTGGTCGAGGTATGAAGTGGCTCATTGACGAGTCTTGCTGGTGGCGGAGACGTCTCCTGGAGATTAGTGATGTCTCCAGGGAGTCGCGAAAGAATCGAACTTCGGAGACTTTTTCCAGTCTCAAGCTGGTCGCAGAGACCTCTCCGCGACTGAGAAGACATCTCGGAGACTTCGCAGCGACTTCCGGGTCATCTTGTCATCTTTTTGGAGACGTATCGGACGTCGCCTTGCAATCAGGGAGAGTGGTTATACAGTCCCTTTTGTGGATTGGCCATTAGGGCGTGGCCAGCATCCTGACGAAGATTGGAGACACCATAGCCAGAAACCACTAAGGAAAGGTGTTCCTCGATACCATACGGCTCTTGCGGAAACTTCTTTAGGTCAAAGGCTACTGGCTTGTCCTCGGGTCTTATTAATCCAAATTACCTGAATTGATCAATTTGATAAGTAGAATAACGATCACATTGTTTACAATACTTACATAGAACGACAATAATCTATGGTGATGATAGTAACGATAAACAGATACATTAATTAGCACTGTAATTATCGTTAACAACGGAACTCATTGTCACGGCGTTCGGCTTCAATGCATAAGCTAAGGTTATAATAACAGTTAATGTAAGTGAAGCCCAAAGAAAGTGATAAAAAGGAATTTTAAAAAGATTCATAAAAAATAATGAAACATGAAGAAGAAAGATGCATGGTACAATACATAGTCAATTCTATATTTATCGCAGATAATTCGAAGTGAAGAGGAAGTAGAGCACATTATTGCCATCAATAAACTTAGGAATGGTGCACGCGACAAACCTAAGAATGGGTCTGATATCATTTTTCAACAATTTCAAATAACGTCTGACCGGCTGGCTCAGTGAAATATATGACAGTGTCTTTCTCCAGGCAGTCGGGGCTATTATATTTTGTGAACATGAAACAATGCCTCGGACAAGCGATAAGTATTTCTTTTAAATCATCAGACGTTTTAACGGGGAGCTCACCTTTGTTAAAGGGGAACTTACTGTTATCCCAAATACGGGGTCAGTGAATGCAGAAAAATAAGAAGAGAGCATCAGTGAAGTTAAAGGAAAATCAGATTATTCCTTCGGAAGTTATGAATTTTTAGAGTATTGGTTAAAACCATGTCCCATCATTGCTGGATAATCAGGCTACACAAATATCTGATGTCGAGGTAGGATAACGATATTAAAAAAAAGAGAGAACGAAACATATCTTTTTAGCATACTGAAAGAGCTCATGACGTACCTTCTCTAGAAGGGAGGGACAATGATAATTGCTATCAGCATAGCACGTCAGCAACAAGTCAAGGAAATGGTAGATGGTGTATTCGCGGAGATTTGATTACAAGGAGACAAGCCAGACAAGCGAAACAGAAAAGTCGCATAAAAAGTGGACAAAGAACAAGACTTACAAACTGTTGCAGTTTGGGGTGATGTTCGTTATATCAAAGGTTCGTTAATGCGGAAATGAAACAAGGTTTGTTTGTTCATTTTCCATGTGAGAAGATGGCTGAAGAAGGTTCGTTATTCCGAAAAAAACATAAATTCCTTACACCTTTTATAGATGTTCGTCTGTCCGAACATGAAATATGGTTCCTTAATCCGAAAATGAAACAAAGTTCGTTAATCCGAAGATGAAAAGAAGGGTGCGTACTAACGAACCTTGATAACGACCTTTTCCCCCTTTTTGGATTAACGAACCTCGAAATAACGAACCTTATTTCATTTTCGGATTAACGAACTTACGGAACAATGAACTGTAATCCATTAATGATATCCTTCCCATGAAATTATTCCAGAGTTACAATGATTTAAGTATACTTACCATTTTCAAAGCAACAATAATGAATGAACGATCTAAAAAGAGTTTAATATTCTATAAAATAATTTTCCTATGAAAGCAGCATTTTGACATGAAATTTACTTCAATTTTAAATTCTCACTACATAATAATGGTGAAATTGTTTTCTTTAAAACATTTAATCCACAAGAAGACAGTCATTTTTTCATGGACATAGCATTTCAATGTTCTTGTTTGGTTGAGTTCAAGTTGAATGTACGCTTTGGTTCCCCTTAAAGTAGATCTTAAAGGTTTCAAATGTCAGATAGTGTTGCTGGGCTTGCGTGTAGCATATGTAACAAATACTGGCATCCACTGGTGATTGTACAGACGATGCCTCAAACACTGTTAGGCTAAACCAGGAATGTTCACATACTTGTATTTCTTTCTCTTTTGTTTTTATGATCTATTGTATTTGTAATAACTTGATTTTATTAACATTATCAAAACATGTTATTGAATGAATTATCTTTTTTTATGCTTGATTTTTTTTTTTTCGGTCGAAAAATACCCTGATAAATAATTCGTTACATTAATATTCTAAAGTGGTCTTCACTGTACTGTACACATAATTGTATTGATATCCATTCTGGAAATAGATTTGCTTTAACCTGTGATTTGATTAACTGTAGGTAATGCTTTCAACCCAACTTCGCTTATTTTGCTATTCTCTGACCAGTTCAAACATTTTTGTTTAATGATTGTACCAGTAGAGCTTCTTCAAAAGGTTATCTGTTTATGCCAGTCATATCAAAGGAACCAAATCCTGATTATTTCTTGATGTATATATAATGTCTTTTCTTTTCAAAATTGTCAAAAAAAAAAGAAAGAGATTACAAATCGACTACTTCGAACAAAAAAGAAATCATTATTCTCTCGTTTCTCTAAGAACACGGCACACACATCATTAATGCCAGGTAAAAAAAAACAATAATGGCTGTTCTTATGGATGAGTTCTCAGTACTTAGTTGGCAGGTATCATGAAAGCTGTTTCTATTGTGATCATTATAATCGTTGGTTAAATGAGACCAAAGCTCAAATACAAGGTGGATTGAGTAAAAGCAACAAAATCAGTCTAACACATCAGTGAGGGTTTTGAGGAAAATCGAACAATCCGTTCAAAAGTTATGAGTCTTTAAAGTTTCAGTGCAGTCACCGCTGGATATAAGAGAAGACTACCACACTTCATGACCTCATCATGGACAACAAAAGAATACAAGGAGAAATCCTCGCAATGTCATTTTTTCCCATGAAAAATACACATTCCATCGACTTGATGCTGACGCATGTTAAGGGTAATCATTCCCCCTGCTTTCTGAAAGAAGTAAGCCAAGTGATGCTCTTTCATTTTGCTAGAAGATGAAAATAGGAATTATATATATAATGTCTATACATATATTAAAATTGTTGTCGATAATGACGTCATGAAGTGTAGTAGCAGATGTAGTCACCTTTACATTTAGCGACGACGGCAAAGACACTTTGAAAATTTATGACTTTTGGACGACTTGCCCGTTTTTCCTCAAACTTTCATTAATATGTTTTGATAATGTTATATTGTACATGTATATATTTGGTTTTGATTTCCTTTGATGAACAACTTTTAAATGGTAGTAATTCATTAATAATAGTAGACATTTATAGAGCGGCTTTTCCACTGGATGCAAAGCGCTACATTAACCATAATAATTGATGACATCATTATCATTATCATGATTACAGCCATCACCTTAATGCAAAAAAAAAATATATTTTCACTGCTCTTGCTTTAAACATTTTCATTTCTAACTTTCCCTTTTTAATGAATAAAGCATCCAATGTTCAAAATCATCATCAGAGTATAAGTTAGAATATTTACTCAGAGAAAACGTCAGACGTCTTATTCACGTGCAAAACATTCGGAGAGTTCAACTACAGTGACGACATAATCACGGCCAAAACAAATAAAGTAAATAGACGGCAATGTTGAAATGACATCTCACGGGATGCCCTTGTACTTTATCACGACTCGCTCAAAGTCTGCTATTAATTAGTAAAGATCCCATTCCTTCATTTCACTGCAGTTACTGCATAGTGCAGTTAGTTTACTTCAGAGGTTACAGTACATCTGCTTCAAAGTATATACTTCAAAGTATATACTTTCATAACTTCCTTGGTCTTTATCCTATTTTGATCAAAGTTTCACCGTTGTACTCACAAAATTTTACTCATTTGTATCAGACTATATTCTGTTTGATCCGGAGTTTCCCTTCAAGCGATTTTGTCAATTCTGTCGAGTTGTTGAGTCTGTTGAGTATAGGTGAGGGAAAAAAAAAAGATCGATGAAAGAGACTGTCAAAATATCTGTTATGGAAGACTCTCGAAAATATAGCTAGAAAGAATGGATTGAATTCTTTAATCAGCAGAGAGATGAGTGTATGATGAGGTACACCGGTTTGTACATGTGTATACCAAACACTAGTGGAACACATCTACTTTTATTGCAGTCGAGATCACGCATGGAGAGGGAAATTATGTTGACGCGAGTTGTTAATAGAGGGCGCTGCGTTGCCACAAACTGACCTGACACACAAGTAGATGGAATGTCTCTTCATACTTTCCCTTCATTTTCTTCTTCTTCCTGTCTCTAATCACACGGCTATGACACATCAATAACCAACGTTTAGAGAAAGGGTCGCGCATGCATACTTGGAACGGAGTACATTACTATTTCCTGGGCTGGTTTCAGCCAATTTTCATCCTTCTCTGTTTTTACCCCCTATCCTCTTCTTTTACCTTCATCCCCCCTTCTCGCTTTTTCGGGCTATCCGCTTCGCGTCTCGTTTCCTACGCCGATCGCTGGGATGTAACCGTGTTTATCGAGTCATCCTTCAGGATTGTGAATCAACGGCAAGGCTGTTAATCCACCGACCCCGTGCTTTTCTAATGCCCTTCCCGTCGTCAGGCGCATTAACCCGGTTCCTCCCGTCCATCATCGCCGTGACATTACTTCCCTAGCCCGGCAACATTCTCCAGCTCGCACCTGCGTACACCCGAGTGGCGAGGACAAATACGAGATCCTCATGCATCCCTGTCGGTCAATGACATGTCGACCCTAGAGTCTCTGTATCTTAGGCTCCCTTCTCGGCCACCCCTCCTCCCTTTCCTCCCCTCCCTCCTCTCTCCTTTTCTTTCTATATACTTTTTTTTTTAATTTCTCGTCCACTTCCCATCCCTATCTTTGCCGGGTAGGAGTGGAGCGGGGGAGGGGGTGGTGGTGAATATTTGATTCACGCACCGCTATCTTGTCATTCATGTTCTCTTTGTAACATATCCATATATTTCTGTATTAGATTTATTAGCATTGTCCGCATTATCACGTAAACAATTAAGATGATGTTTTGTAGACATCTAGGGAAAAAAAACAGACTATGATTAATTCTTCACTGGCATGACACAACTCGTTTATTTCATTCACGAAAAGTCATTAGTTTTCAATTTCTGCAAAGACGGGCGTTCTCCAATGATTCGGTGCGAGTCCTGGATATCACGCATGGAGACGGCAGTAAAACCAGTTAAGCCGTTACCAGGACATGGCGATAAAGCAAACCGTGGCAATGGATAGCGCAAACATTACATGATTCGAGGAGGACACAACATGTACACATCAAAGTAAGGCCGAACAAGGTGTGCAGGGCAGATGCGTTTAATTAGAATAATGAATAAACAGACCACCAGCTTGAATATCTTTGCCCCGATTTCATGAACGCTAAACACCTGTCCGTTTCGCTTCTTTTGTCTTGTTTGCGCATGTTGCCAAACACTTTTCTCTCACTACCGTCTTGTTCGCATTCTTATACAAAAAAAAAGAAAAAAAGGATGCATCTGTGATTGCTCGACTGAAGCCGATAATGTCTAAAATAACTCTTGACTAATCATGAGTTCCAAAGACCGAAGATGAAGAACCAGTCACGGTCCAAGAAAGAAACGAGAGGGCAGGATTTCCGTCAACCCGAGGAAATTGACACACATCCGCATCAAATCCGCTGGTGGCGCAAACTTGATGTGAAAATCGCCGCGAAATTGACAAATAAGAATCTGATATTATGCACTGGCTGTCGTCCTGCTGGAAGAGAAGACGCCTGCTCTTAAGCGCGCGCCGGCGCAAAGACAGAAAGAAGAAGGGTGGATGTAATAAGACAGTGGGGACGAAGTCTTCATCTGTCGACAGATCAGCTTCTCAAGTGACTCTGGAATTTCATCGTGACATTGAATCAACTTTTTCACCTCCTCCTCTTCCCCTCACCCCCCCCCCCACATCTCTTCTCTCCCACCTACCCTCATCTCTCATTCACTCTTGTTCTAAGAGGAAACATTTTCTATCCAAATCTACATTCTTCACCTGAAATCATTAATGTATTTCTTCAGTTTAATGACAAGGCAGCATTGCACTTGAGTGTTTGTCGAAAGAGGGTGGGGGCAATTGGAGGTCGGTGAAATGGGAAATCAGTGTTGCGGTATACTGCGGGAGGTGGGTGATGATGGGGGTTTCCGAATTTTGTCACCCCTTGGAAGAAATCGGTTCGTCGGAGGATTCGGCGGCAGCGTGTGAGAACAGGTGCCGGGTAATGTTATCGCTATGTGCCGCCCGGATTGGGAGCGTTCTTCACCGTGGCCCCTGAAACCCAAGATCGTCCCCTCAGATATTTGGCCAGAGCAGGAGGGCGTGAAATTCCATATCACCTCATGTTCGTCGTCTATAATCTGGCCACGTCTTGGGTCACCCACTGACCCCTGTACACCCCACCCCTTCTGAATTCCCGTCCCCGCCCTACCTCCTCCCCTTCCTCCCCCACTCCCATTCTCGTCTGCTTTGACCCGAATCTTATACGATGACCAAACATTTTCCCCACTCATCCCGCTATGATAATTAAGGAGTTCCGCGGTTAATGTTAACGGACATCTTTGTTTCATTGGCTCCTCAGCCCTCTACTTTTTGGTATTTTTTTCTTTCCCGTCGTCCCCAAGAGCAAAACAACTTCGACCTTCCAGGACTGACCTTCTGGTGACCTTGGTGTGACCTTTCGGCAGAGCTATGCTTTTGTGCCGTGACCTTTCCACCCCGTACATGCCTGGGGATACACTGCTGTGTGTCGAACAGCATGATCACTGACTCTTGGACCATAGAGCTACATGGTTGGACAAGAAGGAACGCACATTATAGCGATTCGCAAAGCAGAAATAATGATTGGATCCATGAGGTGAAATTGCACGCCTCGGTGATGGTGCGAACAGACACCTAGGTTGTTGGACACTCCTTCCAAGTTTTGATTAGAGATTCACTAATGCAAACCAATTGGATACGCACAAACAGAACAGCTCGCAAAGACGCTCTCGAGTATCACAATCAAGCAACATTCATGCAGATAATTGATATCTATCAGCGAGAAAGTGATCATCGCTCCCCCAAAGAAACAACAACAATACACACAAATAATTATGAAGATGCGTGTTTATATCACCTTTCATTAATTTCATGAATTCCGTCCATGTGGTGTTTAATGTCCTGTTTCTATTATGATAGGTAGTTTTCGCATTTTTTTTTTTTTTTGGGGGGGGGGGGTGTGAAGTTTATAGAATTCCATTATATTTGCGTGTTTAAATAAAAGCAACACTCTTTAAAACACTCTCCTGGTTCTGACATCAATTTTATTTCAAGATGACTTTTGGTTTAAGTCGTCTCAACTCATAACTCGTTACAATTTATCAGAAGAGCTTAATACAGCTCCTACAGTCGACAAAAGGTATATCCTGTATTCGCTTGGGGTTGAAACCTTTTATTGTCCTTTTCGCTCTCCTCTCTTGAATATTGCGGCATAGTTACGTTGTGTGCTTCGGCTAAATGTTGGAATACAAAATGTGAGTTTATTCATTGCAGCCGTGGCACTGTGACACGGTGGATAAGACCCATGACTTTCAATCAGAGTTCGAATGTTTAAAAATCATATACATGGAGAGTTTGAATGCAAAACCAGATAAACACCATTTTCAGTCTCTTGATTTAAAGTAAGGTCATCATCAAAAAATAGAGATTCATTTCAAAGACATTCCACTCGGTACAGAACAAGAAATAGTTTTGAAGATGTTATTAAAAATCATTACATATACCGTATTTTACCAAATTTTTTTTGGCTTTCTTTCAGCTCGAATAATGATCTGATATTGATGAAAATGGATTGTATATGTAATTTTTTTTTTCATTTAAACTCTTCTGTAATGAATTAGTGGTATGTGTTATCATGAAATATGTTAATAATGATGTCGATGACTGTGATTGAAAGAATATATATATATATTATAGTAATGATGTTAATCACTCAATCATATTCACAATTTAGCCTGTTTCTCTCCCAGAAAACCCTGCCGCCACTATCTCGTCATTTTCCAGTCTCTGACAGATCGGATGAGACTGACGAGTGTAGAGCCGTAACCCTGATATCACTGTGGACAACCTGTTGTACACTGTGTCAACGGTATCTTGGCGGGTTGGGCCCAGTTTGGCCTGGTTGAGCGCGAGGTATCGAGTTAAACACTGTACAGAGGTGATCATAGTTGTTTCAAATGACACAATTATGATTCCCTTACACTCTCGTTTCGATCTCAAAATGCCGTGGCAGGCAAAGTAATGACTTTATTGATTGATTTTCTGCATTTTCGCAAAGTAAATATAACGTTAAAAAAATTTCCTCAAATTATAATCATTGGATTACATTGGACCAAAAAATGAATATATTTACAAACATATATATATTGGAAAATATTTCATGCATAAAATATATTGTAGTCACACACGAACAATTGGAAAATCGTTTATTATTCAATCACATTATAAGGAACAAAATGCTGGAGACTGCCATTTTCAGCGGAAGCTTGATTTTGACGACAGCCTCTGAGAATGCATATGGTTTGCTTGTGGTTACAAATCATTTCATACATACATGATGTTGGGAAAGAGTGGCTGTGAACAGATGTAATTTGATATTTATGATTACAGAACCACCGTGCACGTGACAGGACTTAAGTACACAATTGATTGTCCAGCACTGTACCATATGCTGCTGACGCCACTGCTTGGATTTCCCCCTTTTCTTCCCTTCCCGATATGTTAACCCCCCCCCCCTTCACCTCTTACATACCCAAACACTCCAACTTCATCTCTGTAAGTATCAGCTTTATCTCCACCAGTCCCGTTCTCGTCCTTTCCGTTTAGCAAGTAATATTTGGGGAATCCGAGCGAATGTTACGTTGTTTAAAGGAGGGCTACATTCAGGTCTTTAATGTTGTGTGTTATTATGCCGTCCCCTCTAGCAGATACAAAAAACACTCTTTCCATCGGACAGAATGGAGGTCCCGTTTGTGAGAGTCACAACCCACGCACGTAAAAGATCCCGCTTCATTCATTCCTCTCGAAGAGCAGGGAACATAACCCGGTGAAGTGGTCCCGTCCTCGCCCAGCAAGTAGGCCTACTCACACTTAGACCCCATGGAAGACTCTAGCTAGTGCAGCTGAATGTGGTTTATCCAGCCATATTGTCAGATGGGGAAAATTAAAACAAAAAAACAAACATACAAGCTAACAAACAAACAGACAAACAAACAAACAAATAAATAAACCAACCAACAAACAAACAGAGTCCGTTCTTACACCTTGCCACTCGAAGTCTCCCGACATACTGTAGGCTGGAGCCAGACTGGGAACATTATACTGGACCATACCACTGGAGAGAAATCAGGTCGTACAGCATCCATTGGGGAACAGCCATGAACCTTACCGACGGTTAACCCAAACCTATATTTTGTTTCTTTTTTTTTTCCGGCATTAAAAAACATGTCAATGGCACGACGCCAAACTGAAAAAGTTACGGGCAAGGCTTGAACCAAAAGTAATGATCACTTGTCATTGTACTTTTCCATACTTCCATTCATGTGTGTATGTGTGTGTGCGTGCGTGTGTGTGTGTGTGTGTGTGTGTGTGTGTGTTTCAGTTATCATGCAATGAATTAGATCATTTAAGGGTATTTGAATGTTCTCAAATTTGTGCGTGTGCCAGTGTCGTAAAATCGGACTCCGTGTATAGAAATGGGGCAATTCAAAGAAGATTCTTATCTCAGGACAACTCCTGCACTGTGGTTAACCATAACTCATTTTTGATATCGCATCATTTATTAAATCAAATCTTGCGAGGGATTTGAGAGGGGCTGAATGAGTACAATTGTGAAAAAGGGGGCACATTATACGATGCCCTTGTGATGAAGAAAATTTTCGATTCATTGATTTCTTTCACTTCAACAGCTTGGTGATTGTCTGTAGAATTACACTTTCCTTTTCCTTTAAATATTCATCATCATTTTATTCTTTTCTTTTACCACCAGCGATCTTTACCTGTTCAAAGGATGAAAGTTAGGAGCGCCGGTATTAAAAACTAGTACCCTTAAAATCGATAAAATTAATGGACAACATGAACATAATCATTACGACTATACATAGTGCTGCTAACAATAAAATTCAATTCGATGGCCCAGCATAAAAGTTGATCCTCATGTCAAGTAATGAAACAAGTTAAGAAACAAACCAACAACCAACAGAAACAAATAAACGCACATTGACCAATTAAACCCCAAATTAATAAATAAAAAGCAAAAATAGACGCACACAAACCCAATATGGTATGTTATTGCCGAAGCTGTACAGCATGTCCCCCCAAAAATACAATCAAAATTTTTGCATTGCTAACAACCAATATGATTCAACTGTCTATATGCCACTTCAGGATCTTAAAATATAAAATTTTACCTCTATTTTGCAGAAAACCCCATTCAATTTGGTTGAGCGGTCACGGAGAAATGTGGAATGTTGTGAAGCATGTCATGAGTCTGATTCTTCCAAGTATTGCACTTCGATGCCTTTGTGTGTGAATATAATAGACAGAACTTGAAGGGAAGAGATTCTTGACATCCTCTACAAAATTCCTCATTTCTCTTTGACCAATGAAGCAAATCGAATGGGGTTTTCTGTAAGATGTGGGCAATGAGTTATAGTTCTATACCCTGAATTTGTATTCAGATTGATTCACTATTCTTAAAGATATCATTGCGGGTCCCGCTGTAATTTTTTTGGGGGACATACGGTATAATAGCAATTACGTCCTCACAGCGTTAGACTTATTACATGCTTAGTATTGTGGATAAATTTGATGTATAACAATTACATAAATGTAGATCTATACGTTTGTATTTGCAACTGGCCTGCTTTCTTGGCAGCATTCTTTCAGACAGAGAGTGTAATAAACATGTATACAGGTCAACAAAGTCACATTCTGTACATGTAATGAGAAAGCGCTGATGAAAGAGTGAAAAACAAAGGGACTGAATAGAATGAGTTTGACAATCAGTCGAACAATCGGTCGACTTACACAATGATGGCCGCCTGGGTAAGTGAGCTGACCCCGAGTTACGAGTTCCTAGTTTTGCCGAGTACTTCGGGACATGGCCTTGGCTGTAAAGACTGGATGTGACATTAACGGCGGTCATGACAAAAACTGTTCAAGGAGACAGTTTCCGCCGATACTTTGGCTGATACACTGTGCTCTCATCCGGATAACATAGATACACCGGTTGAGCACAGGAAGGCACTCACTGGTCAGACAGGCATTTTGACGTTCCTTTTTGAGCTGTCACACACGACTGACCCCCTGATGCACTTACAAACTTTAAAATTAATGTCATTGCGTATTTTCGAATTTCCTTATCCCAATACATATGGGTTTGATATTCCTTGTTTCGAAGGTTCGTTAATTCGAAAATGAAACAAGGCTCGTTGATATTCCGAAGGTTCGTTAATCGGAAAATTAAAGGTTAGTTAATCCTAAGAGGAAAACAAGGTGATTTCTACAGAACCATTCGAAATTACGAACCTTAATTTTGTCTTCGCATCAACGCACCTTCATCATAGCATTATTTACATATATAATTTGTGTGAGAGAGTATATGCATGTATGTATGTATGTATGTATGTATGTATGCATGTATGTGTGTGTTTGTGTGTGTTTTAAGGGTTATATCAAAATAATCATTGGCGAATAGTTTACCCAGAGGTTTACTAAGTCATTGATTCTTAAATATCTCATGTACTGAACATGAAACACCACATCAGGTAACGGCTATCTGAGGGCGCCAATATGATCACCGTGGTATGGGATGCTTGCTACCCGTAAAGGGACTTGATTATAAAAAGATGTGATAAAATATTATGATATAATTATCAAACATGATATATTACGAATATAGAATTTGTTATGGTTGTCTGGGCAGGGTCAATAACATTCTCATTGCGTAGGCCAACATTACGAGCAGATCATTTTTATATACTCGAGTTCAGATGCATGCCGAAGCGTAGAGAAACAAACATTATCAAACGCAACAACTATTACAAACAGATCAATAAAGTATGGGTGAAGGCCAACATGTCTGGGTGAGATGAAGAGACATCCAGATACATTGTTGTTGCCTCAAAAATCTTCTCCTTATGATTGTATTGTCATTGAACACTATGCAATGATCGTTGCTTCAAGATGAAATATGGATTGTAAACCTAGCTTTTGGTTTCGTAACAGACCATAATCACATATTGTAGAATCAAATTACATAATGCAACTGATCATAGCTTTAATGTCGTTGTATATCTGAATCATCATCTATGTATATAGAAATTTAAATCTATATTCATCTACCTATATCTATCCAATTATCAATATCTACATCTATTTTCATATATCATATTATGTACAAACATGTTTGCCGTTTCATTTAAAATTTTTAGTGATCTCAATAATAAGGACAAAGCCTAGCCTTTGTGACAGGCCCACTCACTTTAGTAATCGTCAGAGGACCATAGAATTTCGTCACACGAGACAGAGTCAGGTCATTACAATAGCTCTAAAGCGGGATTGCCTTTAGAGACCTATCCCAATTTCTTAAACTGTACATTTAAAGATTTCAATCATTAATAATATTTCAGGAAATTGCAAATAAAGTTTAAGCCCGCTCCAGTTCGTACAATTCCCGACATAATATGAGAAGAATACCATTCTAATTTCTATTCCGAAAACCTACCGAAACTCGCCGAACATGCCTGATATTTGTGACGTCACTGAATGGATTCAGCAAGCAAAAGCCGATTTTCTCTTTGGTCTTGTTGCATTCCCGGTTGTGGAATGAGTAGAAGGTCTTACATTTTGTCATTTTCCAGATTCTATCACAAACACAGCATATAATTTGTGCCAATTTGTAATTTTCATTGAATTTCCACTTTTACTTATCGCTCTGAATTACCGAATTTTGCTTCCAGCGTTACGTTGCACAACAACGACCAATCAGAAGACGGGAAGTCCGATGAAACTCGTGCATACATGTTTCGCACTGACGGACGATGGCTGACGGACGATGGACGAATCGATCAATTTCATGGGTCGAAGTGCCTATAACTAGGTGATTCAGTCACTGAAATATTCAGTAGGAGGAGTGCGCGGGTTAGTCTTTCGGGTTATAGGTCATGAATAACTATATTTTTAATATCGTGATTTTTCTACCCCCGGTCAGAATGACCTTACAATGATCACAACCTCAAGTCTTGAAAAAGACCATCACGCTGACGAGCTCTGCGCCGACCCTTTTTGCTTGCGACGGTCAGTGTTAAAAAGTGTGAAGGTCTTTGAAAAAGGATAGCAAGAGTTCAGATAAAACATCTATATAATGCACCCGTCTGGGTATAATGATATGCTTAAGCATTGTGTGAAAAATTTAGCATTTCTATGTGTCACCATTTCTTTCCAGTAAGTATCTATCTATAAAGTTTTAGAGAAAAATATGTGACGATAATAATGTGGATTAGGATATGTGATGAGTAAATGATAATAATGATAATAGATAATAAACACATGCTAATTGTGATATTGATAAAAAGAGTGTTCATGATTAATGATGTTGATGATGATGAAGAAGATAATGATATGATTTTATTTACCCCTCGGTAACCATTATTCCGGCATTGGATCCAGTTATCAACCTGGGTGGATGTGGACAAGGCGTCTTGCTTACAGATGTAAACACCGAAAAGGATTTGAACTCCTTACAACGTATATATTAAGAGCCTCATTCACTATAACATGGTGCTCCCTAAGTCCCTTCATCTTTTATTTCCATTAACATATCCATTTTACTGTCAGGGCTGGGGCCACGGGGGGGGGGGGGGTCCCCACTTTTTGTGCAGAAAATATAACGTCTTACTTTTTGTTTTGTTTTGCTGCTTGTCAGCCGATTTTGGTGGAGAAGTGGTAGTCAAGATTGTAAAGACCCCAAAGGGATTGTACAGTATTGGTTGAGGTGGGGATTCAAATGTCATCTGATTTTGTGAGGGGAAAACGTTCGACTTGTTGTTGTTGTTGTTGTTGTTGTTTTGCTTGTCAGCTGATTTTGGTTAGAGAAAACGGTTCGACGTCACTGTTCCCATGAAGTCGGCCCTTCACTTTGAAAAACTTAGCTCCCGGTCCTGACTGTATTGCATAATGAGGTACCTGGTTGCCATAGGTCGTCCCATTGAGATACTTTAATTGATTTCCCCTCAATGGTCCGTAGACCATGAAGACCATGATGGAAAACATAGAAAACATGATTGCGTTTTGAATATTTTTTTTCCATTTCAGCCCGCGGTCTTATCAGAGTGGACAGAGCAGCCACGCCTCCTCGTTCTCTCCCTCCCCTCTTTATCTAAATGTCTCAGTATAACTTTCCCTTTTCTTTCTCTTTTTTTTTCTCTCTTTCTGTCGTTATCTCTGTCTGCCTTTCTCTCTCTCTCCCTCTATGTCTGTCTGTTTGTCTGTATGTATGTCTGTCTGTTCGTCTGTATCTCTTATATCTCCCTCTCTATCTTTAATTGTATCGTTCGATTTATCGCCATCTGCTTCCCGGCTTCTGCCAATCGACATCACGACATGTTTGATTCTGCGCGACGAAGCAAAACGAGGCGGACATCGATGATGAAGGCTTTGATGTTGACTTGAATGGACAAAGGGATCAAAGGGTTCCCGTAGACGGGAGGATCCCTGTCACCGGACCCGTAATCGACGCGCAGGTCGAGCCCCGGGAGGCGGCGCCCACGGCAGCGAGAGAGACATTTCAGCTACACGACCTCTCTCCTCTCTGGTAATAGGGGAATAAGAAAAGGCCAGAGAGGAAATACAGAGATAGATAGATAGATAGATAGATAGATAGATAGATAGATAGATAGATAGATTGTTTGTTTGTATTTATTACCGAATCATATAAAAAACACCTACAAAATACATAATATATATATATATATATATATATATATATATATATATATATATATATATATATACATATATATCGATTGATAGACAGATACATAGAAAGATAGATAGATAGATAGATAGATAGATAGATATAGATAGATAGATAGATAGATAGATAGATAGATAGATAGATAGATAGATAGATAGATAGATAGAGATAGAAAGAGGGAGGGAGAGGGAGAGAAATACAGGTATACAGAGGGACGGAACAACCTGTTAATTTTACAGATGCAAACATGCAGCTTCTGCACATTTTTTTCTTCAAATCCCATCTTTTTTCTGTGTCTATTTATTTCTCATTTCTGATGATTATTATCATTATTGCTATTACTCACAAGTTGTAATATCGGAATGTCACTAAACACCTTATCATGACATCGTATAATTATAGTAACATGATGACGCCACGGTCTAGTTTGCTTTTTTTATCTTTACAACCAAAGACTTATCTTTATAAAGGGCTTGGATAGAATCCTTTTATTCTGTTTGATTAATTTAATTTCTTTCCCCTTTTTTCACCCTTTGAATGAATCATGAACTCACAAAAAAAGAATCATCTACTCTACACTAGCGAAACGTTTACAAACAATACATTAGAGAGGCAAAGAATTTCAGAAAAAAAATCATGTTTGCTCATTCAAACAATGAATGTGATAAACCCAAGGCCTATTTCCTTTCTCAAGGCTCAGGGCATACTTGCTAAGAAATCTTCCCTGTTTATATGTAACCTGTCTATAGTGGCCATCCAACGGGGGGGGGGGGGGGGGGGAGGGAGGCAAGAAAAGTGGTGTATACATGCAAGTGATCGTTATACACAGGTTGGTGGCCATTTGAAGTAAACTTCATAACATGAAGAAGTTATCATTTTAAGGCTCTCATCATGAAGAGGCAACCCACCAAACGTGGTGGATCGGGGGAAGGGGATCCATCTCACGGTGGCTACTAAATTATCAAACTTCCTGTTTTCTCAAATTACCATCTCGTTTCCTTCAGCGTTAATGACGTGTTCAATAACTAAGGGGGGCTAGGTATTTTACATTTAAAGAACTCTAATCAATATCTATTCATAAGCGTTGAGAGCACACTATTTCTCTTATGTCACAGAAAAGGTACGATTTGTTAAAATTGTAATGCTGCTACAGAAAGTGCACACGCACACATCGACGCACACATAATGATATACACGCATCAGCTTAACGCGCATGCGTATCCCTGCTCACGTAAACTGAAGCACACGCATAAATAAACAAAAAAAAAGCGAGTTAAAACCCTGTCGGGAAAGAAATTAGTTAGAAAATGTATCGAGTATGTCAAATCCAACGTCAGCTTTCATCCTTTTGTCTTTTGGTGTCTCTTTGTAATATTCTGTTCTATGGTCTGTGCCAAATTGTGGGTATTTCCTGCTTTGTCTACACCAAACTGAATCTTAACCTAGCTTAAATTTTGTAGTTGGGCAATAACCGCAAAGCTCACTAAACATTATTTTTCCCATAACCAGCTGACAGCGTTTGAGAAAAATTGACACGCGCATGAGATGAAAGTTTATAAATTTCTTGATTGCAGACTGTGAATGAATTGCCATTGATATCACTGATAGCAGCTAATAGGTAAGAAAAGGCGAGTTTACAAACACTTCCATACACAAAAACAAAAAAATCAAACAACAAACAAACAAGAAATATGCGAATTTGAATTCTCTTAGTATTCTTTTAAAGATTATTCTGCCAGGTCCTTATAAAAAACACAGGTTACACTTCTCTTAATCTATTTCTATATAGTGACGGCGGTAGTCAAATAAAAGTGAGGAAAAGAATAAAGATGTTCTTAAAGTGGAAATATTGAAATGGCTCCAGGGATAACGACCTTCTTTTGTGAACTAAGAAAGCATGAATCCAAGGTCTTCTCCCGGCCTTCTTTTTATCTACTTTTCATGAAATTTTTATGTAATAATTGTGAATCCTTAATTGACTTATATAATTTCCTTTTTTCCCAGTATTACTAGTACTTGGCTGATCATTATAGACGCTTCTGCTCGAACGAATTGGCGTTCGCCACTCTCCGCCCCGTCACTGCGTGTCGACAAACCATGACTTGATCACGTTAAGTAGCTACCGACTTTCATTATTGATTAATCGGCAACTTTCATGGCAGCAATTGTTTATGGCAAGATATATATTTCCATCTCGCTTGCACAGGTGAAAGCTACTTAAGACATAATACAACTGAACTATGCCAGTATGCTGAAATAAAACGTGATATATATATATATATATATATAATACATACACACACACACACACACACACATATATATATATATATATATATATATATATATATATATATAATACATACACACACACACATATATATATAACATACACAAATATATATATATGTATATGCATATATGATATACACAAATACACACATAAGCACACACTTATATATTTTTGTTTTATTAAACTTTATTTCTGCATTTTCTTTCTCAAATCAATGCAATCAACAATCTAAATAACTGAAATACATTATACAATTTCTACCAAATGAACAATATCCTGCAGACCGACCTGGTCACAAATAAATTAGATCAAAGGAGAAAGTAATGTTTACACATTTGCAGAGGGGTGAAGAAAAGAACAATCCAGGAGACCGCCAACGTAACAATATCATCATCATGTTCATATACCGAAATATGTTCCTATTTTGCTGCTATCAGATAACGCGTGAAAGCACTGAATGAAATGTAACTATTATCAATCCTGACCAGTTATCATCACAGCACGGAGCAAGGAATCAACAATAACAAGACAATGTTAAGTGGACCCAGTTAACCAGTCTTTGGATAACGGCTTCCTTTCTTTGGAAGCATCAGTACATCGTTCATTCTTTTTCTATCTTTTTTTTTTGGTGTGTGTTCATTTCCAATCAATATACATGAATATTATAAACGTCAAGATAGAAATATATTTCATGTAATATAGTATATCAGCCTCTTCCATTAGAGAAGTGATTCAGTTTTTTCAGTCTCTTCTCTCAGGACAGACATGGGATAGGGTAGGGGTCACTGTCTTGACCTTGAACATGATGACTGTGGGCATCCCGTGTCTGCACACTTGCCCACCATCCCTCCCGTCCCCCCGCCCCTCCCCCCCCCCCCCCCAACACACACACACACCGAAACCTTTGGGACGGCGCCTTGACAGATAAAGATAGCGGGGGGAAAGTCGGGACCGCTGGCCTTTGATGGTGACCTCTATGAACTGATTTCAAGGAATGACACAAGAGAAAACAAAAATAAGAAAAAGGAATAAAAGGGAAAGAGAAAGAGATGGAGCGGGATATATATACATACTTATATTGTAAGAGGGAGGGGAGAGTGATAAAGGGCGTGGTTGGGGTAAAATTAATAACCCATTTTGGGAGGGATAACATGGTTCTAGGGAATGCGCGACTATAGTAATGGGAGTGTTTACATTATTTATAATGATGAAAACAGTAATGTTGAGTACACGCAATATTATAGCAATACGATGATGAATATATCAATTATATCTAAAAGACACCATTATGTTTTCTTCATTTGTTACTTATTTTTCACATGTACTTTGTTAATTTACATTTTTGCAATTATTACAAATATGTTCAGCTTGTGTCGCATTCTATATAATTTCTCTGTTTATTAGATGGAAATGAAATAGATTCAGATTTCGATTGTCTTGACTGAATACAATAGAACCGGAGAGGGATCTTACTGTGAAAGACCGCGGCATTAACATTTTTACCTATCTGGTGGTCGCTCTCTGTGTCGCTATCGATGACGACCGCGACAATGAAGACATCGGCGTCCCTAAATCCATTCAGGTCAGCTACTTAACATAATCTGGGCTTAAAATTGAAATGAAGAAAAGATATCAAAGATACTTTTTTCAGACCAGAATGAGTAACAAGATAATGATATGTCTTTGCTTATACAATATATAATCTGTTTCTCTCCTCAAGTTTGCAATAGGCCCGTACGATTTGTGACGGATACGAAGCATACAGCGGGTTTAGACCAAACGGTAATATTGAAGTGCGACATTACGTCGAATAAAAGAAATAGGAATATTCCATTGTGATCACAGGGAGATGAAGAAAGGGAGGGAATCACGAAGGGAACTGGGAGAGAGAGGGAGAGAGAGATGGAGAGATAAGGAATGAGAAAGTATTCGACATACTTGACATTCTGCTGGTGCCTGGCTTACGCAGGTGTAGTCGCTACATTCGCTACATCAATATTGATAGCCATGAATGTTACAAGATATAAAAAGGTTCATGAATAGCCATTATTATGGCCCTGGCATTGCCCCCCCCCCCCCTCCCACGCTATTGTGAAACCCTTACATTCAAACGGGGTGACGGGTAAGCTTGTCTCTTCCCGTCGAGAGAGGGCACTCTTAGTGTTTTAGACTTGAGAAGACGAAAGGTGAGAGGTGACGAGATTTTTGAAAATTCAACTAAGATGGGAAGGAAACCAAGTATTGTGACAGCGTCGTGCTGTTTTTATTTTATTTCAGATGGATGTACTGTTTTATTTAATACTCAAATTTTCCTCATAACACTGTGGAATGTTGTTTTTGTGATTGGAGCATGGAGCTATCTGTTGTAGCTCCATGACTGGAGTATGATATATGACATTCGGATATTATGTCTAATGTAGGTACTCTTTTAATGTCTGAGAGCAAATCATCTTAGAATTGTTGTTTCGATTTGGTATCGCTAAAAAAGAGGAAGAAGAAGAAGAAGAAAAAGAAGAAGAAGAAGAAGAAGAAGAAGAAGAAAATTACCGGGAAGCATGAGAAGTGACGTAATCTTATTTCTATCATTAAGACAGATAAGCCCCTAAAACAAGAGAAAAAGAAGTACTGCATTCTATCTGACAAGCACATTAGTCTTTCCTTCCGTTCTTCCTCCCTTTTTACCTTCACTCTCTCTCTAATAGCCCCTTCCCAATGTCTCTCATTCCTTATCCTGTTTTTTGTTCCCCCGAGCGTCTGTGTGCCTGTCTTTGCGTTTGCCTCTGTGTGCTTCTGTTACGCCATTCTTTTTTTTTGCAAGTTTAATTTATTGAGTAGCCTACATCTCTACAAGCTTGTCTTCTACGTGGTCCTCTCTTTTCCAATAAAACAATGATTTCGAACAAATAGTTTTATATGATATATATGTTTGCATAATGCTTTCATCACTTTTATTCAGTAGCTTTGTAACCAAAAAATGTGAAGTTAGAAATGAAATTAGATATGAATTGAAAAAAAAATAATAACATTATTTTATCTACAATAAAACGTTTGGACCAAGGTCGTTGGGTTCGTACAAGCAGGAAGTTTGTCTCACATTTATGAATATTTCGTAAATAAAATGAGCTTATCATTTTACGATAGCTACCATGTTAAAAGCCTGGGTATCTCATCGCATGGGCGTCCAGACGTTTGAACCAGCATGTCATAAATTTCTACAGGCCTGGGCAAGGGCCTGCGTCCGTGAATAACAGTCTCACCTACTTTGTAGGAAGTTCAAGAAAGGATGACACTCCTTTTAAACAGACATAAAGACATACACAGACACACACGTATGCACACTCAATACTTATTTGGACTCTTATTTTCAATTGCGGGTACATGTATAAACGTTAGTGGAAAAGCCATTAAGTATGTTGCATCAATGATGGACCATCATGCTTCCAGTCACTATTTCCTGTTGTTCATGTGATTTTCATGAATGTGTGCTGGTAAAGCCACGAGAAATTATTTTCTTTAGCTTCTCCAGGGTGGTTTGGTACTAAAGTGCAATTCCGCACAACGCTTATTATACTGACTTTTGTAAATAGAATGAAATTGTCAAACCCCCATCTCCGAGTGGTAGCACTTTCATCATAATCGCACGCAATAATAAGAAAATTGTGTGAAGTATCACAATGTTGCCACTAAACACCTCGCTGTATGTGGCAATCTCAATTGTAGAGTTGATGAGGTTGTTATATCAACTTTCATACCCAATAACTCTACCATTGTTTGTATACTAAAAGACTATAAAAGCCATTCTAGTCAATAACGTCGAATCTGCAAACCGTTACTCCTAAGTAGCACTGCGATCAGGATATGGCAACTCTTTGACGAGAACACAAAATAGACTTCAGTGTTGTTGTTGTTTTGTTTTTTTAAATGTAAGTTGTCAAATCAATGCCGCAAAAGGAGAATACATTTGTAGTCCTGCACTACAGATGAAGCTGCGATATTATGATAATCTTTGGGATAGATGCATTGTACGTCTCAACCGGCATTCGTACGTATTGTGATGAATCGTAATGATGACGTCGCACCTGTGATAAGAGGTAATATGACCACCATCAGTGTGAGGAATTGTCCATGGGATCAGGAACAGACGCCGACGTAAATGATGACGAGGTGACTGAACAAAAAAAAGAGAAAAAATATATAGGCCTACATGTATATAAAAGCGAACAAAACAAAAAAAAAATCGAATGCACCGTCAATGGGATATCGAGGTGACGATGATGATCGATAGTGATGGTCGTGTCGGGAACGCGGATGGCAACAATGCAAAATATCTATAAATGAGTTAATGAAATCTCGCAGTGGGCTAAATGCCAAATGTAACGAAGAAGGTATGACTGCCATATCAATGGAGCAGGCTGACTAATCGACACCAATTTCTTTTTCCCATGCACAGAATCTTAGGATTCCACTTGATCCTGTTGTTAGCACGTCTAAAGATGTCATCCTCTCCATTCTTATATGGCAGGGAATGACGGTCGAGAATTAAGCGAGGAAAAAAAAGAAGAAGAAGAAGAACAGAAACAACTCTTTCCATCAGCAAGTCAGCTTAATATCCGCGACTCACGAAAGTGCTAGCCGATAGGTGAGGATTATATCGGACGGAGGGAGCTTCAATTAAGCGCGCATTATCCCCCGAAAAGTCACCGTCAGTCGCGCATGTTGACGAATTTTACAGTTCCGCTAATTCCTTAATGCTAACAGTAGCCTTACACACAGCCCTGTGTCCATGTTCTTCACGCGGTTGTAAGGATCACAAATGCCAGAGGAGGAGGAGGAGGGGAGAGAGAAGAAAGCTATACCGAATTTGTCGAACAAATAAGATAGGATGGCTAATGAGTCAATTAAGGAGCCACGGTGTCGTAAATAGAAATCTGAGGGTCTTAGCATCTTAAGACGCGACGACAGAAGTCATTGGCAGGGAGTATGTGTCGTTCCTCTACCTCCTTTATGGACATGATTTAGAGCTGTTAACGATGCCTCAAGCTACAGGTTCCCGCGGCTCCTGGGCCCTCTCGCCGATCTCTTAAGCGTTTACTTTGCAGGGGAGGCTTTAGTCGTACCGCCAAATATATATTCGCGAGGGTGTTTGGGACTACACGGTGCTCCAGAACAACGCCGGCCACTCAGGTTCATCGGCAGACGACCTGACCGTGGCGATCCTTTTCTGTGGAGCGAAGCCACAAATATCAACTTTGATAATCAATTGACCGTCCGAACGACAGAGAGACACAAACTGCAAACTTTGAGACCAGTCGGGCATTTGATAAGTGATCAGGACTCAGCCACTTTTTGAACTAATTGCATTTTACTGTTTCAAAGCCTGATTATGACCCCAGAAAGTTAAACACAAACGCACCATCAGTATGTCGTGAAGCTATCAAAATGCAACCACAAACGTGACAAACTAGGACCAGATTACAGAATTGTCACGTTGTATTCCTCATTCATTCTGAAAACACAATGAACGCGTCATGACAGTCCTTGAATGTGTAGACGAGTTACTTGACTTCCCTTGTCTTGGTGGATGAACGATAGCTTATCATCACTGATGTATGAAGAGTTTACTTGAAAGTGGGCTAAGCGCCATTTTTAAACATTTAAGTCCATCATCAGATAAAGCAATGCAAAACCTTCCCAGTGATACCACACTTGCAACACAACAAGAAATATTCTTGAAGATATGATAAGAAATATCTTATACTTTTATCATTTTCTTTGTTTCATAGCAGCTTTAATTACAAATATCTCAACTTTGCAAGAAAATAGTTGACTTGAGTTGAGATCAAACTCGTCATTATCTTGTCCAATGTCATAACGACATGATAGATGAGAAACTTACTTTTCACCAGTTCACAATCAACCAGCGCAAACACCAAACTGGGAATAAGCTATTATGTATGTGAGCTCACATTTGCCCTGGACAAGACGATGAGGGTCGTGTGCCTCCTTATCAATTAAAGAGTCGTACCTCCATTTGGTTTCACTTGGTCAACAAGACAGTGCATGCCAGATATCTTTACGTTCTCCTTATGTAGATGTTCGGAACCTTTATTAAACTGGAAAGTTGATGGATTAGGACTACTTTTTGTATCCTTCGCTCGTCTTGCTTGCCTAAACACCAAAGTTGTGGGAGAAAATGATTACACTTCGGTTCCTTCATTCCTAAATGGGTTTATTCCCCGAGAAATGAATAAAGGTGAATCGAATAACTATTCATTCGAACAGTCTCTTCATTGCAGACACTCACGAAACGTACACGACAACACCTATCTATATTTCGAAATAACATTACACCTAATGCACTAGCTATAAGTAGTTAGATACCATGGGATCACTTGTTTTTGCGTTTGTGTGTTCTTCTTGGTTCCTTTTTTTTTCTATGTGTTTTGTGCTCTTAAAATCGATTATCTATTAACTGTATCACATCATATTCTTTTTGTTTTATTTTCATCGAAAGCACTTTGTAATGTATGTTTAGCCAGGACTCCTTTGCAAAGCAGGCCTCTGTGGCTCTGAATTTGACTACACTGTTCTTAAGGAAGACGGAATATGTTGATAGATAGATACATAGATATACAAATGAATAAATAAATAAATAAATAAATAAATACTTGAATAAATGAATAGATAAATGAAGAAATAGATAGATAGATAGATAGATAGATAGACAAATAAATAAAAAACAGACAGATAGATAGATAGATAGATAGATAAATGAATACATAAATTCATATATAGATAAATAAATAAATAAATGAATAAAAAAATAAATAAATAAACACATTGGATTGCCAGGTTTAAAATGAAATCTCTGGGTATATCCGCGCATCCCAGATATAACTCCTTAAACTATGTGTGAAAAAAGATTCAACGCGGGACATAGCATGTAAGGTTGGTGCGAGACGGCATAGCTAATGACATTAATCATGACGAGAGTAGTTTGGGCGTATGAATTCATTTTTTAAGTAATTGACATTGGGCAGGAAGAGAGCTGTGCATCGAAACTAACGAGAAAGAGCCCCTGTCGCATTGCTTACCGTGTAGTTGTGGCGATCGTGGGCTGCGTGGCAGGAAAGTAGCCTATTTGGGCGGAAAACCTCGGCAACATGGTCACATGACTCGATTGGGAGGGGATTACTCAAATGACGCTTAGTCGCATTAAAGTCGCTCAGACACGTCTTTTCTGGACCTCCGTCGTGCGTGCTAAGCTCCACTGAGCTACGAGGAGGTCAAGTGGCTGTAAGCGCCTTTTTTCATTTTTATTGTTATCATTATCATCATCATTACCATTTTTTTTTTTTGTGCTCAATCAACCTCTCGTACATACCGGTTCTTGCATGATTCATGTGCGCGCAGTTTCTTTTCACATCAAACACAATCGTAGATCTGGGCGATTTGAGGGTAAGCTGATAGCGGCTGATGCCACTGGAACCCACACAGTGTTTGCTGGCAGGCTCTAATCTCTCCAAATCTGTACATCTCAGCCGCGCGCTAATTCATCGCTCCACTTCAACATTATATGTTTAATTTCGTTGCTTACATACATGCCTACACCCTCTCGCCTAATGGCATTAGGAAATGGCTATTAACGGTTTAAGCAAAGTTCCCTGCAAAAATTGCACAGATATTCATTGAATGGGAATAATCCATTCACGTCATTTTAATTGAAAATCAACTTAGAAAAATATTAAGAGGCCTACACAATGATATATGAGTGTAATTGTATTTGTATTTGCCACTATGATTCCATAAAATGACGCCGAGCAAGTACCCTAAATCCATATTGCAAATTAAAAAAAGAAAGAAGATAAAGTTCACCGGTATGTTTTGCATTGATCGCATCGCAGCAGTCACAAGCTTGTAACTCTTATACTTTCTTCTGCTACTGTAACATATGAAGGTGGCGATTATGATGATGATAACGATGACAATGATTTAATAATGGTGATGATTATGATTATCATGATGTTGACAAAAATTTCGTCAACCTAAAACATTATGCTTGAAAGGAAAGTCTCTAGATAACAGTAGATCAACGACGTCGACCGGAAGGAAGCAATTTTGCAATGACCCACAAACAATGACAAATGAACATTGTTTCCAGGAATTTAAGGACGTAAGGTGCAACTACTTTAAAACAAAAAAAAGCAAACAAACTGGATTTGGACAATAATAATAATAAGCATCATAATCACAGAAATGCTGGACCTGATTTCTCATTTTGGCTTTTTTTTTTGTTAGTACTGATGACGTAATTCAATGAACTTTTATTACGATAATTTTGGGAGGCTTTTTTTTTTTTTTTGACAGAGAGTCTAGCTGTCCAACCTAAAGATAGGCAGACGTGTTACTGAACATCTAAAAAAGGAGCAAGTGACGAAGAAGAGTAGGGGAAAACATTTTCCAGCAAATGTGAGATGAAAAACGATAACATTCTGTCAGCGTCTAAATCGATGGCGTGAGAGCACCAAAATAATCGCCAAAAATCGTTAATCGTCGTCTGCTCGCGAGAGCTGGCCTAAACGTTGTCCCCTACCCTATCTCTGTCATCTATCGTCTGCGGCCGCGCGGCTTGTAACGTCCACGCGACATCAAGACAATGCACTCCTGCAAGACTCTCATCAAACCGTCACGGCGGTGAAAATAGATCGCCTGCGTAAAAAAAGTAAATATTCCCGCCAGACATACGTCATGACGGCGAGACAAAGATAGTTGAACATCGTCACGCTCAATGTCGAATTAATCATCGCATCTGCAATTGGTCAGAAGTAGTGGGTATGGAGCTTTAAGAGAGAGCCACTGAAAGAAAAAAAAAAACACCTCCATCTAACAAATGAAGACCTGCGGACTGCAGTTCTTATCTCTGACTAACATGGCGAGTGAGGGGGTGGTTTGCTTGGCACATGCGAATGACATGAAGAAGGGGAAAGAAAAGGGGGAAAGACGCACCTCACAAACGGTTACACCATTATCCAGTTCGGGAAAGTTATCCTGACACATAATGACGTAAGTGGGACTATGTACAGTCCGCGGAGTGACTTCATCAACGGCCTGTCTAATTGAACGTGCTCCTTTCATATAAATAATCGACGGTTTGGCCTTTGCCTCTCAGATTATTTAAAGACATTCCGTTTGACTCACGATAGTTTCCTGTAACGCTAGCTGTTCTGTTCAAGCTCTCATCAAGCAGGTGCTATGTTCAAACATCCAAAACACATTACTTTCTACAAACAGCATCTTGCTAATTGCCACCATGAAAATGATAGTTTATCATCACTTACTATCGTTTTTTACAGTGATAATTATCATAGACATTATTATTATTATCATTATACGTGTGTTTAAATCAACAAAAACATACTAGTGTAGTAGCGTCAATGCATGATAGATGGATAGGTGATATTGGTCGCAGTGGTACATTATCAAGTGCTTAGCTTAAAGGCCGAAAATGTAAATAGACAAAGACGAGGAATTTGTAACTTGTATAATTATGCTCATATGATTACAAGTGCTAAGAATACACTAGAGGCAAACGTGTTATTTGGTTGGTTTTATTTGTGTGTGTGTGTGTGTGTGTGTGTGTGTGTGTGTGTGTGCGTGTGTGTGTGTGTGTGAATGTGTGTGTGTGTGTGTGTTTTTTTTTTTTTTGATAAGCTTTGATTGACAGAAAGTGACTTTCGTGGGAGCGGCCTCTGTACCTTGTTTGAGGGATTTCCCCCTGATATGACCAAGGCAATCTTTGATGTTAATTGAACTTATATAACATTCTTTATAAATATTAATTACAATTCCGCACTTGTTACACAAGTCTTATGCCTTCATATGTCTCTGCACAATGAATTTTCTTTTTTTTCTTTGAGTAGACTATTTGTCTATCTTTATTACAATCCATATCTACATCTATATCTTTATCTATATCTATATCTTTATCTATATCTATATCTATCTATATCTATATCTATAGCTATATCTATATCTATATCTATATATATATTTATATATATCTGTATCCGTGTATACATCAGTATATATATGTCAATCTCTGGATATCTGTCTTGCTAGCCACTATAATGGTGTATCCATGTGAAAGAAATTCTAGGTCTAACGTATGAATTATAGAAAGGAGAGTATTCTTTTCTTCCAGGCATCGTCGTAAAATAACAATAATAATAAAAAAAATCGAGCATTGTGTAAACAAGGAGCTTCCCTCCTTGGTGTAAACTATTACCAGAAACTATGAATACGATTCAAAAGTGAAACGTATGGAAACAACGCGAACTGTGTCATCTTGATTTTTTTTTTATTTTCTTTCTCTAATTCTTCCTATTCCCCTATCGCATTTGACACGGCCTAGTTTCGAGACACGATTTGTATGTCTTTCTGCGTTGCTGGCGACCCGTCGCTTCGGGTCATTGTCGTGTAAAGACTCAATCGTGCTACGTTCTCCTAAAAACACATTCTCTCTCCCTCTTCCTTTTTTTCCTATCCGCCCTTCGCCATAGCTTATGCAATTAACTCCTTCCTTCTATCCCCGCCTAATCCTCCCTACATGTTGTGTTTCTATGACGACCGGACGTTGCGGACATTAAGTTCGGTGGGAAGAAGCAGGTTATGCTGGGCATCAGTGTAAGTGATCGGGATCAAGGGTGGCGAAGGAGAGGTTCGAGGATTGTATGAAGAGTGGGAGTGGCGTGAAATGAAGGAAAAAGAAAAACCCATCAGTGGCCAGAACTCGGCCATGCATTTGACCTTTCCAGCTGTCAACAAGAATGACGGTTACCTATCACTCTCCCCCCCCCCCCATCTCTCTTTATCCTGATGTGCAAAATATGGCACCACCGACACTTACACTTAAATAACTGTTAGCTTTACAGATTGTCCCATCGCCATTGACTGACGGGGAAAGCCCGACAATTATACCGCCAAGCCAAAACTGACTGACTTGGTCTCAGATTACTAAACCGGGCACAAAATTTCCTTCCTTCCGCCCATGTCAAATACGAATATTGAGGGCATAAGGGAGAAGAGGGCAGGGAGAGGGGGGAGGGGACTGGATTAATGATGACAATTTTGTATTGTATTTTCTGTGTATTTTCTAAGAAGGGAGATATTTAAGGACTCGGCAATTTTACTCTGTGTCGGAGCAACATCGCAAATGTGCGTATTAGTGACGGAGATAAAGTTCCTCCTGCGTATTGTTGAGAGACAACAAGATGTCATCCGTATCATCTTTCGAACTGGGTCATCGCCGGGCATCAACTGCTGACATGAACTGGCAAACTTTGAACATTTGCAAGCATTGGCGTACGCGCGAACAGAACAACACAACCATACGAGCACAAACTAATACATGCATAATTTCGGCCCCACAAAAACACCTGAAGATATTTTTCTTCCTGTTGGTCAAACTCCATTTTATCGTTTTTCCTATTTAAACCTTAAATGATGCAGGCATGCAAGGTGTATGACCTATAAACAACCAACGATCAATCAACAAACCAGTGGTTGACCGGGTCCTAAAACACAGACAAAACCCTTATGCTTGACTCATTAACCCGGATTTTAGTATGGGACTAGTTTCCTCACCGTTTTGTCATCTATCATTTTCTTTATTTGCTATCAGTGTTTATAATATTCCACGCGTTACAGAAGTCTTGTCACACAAACGCGAAGACTGGTCGCTGACCTCCAACATCCAAACATCTATGGCGTCCATTGACAACCAGCCGGCGACCCAAACCCCCAAATTCTGCTCGGCGACTATTCGCCATTCGCCACTTAGCAACCGGAAGCAGCTACCATAATCTAGCCTCTGGATTCAGAGTCCGCCATTGTACCATCTCATTCATTTGGCGCTAGTCACATAAAAGCGAAAAATGGTCGCCCACCATTCTACGACCTCTAAGATCACTGGTTGGTTGGTTGTTACAATTTTTTTTTTTTAAAGTCGGCAAATAATTTTCAGTGGTCGGCAACTGGATTTGGTTGGCTATAGGTTTTCAATGCTGCATCGAAAAACTTTTGCCGATCAAACTGATCGGCAAAAGGGTTTTGGGTCTTTCTGTGGCTGTAAAAAGGTCACATTGCCAAGCTCTGTAGGACTGATTTGCAGTGATTTTTGACTCTTGGTATGAATATCTCTAGTCGGCAACCAGTTGCCAACCAACCGCCGAACAAATAAAGACTGATCGCGGACCATTTTGCCAAATGGTTGCCGACCAGATTACATTATTATACTACTGATATTTTTTTTTCTAGATTGTCTGAGTCCATGTGCTTACATATTTGTAATCCTGTAGTGATTTTTGCCGAGCCCCAAACAAAAATCAGCAACCAATCGGCTGCCAATTTCTAGTGGTCTTTATTAGGTTGCCGGCCATTTGCAAACATTTCTGTGAGCAGTCACCTCTTCATCATCATTTCTTTTTTGATGGTAAAACATGCGCAAAGCGCTCTCCAACATGTCGTCAAATGGTTTGAAATGGTCGGCAACCGTTCGGCAACCGATCGGTTATCGGTCAACAACCAGGCGCCGATCAAAACTTTGGGGGTTTCGTCCTCGATTAGCGGTGATTAGTTGTCGAAAGTATGATAGCTAAATAGGTGGAAACATTTTTGGTTGCTGGCTGTCGGCGACCAGTCTTTGCATATGTGTGACCAGGCACTGAGGTGCTTGAAGAAATCGTCGAAGAGTATTGAAGCAAAGAAGTATCCATCCCGAGCACAGTAGATGACTGACGGCAACTCAAGGCAAAATATGGAAGCGGTGGGGAAAAAAAATATCTGCTTGGTGTCGTTGATGTCGACCACTAGTACATGTGGCTGGACGTTGGAACGAATGGGTCAGCATCCGACTGCGGTGTTTTTAACCCGTCGGACCTCAAGGCTGCATCAAGCACTTATAGTGTCATGGAACGAAGACGTGGACACTTCGAAATATTCTAGTGGCAGTTTTTATAATCTAGTCGGCGACTTCTTTGGTTCTCAGTCTTTTGGTCGGCAATGGCACCATGGTAAGGGCCAGAAATCACTGAAGGTCAGTCCTGGAGAGGTTGGCAACCCGTAGGCGACCGTTTGCTGACCTTGTACGACGAAGTAAAGACTCCCTCCCCCAAAACAATAAGAACAAAAAGCAACCCAAAATCACTGGCGACCATCGACAACCATTCTGCGACCAAACCCCAAAGTCTTTGATCAGCGACTGATTGTCGACCGGTTGCGGCCCATTGGAAAACTATTATTGGGGATCGGTTGCCGAGCGCCTTGTGAACGCTTTGCGAACAATAACGAACCTGATGATGAATAGGTGACTGCTCGTGTTAAAGGCTTGGGTAAGGCTGACGTCACTGTCATTCAGCTGTGATCATTGTCCTTACTCTTCGCTGGCTTTCCCTTGGGCATGTCTTTAGTATCGAATTAATCGTACCATGTGATCAGGAAACGGTACATAATTGAATGTGGACTGCATCACACACTTACAGTACCTGGCAGGCGGAAGCGATAATATGAATGCAGGCACTCTAGAAAAAGAAAAATCAGTGGTAATTTTTATAATTTGATGAGCAACCACTTGAGAAATGGTCGGTTATCAGTCTTTAATTGGCAGACCAAAAATCTTCACGTCAATGACCAGTAATCACTAAAGACCAGTCCTGAAGGTATGGTGGCCCTGAAGTACGCTCGACGACAGGTCATGTGCGCCGTGAATTTTGCGACCAGGTCGCGAAATTCGCGATTTGGGACGCCAAGTTCGTGACCCGTGACGCGAATTTCGTGACCCGGGACACAAACTTGGCGACCGGGGACACGAACTTGGCGACCGGGGACGCAAAATTCGCGTCCTGTGGTCACGAAATTCGCGACTTTGGGTCGCAAAATTGGCGACCCAAAATCGCGAACTTCGCGACCCAAAGTCACGAAGTTTGCGACCACAGGACGCGAATTTTGCGTCCCCGGTCGCCAAGTTCGTGTCCCGAGTCATGAAATTCGCGTCCCGAGTCACGAACTTGGCGTCCCAGATCACGAATTTCGCGACCTGGTCGCAAAATTCACGGCGCACATGACCTGTTGTCGAGCGTACTTCAGGGCCACCATATGAGGAGGATGGCGACCAGGCTGCGAGTGATTGCCGACCTTTTGGTCTCCGACCAATCGGGGCCCAAACTTTTTTTCTTTTTTTTTTTGAGATTGGTTGCTGACAGGTTTTGCCGAGGGTTTGGAAACCATTTTAAACCTGTTGGAGAGCGCTTTGCTAATTCTTTTTTCGAACATCAAAAAACCCTGATGATGAATAGGCGACTACTCGCAGGAAGGTTTGCAAATTGTTGGCAGTTGGTCAGTGACTTTATTCGAGACTTTAGAAGATTCGTTACTAATTTTTCGTTTGGGACGCGACAAGAATTGATACAAGATAACAAATTGTTTAGGACTACCCAGAAGTCCTAGCTGTTAATGAGGAGTCAACATGGTGTTGCCCATACAAGTCGAGACTTCAAATTTACTGTTTGCTCAGGAGTAAAAAGAGGCAGCTGATGACATATTACCCTTCATTGACGTACATAAGCACAGATTATTAAGTGTTTTACAATGAGCCATGATAAAAACCGTAGACATACATATTCGGGTTTGATGACTCGAACCTATCAGAAAGATAGATAGATAGAAACCTAGACTATTAGAAATCACTGAAGGCCAGTCCTAAAGAGGTTGGCGACCAGTTGTCGACTGGTTGCCGACCTTTTCACGACCCAAAATCTTTTGTCGACCAGTTTGTTCAGCAAAAAGTTTTCGATGGAGCATCGAAAACCTCTAACCGGTCGCTAACCGGTCCCCAACCGCTGACAATCATGTTCCGACTTCCAAAGGAACTTGTTTTAAAAGACCTGTGGCAACCAACTGCCGACCAGGGATTTCAGAGATCGTAGAAGGGTCGGCGACCGGTCTTTGCTTATTAGTATGTCTGACGGTCTTTCGATGCAGCATCAAAAACCTCTGCTGACCAGTGATTTCAGAAGTCGTAGAATGAATGGTCGGTGACTGGTCTTCGCTTATGTGTGCCTGATGAGACTTACAGTTGAAGAGCTATATGAGGCAGAAGGAAGTTGGCATGTAATATTACTATTTGTTTTTGTTTCCTTTGTCAGTTTATTTCTTCTTCTTTTTTTGGTGCTATTTCTCTCCTGTGCGAAAGGTGGGGGGGGGGGGGGGGAGGTGTGGAGGACAACCATAATGTGAACCCTGTTGGATTAGATACGGCAGCAGAAAATCAACAACTTGGCAAAATTTGAGTTGTGAGTCAATTACGTGTCCACGGGGCCACGTGACAGATCCTGCGCTAATAAACACGCACGCACACACACACACACACACACACACACACACACACACACACACACACACACACACATCCATCTACCCATATACCCACCTACCCACACCCACCCACACACATACACATAAGTACCCGCAAATTATTTGTGTGGTAACGGAGATAGCTATTATGTATATTTGATCACACTGGATTTTGATGCAAGAATAAAAACGATAATAATGACACTACATAATTGTATTGATAGATGCTAACAGTAATAAGAGAATAATAATTACAATACTATTATCACTTCTACTATTACTACTTCTGCTGCTGCTACAACTGAAATGATGCCCTTGCTATGTCTGTGGCTATCGCGACAATCAAGATGTGATAGCTCTCGTGCAAGCCACACAATTAAACAGACAAGATGTTTGTTTGACAAAGTGACAAGAATGCCCAAAATCACATTGCTATTTTCGTTCATATTGGGTCTCATATATTTGTGGATAATTTTCTTAAGACGTACATATGTAAGATGAAATCTGTAAAACAAAAGATCTAAAAGATACAGGAAAGACTGAATGTCATTCGTGTTTCATAATAGTAAATAAACCATCTAACTTTTCCTGATACCAGAAATATGCAAAATGTTTAAATTGTCTGCTTAACCAAACGCGCTCAGAGGTTCAAGACTGGTTTTACTACTGATTGCTGTCTGGTATCTGAGTTCATGCCGTAACAGAAGAATAAAAGTGTGTCTGACCTAAAATACAATGCAGAGTGATATACCAGAATCATCACTAACACGACATTAATTTTGATGTTGATGCTATGTCTTCATTTAATCGAATTTTACCCCAATTTATTTTAGAATAATGTGTGACAATGTGATGGGACTCGGGCTGATCCAATCTATTTGATTTGATTTGATCTGATTTCTGCATTCCTTTGTCTTACAATAACGATAATATAACAGTCAATTGAACAAAGTTATTGAGTAATACAAATATATGAAAATAGAGAGTACATAGAAACATGTACATTATTAACTTTAATATGCAGTACTATTTTTCTTGATAACACAAAATAAAGACGAGCAGGTATTATTTCACGCATATTAAAAACTAAGATTCTACGTACCTACTGTTCAAGAGACAAATTAAGCAAATCTAAGTGGAAGAAAAAATGCAGGAGACCATTATCATATTGAGCAGATGCTTGACGAGGCTAATGGCCTCAGAAATAAAACATCGAAATAAATACCATCACATGTAATCCGGCCATCACTCACTAAACAGATACCTAGAGTGGAATCAAGTGCGCATTGGTGCACAGTGCAAAATTATTGCAGAGACTTTGTGTAACGAAGTTTTGTGTGTATTATGGTAGAGAATGTACATGTATGTTTTATGGTCATGTTTGTTTTATACGCAAAGTTCGAGGCCCTTTCTTGAATGATGAGAGCGAATAGAGTGGGAGGTGTGAGACTTAAATGGCATATATGTCTCTGACTTGGACATGTGACTTTTGTAATTTCATGACTCCTGAAATTATGTGTGCTTGTTTTTTTCCTAACTAGCTTCCACATTCTTCTTAAATTTCACTTATGCAGGTATAATCATTCGAAGAACAGATGTCGTGGGAGATTTAAAGGTTGGCAAGGTCATAGAACGAAGAAAAAAAAAACTGCAACTTGGAGAGTTTAGTGGAATGGCAATGTCATTCAAATAATTATGAGACAGTCAATATTTTTTTAAAATAATTGTTTCTTCTAGAGTAGGCCTGTCTAATAATATTTCAGAATTATGAATAACAAAAAGTGTTCACGTGGATGAGTGCGTCAGGTCAATATACCTGTATTTATCTACCAATGTGTTTAAATCTTTTAAGAACGGTCATTCGTGTCAATCAGAATTTTTTGTTTATTTTTTTAGGGGGGGGGGGGGCATGCCAGGTAGATAACTAATGCTGCGGACTGGATCCCAGATATTGAAGATGTGTCACATTAAGACGTGCAGTGAGACAAACACACAAAATGGTAGAAATTTCATTTCCAGTCAGGACTTTAATAAGGAAGTCGTGCTTAATATGGCGGCCATCTGCAATTTTAGCTGTTTTTTTAAACCGATATCTCTGTTCCCTTATAATGCAAGATCAGCTTACGTCTATTTATATATTTTAGCATCTAGTTATAGCTTATCATTATTATACCTTGCAACATGTATCTGTTTCTGCAGTTATTCAACTTTATGTTGCTATGTGTTGTTAAATATCAGGTACTGTTTTATGTACTGAAAGAGCAGAAATAATGGCCTTCCTGAAATAAGGAAGCAAATCAAGAAAAAGAAAAGAAAGTCTTGGAACTCTAACCTTCCACTTTTTTCTCTCGAAAGAACAAAATCACATTTATATAGACTGCACGATGTGATTCTAATGAGCGTCTCTGTATTCTTTTCATCAACTACTCTGTGGTTGTGATAATTCAACTCTGATTTCATTTTTGAATTAAAATTTCAATTCATTTCTGCATCTTTTTCTTTCAAGAATAGAATGTACAAACTAAAATACAACAGTAACTACTTGCTGTAATTTCAATAAACTTTTATTTTCTCAATTCTTTTAAAAACAAATTCCAGGAATCATTTACATACAAAATGCAGTAAATTGTGGCAAATTTCTCTGCCATGACACCTCTTAAAACTAAAAACTGTATTAACATGCACAAGAACTGAAAAGAAAGTAACAAGTGCGGGGGAGGGGGGAGGTGGAGAGAGGATTCACGGATAGCCTGAATCTCGATTGTACTAAACAAAATAACTGATTATGCATACAGTTACCATGCGACTGGAGAGACTGGATATTGTAAATTAAAGAGTAAATGAATTCACGAATTCTTTACTAGCGTAATAAGGAAACCAACTCAACTTCAAGTCAAGGCATTATATCGTTGCTTTATCTTGCTTGCATTTTTGGTGAGGCTCGATATCACTGTTTCGCAAGATCACGTAAAAGTTTTGGATCACAATATATTTCGCGGGTTTTAATATCGAAAGTTTGTGAGTGCAACATGATCGTAGTGATGGAGGCGCTGCTTTTCGTCACACCAATGCCAGTCCAGACCAGCGCATCGAAAGCGAGCCGTCATTTTTGCACAGAGCCTCCACCATTGAGTTTCAGCAGGAAAAGGTGGGACGTACCACCTCCCTGATCTCACCAAGGAGGTGAGTCTTGGTCTTACACAACGCAGCATTTACACATGCCTAGACTTTCCCCCTTCTTTTCCATCCCACGATTCGAGCAAAAAAAAAAGTGTTCTAGAAAAAATGAAAAAAAACCCCATAAAATGTTATAATAGTCTATTGATCCAAAACGTACAAATTATGTTTCTATAGAAGAATTGCTCTTTCAGAAGAACAATCAAAAACTTAAGATTGGTTAGGTTGGCCCATTTCACTTATTTTGAGTCCTCAGTCCTCACCTAAAATTAAGTTGTGCGACTTTTGCTGTTTTTTTTAACCGCTATTACTATTGGGCGGTGAGTTAGCTCAGTCGGTAGCGCGTCTGCCTCACGATCCAAAGGACCCCGGTTCGATTCTCGGGTCCCACTGAGCGATGCTGTGTGTAATCATTCAGTCCCCTCTAGTAGTAATAAGAGGCAAAACAATCTGTCCCTCGGATAGGACATGATAATGGAGGTCCCGTGTGTGAGAGAGTTACAACTCATGCACGTAAAAGATCCCGCTTCATATTCATCGCAAAGAGCAGGGTGTTTAACCCGGTGAAGTTGTCTCGCCTTACATCCAGCTGGATCCCATGGAAGACCAGCTATTGCAGCTGAATATGCACTATCCAGCCATCTTCTCAGATGGAAATAAAACAAACAAACAAACAAAACGCAAAAGAAGAAGAAGAAAAGAACAAGAAATGCGGATGTCTGCTTGTTAACACAAATCGATGTTTTACAGAACCAGCAAACATAATGTTAGGCATGGCTAAAAGTGAAAGTGCACTCTTTTCCTCTCATCCAAACCCAATGAAAATGGCAAGCATGCATGCGGAAGTATGTGATTCCCATTACTGAATTTTTACCTTCCTACTTTCTGTTTCTCCTTCGTTGTTTCCAACTCCCCTGGAAGAGAATGTTTGCAGCGGATAAAATGAACCCATGCGTTCTCACGTATGGTAATTCCATGTGGCTCTCCCATTCTTTGAGATGTGATGTTCAAAGCGTATTTATTGCCTACCGTGGGAATTTATGACAGAGAGTTTCAAAAAAAAAGGCTCCAAATAAACAAAAAATGGTTTATGCACACTCAAACAGTACGAGTCGAGAAGTTGCTTTCATAATGTGGATTACAGCATGGATATAGTATTGTTGTTAATTTTCTTTTTCTTTTTTTAGTCCTCATGATGATTTTCTTTATTTACTTTCTTGTCTTTCTACGGCATACTACAATCTTGACTAAGCCTCAAGAAAAACAAAAACAAAAACAAACAAGCTGTTCACCAAAGAGATTACAACTGAAAGTGTAACCACTGCATCCGTGTTTAGATTTTGGGCGAGGTGTTGGAATGTCAGCAACAGATGGCGCTATTTCACCATGCTCATCGCAACACTTGACGCCTTGTGAACTACAAAATTATCACACATTACTTTACGGGTTGATGCGCTGGTGTAGCACTGGAGGTGCTGTCATTGATCAGAGCGATTATTGGATATTCTGCATGCAGGTATGGTTATGATAATGCAAATTTTCTCAGAACGACATTTTGCTAGTTTAAACTTAAATCAGTGCTATAGCATAATTATCATTCATAATGAGAGGTGTAAGTTTTAGAAGCTCTACTTCCCCTTAATTCCCCCACCCCTCTCTAATTCCCTCTACCCCTCTTCACGTAGGTCCCATCATATTTCTCGTACTATGAAAAGTTTTATAGCCCAACACTACTGTAAACAGACCTTTGTGTTTATATTGAAACAGACTGTTGTATATTCCGGTGAAAATTCACTTGATTTCATGCTTTGTAATTTTGGTATTGTATAATATATTTTGTGTGTATTTTCGTGAGAAAAATGAAAATGAAATGAAATGAAAAGAATAAAGAGGAGAAGACGAATATAAGAAGAAAGTGATGGTAACTATAACTATGACTGACATACAATGTGAAATAAACAGGATCGCTGCCATTACACATAATTATTTTAACTGAATATAGCAATGCATGTATCTTAGATTTCATCATTTTGGATCAGATGTGCCGGTGGATGTTTTGGTTTGAATTGAGCTTTGAATTAGAGTTCCCATAGAAGCATTTATACCTCCATTGTGACGTGATGGTGATTTAATCAAAACAGAGTAATTTTCTATTCAGAATGATGAAAATTGACGTGATATGACTTAGCTTGATTGATGCTCGTTTCTCCAAGGTTCTTTTAATATTCAGAAGGCTCCTTATTTCGCCAAATTACGTATACTTTGGGGTTTCTTAATATTTTATCGTTGCATTAATCCGGAGATATAACTTTTTAAACCCACTTTTCGAACTACCATTTTTGTAACTTGTATTACTTTGCTTTTCCGGAGTAACAAACTTCGGATGATATAACGTCTTTATATTTCACATTGGACCTTTGAAAAAAAAAAACACCAAACAAACAAACAAACAAACAAACAAATAAACTTCTCTTCAGAACACAGGACCTCGGAAAAAAAACAAACATGCAGAATAACGAACCTTGGGAATAACAAACCTTCGGAATAAGGAGCAGTCACCCATAGTCTCTACTTGCACTATTCTTTGTTGGAGATATTTTTTCTCTCTTTAAAGCTGTCCTTCGGCTTAAGATGGCGCTCTACTTCAAAAAGGCACGTACCGATTTCGCGCTTCTTCACTTCACTGGTTTTGTAGTAATAACAATAAATATAAGATATACATGATGTATCAGGCGTCTGCCTGTTGTCTTGGCAAAACGCTAATTGAAGTCTAACCATGTAACATGTATCCTGAAAAAGGAACACTTTAATTACACTTTAGTTACCGTAAATTCATACACATTTAGCGAAAAGATTCCACAGTGACCTTATAATATCAGGAATGCACACTGATGTCGAACATTGAAGAAGTGAGGCGAGAGTAAAGGAGCAAAAAACGAGGAGGGGGGGGGGGGGTGATGCTGATGGACAACGTAAAAACAAACAAAACAAATCAAATAAACAAACAAACAAAGAGGGGAGGAATACAGGTAGTGGGTGAGATAACTTTTTTCGTCACTAGATACTTACTGAAAATCCAATGCCCATTAGCTCATATTAGTAATCTTCATTATCATTATCATTATCATTATCATTATCATTATAATACCAAAGTAGTAGTAATAATAATAATGTTAATGACGATGGTGATTATGATGATGATAATGATGATGAAGATGATTCTAATAATAATAATAAAAATAATAATAATAATTTTCGATAATAATTATAATCATCATTATTACAAGTGGTGGTGGTAGTAGTAAGAGTTTCATTATACCATAATCACGATGGCGGAGGGGGGGGGGGGGGGGTGGGGGTGGAGGGGATTCAGCATGGAGATACTACTAATACGCTGTGCGCGGGCTACTATAAAGGGCTCACACCTGTAAATAAAATGGAATGTCCCAGACCCCTTCACAAATTCGTACCAAAGATACCAAAATAAATGAAGAAAAAACATATTTAAAAATCAATAATGCAGTTTGGCAGAAAACTGAATAGCTGCACATATTGAGTATGAATTCCTCTACAAACTTCATTCGGGTTTGAAGATGAAAGCTTTTCTCATGGAATTTGAAGGGACTATATTTCATTGGGTGCATGTACAGAAAATAGGTGATTTTTTGAGTGAAAAGAACTCGTAGTCTGGCTTTGCGGACACTTGGACAGAGTTTGAGCGGAAGAACCCGCCTTGGAAATTTGATGGATGACAGGGTATAGCTGACTTATCCTGGTAAGTGAAGATGAAACATCTCATTTCTCCCAGCTATTTTACAGAATTTTTTGAATTTTGAATTTTAACACACGTCTCTTTATGGGGAATTATTTACCCATGTGAGCCCTATACTGAACACTGGGAAGCTCGTTCAAAGTAAACCAATCTGCTGCCCTCTACTGGCTCGATTACAGTACACGTTCTTTGCAGAGCAAGCATGTGCTCAAAGGTGAAGGAAAATGTTTCATGTGATTATTTTGCGATCACACATAAATGTCATAGAGGCGTAACAAAAGTTCGGAAACATTTCAGCAAACATTCCCTGGAACATTCCACCATTCTTCTTCCAGTAAAATTATCTAAAAAAGAACTATGTCAGCCGTTTTGGTCGGAGACGTGACGCTGCCTTCATTAAAAAATGCCCTCAAATCCACACTTCTTGTAAGCCACCTGCACGTCTGCAACACAGCAATTTCATTTCGGTGGCTTGTACACTGTGTTAATTCTATTACGGTCAGCGTATCCAAATCCATCTCAATTGTGTTATTGCCATGTGCGCATTGAGAAGTTGGCAAGGAACATATTGAAGTGGGAGGTGAGATGGTGAGGGTGTGGGGGTGGCTGGGAGATGAGTGCGAACCATGCTGAAGTCACTTTTTCTTCTGTTTGTAGTTTAATTCGAATTCTATCGATTCAACCTGATACGAATGGTCGGTTGGTCAAACAAAATCTTTCAGCGTAATAGTTCATTGCTTATTTTATTATAAACTGCATGACAAACAATAATCATATTGCCATATAAAAAGCAGATAGAAAGATGATAGATAGCTAGATAGATGGATAGATAGACAGATATTTTACGGCATAATCATTATATCTTATTCATCTAATTTCTACATAGTCATTATAATTTTATGTATCTTTTTTTTTCTACATAAGGAAGCTAAGGAGTACAACCCATGTGTAAATATTCCATCAACCCTTATGTAATTCAAGCACTTTGTTCGAAATATGAGTAAATCAAGACAAACAAAAGTAGAGATTACTAGTTTTGAAGTAAACATATACAACCGAATAGATATATAATCCTTCAATATAATTATGACCTTGAATACAATATTGTACTGGGAAAGAGACGGAAATTAAAGTCTCTATGCAATTAAATAAATCTTAATAATTTTTAGTGGGAGAAACCTAATGAACAGCTATTAACGGAATCAACTCTCACCTCTCCAATAACGTTTGTCTATTTCTCTAAGCCTATCTATCTACTTGCCTATATCCATCCACTAGTTTCACATGTATACATGTTATATCTTGCATTGTTGTATACATTGTTGTATACAATGTATTTTTCTCTTGAACTTGTATCAACAGAAATGTGATATTGGAAATAAAATCTCATTTGAATTGATTTGAATCTATATCTATATCTACTTAACTTTCTATGTATTGTAACGAAATTCGGTGGAACCGATTCGATTCAACTGTTCGATTAGTATCTGTTATGATCGATAGTGTCTATAACATAGAAAGGGGCACAATATCGAAACGTTTGGCAAATGCTGTAATGTGGTAGTGCATTATTATGAGTTTTAATATTTATTATTAGATATGTGGTTACTTGTTTGTCATGGGCAAGTTTGGATTATTTCAATACCAACTCCGGTTTAGACCGATGATACATGCCGAATTGTAGTAACCATGTACAAGAGATACTGTTAAAACGTATAGTCATTGTACGAATTTTGTAACCACGCCAACATTTTAAATAATTTGAACGACTACTGCAGGTATTTTCCGAGTCGCTTACGTCCGTGCGGGATTGCCTCCTTACTTCGCGATAGGAGGAGAGGCATATAAAGTGGCCGTTGTGTGACATAGTCCGCAACAAATAGCCCGTGTATGATATATTTCCAATGTGTTGTTAGTGTTCACTTCTATGTGTAATAAACTGTACATGTGTTCCTGAATTCTTGACTGCTCTGTGTCTTCTTGAGAGTTCTATTACCAAGCAGCGATGTGCAGAGTGGTGGTAGATGTACTTGAGTTGGAGCACCGTTCCCGAGAAGACCAACTAGCAAGCCGTTGGATTTCGGGTATATTGGTAATGTGACTTGTCGCATAGTCCGTGCCCAATCCAAGTTCCAGTCGCCGCCGTTGGATTTCGGGTAAAATGGTAATGTGACTTGTCGCATAGTCCGTGCCCAATCCAAGATCCAGTCGTCGCCTGAGGAAGTTGGTAACGGTGCGATACAGCACTTTACCCCGTATCATCAACGATACCTGTGCCACCATATGGTTGTGAAAGGTGTTCCACGTTAGCGTGACTGAGTTGGTAGCAAAAGTTGGTAGCAGAGTTGGTAACAAAACTTGGTAGCAGAACTTGGTAGCAAGAGTTGGTAGTAAAAGTTGGTAACAAAATAAGTGTACCAATTCAACATCCTCTACAAAGTGACGCTTGGGAGTGACATACTTTAAGTGATGCTGAACTTGGTATGTGTGCCGCTTGTGTTGGTGAGCTACTTCTGATACAACATGGTAGCACATAGACTAGTAGTTTTAATAATTTAAAGGGATCGTTGTAAACTGCAACAAAACGAACCCCGCCTACTCGGCCATCCTGACACGGCTCGCGGAGACATTTGTACAGACAGTCAAATACACTCTCTTAATTCACGACGAGAAGGCGAGTTCGTCACAGTATTAATCGATCTCTCTATCTTTGCAGTATGTCTGTATGTAATATGTCAGTCTATCTATCAATCTACCTCTATCTATCTATCTATCTATCTATCTACCTCTATCTATCTATCTATCTATCTATCTATCTATCTATCTATCTATCTATCTATCATTCAATCTATCTATTTATTTATTTATCTATCTATCTATCTATCTATCTATCTATCTATCTATCTATCTATTCATTTATCTATCTATCTATCTATCTATCTATTCATTTATCTATCTATCTATCTATCTATCTATCTATCTATCTATCTATCAATCTAGTCATCCAGTTACATAGCTATCGATCTATAGACTCTCTGTCCTATCTATTGCTCTATAGATGACACTGCCACTTATTAGACAAGTAACAGTAATAGCTAAAGTTCAGTTATTTCTGTATGAGGGTATTTCACTTGTCATTAGTCTGCATTATTTTATAGACTCAGTGAAAAAAACAAAAAACTTCCATTGAAATATCTGGTTTACACAAATGCTTCACTTTCTTTATAGAACTATGCAAATTAATAAAAAGAAAACGGCGTCAATACAAAACACACGCGCTCACGTAAAAAGGGTCATTGCGTGCAATAATAGTAGATAATTATGATAAGGTAGCCAGATTTTTCCCCTTAAAACTGTTGATACATTATTCGCGATATTAGTGGTCAAATTTAAGAATCCTTAACTTCGCATACAACTCTCCCTTTCTTGTGCAAAATGAACCCTTTCGCTTTTCTCAGACGTCGCTGCGAAAAGCGCCAAAACCGAACGTCATACCACCACTTTCTTATGTTAGTCTCCCAGCGAGAAGCTGATGATGTCCCCAAGTGCTGCAATGGCAGTGATTTCCTAACTGACGGAAGTAGTTTATGTCTTGTGACGACCTGGCCAGAGACCGCCCACTCCGCATCTCATTATGTAAATAATTTTGAGAGGGGGCGGAACCAGGGAACAATATTCATAAGCTACCGGCGACATAATCAAGAAGAGGAAGGGGGGGGGGGGGGGAGGGGAGGGAGGGAAGAGAGTGGTATGAACCGCCATCGTTTATATAAGAACCTCTCTGTAAATCTCCGTCAGTCAAATTTCGGGTTAGGCGTCTCAGAGGGATTTGAAGTATATGTCGCCCTCTCTTGATTAGATTGTGTAAAGTGTATCTAATATCGTTCCAGAAGAGGGCATGACCTGCGAAATCACGTAGTCTTTGAGTGGGACACGAATGTCAAAAATGTCGCGGGGAGGGGGGGGGGGGGGGGGGGGGTAGGGGAGGGGATGACGGAAGAAGGGGGGCGGGGAGAGAGAAGAATCATTTGAGGAGAAAACACCATCGAAAGATGCAGGCAGGTTGTCAAATTAGTTCTCTTGCTACTTTAAAAAACTTTTTTTTTTTTCGTTATGAAGCACTGTTACAAAATTAACATGGCATTTGACATTATGATAAAATCTTCTATCGTTTTTGTTTAATTCATGCCAAGATTACAATGTAATTTACAATCTGCTTATTGTTTATCCTACTCACATTAAAAAACATGAAAATAACAGAAAGGCTTTCATTTTTTTCAATACTACCTTGATTATTGCTGTGACACCCAATGATTTTTACGTCGGATGTTTATCATTCGATGTAAAAATTGTCGGCACTCTTTTAACCATTGCAATAAAAAAAAAGCAAAAAAAAAAGAGAGAAAAGCGAGAGATACAAATAGATAGATAGATAGATAGATAGAAAGGTGGATAGAGGCATTGAGAATGAATGATAGAAACAGAGAGAGAGGGAGAGAGAGAGAAGGAGAGAGAGAGAGAGAGAGAGAGAGGAAAACGGATGGGAGGATCGACTTGATACTGGGGGATTTTGCCTTACTTACTCAACTCTTGTGCCATCTTTTGAGCTCTGTTCCTTTTTTCATCTCTGTTTTTCTTCTCTTTTTTCTTGTTTGAACCTCACATCCGTACATCAACATCTCGCCACTCGCCCCATTCTCACCTCATTAGTCCGATTTCCTTTTCGGCACTCCGCCAGCTTCAAGAGAATCACAGCGATTCGTGCCTCGTCGGGTGTACATGGAAGGAAATTGAGAAGACGGGATGGATAAACCGTGTTCTTATAGACTCTCCTTCCTTTCACCGGGTGTGTCCGTGGATGTTCGGCTGCTTAGCCGACATACGATGTCATGTTTTTTGTTTTTTGTTTTTTCTTCCCGCTCCAGATTTTTTTCTTCTCAGAAGGCATGCTCCCTCTTTTTTGGTGTTTTTCTTCTTCATTAGCACCTGCATCTATTCAGCGGTTTAAATTGGTAAAACACTGTCAGGAATAATTCTTTTTTTTTTGGGGGGGGGGGGGAGATGGGGTCAATTTTGATCGAGATTCTAGTCGACTGATGTAAGAGATATAGCTGTGATTAATAATGTCGGCACTTTTCATGTAAATATTGACGGGTTTTTTTTCTTTCTTCAGGGGAATAATGATGGAAAACAGCGAAACCATAGCCACAGGTTAGTAAACCTCGAGCGAAATCGGACAAGACAAAAAAGATAGAAAGTCGATTAAGTGAATGAACAGAGCGTTGACAATGAGGAAGCTATTCAATTCAAAGGATAATCATGCAGATCTTATGATTCCATTATATGCCGCAGCAAATGAGAAGTTCCTCTTACGAGACTTTAGCGCCATGTTATCAACGAAGCTCCTTGGGTTGACCAAGGGACAAGAATTAGATAAAACACCGACATCTATGCTGTATGTCCAGACTATTCACACTTTGGAACGATGTGTTCCGTCTTTATTTTAGTGTGTGTGTGTGTGTGTGTGTGTGTGTGTGTGTGTGTGTGTGTGTGTGTGTGTGTGTGTGTGTGTGTGTGTGTGTGTGTGTGTATGTGTGTGTGTGCTCGCGTTTTTTTCTCTCTCTTAACCAATGCTTATTACTTACTTTATTGTTGTGGGAGGAGTAAATATTCTTTTAATTAAGTGACGCCAGCATGATTTCTAACAAAATACTCACATGAGCAAGTGTGTAGGTGTGTTTTATGTGTCCTATTTTGTCAGTCAGTGTACCTTAAGATTATACGGATGCCGTTCCATTACTTTTAATCTATCATTATCAGATGCTAACCTGTAATTCTCCTCGACGTTATCTTTGTATGCTGACGTGTGATCGTGCGCGTTCTGCTTAGGTGTTGGCACGAGTTGGGGTTTTGTTTTTCCATGCCTGTATAGGTCGACTTAAGAACTTCACGTTTTGTGCTTTAAATCGTTTTCTTTTGAGGAGTGAATATGAAAATGAACATAAAGAAGTCAACAGCTCGAAATGTAAGCCCGTGAAATAAAATTGTTTCGGTAGTAATAGCAATGATAATTTTTCAATCATAATTCTTTGATGCAAAAGTCTATCATCTCCACTCATGAAACTTTAGAAATATTTCAGCACAACATCAATCATTATCATCACGTCTCTTCATAACATGATTTATTGTCGAAGATCCCCGTTGTAACAGAGCGTATAATTACGATCGCATGGTAGAAGTCTGTATTGGTATTACTAATCGTAGTTCTGAATCTTATACAAGACTTTTCATCTGTTGATCGATTACCCCCTTTAACCCGAAGTACAAATTTTGCAGCATTTAGCATAAACAAACGCTCGTCCGTGTCACTTTCCGGACCTGGTCTTCAACTGTCACTTTAGAATGCATTACCCTCTCACTTTCTATGATGTTTAAAATTACGAAAGCTTGCACGGTGGACGGGTCATCAAAATGCTAATGTACCCAACCCACAAAATCGGATGAATCAGGAGTCCTTCAAGCCAGCAGAAACGAACACAGAGAGGAAAAGAGAAAAAGAGAAAAATTACTGTATATCGGAGCAAAGAATAAATCACTGTATATCTGTGGACGCCGTGTTGATATTCACAGCAGGGAGTGCAGAAGTATAGAGAAAAAAAGAAGAAGAAAAAGAATGGATCGATCGGAAGCCCGTCAAGCAAAGCTGCTAATTAAAGTTATGACAATAATAATGTGATGAGCCGAAAAGTAGAACATGATTCTCTACACGGAGAATTGATTTTACTACGTCACGGGCCAGGGATGCGGAAAGAGAAGAACCCTTCGTGGAAGCGAAGAACATTGATAATTCAGATTAAAGTCTGTTATTGCGATATTGTTGATGTTTGCGGAGCCACGTCAGACAAGCCTTAATCGATATCTAGGCTTGCAGCGATAATTATGCATCGTCGCGCGTGCGGAATAATCGTCGATGCGCAACACGGGCAGACAATGATGGTGCCTGATCTTCCTACAAGTGCGTGCAGAGGCGCAGCGTTATGACGAATAATCGTTGAAGGGTGGGGGTATTTTGCGCTCTCAGTGGAATCATTATGTTACAGATATCTCCCTACACTCGTCTCAGCTGAGGTATCTGAATAAACAGATGTCGTCATCGCAGGATCGGTGGTCAGCTTATTATCTCATTCAAGGACGGCGGGATGTGTGTAAAATAGGACCATTACAAAGAGGAAAACAGGTAATACAAGTACTACGCGCGCCGTATCTTCCCTCTTGCGTAGATGATACCTTATTGATTTATCGGGACTGGGTTATTATGATAAGGCCTGCTGATTCAGAATGAGAAATTCTTTCAACCGAGGCGCCGTAATCAGTGTGTTCGCGTGTAATTTCCAATAGTCGCGATTTCGAGCGGGGGGTCGAGATTTGCGGCCCGTCTGCACGAAAAACTGACTGCGTGTTTACACAGCGCGGTTTGTCGCTCGATATGCGCCGCACGCGCGCACACCACGAAACCGCGCGAGAGAAGAGCGCAGAACGCGAATGAAGATCTTTTTTTTTTTTTTTTTTCCGCTGAGGTTGATTGAGGAGCGCCCCAATAGGGCGATACTTCACCGACGACCGGTAATGCGCCCTTCGCGTGCGGCACATCTAAAACCACTTTGCACGGCAAGAAGTGAGAAAAGTACCATTACTGCCACCGTTCATGCAAGTTTGGCTCGCAAGCGACTGGAGGTGCCGCTTCTAACTGACTGGGGGAGCTCAGTGTATTGTCGAGCAGCTGCCAGCGACCCATGTGTCCAGCTTTGAAGAAGAAACTCTGTAAGATAAGTGGAGAGAAAGGTAAAAAGAAGGAAAAGAAGTGCCTTAGAAGGAGGGGAAGAGAGGGAGAGAAATGGCGGAAGATGAGTTCGATTGCTGAAAGCAACAGGGGGCAAGCTCTCTGCCTAATTTCCATTCACGGGTGCGTTACTGCTGAAATGTAAAGCAATTAAGACGAAAAAGTGTATCATTTAATGTGAAAGCTTTCGATGGAAAAAATTGGTCAAATAAATAGCCTGTTTGATATGCATAAACGGCTGTCAAGATTATGGAGGGAAATAGACCTACTCTCCCAAAGAATTTTAAAGGTTAAATATTCTTGTGCGTGTCTTTTACATTCAAATTATTTTATATGATACATTTCTCGTAGAAGAGTAAAAATGAAGCATAGTTGCAAGCGTTATCTTTAATGAAAGGATAGGTCAGGTCAGGTCAGGTCAGGTCAGGTCAGGTGAGGTCAGGTCAGGTCACACCCGTAGCATTTCTGCCGTTGGGGCACTGAGATGTCCTTCTCCAGGTTCCTTATCCTGCACCATTCTCATACAGATTTCCACCGGCTTCTCCACCCATCTCCTCACATCATCCACCCAATTTCTCCTTGGTCTTCCTTGAGCTCACCGCCCATCCGACAGCCCTAGCCATCATTTTTTATTATATGCACGTGATATGGAATCTTCGGGAATAACACAATCAGCTCAGTATATCAGTTGACGTTTTGCTTGGTCAGTGGAGAAACAATGATAATTAATTAAAATGCAACCACCGAATCGTCGGCTGAAAGGAATGGCATATACATTAATTTTTGGTTGAGATGGGGATTAAGGTTTTAACTTTTTGCGGAATAATTAGAAACCACTTAGATGAAATTATAAAGAGCAGGCAATTCTAAGAGGGATTCAAATTTTACTGAATGAAAATCGGTTGTGTATGGGTAACCCCCCCCCCCTGCCAAAAAAAAACAAAAACAAAAACACACAAACAAACAAACCCCAAAGTGGTTCTAATGAAAGGAGGGTCTAACCTTTTATCAAGACCCTTTTGTTTTGGGCCCGGGGTATCTCAGCCATTTCAAAACCAATTTTCATCGAAAAAAAGAAAAGAAAAAAGAAACACTTTGAATTCCTCCTAAAATTACATGCACTTTAATATTTCATATTTATTTTGCAAACAATTAAAACCTACATCCCCATCTCAACCAAAACTATACCATCCCTTTAAAGGAAACCAAAATCCAAACATAGATGTGGATTGAATGAAAGTAACAATATTAGTAGAACACATCAGTGAAAATTTGAGAAAAATTGCACAATCGATTCAAAAGTTATGAATTTTTAACGTTTCGGTGCTGGATAAGAATTAGACTACTATAGCGCAGTCTATGGCGTCTTGTATGGACAACAATACTACAAAGAAAATATAAGGAGAATTCTTTAAAATTTCATTTTTCATGAAAAGTACATATTCCGTACTGTTATTCCCCCTGCCTTCCGAATGAGGTAAGTCAGGTTTTTTTTTTTCATTATGCTAAAAAGTAAAAATGTGTTGAACATTCCTTATAATTTCATTTCATTTCATTTCATTTCCGACGAAAGTATACAATATGACATTTGCATATAAACAAAGTAAAGTACAATGTGACTTTTGCATATTCAAATGAGATTTAAATGCACGTCATTTGTTTACAATGAGACAAAACATACTTTAGATGAAGAAATGTATGGACAAACTGTAACTGAATCGTAACAAAGAAAAAAAAGTCAGAAATGGAGGGGACTGCTAAAAAGCCTAGCTTGTAGAATGCAGTCCCCTCGTGAGTAGTAAATTGTAGTAATAATCAAACGAAACGAAAAGACATATTGCTTGGGAAACAGAACATGAAACAAATACGCACACAAACGCACACACCGACAGAAACAAAACAGCTCTCTTATATACACGTGGAAAGACTAGACAGGAGGTCAAAGGTCAGAAAGGGACAGGAAGAGGAGGACAGGGAAAGAAGCAAAGGAGAAAGAGTTCAAGGGTCGATGCCAAAGCACATGAGACTATAGCCTTACCGAGATATGGACTATATGAATATGTTATAACGATTATGAAATAAATTAAACAAAGACGTTAAAGCAAAGAAATAAATTAGCGGCTTTCAAAAATGCAAGTCCCCAGTGATATAAGAATTGATACAAGATTTCTTTAATCTAAAAGTAAAGGTGTTAAAGCTTGGACATTCTTTTATGCTGCTATCAAGGGAATTCCAGAAATAAGGTCTATTTTAAGGTCTATTTCCTCTCTTGTTGTTGATATAATTATGACGTCAGGAACTGTAACGGTCTTTTTTTTTAATTCATAGCTTTTCAATCAATTGTCCGAGTTTCCTCAAACTTTCAGTGATAATGTTCTCCTGATATGGCTGCTTTGAATTAATCCACATTTAATCATTTGGGTTTTGGTTTCTTTCGGTTTCCTTTGGTTTCCTTTATACCAATCCGGATCAAGAGGATTAGCTAATGAGGATTGAGAGTGTCCTGACGAAGTGCACGTACCACTGCCATCAACGAATTCGATTCGGGGACCTCAGGAAGAAGATTCTGAAGGAGCTATACCATTTGGTCGCAACAGCGCCTCATGATGTAGCATGAACCTTCTGAAATGGTGGAAGTTATAAGCAATGATAGGGGTTAGGAAAAAAAAAACCCAAACTCGATGGGTTTGCAAACGAAGGAAAGGCTGGTTCCAGATGAGAAAGAAGCAACTGATCAATGACGATAACCACTCCAGTTTGGGGTTGTGGCTGTACTGTGCAATCATGAATATAGCCGTGACCTTGTTTAAATCGTATTGTGAAATTCATGACATACTGTATCCCCTTCATTTTCTGCTACAAGGAACCAGTACCCATGACGTCATGATCAAATCAATTCGTGTTGTAAAAAAAAAAATCCTCAACCTTTCTCGTTTTGTTTTGAGTGGAACCTCGGTTTGAGTAATTTTTGCGATATCCGAAGTACAACTGTTTGAAATCAACTTCTGAGAGAAACGCATCTCTCTCAAACCAGTAAATGAATCTTGCGAAAAATAAGAACATTTCTCTGTGGTACTCAGTCTTTTCTTTCTTTCTTTCTTTCTTTCTTTCTTTCTTTCTTTCTTTTTTCTTCCATAAAAGCCTGATCGGTGGGAAAATCTTGCTGTACTGAGTGCTCGAAAATGTTATGGGAGGAATGAGCGAGGAAAACGGTCGTAAGGATATAAGCAGATGCCGAGCGGACCAAGACAAGCCACTTGACTCGACTCCGAAAGTGAATGCTAGGGCTGACGTAGCCGTATGGACAACACCCGTGGGGCTAGCCCCGCGCGCCTTTCCGGATAAATACAAGCCTACACGACTCTCTTGGCTCAGGGTAGCTGGGATGTTTCTCTGCCGGGGAATTCCAGGCTCGTTCAGCTCCCTCCTAATCTGGTTGGAGAGCCACTTGGACCAGTCACGAGCAGTCGAGATGTGTTCCGTTTTGTGACTGCAATGGACGCCTTTTCTCCCTTGTATTTTTTGCTTTCTTTCTCTCTCCCTCTTTCCCCTCTCTGTGCTTCTTTGGCATGGAGGGCCCTTGGCAGGGCGGTTTAGCTATTCCCCTGACCCAATCTTGGACCGCGAGCTATGGGGCTGGGAGAGGCAAGCGTGTCAGATCACCTTACTCTTGAGCCTCCCGTAGCTTCCGGAGCAAGAAACCGAGATGCATCTCCGTCTTTTTCCCCTCCCTGTGCTATCTTCATTTTCATCTCCTTTAACTTCTTGCTGTTGCTCCTCCTCGTCTTCTTCTTTTTCGTCGTCTTCTTCTCCTTCTCGGTGTTTTTCGTTTGTTGGTTGGTTTGTTTTCTTCTTTCCATCTTCTTCTTGTTGCCAGACCTTCAGGAAGGACATGGCAAGGGAAAGGGGAGGCGAGCCGGCAAAGCAGTCACCCGAGGGATTCGTCGGCGCGTTGAAGAGTGTTTTCACGAAAATCACGCATTAACCTACCTCGCTGATGATATGCCATAATATCTCAGATAAGCCTTGTAAAGAGGCACGCAGAGAGTGGGATAGGAGGAAAGGAAGAAAGAAATAAAAAGAAAGAGAGAGAGAGAGAGAGAGAGAAAGAGATAAAGAAAAAAAGAGGACGAGAGCTTGGCAACTCTGCGAGTCGAATGCTAAACAGTCCTCAACTCTTCGACTCCTCCACGCGATATCTCAAGCACTGTTTTCACGACGTGCGATCTGTAAATACTCCTTGCTCTCACACAACTCGCCTCGAGGAATGAAACCAGAATCGCCGACCGTGTTGAGCCTAATGCAATATTCTCCCCCCATTCATTTCTCCCAAAAGTATAGAAATCACTTTCTGGCTGATATCAAATAAATACTGCTCGGCCACTCCGAGCCATCCTCCGCCGAGAACACGGCCCATATCCTTTGCTTCTCTGCATATGATACGAGTCCCTGTGAGGTGAAATAAAAGCAATCGACTGGAATACCAGAGTAGGGAGTCAGACATTGATATGCAAGAAATCAGCTTCTTCTTGGTCAAAGATGATAATGTACCTCTCCGACAATCATGTCCGAGCAAAAATTTTGTGGCAGAACCTGCATCAATTATTTTGTGTAGGGACTGTAATATTTTTGAACACAGTGAAAACACCTGTGTACTTTATGACTCGTCGTCACCACTCTACACAGATGAAGGCATACAAGTCAAGGAAATAACAACATGAATGATCCGGCTAAGAAATAAAAAAATACTTTTGTTTCCAAATCAAAGATTAAGAATGCTTTGAAGTTCGAAACTTCACGAGATTTTTATGATATTGTTACTCTGGAGTTTGATATTCACCCACTGCGTTTATGAGCTCAACTTCCCGCACAACTGATCGAACCTTCTCTCATCTCCGATCTCTTTCCTTTTTTCCCGGAACAAATCATTTTACATTCGTGTGATGGCAGTCTTTGAACTATACCATTTCTTTGGAAGGCCTATGGGAAATTGGTTCTGACAATATTCATATATACATCAATTGAAAGCTTCAGAGAAAACACCACACAAGTTGGGATTTGTATTAATGAGATATACCACGTATGTTTGTACGTGTACTATGTAGGAGAAGGGAGGTGGTAATATTATAAAGTAAGAAAGTAAAATGCAAGAGTATAACAACAACAACAACAACAACAATAAAACAGACATACTGCTGATAACTTATAAGCAACTCAACTCATACATGATTATTCACAGCAACAGGCCGCAAGCGCTTGTTGATCATACAGGTTATCACGACTTGGGAAATTTTGAATTGTGTAATATACCTGTATGCACTGCATATTATATAATATATACATGGATGAACACATATTACTAGTAAGTGAGAGTAAGTTTTCTGCACAACATTATAATATAAAGTGAGGCATAATAATGAATATAAAGTAACTTCATAGATTCTTTCAAGCAAAGCAGTGACCACTATGAGTTTTGTGATGTCACAGGATGAAATACACATATCTATAGAAGATATGGACTCCTTGAGAAGATGTGTGGGAAATGACATAAGGTTACCTTTGCTTTCCGCGAGGTATTATCATTCTCATTTTTATTGTTACTGATGTTTTTGACTTGGGGGTGGGGGAGGGAAGGGGGTAGGGAACAGTTCGTCTGGGAATGTTTTTGCTGTTTTTCGTTGTAAATCTTTAACTAGCACTAGAATGTTTTGCTGGTGACAAGAGGACATCCATCACAGAGCTGAAAATTTGATACAACGAAGCGCAGCATTTTTTTGGGTTGTTGTTGATAAAAATCCATATACACTGAATGTAACATTTTCTGAATCAGGAAGTTTCCTTCCAACAGTATTTCCGTTGAGATTCTCTTAATATATTACTTTCACATCATCTTAACTTGCAAAAGCTAAGAATATCCGCTTCGGCATTCCTTCACCGCTGTTGTCTTCTTTTAGATGCTGTATACTGAAATATTAGTATACAAATAGTGAATGGTCACGAGTGCAATGGTACGAGATTTCGCACGAGGTGAAAGATAGTGGCGTTCTATTCAACGAGGCGAAGCCGAGTTGAATAGTGCGCCTCATCTTTCACCGAGTGCGAAATCTCGTTCCATTGCACGAGTAAAGACCATACACTATTTGATTTATACAACGTCCAAGTAGATCTTTTTGGTCTAAGTAGGCCTAGAAGTCTATATATGTATGAAAAATATAGCCATACTTACATGTGGATCCACTGCGATTCTCTTTCTGGCTTGTGCAATCAGTGTACGTGTATGTTGTGTAGATACAGGTCACAGCTATACTAGCGCTCATACACGTAAACTAGCACTAGCCTACATGTACGTACGCGCATGCATGTACCGCACACGTACACTGCGCTAGCTGCATGCGATCCTCAATATGCAACACACAGTACACGCAGTACCGTACAATTTCTCGAACCGTGGAATAGAACGAAAAAATCGAACCAAGTTGCACGCAAAAATAGAACCAAAATTGCACGGCGCGTTGAATGGAGTACTTATTGAATATCACGTCACCAACAATCCTCCAATCAAATTACAAGGATCTACTTGGACGTTGTATAATAGGGTCTAACTGATACTCGTTTTTATGTTATCTTTATTCTATGTTCTCTTGTGGTAATATCAACATTTTCCTTTACTCAGTGGGACCTTTTAGGTGGATGTTGTCGTTTAGCTGGGTGCGTAATTTTATTTATCATTATTATTATTATTTTTTTTGGGGGGGGGGTATACTCTCCATGTGAAAGTATCTGAATCTGTGAGTATACACAGATACTATCATTTTCGTAGCTTGTGTATAAGGTACTATCATTTGTTTATATCAGTGTCGTCATTTGTAGCATCATTAGAATTACGATCATTTCCATTATTAGCATACAAAATGCTACTTAGATTCATTTCATGTTACCGCTTCCGTCAGCCTGTATAGGAGTTGATAAAGAACAAATATTTGGGAAACTTGAGACAAAAAAAAAATACCACAAGAAGAAAAAAAAAATCTGTCAACGTTTTGGAACGATTTTAGCACGATTATCAACGGTTTTGTCCAACAACGTATACTGCTGCCGTATTTGTGAAGACCGTCCTTTGTATATCTGATGGCTGTTGTATAATACTGTAACTTTCCGCCGTGCTTAGAATGGTTAAAGCGCGATATACCCAAATATCAAGTGGAGAGGGCAGGTGACTCTGCGTGACCGGGATGAATCGGGGTGGCGAAGGCTCGCTCGATGGTCGGAGGGAGGGAGGAAGCGAAAGAAAATAATGCCTGAGGCGAACTACTCTAAAAACGGAGCTCTCATGGCCTAAACTTATGGAAGAGCAATGACAAATAAACGACTACAGATTAGTTCGTTATCGTTGAGGAAAAAAGACTAGACAGATGAAAAAAAGGAAAGAACAAAAATAGCTTTCTGCGTAAGTGGTTACACAAAAAGATACTCAAATACAATAAATCTGTCGGATGATTATAGCAATGGGAGCTTCCACAGACATACTAAAGGTCAAGATATGCTAGATAGGCATTGGACATTGTCTACCAAAAAATAGAGAATAAAAAAATTGTGATACGATTAACATGAATGACACGTGGCTGATGAACATGTTTCACGGTTAGTTTCAATGCGAGGTTGCGCAGAAAAGTAGAATCGATTACAGGAAGCGGTCCGGCAAAAGACGTAATATAATGTATTTTTAAGTGACTCTCAGTATACTGTAAGAGGACATACTTTGCGGCCAAAATACAAATCCACGCATTTCAACACAGACATCATTTAGAGTAATTATTACTTGACTCTAAAATCATCAAAAGCCATTGAAGAGAGAGAGAGAGAGGGGGGGGGGGGGGGGAAGACGTGTTCGAGTGGTATTGTGTATTAATGCATGCCTACTTACTTGAAGTCCTTACAGGCATGAGGTAGAAGATGAAGATATGAATTACTGTTAAAATACTCGTGAGATTCGTGGAAACCACCCTAAAAAAAAAAGAAGCAAATGAATACAACAATACCAATTGTCGAAAGCAGATGGTAGATGGTTTAAAAAGAGATAGATAGAGAGAGGCTCAACTTGACGTGTGAATGTCTGTTTTATTGACATGCTCTCTATGACCGCACTGGTACCTAATTGTCGAAAATTCCTTGCCTATATTCACACCATCGAGTCATAATTTTCACGCGCGCGTGTGCGTACATGAGTGTGTCCATTCAGTTATCTACGGTAGACGAACAAACACGATGGCGCGCTCCTTTTTTGACGTGTTGATATTATTCAACATGGTGGCGGGTTAAGTGTCGTCTGGCTCGTTGCGGACGTGTGGGTTGATGTGTGGTCTTTGTGTGCAGAGGAAGGAAGAGCGTGTTGCACAAGGTGCTAATCTCATTTCTCTCTTCTCTTCCCCCACCCAACACACTTTTCGTGCACTCTCTCCGACACTCCTGCACAAAGATGGGCATCGATTTTGAATGGCGTCTGGTAGCGCAGAGTTAAACTTCCGGCCAATTTCATCCCGACAAAACGCGGCTATCGACTCGCTATCGCGCGGGGAAATTAACAATGGTCCCGGCATGTGCTTGGCTTTCCTGCTTGACACAAAGATTGCCCATGAGGCATGCATCGAGGCGCGGTGGGTCGTCTTGTCGCGCGACACATTTGCTAAATTGACCAAGTTCACTAAGCGACTCATATCTTTCCGCTCCACTGCGTCCGGAGAGCGCCAAGTTGAAGATGCTGCCGGTCCTTTTCGTCGTAGGAGGAGTCCTGCTGTAATTTCATTTCTCGCTCTCCATCTCTCTCTCTCTCCCCTTCCCCCCTTCTCTTTAGCTTTCTCTCTCTTTCGATCTCTTTATATGTCTCATCACTGAGGTCGAAGATATCGACTACTCTAACAAAGCACAAAACACCCTCCAAAATGATAAAAAAGGAAAGATATAGTAAGAGAGAAACAGAGCTGGGAGAGTGAGAGATAAAGAAAGAAAAAAAAAGGTGAGAAATGATAATGATTACTGTTACCCTTCAGATGTAGACCATTATGATTACGTAATAATTCATACAAATAGTTCTCAATTCTTTTTTCTTTTTTTTTCAACTTCTCGGTGTACTGAAGGTCCTTTTGTCAGTCGATAGTATCATAAAAGAAGTTGAGAGAAAACTCCAGTTTATGATGAGTATTCGAGAAGTATGTCTTCATAAGCAGGTGCGATCGATATCATGCCGGAGTGTATACAAACCTGTCATAGTGGTAGATACCGTCGTGGTATATCAGACCTTTCTTTCTATAAAATAGCACCATTTTTTTCTAAACGAGCCATGAGGTGACGTGGGTCACTTTAGACAGCCTCTGAGGGGTATGAATTTGCCAATGTTTTTATTGCATGCTCCTCGGGATACCCCAATTATGAATGAAGCAGACGAAGAAAAAAAAAAGGGGGGGGGGAAGAGGGAGGAGGGTAAAAAGGAAAGGAAGAAAAAAAGTTTTCTGTAAGCGATTGGTTGATGCCAATCAGATATGGCGAGCAACCAGCGTGCGGAGCTCCGGCGGTCGAGCGGAGCGTGTAGCCTTGTGTATAATTAGTGGCTATTGCAACGCCTGCTGATTGTTTTTGTATCATAAGAACAGGTATTGTGCAGCTCCGATTCACAGCAGGGTGCATATATTATTTGTGTGTGCGTCGTGTATGTGTATGTATATGTGTGTGTGTGTTTGTGTGCATATCGAATGTTATGGTGATGATCAGAGATGGTTGGGAGAAGGCGAGAAAAACTGTGAATAATGGAAAAGAAAAGAAAAGTGGGAAGAAGGGAGGGAGAAATAAGGGGTGTATTCCATCTGTCATGGTTGGGTGCTCCATTTGGAGTCCCTTGCACGAGCATCCCCTAGGCTGCAATGTTAACCTTATGTCAAACACGGCTTGTTATCCTTTCATCTTTTGGAGCGCGATGTTGCATTGAAAGAAATACGTCAATCTTACGTCGGTCGGGAACCGGCTCGCCATGAAGGGAAAGAGAGAGAAATGGGGCTGCTTGAGGATGATGGACGTATGGCTGAATGACGAGGGGGTTAGCGAGGCAATGGCATCGCCATAGGGATCACAGCCCCACCAATTATTTACCCTAATACGTACTCCACCAACAAAGACACTACTGCTCAAATATTTTTCTTTAGTAGTGAACCTGAAAGGGATCTGGGCAAACCCATAGATTTTAACTTTTTTTCTCTCCTCTTTCCCCTTTTGGGTTTTGTTTTGCTTTTTGTTCTTTTTTTTTTCATCTGTAAAAGAAATGAAAGTAGCAGGTTCACAGTCGATTTTGCCCCTTCATTCTCTCTCCCTGTGCATTTTCTTTCCCTTTGGAGGCCCATTCTATTTTTTTTCTTCCATTCGTTCCACAGCCCACATTCACAAAGATTTTCTGCTCTCTAGTCGGCGGCTATATACACAACCCGGGGAACTCGCTTGGGACGCTATATCTGTAGCGCGTTCGTGTTCGTGGGTGCACCGACCCGATCCCCGCTCTTTACTCTCATGAAATTGAGCGACAGGCCTGGTATTGAACCTACTCTTGGGGGTTTGCGGTTCGGCATCAACCAATGTGTGTGTGTGTGTCTGCGGGGAAAGGATGGAAGGGGGGGGGGATGATGGGGTTGGCCCTCTCTTCTTCTATTATAGATCATTATTGATAGGTTGCGGGTAGTAATTTCAGTATCATACAACAGTGTGAATGAGAGGGGCACGGATAGGGGCGCGCGCGAGTTGGCACACACGACGGGTCGCTGCCGATCCCTACAGAGCAGAGTGCCGGGGGAGACTGGACTTGAAAATATGAAAAAAAAGAAGAAAAGGTGAAGAAAAAGAAAGGGCGGCTGATATAATTGTGTGTTCCAGTAAATCATTGGTAAATATTGAACAGGAGAGGGCATCAAAGTCATCCATTCATGGCAGTCGCGCTCTGGGACACATCAATTCCATTGGTAACCACGCATTCAGGAGCCCAGGAAGCTGAGCGCTCCTCGGCATCCGCGGTTGTTTGCTCAGAGAATTTGAACATAATGGCGTCTGGGATCTCTCCTTCAAACTCAAGCTGTCGCTCTTTCCAGTTGACGCGATACGCAGCGATGGTCCCTCAAACAACCCGGCTCCAATCCATTCCTTTTCCTTTTTTTCCTCCTTTTTCCCGCTCTTTCTCTCTCCCCTTTTTTACCCGCTTTCTCCGTTCTCTTCGTCACCTTCCATATTTTCGTACTCATAAAACGTGACAGACCATGCGTTGGAAAACACCAAGGAAATAACATATAAATCGTATTTATCGTTCAACAAACTTGTCAAGGAACAGTACACTGAGATTATTGCGTGAGTGTTGCAATATGCTATGATCACTGATGATTGCATTGCTTGTTTCACCGTATAGCCGCTTCACCGAACGTTAAACAACAAACGGCTGAACGGGTGGGAACACAGCGACCTGCGTAGATGATTATTTGCATTTGACGGTACCGGTAAGGGGAGGAGGAGGAGGGGGGGGGGGGGGTGTACTGAGACAAGTGGTGGCAACGGGTTCGACTTTTTCGACATTTGTTTGAAATATCGTGTCATTCACTGTCGATGGCTAGATACCCGTTGGGATTAGACCCGACTTTGATCGTCCAATCAGTGAATTAGAGCGCTAGACATGACATGCAAGAAATGATATTAATGTGTGATGTTTGCTTTCTGTGAGCGAACGTCGTTTACACAGCAATCAACGATTAAACTCCATTTCCTTAAGAAATCACGTATGACATCGTAGGCTGAAATTAAGAGATGAATGAGACAAACGAGAAAAAAAAAAGTGTGCGGTGTGACGTGAACTTTTCATAAGACTGCAAGTTAAGAGGAATCTTCCTTATAGAATCATAAGCCTGATGAAAGAATACGAATGTCCTTACAATCTCTTTGATGATTCTGATGTTTCGATGTTATTGTTTCTTGTCAATTTTAATTCTATGCAATGATATTCTGTTACTATTCCAGTCCATAATTGTTGCACTCAGGTTAATGACACTATGGCAGCCTTCATACCATGTGGCAGCCGTCATACCATCTCGGACAAAATAATTCTTAAAGTGTCCAATTATTTACCCTTTCATTTGATTGTTCTTGACACCACTTGACTTTATCAGTCCTTGATTACCTTTGGGTATCATTGCTCTTGTTTTTGTTACCATTATTATCATTGTTCGTATTGTTAATGTTATTGTTATTGTTATTAGTATTAGTATTAGTATTAGTATTAGCATTAGTATTAGTATTAGTACTCAATAGTATTAATATTAGTATTAGTATTAGCATTAGTATTAGTATTAGTATTAGTATTAGTATTAGTATTAGTATTAGTATTAGTATTAGTATTAGTATTAGTATTAGTATTAGTATTAGTATTAGTATTAGTATTAGTATTAGTATTAGTATTAGTATTATTATTAGAAGTAGTAGTGGTAGTGGTAGTAGTAGCAGTAGTCATAGTAGTAGTAGTCATAGTAGTAGTAGTAGTAGTAGTAGTAGTGGTATATAGTAGTAGTAGTAGTAGTAGTGGTATATAGTAGTAGCGAAAGGAGTAGTAGTATTACTGTTTTTAAAAGCACCTGTTGTCAATAAGATTGACATGCAGTATCTAAAGTTGTCATTATCTTATAATAGATTTGTTCTACATTTTCTGTCGCTTTTGCCATTTTTTTTTCAACATTGCAATCATATCATCTAATGCTTGCTGTGATTTCCATGAAAATAAATCGAAGACACCCCTCCCCCCGCAATATTCCATTGCTATACCATGTAAAACTCAATGGTTTGATTTTCTTCATGGCAACCAGTATATGTAAGTTTCAACATCCTTTTCTTTCAGTTTTAGAAATTGAATTGCATCCTATGATGTTTTCCATTTTTTTTTTTTGCATATCATGGATAACATGTCGGTTTGTGTATCCGTTTTATGTGTGGTCGACGACGATACAAATACATTCAATACTGATAGTACTATCTGCTGCAATGCTCTGGTAATATTCATTAAATGACGATAATGTTAAAATTGTGAAACTTGCTCATTAATTCTCGTCGATGTGGATATGGCTACAATAGCGTATAATGTCCACGTCGACTTGTATAGTTTTAACGAGCCGAAAATGGACCTGTTTCGACTACTAGAGTACTTTCCTTTTCTTAAACCCATTTTGCCCGCTCTAGCTGTTCTATTTTTCAAGCTTTATGGTTTTTAGGTACAATTATATTGCTATACAAAGGTTAACCTTACATTGAACTCTATGAGAAAACTTCGATTGTACTTTGTTCTGCCGACATATCTTGCTGTTTTGAACATAAACATATGGTAAGAAATCTTAAACGATTGTAACATCTTGAAGACATCGTTTAACAATTTCGGAAATATCCACCCTTGATGACGCTCATATATGCACAAAGAGACCCGAGTAGTTTTTAACAATTTTGAGAATAATCTGTCACTATCAAGAATTTATATGAACAAATATAACAATGCAAATAACGAGGCAAAGAATATGGCACAATCAAAATATTGGTTTCAATAAGAAGCCGTTGTTTTATGAAAAAAAATGGTTTGAGAGTAGTATTATCCGATTGAAAGACACTCTATTTGGAAGAGGACACAAAACGGTAGAAGAATCCTATTAGTTTTGAAATCTAGAAATTATAAAAGACTGGCAATTTTCGATAATTCGGAACACGCTATACCAAAAATTTGGTTGACACAAATATTCATTGACAGAGAACAGAATGCGTTACAGATTACTGTTCCACAAATAAAAATGGGCAAAATATTAAGAGATTATGTGATATAACATGCAGGTGTTTTTATAATCACTCATTTTGATAAAGTAAGAAGGAGTATAAACCCAGTGTTGCTTCTTTGGGGAAAATGTGCCTGTGATGAAGATATTATCTGTAAAAGATTGTTTTGTACGCAACCTCGTCAAAGCCAAAGATAACAAATTGGAAGACTCCAGTTTTATAAAGTGTTGTATTTTGTTACTGGTGAAGAGAAATCTTTTAAGTGAAAAACGAGTAATAATCGCATATATAACGCTAGTCAAATTATTAGATGATGCTATTATAACACATGCCCTCATTACATGTAAAATGAATAGAAGTTTTTGGAATTATATCTCCAGGTTAATTCAACAAGTTTTACATATTCATGTAAGCGTCAATATTGCACTTTCATCAAAGATCAACGAAAAGGAGGAAACAGACGATGTCATGAGTTTAGCTTTCTGGTGTATTAATAAATTAATAGTACATCGTAAAACACATTTATAAAAGTGTTGACCACAGAGAATGTTGATGGAAATATTTCATGTATCCGAGCTGTGGAAAAGGTTTGAAGTTAAAAAAAAAAATGTTTTGGCACACATTTGTCTAATCTTCCTTCTTCTTTGATGTTTTCCCTGTGTAAGTGGACATAGATTTGGATGTTATCATTTTTTGGAATATGAATAAATGTAATTTGAAAGAAAAAAAAAACCGTTTACTATGAAAGTGAGTGTTTATTCTTCTACAAGACTAGTATCTATACATGGGGACTTTGGAGTAATTTATGGCGATATCCATTGCAGTTATTTGCAGATTTTCACTTCTTTTCTGAAGAGGTTAGCTTTCATTTATCAACAGATTTTTTTTTTTTTTTTGCACAGCCTCATATTTACACAATATAAAAAGATTCTTTGAGAACATAGAACCTTGCAGCTCAGATATATTTCAAACGGGAAGCAATGTTTAACAGGCTTTCTTACGTACCCCTAAAGACACTCTCAGAGTAAACTTCTGGCAATAGATATGATTTTATTTGTATTTAATTCAATTCGGTTTCAAATCATTTCCATACAACAAAAGAGTGAAACATGATACAAAACACACATCCATTTTCAGAAATCATTTTTTAAAACAATTACATAAGAATTATACGTTTAGTAAAAGGCGGATCATAGAGTAAGGCCTATGAGGAGGAATACAAATAAGTTAAAAGATATCGAGGCTACGGTCCAGAGAATTCATGCAAGGGTATGTACCACGAAAATATGGTGACAAAAAGAATTATCCATATATATATATATATATATATATATCACACCCTCACACACACACACACACACACACACACACACACACACACGTGTAAAAACACATGCACACGTACACAAATGGGGCAAAAGTGTACCAAGAAGAGAGAACATGATAAAAATTACAAAACAACGGACAAGAAAGGGAAAGGAGAAGGAGCAGAGAAAAAAGAAGATGGGTTTGTAAAATAGAATACGCCACTCTGTTTCCAGAACAGAAGAAAGCACAAATGGCATCAGAGAAGCAATTCAATTATCTATAGTGTTGTATGTAGACAGCAAGTATTTTCTCAGTTTTTATTCAAATTGAATGTATTCAGGAGATTCTTTCAAGCTGTTTTCTAAGATAGTCCAAAGTCTTGATTCAGTGTAAACAAATTTATTTTTGGGTATGTACGGTTCTCAGTGAGGGAAGGTGTAATTCATTGTTACCATTTCCGTCAAATGATTAGTGAAATATCTTGGATGGTTGGTTGTTGTTACAGTTAAACATATATTAACAAAACTGAAATGAGAATGCAAGTCTTTTTTTCCTTCAAACTATTGTGGTCAGAAAACAAAGCGTATGACTGTAACAGACTATTCCATATACTTCCAGAAGACTTCCTATGTATTTTCAGCAAGGGAGTTTATCAGCAGTAGGCGCTGACAGAGGAAAGATAACTGTTTTCAAATAATTACAATATCTTATTGACTGTTATATGAGTGAGATTATGAATAGAGATCGCAATCGGTGAATCTCGCCGGATTCTCTCCATTAAAACTTCAAGAAGCAATTTCTTGTCTCCATGTTCTTCCCCCTAACTTTTTTTTTCACTTCGCCTTCCTCCTCCTCCTCCTCCTCCTCCTCCTCCTCCTGCCCCTCCTTTTCCCCCCTTTCTTCGCCGGCCGCCTGATCGCCGTCGGCCGTCCTGTCTCCGCGGTATGTAAGGCAATCTGGCCGCTGCGGCCAGACGAGCGGAGCGATTTGTCTCTAAGGAAGCGAAGGAAATCAAGGTTCGTTGTTATCGCCGCGCCATCAGTCGGCATCACTCTTCCCCCCGTCAAGAAGCAAGACACAAGTTGACAATAGGGAGAGATGAGGCCCCGTGTAAACAACAAGTTACGATAGCAGCTTCTCTGGCGGCTTGATGGCCTATCTCGACTCGGGGGGCGGGATGGTGTATAATCGTCCTGCGACGGCCGCGTGAATAAAGATTGCCTATCGCCAGGGTCTTTAATGCCACTTACAAGGAGGAGGAGCAATTTAAAAATTCTAAACTGAGGTCGGGTTACGAGGGAGCTGTGCAGAACGCTCGATCGCCGTATCGATTCCTATCTGTAGCCCCTTCAATGTCTATCAACCAGAAGCGGGGGCTGGAGTCCGATGATCAGGGACCTAGCGTTATTAGCTACCCCCACACAATCGAACAGCGATCGGGCGACTAGGAAATCAAGAAGTTCGACTTTATGAGTTCCTACTGGTAAGATCAGGTGGGATATTGACCGGCGATAATGAGAAATCGCGTAAATTGCCTGACTCTCTTCTTTTTTTCTCTTTTCCCTCACTCGCGTACGAGGCAAAACAATATTATCTGACAATGTTTGCTCGGTAGCTTGGGTTACTGGCGTACAAATTGCCTCCCTCCGAGACTAACGCCTGTCATCTTTCCACTACACAATTTAACACTTCCGGAAATTTTGCGGGTAATGGCGACATCGAGTGGCGTTTAATCAGGAGAGAGATAGAGAAGAGAGGGGGGCATCATTGTGGATGCTGCATGATGACAGCTTCTCCCCAGCACCTGATTATTTTCAATAACATGGCCTTTTGGGCGCTATGATGAAATCGCCCATCGGAGGAAGATATAGACCTTCCCACCGCTGACTACCCTCTTGAGCTCCCCCCGCGCCGCCCCAGAAAGATCGCAGTTAACATCGCAGCCAGTGAGAGGGAGGGAGAGGGAGAGAGGTTATATACTCCTTTTGACAAGCAATAACGCCAGGCTTCTTATAAGGCCTTCTATTACCCAGGCAAGATTACATCCCTACACGACAAATACGTCGCTAGACTTTAATTAAAACAGTGTTTTGACAGTTTACTCTCTGATAAAGGTAATAAGGCACCAGCCACTTTCTCTCCGTCGCTCTCGTCAAAGTCAATGATTTTTACTTTCTTTTCCATCTCCTTTTTTTCCCCTCACTCTGTCTCTATCTCTGAGCTCCGGGTATGAAATTGAGCAAATGCCTTGACAGATTAAACATAACAAAACACTTTATTAACACACACAAAAAAAAAAATGCCGAAGTGATCGACGAAAATTATTGCTCTTCTCTACTCAAACGAAGGAAAACTCCTGCGTTAAATGACACGCTCTTAAAACGATTTCCCGAACGACACATCGCCCAATAAGGCACACTTCAACTCGACATATTATGTGAGCAAAGCCACTTTTCCCAGACTTTCTCTTTTTTTGTCCATTGATGATATAAATGTCATTGAAATCTTCCTCTATCTTCTACTTATAACTAGTACTTGTTGCATTCATATCGTTCTAGGGAAAGAGAGATTGGGAAGTTGAACAAAAAAAGAATCAACAACAAAGGATAACTCTTGAAGGAACTTTCATCAAATCCTAGAGATACTGCCTTGATCCAAGAAATGGGATGGGTTCATTTTGTACGATATTAGGAGCAAATGTTCATGTTAATATGTGTGATTTGTTGTCATGAAAGCCTGATAAAATCATGAAGTATCGATTGTTTCATATAAGTAGTTTATTGCAGTTATGTATTTTTATTTAAGAGATTCTGGGCTAAAAATGATACACTGTTAACCATTTTTTTTTCTTGAATTATCTTTCATAAAATCATAGTAAAGTTGGCCATCAGAAAACAGTTAAAAAAGAACATTTGTAGGAATATTATACGGGATTAGGCATTCAAACATAAAGTGTCAATTCTAAACTTCAAATCAACATGTGTCACTGATACTGTTAAGCTCTGAACTGACAAACATTCTTAAACTTTGAATTTAGTATAGCAGGGAATTAAAATCAGAAAATCCTAATTTTAAACGAGTGAGAAATTTCTTGTTCTTTGATCAATTCAATTTATTTGCACCATTTCTTTTTTTTTTGCGGCTTTCATGTCTTCTACTTGATTGGGACTGACATCGACGCGGGATTAATGACATTTACTTAAAAAAAAAGAATAACCAAAATCCGAATAACCAATTATACGACTATAATGACATGAAAGAATTAGCAGATCGGTGCTGAATGACGCTCACCTTTCATAACTTCAGGGGTGGGGAGAGTGATAAAACAACGCAGTGAGATGTTTCGACTGGATTGTTAAGATAATAGCGGGATGGTTGGAAAGTGTAAACAAAGGGAAATGAATGTCCTGTCTACATGAAAGTACTACTGTAAATTAAATGAATTTCTTATGAATCCTTGGCAAGATCGGAATCACACTGTGACTCTCTGGATAATCGTTAGATTAAATGCCACAAATCTAGACTTCGTTGTTTGAGTTTTGGGTTTGAGTTTATTTGTTTAACAACAATAAACAACAGTAACAATATTTAACAGCAATGACAATAACAATGTATCAGAGAGCATTTGATACTTCTTGTATAAAATCTATAGCTTTAACTAGTATCACTATATAAGGTAACGTGAGAATACCGGTATATATGACATACATGAATACATAGAGTGTGACCTGCATGCATGTATCTATAATATAATTACTTAACAAAATCATTTTAAAAAAATCCACAGTGATTACAATAGTATTTATCATGGCTATATCATCATTAGTAAGGAACCAGAGGGCAGCACAAGTGCTAGTTGACCTTGATTCCTTCAATCTCCCGTAATGTATGAAATGAAATAGGCCCTATACTCATGTTTTAACCCCATCCCCCCAAAAAAAAATAAATGGTACGAAAGCTAGAAAATGTTTGAAAATTGCTATACATGTAATATCAATAATTACTTGAATTCTCCTTATATGAAATAAATCATAAGAAGGATATGTTTAGACGATTCTTATACTTTATATAAGTTTTGTGTTTTGTTTAAATTCATTTGACAAAATTAAATATTAGGACTGGCTGTATTTAAGTGGGCAATTAATTCCTTTCTGAAAGTGTTTCTAGATTTCCTTCCCCTTAACCATTAATTTTGGTATACAATTCCAATTTTTTGTTTTCATGAAATTAATTGAAAGCTGGTCCCGTGTTGTTCTGCATTTTGGGATATATAATTGACTCCAATTTTTACCCCGTATGGCATTTCTATATCAGCTGACAGTACCCCTGTTTGAGAGTGTGGCAACGTATACCATGCAATAAATCATAGCTGAATGTAGAGATGGAAAGGAGGTGAAGTTTGTATACATTCAGAACACTCAGTTTTGAAACAGGGAATCAGAATGGGCATCTTTGGGACGTAAAGGTTATAGTTTTCATTGCCATTTTTGTGTCAAGAAAATACAGTTTGAATTGGTTTGGTCTTACAGGTGCTTCCCCACACCTCAATACCATACGATAGGTGTGACTGTATCAATGCCCTGTATAACAGCAACAAAATGCTTCTTGTAACGAAGTGTCTAAGTTTGAACAAGATACTTTGTAACAAAAAGGGAAGTTCATGATACTGATTGGCGTTCGGGTGCTGCTACTTGGCGTGGTGGATACAAGAGAAAGTATGTTATACAATATCTGCTATCATCATTTACAAAATATGAAATTAAAAGAAATGACTGCCATTTTGCTTAGATCATGTAGATATTCTTGTAATTCAGTAGCACAGCAAGACGGTATCAAATTGGGGGCTTACAAGGAAAGGCCCAACGATGCTTTGATCGTGTTCTCATGATTTCTCAGCAACTGCCAGCTGTCATTTTCTCCACACGAGGATTGGTTTAAAAAAAAAAAGAAATTGAAGTGAAATAACTGATATGCAGTTCGAACACTTACGAAATGGTTCCTTTGAAATGTTTTTGAAAGCGTATTATGCAAAGAAACTATTGCATGGAAATCAACTTACAACCAACTTTTAATTCAATTCAATTTGACTGTGATTTGTTTCCATCCAACAAAAAGCATACAAATTAAAAGTATACATTTAATGAATCATATTGTTAACAATTTGTAAGAAATACGATAAGTAATATAGTTTGATACAAAATGACTTAAATCACAAAGTTTGATACAAAATAACTTGTGAAATTGACATCATCACTGAGCAAAAACTGCGTGAATTCAGCAAATGATTCATTCAACATATCTATGTTGTCTTTCCTCTTGTCGCACGTGTTAAAATAGCTTGAACAAAATCAAGGAAGATTCTAGTTTTACGTGTCAGTGTTAGACATTCGGCATTTTGTTCCTCTCTCATTTGCCGTGGGAAGTACCTTTAATGTAAGAACACATTGTTTTCCCTTATTTTTTAGGTTTTTTACGTATTGAATGATATTGAATTTTGTATAATTCAACGGGCAATAACCTTTTCCCACTGTTTGAATTTATTTCCCGTTCCTATCTCTTTTAAAAAAATGATTTACGGACTTGGTATGATAACTTATATGTATTTCCTCTTGATGTTGTGTCGATATCATATCCTTTACTTTTAGTTTCCATGCTTTTGGGCATTAAAATTATTTCCCCACTTCTACATTGTTACTTCTTTGCCCGCTCTTCTCCATCTTGCCATACTCAATCTTACACGTACAAATCTCATTTCCTGTTGTGCAATACTCTCACCTATCCCATTATTGATGCTCAGGTCTGATGTATATCACGTATTTCATTCTCGTGTAAGCTTATTATTATTATCAGTGTTAATTTACTTGCATTTATCGTGAGTCTGATGTATAAAGCAACCGTATCAGCCTTCGAGCTGCTGGATTGTTATTTTATATTTGCACAATAAACCACATTGAATTGAATTGAAATAGATCCATTTAGAGGTTTCGTTTACTTCTGTTTCAGTTTGTTTAATATGAATATTCTGATCCATGTCCAAATTTCCTTTGACTAAAAGAAGAGTATGTTCTACTAGGCAAAATAGTAGGTGCGTCTCCGATATTAATGGACCACAAGAAAATAAGAATTTACAGAGTTTCGCATGCATGATGCAAGAAATTGGCCATAGACTGCAATTGCATTAAACTGCAAATAACGTGAAGTGATCATAATTAGTATTGTCATAAAAAAGAATTTGTTTGTCAATGTGACAAACACAACTCTTTTTAAAATATGATATCATTACTACATCATAACAACCCCAGAATAAAAACAAGAGAATATTCATGCAGAGGGGTGAAGATAATGTTGTTTTATCAATTGGCATCCTTTGTACAAACTTATTTGTAAGATCGCAACTGCTGATCTGCATTTTAACAAACATGTCGGAAAATAGGAACCAGTGGGACTCGAACCTGTCATCTACTGCTTTCCGGGCAGCGACAGTACCGCCAGGCTAATATATCCCTGGTTCCTGGCAGTGACACAATGAACTTGGAAAAATACCCAGGTTTGGAAATTCCAACATTATTATGTGGAATAGTCCAAGGTGGACAGGGCTTATTGGATGAAATGAAATACATTTGTACAGAGGGGGACAATAACTGATTGAAAATAAGTCATAGCGCACTTTCAACCCTCTGTATTTCATGCTCTTTCTTTCATTCAATGATATGATGCGAAAAATACAACTTAATAGCCTCTGTTTTTGAACTCGCTAAAACAAAGCAGTGTGATTAAAGCCAATCCATGGGGATTGCAAGGTTGTGACATTACTACAACATGATACCCCTGCTGGAAAGAACACAGTCCACAGTGTGCTCACAATGTCTTCACGTAGTCGGCTATATGTGGAAACGTTCGAATTTAACAGTGTGAAAATGATTTCCCACTGTGGCGTGGTGTTTCACAGTGTGTTCACATAGTAATGTTCTGATTCAAACTGTGAATTGTTTCGCATTGTGTTCACAATGTTAAAACGCTCGACTTTCACAGTGTGAAGAGATTTCACTCTGTGTTCCATATTATGCATCACACTGTGGGACACTGCGTTCTTCCCAGCAGGGTTCTGTAAACGATAACTTTTACTACTGTATACGACTGTCAGCTTGCGTGAAAATACGCTAAACTCCATTCGTTTTCTATGTTTGTTTGACTTTGATAAATACTGTTACTTTTGGAAATAATTCTTTTGTGCAAACTGTACTTAAACAATGGACATTTTTTTTTCTTCTTGAAACCACAGGTTGCTTGAATAAACGGTATAATCAACATAGTAAGAGATTTGTATATTCTTAAAAATGTAATCAGTTGGAAGTCCCGCGGATCACGAACATTAACGGTACTCTTTACCATTGGGAGCAGTGATTTAAAAGATGTTCGAGTTATCACATTTTGGTGCATATGTGTAGGTCAGTTGTATCACAAAACGTCAACCATATAAAAAATTCGCTATAAAGCCTAAAATATAAGGAGATATCACTATTTTTCTCAATGAATCTGAACTGTAGACGGTTTATTCTGGAAACAATTTTATCATAACTCTTGTTCACATTTTTGTATATTTGACAATACTTAACATTGATTATACTGATTACCATTTTTACATTGGTTGTTCCTATCCCTAACTCATATTTTAGAACTATTTTGAAGTACTATAAAGCTGGGTTTTTGTTCCATCTGCATAATGCCTTTATGCGGCGCTTTTAAATTTCCAGGCAGCCTCCTTACGTGCCTCCTTGCGAAAGTATCTGTTATCAATATAATAATGATCCCCTATGAAAACATGTAAATAATCATGTACAAATAACATGATTATTGTAAATTGTAAATACGTTATATTATAATCTATATCATTGAACGGACTGGCCTCGACTAGCCTGCACGCTATTGCCAGTCCTTTTTTGCCAAACTATATATATCTTAACTATTAATTGTTGTGACTTTAATGACGATGTTTGTTTGTTTGTTTGGTAAATAAAAATCTCTCATTTCTCTCTCATTTCATTTCATTTCAATTTCAATTTCAATAAAAAACGGCTCTTCTCAGGACGTATCAGGTAATGTACTGAAATAATTCGATCCACTGTATTGTCCCTTTCGTTCAAGTGCATTATAAACAAATATCAATGATGACAACAATATCAAAAAAGAATAACGCTTATAATGTTGGCGATTATGAAAAATTAAGATAATTGTAGCAATGATCCTAATGATGATAATAACTACAATGATAATAAATGATAGTGATGATGATGATGATGATGATGATAATAATAAGGAAAGTAACCTCAACAATGATGATGATAATAATAATAGTAATAACACTGATCTGGTAAGGATTCTATTGATGACCTGTGAAGCACCGGTCAAACAAATGACCGCGATGAAATTGAATGCCGGCATTTTCTTGGATTGTGCAGCGACGTATAATTATGTGATACAATACAATATTTCTTCGAAGTTAAGAGAGGTTCGTAGGAGGTCCATCACAACAGATCGAATTTGACACATGGCCCTTTCGTAAAACTAAGAAAGGAAAACAGGGCCCTGAAGTTCCCGCGCAGATGGCTTATATTGTTTCCTTATACATCCCCGAAATATTGCTTGGACTTTGATACACGGTCGCTCTTTCTTGCGGCGAAAGAGCTCTTCAACTTTCATATCACGTCTGACATTTCTTTTTGTTTCTTCATCTTTACACAGCAGCAGCTGAAGTGTTGCGATGGACATTAATCTCTATACAGCAAAAATAAACCTTGTACGTTTACCCCTTGCGGTTGCCATGTCTTCGTCTTTCGCGCTTGTCGGTGTCGTCTGCTAGTGTCGGATTTCCCGGATGTGAGCTTGGTTTGTTTATGACATAACACCAACGTTGGAGCCTCGAGCGCCCTTTACGGTCACATGAAAACAGATCCCTTATCTCCTTACGCCCTACATCAGCACAAATCTGACATGAATAGCTTTGATTGCCATCAACTTTCTCGGTCTCCCGGTTTCACCTTACGAGCTAGTGCAATCATAATAATATTCTATGTTCTCCTTGTGGTGTACGGTTGCAGCAGCATTTCTGCCTTATCGTCTTTGGAACTAACAACACACCTGCTATCGAAATCGGTATAGGCGATTCGAGCAAAATTGTATCATATTCGTCTTTTAAATATTTTGAAATACAGACGAGTCTTCAACAATATCGCGTAACCCTTGACCCCAAACCATACAAAGAGTGCAGAAATTGTATTTGTTGCGAGATAAGTCGTAGATTATTTGATTAATATGATTATCGCCATGCAGTAAGATCTTGCAAAGTATAGTTGCGACTTATATGTATGATTGCGCAGATTCCAGATCTACTATTCGTCTGAAAACTAAAAAAGCACACAAAACATCCTGTATTATAATTACCATCATAGAAATCAATTGACGTATAAGATGGATCTTCAACTACTTCGTCTTGTATAAGGTAACCAGGGCAGTTTGCCAATCACCTTGAAGACAGCAATGTTTGGGGCATATCATTACTATATAAATTGTCTCTTGGCATGTAGGTACGTACTTATGCAAGGAAAATTGCATTTTCTAATATAAAAATCAGTTCATGACAATTGGTATTGCTCGCTATATTCTCAAGAGAAAATGCCGCCATAAAGTTCGGAGATCGATAAGGTAAGTCTGACATTGAAGTGAACTAAACAAATGTCTATTATTCAACTTTGTAGATAGTCATAATACCTGAAGGAAGCAGTCGAATGTTACTCCGTCGTCGCTTTTTCTTTTCCCGCGTTCCCCCTTTTCCCTTGTCTCGTTACAAGCTCGTTCTCAGCTAAACGATCTTCCACTTAACACTCAATATTATTACAGCATCGATCGGGCAGAGCGTGGAACCCGTATCGGCTGACCGGGTACGCTTTCGCCCGTGCGGATGCAGGGGAGGCAGGCCGTACTGCAGCCGTGCGCCTCCCTGCACTTTCCGCCGGGTGAGGCGGCGTTGAATTTCCCACGTTACACACCTGTAGCCCTTCAGCGTATTGGAAGCGCCTATATCCCCGACAACCTATCTCACCCGAACCCTCCTTTTCTCCCTGAACAATCTCTTGTTTTCATCGCACAACATTGATCTGGAATTGGTTCGACGTTGATGGCCTCTTTTATCTGATCGGCTAGTCTTGAGCTAATGTTGAGTGACTCGATTTATTGTAAGCTTTCTTGGCGAATGATACAAGATATATCACAGACACACTACAGTAGAAATGTGATACACAGGTATCCTAATCTGGTAAAGATATTACACAAGAATTATTTCAGTGATACATCACATTTCGTCCTGGCACACGGTTGTGCCAACTACAATGTAAATTATCATAATGGCAATAAATACAAACATAATATAATTCAAAAGTAGAATAAAATGCACTTCTTTATTTTCTTGTTGACAATCACAAATGATAATTTACATCATCATACACTATATACTTTTTCTTGTTTTGTTACAATGATAAAGTGTGCATTGTAGATTTTGTCGCTGCGATACCATTCGTACATTTATTTTGCACTATATTCAATAATTTGTTCTTCCACATTGTTTAAAAGTTGAATTGATAGATATATCACCTTGCATTATGTATTTTCTTTTATTGATGGGAAATAAATAAATAATTGAACTGAAATTTAATTGAATATCTATATTTATCTATCTGTATAATCTATACGCCTATCCCTATATATTGTATATATATATTGTATATATATATATATATATATATACATATATATATGTATATATATATATATATATATATATATATACATATATATATGTATATATATATATATATATATATATTATATAATGTATCTACGATTTTTTTGTATTTATGTACAATGTCATCATTTCATTATTTCTTCGCATGTATGAAAATGACGCTGTGTGGAGGATGACATCTTTTCTTCCCTCAAGCCTCGATCTCCCTCCCTCAATAAAAGTTAATTTCCATCGTTGTCTTAAGGGGACGACGTAAAGATTAAATCAATGATTATTTTCATCCTTTCCGTAAAACACTGAAGAAGCCCTTTCTCCATAATCAGTTTCAATATGATGGGGAAAATGCATAATGAAACTAAATACAGAGTCAGATTCATTCTTGACAAACTGTCAAATTAATCAGGCTCAACTTTGGACTGGATACGAAATATTTTGTATGGTAGTAAATGGGGTTGAGTTTTATGTATTTTAGATTTATCCGTACATTTTGTTCCCTCTCACCCACTCAGCATGATTTGCTAACTTGATATTACATCCATGGTCAGAATAACTTATGAATAACCATACACCAGACAGAAGATGATAATGAGCATTTAACTCAAACAATTCATAAGCTTAAGAAAATGTGCAGCTTTACAAATTTTTGACGGCAAAGTGGTAATGCATGAAATACCATTTCCGCAGGCAGAAATCAATATTTCATTTCACTCTTCATGTATTGTAATTCATTTTCATTTTCGATAAAGAATACAAGTGTAAAAAACATATGAAAAAAATATACATATTATGCATAGTATATCGAATTATAATACAAACAATACATATTGCTATTTATACTAATTCAAACACAATAAATATTGCGATATTGCCATTGGGTCGTTATTATAGTTATTTCCTGACAAATTCAAATCATCTCTTTCGTCTTCTCTATAAGAATAGTCTGTCTTGATATAATTGTCAAATAACCCACCCATAATCATGCTCAACTTCTGACTGGTTACGAATTACCAAGACATTTCGAATGGTATAGTAAATAATATGGATTAGTTTCCAGTGTTTTAGAATTATCTGTACATTTTCCCCCCTCACTCACTCAGCACGATTTGCTAATTTGATATTACATCTATGGCCAGAATGGCGTATAAATACCCATACATAAGACAGATGGTAATATGTCAAGCATTTAACTCAAACAGTTCATAAGCTTAAGAAAATGTGCAGCTTTACAGATTTTGACGGCAAAGTGGTAATGCATGAAATACCATCTCTGTAGGTAGAAATGTCTTTCGTTTCATTCTTCATGCCATCTATTTTCATTTTCAATAAAGAATAAAGGTGCACAGAACATATTAAAAATCAATATACATAAGCATTCTTCACAATATATCGAAGTATAATATAAATGATAAATATTGCCGTTTATATTAGTATCCTCACAATAATATTGCCATATTGCCGTTTGGTCGTTATTATCTTTCCTGACAAATTGAAATCATCTCTCTCGTCTTCTCGGTAAGAGCAGTCTGTCACATTATTCACCCTGTGAGTTGTGCACACTGATGATGCTCATATTTCTTCCTTATTTGAATTGAATTTGAAATCAAATTGAAATTGAATTCATGTCGACCATGAATAAGACGTGTGTATGCGTCGAAAATTTGGGTTTGAATAGACAGCACTGTTGGACTAAAATGCATTGCTACCCTACTTCGTCACCTTTCCTGTACTGGTACCAACACGCGGACTACAAACATCATTAAATGTATATCTATATATATATATAAATATATATATATATATATATATATATATATATATATATATATATATATAAATATATATATATATATATATATATATATATAAATATATATATATATATATATATATATATATATATATATCTTCTAATTTCTAGATGTAGCCGATAAAGCTTCATTGTGACGTTCTTAACCAAAATCAATTCAATTTGATATCTATTCTAATTTGTCTTCATTTTTTTCTTCGAAATACATTACATATAATCTCAAGTACATATTGTATGACTACAAGTTGAAAATTAACGGTAATTAGCAAATCAAAATCATGAATGTATGCATAGTTTCAAACCAAACTGATTCCATTATCGACGTCCTGGAAAAAAATGGAGGGGTCCACTATAAAAGAGCAGTTTTCTTTTTTCTTTATTGTGGACAACTTAAGCAATGTTGTCACCTAGGCTCTCGATGTCCGAGTGCAAACAGTCAAAATTACAATAAGTTTCACCATCAACGTCTGGCACATGAAGGGTTATTTGATCTGAATGGACTTAATATCTGAATTCAATTCAATTCAATTCAATTCAATTCAATTCAATTCAAATTTATGTTTTTTTTTTTCATTTTTCTTATACATAACGTAAGTAATCAAAAACATGAATGACGATCAGTCCGCGTGGTTATTATGTGTCTATATACCACCGTATGGAAGTACATTGTGAAAGAATTCACTCACACGTTATTGCAGTTTTCCCTCCTGGATTGGATTTCTTGGATATCAAACCCAAATGGCTCTCGCATAGAATATCGCACGCACTATTGTCAAAACATCTTACCTCGACGATGGTTGATCAGTGTTTGTTTAAAGCTTCAAGACGTGCTTGTGACGTTTCTAGCGATAAGTTAAGAATTCGGAAAATGCCCCTGGGATTAGGCAAGCAAATTTGATACAAAGAAAAACAATTCATTCAACATTTCTGCAGCTCGTTGTCAACGAAGGAAATATACATTCCATATTTAAAGATTATCGCATGCTTCTCGAAACACTATCTCTACATAATTGCCCCCTTAAACAAAACAAACAACCCTACGAGATTCAGTCAGAAGAACGGGCAACAGCATTGCTGAATGAATTTCTCTACTGCATTAAATAGCAGAATCTGTCGGAGGAGTATTCCACCGTAGGTTTAAGAAAAAATGCATAAAATGAAAGAGAATTTTACGACTGATGATATCCAAAAGACTAACTTATCTCTACAGCACTTGCAACATATGAAAAGAAAAGGTTACATGAATCGTGACAAATAGCCCAATATGAAGAGTAGTGAATTTTACATCTCCGACTACATAGTGCGTGGAATGATGCAAGACCAAATAAGCGTCTCGTAAAGAAGTGGCCAGTTATTCGCTCAAGCTCTAAAACCACCCGCGCTGAAGCCATTATCGACGCGTCCAAATATCATCTTGTAACGCATGCTCATCGAAACGGCAACGATTGCATCGCGACAGTGCGCGGGCTCGCAGACTAGCGTGGCGCTTCCACCGAAAAAAAAAAGGAGGTGGTTGAAGATATAAGAGGAGGAAGAGGAGAAAAAGAGGTGGTTCCCCCATCATCATCATCCTGGATGCACGAGCATTCATCATCATCCTCCATAGCAACCATCACACAGCCATCTCTCATGCTTGACCACGCCCTCTCATAAATGTCGTGTACGGTTGCGTTGATCCGCATCGCCGTCGACACGTGTAATGAAGTGAGGCTCTCTAGTGCCTACGATTACAGAAGCGATTGTGATGCAGATTTGACAGAGAGAGAGAGAGGGAGAGAATGAGACAGAGAGACAGAGACACACAGAGACAGAAAGGGCAAAGAAAGGAGAGGAGGGATGGAGGAGGGGAGGGTATGTGGAGGAGGAATAAGGGAGGGGGAAGAGAGAGAGAGACTTGAGTTGCCAAACGTCTCTATTAGAATCCAACGGGAAGACATAGAGGAGAACGTAGACTTCTGGTCACATGGGCATGAAGGGCAAAAACCACCTGCAAATAGACACAATTATAACTATCGTCTTTTTATATTAATGAGGTAGGAGAGCAGAACAAGTTCAAGTCTCTCGGCATGCATGCATATTTCATTCTTACTTACTTCGATATTACGAAAGAATGTAATGTACAGGAACGATTTATTGAAATATACAAGTTGAACGTGAAAAGAGATTTTGAAATCCAATGAGAGTGGTATATAGAAATACATTGAAAGAGAGAAATAAGATAGAGAATGAATAGAAGACCAGATAGATAGACTGATAGATTGGTAACTAGTTATTATAGCTAATGGGAAAGTTAGCTAATTAAAAGAATATATATATATATATATATATATATATATATATATATATATATATATATATATTCATTTACCTCAGGCGCAAGGAGACCGCTACCTCCGCGCGCCTAAGGTATATGACTAACGCTCTGTTATATATTAGCATAGAGCACTTTTTTGTGAATCCTTCACACACTCTTCGCACTTATATATATATATATATATATATATATATATATATATATACATATATACATATTATATAGATAGATATATATGTAACATAGAGAGGGATAGAGAGAGCTATATAGATAGAAAGACAGACAGAGCTAGAAAGAGCTCGAGAAATGAAGGATAGACAGAAAGGAAGATAGATAGAGAGATAGATTGATAGAATGAGAGAGAAAAAATGAGGGAAAGAAGGAGAGGGGGAGAGAGAGACCTGTGTGTCGGGTAAAGAAAAGGCACACAGTAGAGTTCGTCGGACCATTCCTAACAGAAGAAAAAGAGTGGCGATCACAGCTTGCGAAAAATTCGTGTCCCGGAATTCGCGAGGGAATCCTACTCCATCTTGTTTAAACAGCAAACGTTTGCGCTATTACGGAGCGCACCGTGACTGCGCCGCCGACGTCTACAACAAGCATTTAATTTGGTCGATGTGTTTGCTAACATGACTATCATATCCTGCAAGCGATTCCCCTCTGCTTTCTCATCCGCCAGCCGGGCCCAGATCTGGAGCGAGTCCCCGTTTCTTTTCATGCTCATTAATTAGGACCAATCAATCAACAACTTTGGGATTCTAGCTAGTGGCGAGTCCTTAAATGGTCGATTAAAGCTATTACCACTGCTATCCATCACGAGGTATTTTCCCCCTTTTTCTCCTTCGTCTCTTCCATCTTCCTCCAAAATCGGCGATGCCTCGTCATGCAGAGGGTATACCTTCCTCGGAATTGTACTTTCTCCTAATCGCTCCGTGCAAATATTATGCGCTGTTTTATGGCATCGCGTTTCGGCACAAACTTTTTTTTTGTCACAGGGTTTGCATAGACGAGGAGCAGCGATCCATCAACTTCGTTCCCCCTCCAATGTCTCTCAAACAGGGATTGAGACGGATGAGCTTGTCGGAAGATTTGTTTAAGGATCACTTTCTCGCCTATCTTTTGTTGTATCTCCTCTTAGTATAGTTCCTCCTCCATTAAATCTCTGCTAAGATTTGCAATTATAGTGATTGGAATTGTTTGATGAATTACTTTTAATCCATGTAATCAATTTCGAAGAGTGGTCGTTTGATCACTGTTATTGCTGGGATGATCATTATATTTATATCTCTTTATAGTATTCGAATATGACAAGCAAGCTAGGTCATTGAATGTCTGCTGATTCATTATTTTGTACGGGTCGTCAAATGAAGAAAAAAGAAACACAAAAATGAAATCATCAATCAATGCGGAGAAGTTGTTCGCTAACCATATATAGGTCTATATATATATAAAGGTCTTTACTTTCTACGTTAATGAAAAATATTTGATACCATCAAAAATGGAAAGAAAAGAGTTTTGTTCAAGGCAAAATAAAGTAAATTAAGCATCAAAGTGAAATGTGAAAAGAAATACGCATGCATTTCAGATTTCCCCCTAAAATAAATGAACTTAATGTACGTACTGAGACGTTGAGAACAGACAGCTGGGTGGATTTTTTTTTCTGTAGGTACTGATATGTTGTCTTCATTCTGCTTCAGTGTATCAACTGTGGACAATGAATTCAAAATTAGGAATGATTTTCTTTTTCAGTTTGACCTTTGACCCATATGGTAAAGAGTTCAGGTTGTCTTAATTGAGTAAGCCCGCGAAAAGAGGTAAAGAGTGGCGAGCACGCATACAATGACTGGCAATCCATGTAGTATAGTGGAACAAACCGTCGATTCCAGCACGGATCGCGCGCATATCGTCGATTCTTCAATTACCAGTATTTAAAATTTCTTCATCGCACACAAGGCGTACCGATGAAGAGGTGAAAGATGCCGACTGAGAGAAAGAATGAGGAGTTCTGTTCGTCAAATTGTGTTCAACTTAGAAAACTCATCTTCAAATACCATGCCAAATCATTCAAACAATTCTTGCGGCCATAATCATCGTGCGTCAGTTGCTGCAAGGACCGCGTTGTGCAGGACAATGATTCTTCAAGAATAGTGCCCAATACCCACCTGAAAACATACGAGCTTAGAGCCTTCCCTTCCGCTGATCCATGTCTGTTGCCCGTGGAACTCTCTACCAACGCAACTTCGGAGTTGTAACAACCTTGTACCTTCAAATCTGAACTAAAGACCAATCTTTTCCAGCAACTTTGTGAATAATATTATGTGACATACTGTGAGAGCTGGGCGCCTTTCTTTGTGTGTGTGTGTGTTTTTTTTTTTTTTTTTTACTGATAAATGGTGGTATGAAAATGCTGATCGTCGTCATCATCATCATCATCATCATCATCATCATTATCATCATCGTCGTTATCATCATCATCATCATCGTCGTCATCATCATCATCGTCGTCGTCGTCATCATCATAAACATTGGTCTGCCTTCGGGAACAAGGGCTGCATGGCGACTTATTGCCGTTTCAAGACGCACAAAAAAACGTGCGTTGATGATCTGCGGCTCTCTCTGTAAACGCATTTACGTTTACGGGAAACCATAAACGCAAAATCAAATATACTGTATAAAAATGTTCATTCTGACATCATCCCAAAGCCTTTCCGGTTCACGTGAAGTGGACACGTGTCAGTTTATGCCAAACAGGTTTATAGTTTTTCAAAATGCGCAGTGCATCGTTGCAAAATGGACTCTTTCTGGAGCTCAAAAAAAGAAAGAGAGCACAAACAGTACCCACGTCGAAGGCGTTGTCGATCAGCGTTTAGGATCAGCATTTCAAAATGCTGATTCTGCCTTTGCAAATTGAGCATAAAAGCACCTTTTGATGCACGTTTTCATCCATCGAAAAATAGCCAATTTCTAAGCAACCACAACTATGGACTCAAATACTGCCAAAAACAGAATAGTCAATTTTTATAGATTTTACTTGCTGCTGTTGAACGGAGGGATTTTTTTTTTTTCAGGAAAGAATTGTCAAGAGTTAATAATCGATGACTTATTGAGTTGATGGAGGTATATTCAATGCTAGACCTGAGATATACGTCCCCGTATATACGACAATGCTACTGTTCTTATAATGATAACAGATGATGAAGATTGTGATGAACATTATGGTTATTATTGATGTCATTATTATCACTATTTCATATCCTCTGTTTATGTATGTATATATATATATATATATATATATATATATATATATATATATATATATATATACTAGCAGCACCCGTGGAAATCCACGGGTCTGAGGGGTTTATTTTTTTTTTCTCATAATACGATTTTGCACATTTTTGTTGAAGAAATAAAAAAAAGTCTTCTCATTCTTTCGTTAATTGTGCTGTCTTCTAAATGACCACCCTTCCCAGAAATTTTGTAATACATTTTTGTAGTATATGCCCGGCGATCCGGTCCATTGGTAGGGATCATTCCCGCCACTACTTGCTTTTATTATAGAACTTGAGTTTCGAGGGGTTATTTGCACCCGTTGAAGTCCAACAGTTGTCTTGTTGCCCCTCACCCCTCCCCCCCCCCCTCACGCACACACACATTTCCACCTCCGCAGGGCAAAAAACAAAAACATTCAGGGAAAAATTACCAAAAACGCAAATGAGATTCCCCGAAAGTTCTGCCCACAGGTTGTTCCCGTCGAAACGGGAAGATATTAACACTATGAATTTGATTACCCCCTGCTCTTGCATCCACGCGGGCACCCGCGGGAATCCACGGCTGGTCTAAAGGCCTCGGTTTGTTTTGTGTTTTTTTTTCATGTTTCTTTTCCCCACGTTATGAGAGAAAAATAAGATATTTTCGTCTTCATAATTTTGCTCCCTCCTTTTTGTTTTTAATCACCAAAACTTGGCTTGATATATCATATTAATATAGAACTACATCTGCTTCAGATTGTACATTATCATGATTAATATTAGGCCTACAATTATTGCTCCTATTATTGTTATTATTATATCATTATTATCATTATCCTTATTATTATTATTATTATTATTATTATCATCATCATTGTTATTATTTGGGGAGGGGGAGATCATAGTCATCAGGTTTAATAGGCACCCGTGGGAGTAGGTTCTCACGACCTCGTATTTTTTTTCTTTAATATTTTCCCATGTTATGGAAGAAAGAAGAATATATACATCACTGCATTCGTCCTCATTTGCTCCATCTTTTTTTTTTTTGTCACCAAAACTTGGTTTGATAGACCATAGAACCACACATTCTATTTAATTCCACTTGCAATTTTAAAAATAGGCGGTTGGCAAAGCGAGGTTTTCCTCTACGTCCGCTCATCTTATGAATATGTATGACTACAGCAGCTCTGCAGTAAACGAATGGACACAGCTGCGCGTGTAATCTGATATGTAAGGGTACGTCGGCAAATATATTTAGCCGCGTCCTAAACAGTCTGCGTACAATGACACCGGACTTGAGAGCAAACGGCGAGCAAACTAAATGACGTACCTGAGCTGCATAACAGTATCTGCAGTTGTGCAAAATACAATTACATAACCAACGTTCGTTGTTTTCATTTGGGGACGCCAATAATGACGAACTGTACGTAAATGCCCTTGTAGTCCATATCACGCACACACAGATTCGTGTAACCATCGTCAATACATTCAGTACATGTAACAGGCGGAGGCAAAGGTACATCACAGAACTATACACACAGTGTAGAGTGTGTATAGAGTTCTGCGAGGTACATTGTGTGTGTGCGTGCGCGTCCGCCGGAAGATGTCAGAGATTTCGCTGCACCATCATCTTTAGTATCCCCCAGTGTCTCTGCAAGCTAAAAGATGGAAGATCGAGAAAGCAGGAGGCCAGCGCAGGATCGGTGAATATTGAAACGCTCGGCTCTTTCGTCACGCACAAAAATGCATTATGCATGTAGCTAATTAATTTTTCTTTTTCGTCCTCGACGTCGACACGGAGGCGGAGAGGGGACGAAACCCGCGCCATTCGATGTAGGATACTCTCCTGCGGCCGACGGCACCGGTCGCAACTGCCCGGAGCCGACGGCTCGGGAGGAGATAGAGAAACCAGCAACGCCGAAATAAAACAGGAAATACATAAGGCCGCGACAACAACAACAACTTCGAGTATTATAGTATAGGATATATATACATCTTAATCCGGAGCTTTAGTTTTAGTTATTGTTGTGGTTCTTTATGATGTCATTCCCGTATATATTCCGTATTGCTATATGTGTCTCATAATGATGTGATTTGATTTTTTTTTTTTCCTTTCAGGAGCCGAAGTAATACAAGCAATATTTTTTATGTAGACTCCTCCACTTTGGTTCTTACGACTGCAAGTGTTGCAAGACAAATGATGCTATTAGCACATGTACTATTGTTTCGATTTTTTTTGTGTATATAGAAATGGACAAAATATCATTGTATATAGTAATAATTGTAATAATGAAAGAAAAATGAGATTATAAAAAAATATGTTCAGAACATCAACTTACACGTAACTAGAAAAAAAAATGACATAATATATCAGCATGTATCAGTATATGAGCAGTATGATCAGGCCTACGCTAAATATACATTAACATTTTTATTCCCCTTTTGTCAGTTTTTTTTTTAATTAATCTTTTATACAGAGGCCCTGTAAACCATTAGAAGAGAATAAATGGGAAAATCTTTATTTTTACTTCAAGTATACGATGGATAAAGATTGAGATTCTAGTCAGTTTCACCTTGTGAGGAAGGAAAACCTCTGGGGAAGCATAGCAGACAATCATTATAACCAAAATATTGGTGAAATATGGCACGAATAACAACTGTAATGGGTATAAATGCCAAGTTGTCTTAGACCCGATTCATGTTTAGGAAACATATAGCAAATTCCCCTGAGGACCACTGTCTAAGTGTCCTGCTGCAATTACTGTGAAAAGTCTTGCCTTTGGTTACGAAAGGGTTAAACAGCGCAGTCTGAATTTGCAATTCTTTACCTTTTTTTCCACGCAGGAGTCTGGCATGTTCGAAATAGAAAGAAAGGAACAATGCGTCAACAAAGGTGTACGAGGACCACTTTCAAGCTTCTGTCGCTTGGCAACTTCGTACATAAAGAGAAGGGGGGGGGGGTTGAGAGGGGAAATAGAAAAGAAAAGGGACGTATATATAGGACATGGTAAAACATTGTGGGGAACACTAATGAGAGAGAAAATTAATGAACAGTTAAGAAAATCCGAAAGTGAAGCAGACTTTTTTACTTTCAAGATGCTCTAAGATTGAACTTTCCATATCATTATGACGTAATCTCATTCGTTCTTTATTCGACAGCGTAATAGGATGAAATCAGCATCGAATGATGAATAATTGAACGGCGCGGTTTCTCTAGACATCTCGTATTACCATCCTACAGCTATGGCCAGCTGCTCTCTACCAGAGATATTCGTTAATGTGATTACTGGAGTACTCGCCTTGATATGTATCTTCGAGATATTTTGCTTTGAACCCATCCAAAATTAAACTTTGAGGCCGGAGTGCTAGTTTTCCTCAGACCATTGCAGACGGTTCGAGATGGAGGAAGACATTTTATATTTAGGCGCGAATCATTTCATATTCATCTTGCTCTTTTTATCTTTCCATCTATCTGTCTGTCTTCCTATCTACCCTTCTCTCTCTTTGAAGTTGTTCAGCAACGGAAACAGTAAGACACAAATGAGCCCTGGGTCATGCACGTATGACACAACTTCGATATAAGCCGCGCCATTGGTCTTTTTCTCTTTTTTTTCTAGGACAGTGAAATAAGTCGACACTTACGATAACAGAAGCCCCACCCTGCCGATCTAAAGGGAAAAAAAAAGAAACAAAATAATAGAAAGAAAGCGTAAATCGCTGTCAAATCACACCCCTCCACTCTCATTAGAAAACTAGCTATTCCTAGCTCCATAGGGCGTGGGTCACGGTCCTATGACCTCAGCATTAACCTAGATTTCCCTGCCACCCGAAGTGAACGCTGACAATGGACGTCGCGTAAGAGGGCAATTATTTTCATTGATAATATCCAACACGACCTCTCTCCCTCTCTCCTTTTCTCCCCATCCCCCCCCCCCTTCTTCATCTTCCTGCGAGGCTAGCCAGAATCTTACAAACAGGGATAAGCGACGGGGAGAGTTTCAAGAAAAAAGAAGAAGAAGAAAAAGACGAAGAAGTGGAAAAAGAAAGAAAAAAAGAGACGAGAAGAAAAACTCCCCCAAATTCAAAACGCGCCCGAACCACTTTGGTCTGCTCACTGTTGGGTGCCCGAGCGCAATATGGCACTATTAGATTAATGAATTGGTGGTAGTACCCGTTGTATTCTTTACCTAACTACTTGATTAGATTTAAAGAAAACTTCTCGGGCAGTTGAATGCTGGGTTACGTCCACATGGGACGATGGAAGATGGCGGGATCCGTAAGGGAGGGAGAGAGACGGAGAGGTGGGAGGGGGTAGAGAGAAAAAAAGGCGAAGGAGTGAAAAGAACTGACGAGGACAAAGCATAGCGCATATCAACTACTCCTGTTGTCACATCCCTCGGAGCCGAAATAAGACAGAAGGAGGAGGTTTTTTTGAGAAGGGTGAGATAATTATACCGGACAAATACTAGTGATGGCGTGAATTGGAGGAAGAAGCGAAAGGGTGGGGCTGTGGGGGTGGACTGGACCCTCGGTCGTGCTTGACAGGAGAGGCGGTGGTTGACATGCACTTTTGAAAGATGAGATCTTGCGAGATCCAGGGGGAGTACCCAAATCTGGACCGCACCGGCGTCATTTTTCACGTTCAATGCTCTTCCATGGCGCTGCGCGGGTCAGGGGAAAAATAATGTTATCGGCTTTATCAAACACTGTCAACGAGGAATATTCCCCAGCCTTGTCTTCGCATGATGATTCGCCTATTAGAAAAAAAAAACTAAAATAAAAGGTGCCTAGAGATGATGAACGAAGAGATGATAATACATGTAATAGGATCCGAAATTTGTTTCTCTCGGCGTCTAAATTCAGGTGGGAGTAACTTTCCATTCTTTTCCACTGGCAATGCTGGTTTCTTGATCGTGTAAGGAGATAGTTTGACAAATTGACGAAAACTACGCTCAATGAAGTCTATTTATTTAAAACGTAAAGACAATAGAATGACGACATCGGCTACGAACAAGACAAAACAAAAATATCATGTATATTTCCATTTATAAAAGCTTTTTCGGGTCTCTTGTAAAGTACGACATCATAACCGCAAGATTATCACTTGTCTCTTGTTTATGTGTGTGTTCCTTTAACTGTTGAAACCTTCCCTTCTCTGTTCTTTACATTCCAATTAAGGAATAATTATAAAACAAATGAGAATATAATTTGGTGGCTATAAGAACAGAAACATCCTGTAAAAATCTCTTTAGAGATCACTCGGAAAAAAAAAATCATGTTTCCAAGATTTTCTCATTTCCATCGAATCTACAAACTGAAGACGTTTTTTCTTGCTTGTCAGAAAAAGCCGTATCCAAACTTTAGCGCAATAAATACGTATGGGCTTCTTTCATAGAATTCAGATCTTACTTAAAAAGAAAAATTTTTATTTTCTTCGAAAGGCATTTTCTGGCTGTCTACACGATGAACGGTTTTCATCCATCTGACAAATGCAATATTTTGCAGATGGATAAAATGGCGTGATATTTTGTCCAAATTTCCACCATAAGTTATTTCAAACACCCTTCCTTTCTATAGGGACTACTTTAGAATACGATGTATGATTACTATGATTAGTACCTTGTAAAAGGGATTATAGTCTTCGTCAGTAGTCTGTTTCGCAGTTGTTGTTGTTTTTTTTTCCCCAACGCTCTTTTTTTCTCCAAGGAAAGTTGTGGCAGAAACGGCCCCTCTCCATGGCATTCATTTCGAATACCAGGCACCTGTGGATGCAAAGGGATTCCAGAGGAAGTAAAAGGGATAGTTTAGTCAAGATTAGACAATTGCACGATACAAACACGTACTGCAGTTCATAGCAATAATATAACCTGTTTCTCCTCCTTTCCTTTGAATATACAGGGGGAAGTGAGTTTATAACAGGCCTTCATAAGTCAGTTCGACGGAGTGATTGAGAATATCTTGAGCTATGTGCTGCTCTCAGGGTAAAACCGCTTAATTTTTTTTTTCAATTTGTCTTTGTGAACATTCAACGTGTGGAATATGGTCACTATATCCTCATCACCCTCACTGTTTATTTAAAGAAGTCTCACCATTAACACTCATATAACGTTTAAGTCGCCTCTACTGAGATAAAAGAAAAACAAACAAACAAACAAACAAACAAACAAATTGCACTTCATGATCAAGTCGCCTTTGATGAACACGAAATAATTACTCAAACAGAGCAGAAAAACGACTAACCAGAGAGTGGTGGAATAGACTGTGTCAATGTTTTTTCCAGAACAGCATGGTGACGGCTGGATTTACTTAATGCATATTAAACTTGCTGATGATGTCACTATTTCGTTTATACAAAATCCAACAATAATTTTCACTAAACTTCCTGTTTTGGTTTTTGTTTGGATTTTATTTTTGACAGAAAATCCAAACAGAAAACACGGTACAATTAATTTTGCATCTTTCAGACCAGAAAGGTGCAAAGTTGCTACTTTAAAGACGCTCAGTGGTCTGAAAGGTTCAAAGTTGCACCCGTAGAGGTGCTCCCAGCGTGACACTGGTAAAGGACCTGGTGCAAAGTTGAGCCTATTTAAAGGTGCTCACTGGTCTGAATGGTTCAAAGTTGCACCCGTGAGGTGCTCCCAGCGTGACACTGGTAAAAGTGCAAAGTTGAACCTATATTTGCTATAGTGTAGTCTGTTCAAATAGTCCTATAGTTGTGACGATTTATAGCAACTATGACTTTCACAGAGCTGGGGGAGTATAGTGTCAGTTATTGACCAGAGAAATAATATTATAGTCATGAAAATATTGTAATAAACGAATTATAACGTGAGAAGAAAAAACAGATTTTTGACCAATGTGACTGTTCCCTGACAACAGATGTTAGACTTTTTTTTTTTGATTTCAATTAAAAAATCAAATTGAGCACAACATGGAGTTTCCCTTTAAGATTCAAATGCCATAAAGCATGACCAAAGCGAACCCACAAAGAAAAAAAAAGTTAGCCTGACCGGGCACATTGGGCGATTTACAAAATGCTGACAAATACTACAAAACAACACGGACGAAAAGACATTCGAGATTTTGCGGAACGGGATGTCTACTGTACTTCCGCACACGGCCATATTTGTGTATTTATTCAATTTACCGAGGCTATATGTACCTTTCCTCGATTGAATTTTCGCGCCATTCTCAGGAGAAATTACCTAAATCAAATCATCGCGCGAGCGATACTGAAAGCCAAGAAGCAGAGCTAGCCGTCCGAGAGAAGCTGTCCTGCGAAACGTGCTCAATGTGGGCGCGGAAGCATGACGTCAGAAGTAAAATCGCAGCCATCTTGGGAGAAACAATGAGGAAGCCGTAGGAAACGGGGCGACGCACTGGATGATGTGAGAGAGAAACGGTAAGGTTTTTTTTTTTACCCTTCAATTTTCAGGGTTCATGGTTCGTAGAGTGCTCGCTATCGGGTCGTGAAATTTGGCAGACCAACACAAAAAAAAAGCACATCACCAAATCAAACACGAAATGGACATCAATGACCGAAAGAACCGTCCTTACGCATTACATTTTTTTTTCGAAATCGCAGTGGGGAAAAATTACTTCTTTGGATGGAAATTAACCAGCATGTGATACTTTGCAAGTTGATCTAATTTGGATCGAACGTTTTCTATGTATTCTTTAAGGACGGTTATGCGTTCAGAGGGGAAAAAAAGAAGACGGGAATGGCGGAGGACGGGTATTCTGTGCACCGGATCGGCAAACTATTGGTTACAGCCGGCCACATCAAGGTGTATTGATCCGCGTCTTTTTACAAGGCGAATGATTCGATATACAGTGAGAGGGAGAGGCCACTCACTTCCCACGCCATTCAACGTCGGTACTGGAAACTCGGCGATTTGAGGTTGTCATGACACAAAGCAAGATTATACAACAACAACAGCAACAACTAAGGAGTGAAAGACGCCCGTATCTATGTGCTTTACAACGTACTGTGTTTTCGTCAAAATCGCCATCTAAGAATGATACCCCAAAATATCTTAGCAAACATGAAGGAAAAGTATTATATGATTTTAAATGAATCGATATTAAACTTATATATATGTATATATATATATATATATATATATATATATGTGTGTGTGTGTGTGTGTTTGTGTGTGTGTGTTTGTGTGTGAATAATACATTGTTTATTGTTCCTGTGTGTTTTATAGACCAATATTATTAATATACGTTCAGTTATATTATCGTTAGATTGCCGTTGATCCATTTCGTTTATTTACTAGTTACATGTGGTCAAATAAAACAAACTGAACTGAAAACTGAAGACATGATTTCCCCTAATGGTACAAAATACAAGTGTATTTGGGCTTGGAAGAGACAAACCAGGTGTTTTCTCCGTTAATGACAAAAGAGTCTATATGTCAGGTTTATGCCCGAGATAAATTAGTTTTCCCGATGTTTGGGCAACAATAACAAGATAAAGTTGAATAATCGATATTGTTCCCGATGCTAAGGTCTTTGGCAAGATGGGTGTGAAAAGCAGCACCGGCGGCGTGTCGGCCGAGCGGGCTCCACCGCGCCACGGAGGGCGATAAACCGCTATCCGAGGCGCGTGCATCCGGCACGCCTCGAGACACCATCTCCATGAAACATATCCGCTAGTTCTTTTCATCGCCATTAATCGGAAGCCAGAACCTTAGTACGGCTCCAAATCATTGCGCCCCTTACGCCTTTCCTCCTCTCCCAAACGAACGGCAGGTGCTTATCATGCTGAAATCCTCTCCTTCTGAAGCATGGAAGAAACGTAAAGGGAGAAGAGGGACCTCTCAATAAGATTTTTCTTGAGCTTCTGAGTATGTACGTAAATTCAACACCTTTCACATCTTGCTACAGTTGCTGCGTTTTCAATGGGTAAAGGGTTTAACCTACTCGCGCCGAGCGTCGATTTGATTGGCTATTTTAGAGACTGTTGCGCTTTTTCCACACTTGTCGATTCGAATCGAATGTGTCTCTCTCCCGTCTTGATTCGCACGTAACTCACGCTCAAACGCGCAAGCACTCTAGTGGTGCGCAGAACGCATTAGCGCCCCGCATGGCACGATGTGACGCGGAACAAAAGAAAAATCTGCATCTTCCGCCCTTTAAGCAACGCTTGCGTGCAACGGTGAAGGCGACGAGGTACTTAAGGCTTGTTGATAGCACATCTTAAGAGGCAACAAGAATAAGAGAAGGTAAGGAGAGAAGAAACAAAAGGTACATGACACATGAGAGTGATGATCTCATCACAAAAAATACGTCTCGGGGTCAGACAGCTGGCGGATGAAACTGGCCGTCCTTTCGACCGGTCTTGATAGCGAGTCCGACGTAAGAACGCCATGGCGCGGGTGGGAAAGAATTTGATTGAATTTCAAATTTCCAGCGATAGTATTGATCGGGGCTCACTGCAGTTGAAATTCGATGTTGCATCGGTTCATTAGCACCCCGAAATTGTTTGCTCAGAGCGGAATCTCGGTACAGGTGGAGGAATTTGACATGGCAATAGCCTACTTTTAAGCCTCAATGGTATTACATTCATTCTTTCAGATTGTAAAACTCCTGTTTTGTTTCGCCTTTTCTCGATTGATTTTTTCCCCCTAGAGTTCAGTCCAACACTGTGTGAAAAGTTAACTTTCAAAAAGCTTTAAAGCTTGCCAACTTGATGGGCGGAGGCTCCCGCCACAGTTTGTCACCTTAAAAGCTCAGTCTTCTCAGCCTCAGTTAAATGTTTAAATCTTTCTTGATACAATTAGACAGTGCGACTGGAGGGGAGAATAGCTGGAGGCGATAGGAGGAGGAACAGTCAAGTGACAAGCGGTACCGGCGGGATGGTCGTTTGAAAAGTACGGAGCCCTGCCCCGGTGGGACGTCCTCATGGACCGATCGCTGGAGACCGAGAAAGTGATCCCCGAAATATTAGTCTGATTGCCGAGCATAACTCGAGTCGAAAATGAAGCTGTCTCGAGCACAATACAGCAGAATGGATTAGATCTGTGCGTCCGTTCAAATGACATTTATCTCGCTTTGCGGCCGCGTACATGCTGAAGCAGCAGGTCATATTCGCTGCTGGCCACCACCCTTCCATAGAATGAAGACAAAATAGAATGATGCACGTACACACAAGTAAGACTCTCACACAGACGCACACACACTTTGAACACACATTATGCACACATCAACACCTGTCTGCTTTTACGACATAGGCTCTACGCACTTTACACACTTTACACACACACACACACACACACACACACACACACACGCACCTTTGAAAAGAAGCACATACGCCACAGTGACTGTGAAATGGGTTCTCAATTAACAGAATGGAATCTTTTATTGAACTTTTTTGTTTTCCTCTCATCACAAGATATTGTGTATGGTAAACATGCTTCCCCAAATAAACAAAATAATATATCAGCACATCGGGTTTGAATAGAAAACAATGCGGTGAACGTCCGATATCTCTTTGCTCGGAGCATTTTATGGCGTACTCAGTATCATTTTAGCACATGAACACAAACCTACACTATCATATATTATATAAACAGTTTTTTGGATGATTCACAATTATACAGATTCACAACGTATTATGTAACAGAGATGCTCTCCAGTGTAGTATTTCACCAGACACATCGTATAGGTCGTAAAGGGAACATTTTATAATACACAGATTTAAAAAGGAAAAAAAGAATCATATAAAGCAGGTGTTCTCTTCATGAAACAGAAAGGCCAGCAGTTTCTTGTATTAAATGTCGCTATTGAAGAAAAAAAATATCTGTTTGTCAGTTTGATAGATAAATATATACATAAAATACAAAGAAATGCATTTCACATAATACATCATATATTATATACATGTATTATATATATATATATATATATATATATATATATATATATATATATATATGTTGATAAGGTAGTCCACGTGTTGGCAAGATAAAAAGATAAGTAACAAAGCTGCAACAAAGTTCATGCTGTATTCACCAACGGGGCGGCGAGACGCCCGAAAATTTGTGTGAAGAAATAAACCGTTGGTGAATACAGCATGAACTTTGTTGCAGCTTTGTTACTTATCTATATATATATATATATATATATATATATATATATATATATATATATATATATATATATTATATTATATTAGATATTTCATGATATCCTATAATACATATTTGTGTGTGTAGATGCCGAAGAGACCCACAAGCACCCATTACAGTGGTAAGGTCTAGTTGGCCTTGAACACTGTTAAACATTTTTGCAGAATCATAACAAAATGATAATTTTTAAAGGAGAACACGGCTTGGGACTTCGGTGTAAGTTCGGTATTGTTTTCAAATCACTGGGTAATCGATATCAAACTAGTACATTTGATTGATGCTTTGACGTATCGCTGTCATCATAAATTACGTTTAATTGTATGATCGTTGGTGTGGTATAGTTCTTGTATACAATCGTTAGTGTTTCTACGGACATTCTGTTTTCGTGTAGAAAGCGGAGGTGCTGAGCAGCTGTAGGATGACATTAGTATATTATGCAGTCACACTTTAAGGAATTTAAGAGGTTTTCACCAGGAAAATAATTCATAACATTGACCGTAGATAAACTTCTGTTACTCAGTATGCTTACTTTTTATTCAGTTTACCTGATTTAGTGTCTTCATTTTGGCATTTCTTCTCCGTGGAAATATCCCCGTTATCACAAGGACTCTACTCCTATGTGCTTTAGCTTGTGTTCTGGAGATTAAAGATTCTCCTATTATTATACTCTTCATCGATAATTTTCTCCTCCAAAATTCATTAACACATTCATGGGGGAAAATAAAATCGACAAAAGCAACCCAGCAGTAATATTGCTTCTGGAATAGATATGAATGGATCATTGGTACCGGTTGGCAGTGCAATCTAATGACCATTATACACTGTTAGATGAATGAAAAGTATTACATTAAGCCAGAACGATTACATACACGGAGTAGCACATCTAACCTCACCTTTTCGCTTGTACTTACACACGAAACGCGCAGCTACAACGCATTATCCTCTGAGCCTCAGAGGTCTTTTTTTTCACTGTAAATTTCTGTTCTTGTGTCGCTGATACTTCTTAGGAACGCTGATAGCAAGAAGCGAGAGAGAGAGAAAACAGAGAAGACATGATGGAAAAGGAATGAAGTGAGAGGACGAAGTATATAGATCCGTTGATACGCTGAAATTTGGATGCGGTGATGTGTTTGATGGAGGGGTTGAGAAGGCAACAGAGAGAGAGAGAGAGAGATAGCGGATGTATGATAGAAAGGCGGGACCAAATAGAAAGATAGAAAGCAGAGAGGGAGAGAAAGAGAGAGAGAAAGAGAAAGAGAGGAAGGGAGAGAGGAAGAAAGACGACTGAGAAGGTGGAAAGTGAGAAGTAGGAGAAGGTTCTGGGTGAATTAGTGCGCGGATCGTCCTCAAAAAGATAGCTCGAAGCTTTGGAATGTAAATTTACCGTGACAATCCCCCTTCCGTTTGGTCATTGCACTTCGCTGCTAAGATGTACACCGTTCTTTTGAGAGGGTCGTATTATCATCTGGCCGGGGCTGTTCACTCAAACGTCTTACTTTCTTCTGGTAACAGCTAAAATGTGTGAGATGGGCTTTGATTTCATCGCACTAACGCACCCTCGTGTTTGTAAGCGTCGGCCCATTCCGCCGCCTGCTCATATTTGTTGTAGGATTCAATCCAATAGCGGGCTGGCGTATTTGCGCTTTATCTATCGCTCCCTCCCCCGAACAGGTGAGACAAGGCAGCGTCTCCAAAATGAGTATTTGATCGTTAACACGCTATCGGTGCAATCTGTGTGCTGAGAGGGGCCTGGGTGCCGTATTCGTTTCTCCGATTGACGCTTTATTGAGATCAGAATCAACATACCAAGGTCGCAATTTCACAAGCCTGCCAGACTCCCACCGTTACGGGGATCCCGAAACTCCCGCGCTTCATTTAATGTTACCTGGGTGTCGATGCAATGAGAAGCAGGTAGCCCAAAGAGTGACAAAAAAAAAAATGCAGTGTGTCGCAAAATCTCCATCACGAGCCCTCCGCCAGGCTATCTCACCAAAAGCAAGGTAATAAATCTGATGCGAAGTGTTAGATTAAGCTCACGATATATCTATACCGCCTGGGAGAAAGACAAAAAAAAATCAGCAAAGTCCGCAGTTCATGAGTGCATGAGGTAGATGGGTGTGAACATCGTTCATACCTCTGCGGGTGAGTTCCTCTTCGCAATAAACCTCTCTCTCTACTCAGGCAATATGTTTAAAGAGAAAGAAAAAAGATTGCCTCGTAGACACAGAGAACACACGCATTCCTGCGTGTCTATCGATTGCCATTACACAATGCATTTGTTGAAATCGTTATCTAATCTCTTCGTTGGCAGATAGAAAAAAAAGGAATAAAAAACAAGAGCAAAAGGAACTGAAGAGAAAGAGAGAATATGTAGGCGAGAGATAGGGGAAAAAATGGTTTTCGGCTAGATAGCACGGAACGGGGTGAGTGATTCCGTGGCTGAGTGTCGGTACGTGAGCGAGGCGAGCATTAGCCCCGCTATCATGGCCGATCAATACGACTTGTGGATGCAAGGCGAGTCCTGAGAGAGTGATCTAACAGGCCAGGAACACGCCATCCATCAGACCCTTTCCATGGCGGCAAACTTGAGGCTTTCGTCAGCCGTGAAAGCTGCTGGTATGCACACCAGCACGCGTCTGAGATATTACGCCCGACAAGTGGAATGTCGCCATCGTACTACACCTCTACAACAAGCGGAATTCCGCGCGCGCGCGGCAACAACATCACCATCAGCCATCTAACTTCCCTCTTGTCATTTCCTCCGTACCGTGCTTTACGCTTCCTCTTATTTATGCTTTTATTCAAAGCCAAACACAGAAAAACGTGTCTTTCGTCGAAAATCCGCCAATTAGAACTATGTGCTGAACGTGCAATGGTAATCGAAGCTCGTGTTCGTGTTCTTGGGATAGTTAAGCCCACCATTAGTGTATTTCATAATAACTTGATTACTGAATAACCTTCAACCATTATCGACTATGCAGCTAGCGTGGTCGATGAAATGGCGCAGGGCATTTGATAAAAAAAAAGATCGGCAGGCCGCGGAAAATCATGACATAAATGATAATGCATTTTCTAGATGAAATTTGCCTCAAATGGGATGTTTTCTATGAGAGGAACGTAGTCACCGCGTACGTGAGCAGAGATACTTTCCCGGCGAACATTATTGATGGAAAGTGTCGATTGTTATGTAGTTGAGGTCTCTTCTGTGAATGCCTACTTCGCCTTTTTCCGAAGCTCCGGTATTTTCGCATAGACAGATAATGGTGCGAGGTTGTGCAGAGCCCCAGGCCTAACATAAATCTCAGCGATTATGCATACCAAATTCGCTCCGGAGTGTCGTGTGGTTAGCAAAAATCGAAATCTTTCTCTTCTCGTTTCTTCTATATCTTTTTCTTCCTCTCTCTCCCCCTTCTTTCTGTTTTTCCGTCTCTTTCTATCATATCGGCTTCTCTCTCTCTCTCTTCACTATCACTCACTCATTTCCCTGAACACATTCTGTGTTTTTCCCCCCTTACACCGTAGCAAGGCATATGCCACGCTGTCCTGAAATTCAAGAAGGTGTACGAGTCGCGAATCAGCCGGTTTTTCTGCGCTGGGAGACGTTTGGTTTCATCCCGATACGATCTCCAGCCTGAGGGAGGTTTTGATGCTACCGGCCGGTTTTGCATCGTCTCCGCTGGGACGCGCAGTTTAGCAAATATCTCAGCTAAGCTGCCGTTACGGGCGCAGCGAATCGAGAGCAACCCAAAACGACCATTCTGCTTCATAGCTTATAGGTACACGCCCGTGGGCACGCGGACTGCAAAATAAACTCAATAACCAAATTTGGCGCGACGATTCAGCGGGGACGACGTTATTTTCTTTAGCGTTTCCATGTCAGGGGTAGATTCACCTCTGAATAATGAGGAGGAATTATGTCAGAGTTAGACAAAAGTGATCCGCAGGATATCAGGCCGCTATGGGAGATGCGGGCACGATAATGACGACTCGTGTTCGCGGATCGCGAGAAAAAACCTTTATCTATAGCCGTAGATTCTGTTCACGCTCTCAATGTCTTATCGTCTCAATGTTCACTTCATAGGCATATCCCAAGAATCCAGAGCAACCTCGAAGAGAGGCGTACAAGGGGGGTGTCCCTGTGGGAGTGTGTCATGGTACCGGTGTTTAGAATGAATATTGCTGTGCCTCTTTGTAGTGGGACAACGTCGGCGGAAAATGAGTGACAAAGACGAACGTATGTAGGCATACAACTTCCAATGATGGTCTTTGCAAAGACAATACAATTGACAGTTGTTACATAAAATGTATTGAACGTGTGCAATTTGTGCATAAAAAAAGAATATTGAAATTGCCCACTATGACGGCTATAATCGTTGTCTAATGTATTGCTTGCCAGTCTGTGAACATGTCCACAATGTGTTGTGACAAAGATTGTAACGGCAAAGTAGGTCACAAGTGGGTTCGTTCTGCGCGTTCTAAGGATTATTCTAAACAAGACGAAACAACAACAATAATGATAACAACAGAATCGGGATTTAAAAGAAAAGCCTTAACGGGCGAACGAATCAGGAAGTATAGCCCCACGCAGATTTGGGTCCGTAAGACCTCTTTATATGAATCACTCACACGCAATCGTACCTACATCCCCAAGAGCATTACGCACATTGTCAACACGGCTGTCCCAAAACAATGCGTGTTGGCGTGCACTCGATAGGGCTGCGAGCGATGTCTTCACATCAGACACTGATAACAGCCTAACGGCAGTTTCCATTCGAAACAACGCTTTAACAGCTCCCGTTCGAGTCCTGACTTAATTTGCTCGACAACTCGCTTTCTCTCCTTGCCTTTTACAGTGCGAAAACACACACCCTCAAACCGCCTTCGTAATATACTAAAGTACACTCAACTCACAATGTTCGGCCACATAATAATTGCATTTTGGGCAGAACAGAGAATCAAACATCCCACTACGGCTGTGCTCCTGTCGTTCCTCTGTCTTTAAAGAGAGATGGAGTAGGAGAAGGAGCAGGAGAGAGAAGGGAAAAAGAGAGAGTTCTAAATCGTTTCAAATTCTCAAGCGTTTTCGGATCGCGTTTATGTCAAAGCCATAGGGCTGTCTGAAACCTCATTGTCTGTTTGCGATATTTTCTCTCGGCTCCTAATTTGCTCTAATTTTCACACCTAGCCGACCCGCCTCCAGCATCCGTGCTGTAAGGTTTATGTCCTCCTCCCCCACCCCTCCCTTCCCACCCCTCCCCTCCTCCCTTTCTCTCCCCCCAATCCATCTCCTTCCTCTCGCGATTGAACGTGTTTTGAGAGCCGACCACGCGGAAATGAATGGCAACAAGTGATGATCGTTGCTGTCGACGGGAAGAGCGGCTTATTGCTACCTGTGAGTATTGGAAGAAGCAGCTAGACCGGATGTAAACTTGATGAACATCTGACTATCTCAACATCTTTTATGACGAATTCATAACCAACTACCACTTCTTTTCACGTATCAGGTCATTAACGTTCGCCTTCCTTCCCATCTCATGTTAATTTGTGCTCCTTTAATAGTCTATTAATCTATTTATACATGTATCTAAGAACACAAACCTGAAAAATCTGATCAGCTCACGTATTCCTGGACCACTTGTGGCAGGGTTGACACGACTTAGTCGAAATCACACACGGACAATCAAACACACACACACAGACACAGACACACACACACACACACACACACACGCACACACACACACACAGAGGAGGTCTATCTTTCAATGTTGATGAAAAATCAACATAAAAATCTACCACTCGCGAGAGATAGCGGTACATACATTAAAAACAATCGGAGCAAGAACACTTTTCTAAGTTGGTAAAGGATGTGCCCTGAAATACTGGTGACTGCAGAGAATACCTAAATGGCTGGCTGAGGGTCTTACATCAATAACACGGTCTTGTCCTGGGAAAATGGTAGATTCCTATGTCCCAGGTTTACCAAACAGTGTGTTATCTACGGAAGATTTGGTGACTATGGAACGCCTGGTGTGAAAGACTAGGGTATTTGGATGGAATGAAAACGTGTGAGAGCGATTGAACTCACTGACAGGTAGTGCTCGCGGTGGGTTTTTCTTGGAGCGCCAATTTTGGCGCGCTACCTGAGGCTACCTTTTACCGCTCCGCTGCACACATTTTGCATTCGTAATTCAATACGAGAGGTGTTATTTTTTCCGCACTTCCTTCCCTAATGCGCGCTCCTCTGTATTTCCTATTCTTACAGCTGTTTTTTGCGCGGTATCGGTGATCAGAAATCATGTTCGATTTGTTTTTGAGATGTACCTTCCTGCTCCCTTCTGTCTGATTACAGACAAACTGAACCTCTTCATTTCCTGAAGTTCGAATGAATTCAGCCTCGCTTAAATCTCTCACGCGCTCACGCCCATAGTCTCATGCAAGTAAAAGAAAAAATAGTGATTTTTCATCCTCTCTCTCTTTTTCAGAAGCACTGGGAGATTTTAGTTGATATGAGGTAAATGCACGTTTATTTCATGCTTTAGTTCGTTGGGTGCTTCCACTTTGTCATTTTACACGTCCTCTCTCACTGGTGCAAGACTGTCACACGAAGAACCGAGTAATAGCATCTTTTTTTGACTGACAACTACAGTAAATCTGATTGGTCGAGAGAACTCGAAGGGAAAGCATATACTTCCTCAAGAGCTGAATGAACATTCTCTCATAATATTAGAGAGCGGATGGGACGGATAGAAATAACAGAGTTAATGAAGGGCAAAAGAACATGACAGTCACGCATGGGGGTCATCCCCCCTCAAAAAAAAAAGTTAAAAAACGACAAAAACTACACACAAAAAGTTAGATGTGGCAACATTGGATTGGATTCGCCATTGCAAAGTCTTCATTAAACCGTGACCAGACAGTGTAGTACAACTCTTGACAAAATGACCGTGCAGACTGGAAGGAAGACTAAAGCAAAACTAGATGTGAAATAATTATTCGACAGACGAAGAATTCTACAAACGTGGGATGTATACTGCACACCTGTTTCACACTTAGGCCCTACCACCTCATTACTGGCCAGCCAGGAAGCTGTGTCTATCTCTTCGACTGCTATTGAAAACTTAGTGGCAAATAAGTGCGAATACTTCTTGAACACTCCAGATATTGTTATTGATGTAAAAGCCCCGGTTTAGCCTTTAAATAACTCTATACATCCGAAAATAAACTAAAGAGATGTTAAGCTATATTATTTTCAGGAGGGAAAGTGTAAGTTGAAAATAGCAGCACATGCCTAGCTCCCTACCCCCCCCCCCCCATGCTAGAATATTACAGTCAAATACATGTACTTATGTTGATTAACGGTCTTTTAACCCTGTCGCCTTTTCTGATGGATCACCACAACACTTTGAGAGATAGCAAAAGTATAAAAGTTGTGTTTACCGGGTAATCAACACATTCCACCCCCCTCCATCTAACCTATGCCAAAATATTCCACGTAAAAAAAAAAATAATAATAATTCAGACACTGATTAATGCTATCTCTTATAAAGGTATTCTTTAGTCACCATATTTATTCTAACTCAGTGAAATTCGATTCAAATGAACTTTTATTTCCAATAACACATGTTTGTTATCGATACTGATTCGGAAAAACAAAACGTACAATGAATCATTTGAAATGTTCTAACTCGCAACAATCTCTTTGGTATATATATATATATATATATATGTATATATATATATTATACATATATATATATATATATGCATATATGCATACATACATATATATATATATATATATATATATATATATATATATATATATATATATATATTATTGTATTTTCTGATCTTCATATATATATTCATGGTTACCGTATCGAGAAACAACAGTTTGAGTAAGAGGCTTTGCAGCCTTTTCTCAGGTACAATGTATAAAGATAAATAAGCAGCTCAACGATTTGGTAAAAAGGTGTGAGTAGGACATATAAATACGCAATACGGATATCTCCTATAGAACGCAGTTTAAAGAAATCAAATCAGCAAAATGGAGCCCTCTATACGTCAATCCGTTGCAATTTCATTGACAACCCGCTTCATCAGTTGTTGTTGTTGTTATGGAAGATTAACCCCTATATACTTGGCATGATGAAAATTACTATAGAATCTATACGCCAGGTTACTTTAACAGGATGGGCACACACAAAAATATAGCTTTCATAATAGTTTCGACATTTAGTACTCCATTGCAAAACAAATTTACATTGGTATTTTTTTTTTGAAGCCGCGTTTACAAGCTTAGCTTTTGCGGTTCCATGATATTTCAGATGTTATAGAGAATTGTCTTTTATGTACATGATAACATTATGTATGCTGCCACAATTTCTAGTCATGACCCGCTTTATATCATATTTTGTATCTTGTTTGTTTACATATACATATATAATATATTTCTTTTTTTTTACTTAGTATATGTATATATGTCAAGTGAAATATGAAAATAAACGTGCTGGAGACGTTACTGTTCACTGTGTCTCAAGTGTAAGACCAGTGCAGTTTCAGTAATTCAATTTAAACAAAAAAGAAAAACAACAACACAAAAAACACGCACACATCACAAAATTCACTTCACATATACACGCACACATACACACACCAGTCAAAACGAAGTAATCTAGTCTATGTAAAAGTATAGCGTCATGCAGCTGTTATCATACGAAAAGTTGTCTAGCACCCTACTAAAAGTGACAATTCCTGGTGGATGATATCGCCAGTATGTATAATGACTTGAGGGGTAATAGCTTACCCCCTATAACAAGACAGAAGAGGTTTCGTTTCTGCCAATGTATATAGGTCGGATGTGCCCATCACACAGTAATTCAAAGTACTGTTATCTATCTAAGGCAATTTTGTTAAGAGGTGAAATTCAATTCAATTTAATTCAATTCAGTTCAATTCAATTCAGTTCAATTCAATTCATTTCAATTCAGTTAAGTTCAGTTCAATTCAATTCAATTCAATTCAATTCAATTCAATTCAAGTTAGGTCAAGTCAAGTCAATTGTTGATTTATTTCCATCAAGAAAAGAATGCATGATACAAAGCGGTACATGTGTCAATTCGACAATTCCCATTTCCCAATTCCAATTTGGAAAGACTTACAAGTTGGGAATGGCTTACAACGATCAGATATGACAAGTAATTCGCTATTCACAGTAAGTTTCAACCTCACACGTATAATCATGGCACTTGTAATCAGTTATGATTGTCCATGTTTCCATTCAACATCTTTTTCGAGTATTGACAAGTTGCCGCTAAGAAAGGCCGTATGACAAATTTTCATAGAGAAAAAACATGGCACACAGACATTCCGGAAGGAATGGATTGAACTTAGCAAAATGTAAATAGGGAAATCTATAATTATTTTTCAAAAGATTTTGTGAGAACGCAATATGTTCGTTTTCAAAGAAATTCAGGATAAAAAAAAGTAAGTTTCCTGAGAGAGAGAGGGAGGGGGAATTAGAGATGTCATTCTACAACCATTGTGAATGATACAATTATACAAGTAGAGGGACATTTGGGAGTTCTTTTCAAGGTACAACCAGGACGACGTAACAAATATATATGGGTCACTGAAAAAAAAAAGAAATATCATAAAATAAAATTTAACAATGTAAAAGTAGATCCAATCAGTTGATTTTTTTACTTACTTTTGAGTCACAACCATTCATTTCCTTGGACAAACGACTTTGGTTTTAGAAAAAAAAAGTAAAGACACAAGACATACAAGAAGACCAAATCTGACTTATGCCTTTTTTCTTCATTTGGACATAAAACATACAAGAAGGCCAATTCCGACTTGTGCCTTTCTTCTTTATCTGGACACAATGCATACAAGAAGGTCCATTCCTACTTGTGCCTTTCTTCTTCATATGGATACAAAACATACAAGAGGGTCGATTCCGACTTGTGCCACTCTTCTTCTTTTGGACACAAGACATCCAAGAAGGCTAATTCCAACTTGTGCCTTTCTTCTTCATTTGGACACAAGACATACAAGAAGACCAATTCCGACTTGTGCCCTTCTTCTTCTTCTTCTTCTTCTTCTAGACACAAGACGTACAAGAATGTCAATTCTAACTTCTGACTTCCTTCCTCATCTAGACACAAGACATACAAAACGGCAAATTCCGACTTGTGCCTTTCTTCTTCATTTGGACACAAGACATACAAGAAGACCAATTCCGACTCGTGCCCTTCTTCTTCTTCTTCTTCTTCTTCTAGACACAAGACGTACAAGAATGTCAATTCTAACTTCTGACTTCCTTCCTCATCTAGACACAAGACATACAAAACGGCAAATTCCGACTTGTGCCTTTCTTCTTCATTTGGACACAAGACACACAAGAAGGCCTATTCCGTCTTTTGTCTTTCTTCTTCATTAATTTTGGACACAAGACATATAAGAAGGTCAATTCCGTCTTTTGTCTTTCTTCTTTATTTTGGACACGAGAAATACAAGACGACCAATTTCGTCTTGTGCCTTTCTTCTTTATTTGGACACAAGACATACAAGAAGACCAATTCCGACTTGTGCCTTTCTTCTTCATTTGGACAAAATACATACAAAAATGACCAATTTCGTCTTGTGCCCTTCTTCTTCATTTGAACACAAGACACACAAGAAGGCTAATTTCTACTTTTGAATGTCTTCTTTATCTGGACACAAGGTGTACAGGAAAGCCCATTTTGTCTTGTGCCTTTCTTCTTTATTTGGACATAAGACATGCAAGAAGGCCAATTCCGACTTGGACTAAAGACATCCAAGAAGGCTAATTCCTACCTGTAGCTTTCTTCTTCATTATTTTGGACACAAGATATACAAGAAGGCCCATTCCAACTTGTACCTTTCTTCTTCATCTAGACACAAGACATACAAGAAGGCTGTAATTGTAACTTGTGCCCTTATTCTTCATTTGGACACAAGACATATAAGAAGGCTCCGAACTAAGATCTTGGAGCACTTTCTCTTGAAACAATTATTGGTGCAAAGATTCCTCCAAGAGCACAACTTCCACTGGACCAGTTATCATTCAAGTATGGCAATATTTACCCGTGTAATTGTAATATAGTATAGCCAATCTTAACACCGTTTTTTGTAGGAGACGGTGTGGATGCCCTTGTTGTTACATGTTCAAAGAAAGACAAGTTGATGTCTACTACGGAATTTATACTGGTGATATTACAGAGTGTATTCATTGCACCACGTCAATGCACGTTAGAGTACACGTTTGCTTGTTTGATCGAATCTATTCTGCCTCTCAAGTCAAAACAAAATAAAGATTTCATTGTTGCGAAGAATTAAACAAAACCTGACTATATCACAAACTAAGGAACAAAACAAAAGTAAAATCAAATGTAATACTGAAGCGTACCCTTATAAAACATACATTTCATGGTTGCTGTACAAATCCTACAAGGTAGTACATTTGATTCAACAAGGAAACAGGAGACCGTCAGAATAAACATGGCTTGAATGGGCTGACAGCCTCATGGGGTATTTAGCTTGGGTTTGCCTATATTGCAAAAGGTAGACTTTTGCAATAGCATGTAGTGGAGAAAAATGTAAAGCCGGTATAGTAGTGCGCTGTGTGTGCGCAGTATGTGCACTTGCCCCCCTCATTGCCTGCCTATGTCTGGCTTTACATGCGTGACGGATAGAACGAGCTTTTGAAGTCACTAAGATCAATCAAGATTGACACGTCTGGTAAACTTAATGAGCGCATAATTAGATAACACTGTGTCGGATATGGTGAGACCCATCTAAGTGCGCAGCTAGACGATTCTTACATACCCTCTTTGCTCTGTCAGCGTTCTATTGAGAAGCCACATACCCCGACCCTCCTTTACCTTCCTTACCTTCCTTTAAAAGTATTTGTACTTCAATCAAATGGGCAATTCTATAAGGGGCTTTACGGGGAACCAATATGGATTTGTTCCCCCTAAATAACCGCAAGACGTAAGGTGTTAATGACGATCCTTTAAGACGCCCTTTGTTGTCCGTGAGGAGATCCCACCCATATCACTCCAAAGCTCCACTTATTTTGCTCCAAAATCAATTCCCTCGCGAATTGTTTGTTAGTCAACAAAGGCTTCTGGGCAAGATAAAGCCTGCGCACGCAGTGGGTGAGGATGAATAGGAGGAGGAGGGGGAAGAGGAGGGAGAAAGGAAGCCAACAAGAGACCTTTCTTGAATGGGAAACTTGACTTTCTTTGCAAACCTACCGGGCTGTCCAAACCCGGCTTCCATTGTACTTGACGCGGGGTTTCACCCGGCTTGATGACATCTCGCTTTAAAGAGGGAAGAATAAGCGACCCTCTTAGCCCAACAATAGGTCGTAATCAGCCCTATTGTGGTCTCGTCAGGGCCATTGTAACCTCATTCCTGACTATTAGGTTCGATACTCGCAACAGGACCACCCTCTTTACACCCTCCTATCTATAGGATGGAGGGGGGGGGGGAGCTTTGAATTCTTCAAGAGGGGATAACCTATTCACGTGAATACACGCGGACGGGATAGCAATGGGACAATATAAGATACTTAGTATAAAAAGAAAGAGAAAAAGAAGAGGATTCACAGAACGGCTTGTTAACAGGCTTTCGCTGGATGGATGGGGAAAGAGATACAGCGAGGGGCGAGAAGAAATCGAGTGGTGTCAGTGCACTGGGCTAATATTTGCTCGCTTGGAGTATCATGCGATACGAGTCCAACCTTCTTTCTCCCTTTTCTTTCCTCCGATTTCATAATGAGGTCATCGTACCTTAAAGAACCCTGTAAGAGCCGATACCTCTATCGTTACGCTAACAGCGAGGGTATATGCTAAGCACTTATAGATATAGACGAAAACAAGCAAGAAAAATGAAAGTGCCTTCTTTGCATTGGATTGGTGGCATGCATGACAGTAGCAGGGACATTAGTCACTGCATAGTTATCTTCCTTATAGTAAGAGGTATCTAGAACGTAGCCGGATCATCGACGCTCTACACTCACTTTGAAACATTCTTCCTCTTTTTTTTCTTCTGACAGTATGACTTGAGGGGGGGGGGGGGGAGGGGGTTCTGCGTTGCCACAAGGCACTTGACTTAATCGTTTGCATCAGACGTCTTGGGTTTACTCTCATTTAGCAAGACAAGGTAGAAGACGATGGCAAGATTTGAACCTAATACCTGGAACTAATGAACCATTTAACTTTAGCATTACTGAATCCAAGGTTCCTAATCTGTCGGACGACACGAAAAGCAAAGAAAAAGAAACACACCAACAAACAAACATAGTGGTGCATCAATCTAGTTTCAAAGGCATTTGGTCATTACTTTTTAAATTTTGTCCCGTCACTCTATACCTTAAATTGCCGCACCCTTTAAAAGGCAATGACACATTACTAGCACTTATAGATGTAAAATCTACCTCTTTCTCTTTTTTTTTCGTTCTCTCTATCTCTCTATCTTTCTTTCTTTCTGTCTTCTCTCTCGTTACAGTTTTTTTTCACGCATTGCGCCCATCTCCGCGTCTCTTCGCAATATGAAATATTTATTGTTAACAATATAATGCTATTTACCGGTCAGCATTTCCTTCGTTTCATAAAATGACATAACGTTAATTATGTTTCTGACATTTTCTTCGCCTGCAGATAAACGTCTGGGCCTATCAGTCTAATTACCCATCCCGTCAATCCGGGCCATTGATTGGAGTTTTTCCCTTTGTCATCCAAGCGCCTGCGGACAACCACCTATACCCGTGTCAGAAGAAATTATAGTCTGTGTGTACGTTTGTGTGTGTGTGTGTGTGTGTGTGTGTGTGTGTGTGTGTGTGTGTGTGTGTGTGTGTGTGTGTGTGTGTGTATGTGTGTGTGTGTGTGTGTGTATGTGCGTATGTGTGTGTGAGTGTGTATGTCAAAAAGGCAAGTCCCACCTAATATCACTTTTGGCTCGCTTCCCCGCCTCGCAGGAGAGTCGGATATACATGTACAAAAGACTTGAAAGAAACGGATAGCTTCTCGGTATTTCAAGTGAAGCAACAAAAAGAAAAGAAAAGAAAAACCCCGCTTAGCCGCACTAAGTTGAAAAGATACATTAATACACCTTCTGGTTACCCACAGTCGGTGTGACCTTCCCATGACACTTCAATAGTGTGAACAATAGTATACATGAATGATGTGTTCCAAATGTGAGACACATGCCATTTCAAAGATGCTGCAATGACTACGCATTCTCTTCTTTTGCAGACGAAACAAAAAACCCAGCCTTTTCAGTGCTTCAAAATAGTTCTAAAATGTGAGTTAGGGGTAGAAACAACCAATGTGAACAATGTTAATCAGTGTAATCAAAGTTAAGCATTGACAAATACACAAAATGTGCACAATAGTTATAATAAAACTGTTTCTAGACTAAACCGTCAACAGTTGTGGTTTATTGAGAAAAAAGTAGAGATATCTCCTTAAATTTTAGGCTTTATTGCGAAAATTTCACAATGTAGGATGTTTTGTGATACAAGTGACCTGCACATATGCATCAAATTTGATAACTAACATTTTTTAAATCACTGCTCCCAATGGTAAATGATACCTTTGACTGCAGACTGTGCAGGAGTGGAATATGTTTTAAGTGTATGATCAATACTGAATGAATGTATGGCTATCCTCTCGTTTGAGAATCACAGAGTATTTCTGTGTTATAATGATGCTGTTGCTTTTGTTAGGCGCACTGATTAACTTTTTTGACAATGATAATCAAATACAAAAACAATAAATCCTCGTAGACAGAAAGGAGGAGAAACAAGCAACGACAATAAAGAACGTGTTCCTAAAATATTCCTTTTACGAATTGCTCAAAGATCATCTGACGCCCAAAATTAGAGTATCTGAAATTCATCGTCGACGAAAGAAAAAAAAATAACTTTGGAAATGTTTATCCAAAAGTGTTGAGAATTCACATACTTCCTTACTGACAAAATAGAAACGATTAGATCTGTTATAAAAAGAAAAATAATGTCCTTAACTTCTTGTTGGGTATAAATGTGACTGTGTGTATAATATTCAACGTGGATAGCCAAATGCTCGTCTCAAAAACATCGATTGTATTCAGAGGTTTTGTCCAACCGACAAAATACTGCTATTTTTGCTCTTCGCAGAAGTAGGAGAAGGTACGAATGATTTCACAGATAAAAATACATTCAGCATTTTTACTTAATTCTAACAACCTATTATGTCGAGATCGAACTTCAAAATCTCCGCATTGCAACATGCTTCCCACGCGCAAAAAATCGAAATTGGTTGTAATCATGCTGTACATACGGCATCACATTAATATACGGATTGTTTCGCCACAAACCCATCTTAGGATAAAAATAAGAAAATCTTCATTTTCATAATATTCTGCATGCTTATGTACTCGTCTGATACAGTAACTGTATTTCCTATCCTCACGGTGTGATCTTATTACCATTCTCAACTACTGATATTCAATTTAGTGTTTGGTAGACAGTTATTTCGGTAATTGTTTTGACACGTACAGTCACAATAATGATGTCAAAATCTCACTAGCACATAATAATTGCATTGAAGAGTAAAAAACCATAATCCGAGAAAATAACTTTCTGTAAAATAGGGAGGTGGGCACATTTTCAGGCACTAATGACATCTCATGTAAAGCGTAGTATACGAAAAAATTTATTCCAACTTCAGTCGACACGCTAATTTTATCAACGACATCACTAGATTCAATATCTGTATATTCAACATATGGCACGTGTTATAGTTTCATTTTTTCTTTTGTTTTTTTATTTCCTCTTTTTTTCCTTCCAAATTTTGCTCTCATGTCAGTTACATTGGTTCCTTTAATTTTGTTTTATGTCTGTTTGTAGTTTCATCAATTCATTATTCGTTCTCTTATATATTCTCTGAGGGTCCCATATCGTACAAGCTTTACTTTTGATGGGACCCTCCATTTCCATTCCCATCCTTACATTATTTTGTACTATGCATAATGATTATTATGTATAATTATATTAAAAAGTACAATTATGTTTTCTTCATTTTGTTACTCATTATTACATGTATTTTGTAAATGTACGTTTTTGCAATTCCTACTTATACATTGTACATAATTTTCTCTGTTTATCTGATGGAAATGAAAATAACTGAACTTTGAACTACTGGGCCCTGCTACGTCATATCATACAGATGTTTGAACGTCTGCGTCACGTACGGCATGATAGGGGAGGGCGATCTACATAAGATGAGAAATCGTTGTTTACAGGAAGAGGTTATTGATAGAGAATTTAAGACGTACAGAGCTAGAGTAAGAAATACAAATAGATAGATAACTAATATGGATCGACAGATCGGCAGATGGATAGATAAAGAGAGAGAGAGGGGGGAGGGAAGAGAGAGAGCGAGACAGAGAGAAAAAAAGAGATCTTGGCACTTTAACCACCTTATCAGCCTTTTTCCTGGCCGAACTTCCTCGGCCACCGGGGTGTGAATTGCTCGGACTGTGCCATTAGAAAGGGGCTTTATTGAACCACCTGTCAACTAACCAGACTTTGTGATGGGACTCGTAGACACCTTTCACTTATGGCGTTCCCCTGATGAAGAACCCCGATACACGCATGACACGTCTGTCGCCGGTGTCGGTGCTAAAGGAAAAGCGCTGTCTGTATACCCACCGAGCGCAATCCACTTTGACTTATCTTCCCCTTTCTCATCCCCACCCCCCCCCCCACACACACACACACACTTCCCTTCCCCAACAGACATTCCGTTATTAATGCTTTCTTACTATGCTTTTTTTTTCCAAAGGTTGGAGATATCCGAATCAGTAATGTGACATACACCCTGTTCATTGATCATCGCCTATGTGGTTGTTGTATTATGTTCATGCGCGTATATCATGTGTATAGATATAATATACATGAATATGCTTTCTTCTACACACTCCCGTTTCCCTTGTAAGTTAATCGCAATGCACACATTCACACAGGCATCACAGAATGACATTTTACAGATGTGTGTTATATCATTATCATAATCTGATCAGATTTCCTAGTCATAAGATGGAGGTATCTCCGTATATCTGGCTGTCACTGGAGGCGACAGGCGCGAATAACAGGTTAATAAAACAGTTAAGACGAATAAAGCACAATATCATTATTGAAATGAGAATTTTATAAAGTAGCAGTAGTCTAAAAGGAAAGTAGGAAGCAAAAGAGATGAAAACATAAGCGGTACCATATCATCTAGGCATATTCGAACAGAACGTTCAGACCCAATTTCTACTCGACGTTTTCTAGGGTGTCTGGGCAAATCATAAGTATGAGCACTGTCTCCAACTCTTCATGCAACTTCAAATTTCACTGATAAAACTTGAAAGAGATAATTTTTATAGTAATTATATAGAAAAATATTTTTTCTAAAAAAGATTGAATGACACGGCACTGATTTACTTGGTCTAGCTGCCATGCGTGCTTGCTAAATTAATAATTCCCTATTCAAAACTGAATTCGTGATATTTAAAGTTCTTTCAGAGACGCAAGCTATACACGGTTGGAATTAATTGCTGACATTATACTTGTTGATAGCCAAAAGGCGAGCGAATTGACACTGCCGTATAACGAAAATGAAGTTAAGTGAAATTCAGGGGCGAAATTTGTCGGGAGAAGGACGCCGACGCGAGGGAAGAATTCTATCTCTCATATAACATTCTCACCTCCAACAGAGGAAGATAAATTCCGTAATTGCGGTAATGGTGGCGGTACCTGCGACCGGTGGCTCCATTCAAAATGGAACGCCAACCCAATTTACAAAATCCCTACCTGGGCAATGGAGCAATTATGCCCAATCATATATGCATATAATGTTCTCGAGGTAGAGATGTTGGGAGAGGTGGCGGAAATGTCTTGGAAATGCGACGAATCTGTAGGAGAAGACGGGGAGATGATTCGATTAGAGGGCGAACAGGGTGTCAACCATGACAATGAAACCTCATCTTTCTAATTGCGGCCATATTACCGGTGGAGCAAGATCGCAGCACTCTCTCGGCAGCTTGAGATGGAGAAAGAATGACACAGAGAAAGTGAAGGAGGGGGGGGGGGGAGCTAGAGAGAGATGGGGGGGGGGAAGAATGGAGTTTCGAAGAAGACCTGAAAAGGGAAATCGAAGTGGAGTTAGACGATACATTCTCACGAGTATGGATTGGAACATCTCCCGCTACCTGATGAGGTGTTCGTTGTTGTTTGTCCTCAGAACGTCTGTTTCCTCGCGAGGGTGGATGTGGGGGGGGGGGGGGGGGGGTTGGCTTTTTTAATTTTTTGATAAAATCATGATAATGTACACAATCATAATTATGATCATGTATATGCATATTTTTGATTTTTTTTCCCAAAAGTTTGGGGAAAGTGAATGAAAAGACAACCAGATTTAAAGAAATATTGCTAATGTCCATGAAGTGAGCTTACTTAGCGGTCACATGTAGATTAGTCTCGTTCTTCTTAATTCTTCTTCTTCTTCTTCTTCTTCTTCTTCTTCTTTTACATCATCATCTTCATCATCATCATCATCATCATCATCATCATTATCTTTTTTCCTTTTTGAAAGTGCTGCGTTGTCACTGCATGATTCCACATTCTTCGACTGACAATCCGATTGGCGGTCGAAAAATTCTGGAACGATTGAAAATAATATGAAAAGAGTAGCGATTGAAACAATAGCCTCAAGGACATACCCCCCCCCCCCCCCAAAAAAAAAAAAAGAAAAAGAAAAAAAAGAATAAGAACAGGAATGAACTATCTTAATTTTTGTTCAGATATAATATCCTCCCATGTCACTAGGAAATAGATACATTAAAGAGGAAATGGTGTTGAAGGGAATGAGTTTATTCGGGGAAAACAAGGAGCAACGTGAGATAAATAGACAAAGGTATAACAGTCACGAGTATAGATAGAGAGATGAATAGAGAGATTACAGATACATAGATAGACCACATAGACATTAACACAGTGGAGAGAGAATGGATATTATGTGTATGATATAAGGTTATTATGTATGATAGTGTGTATGTGTGTGTTTGAGTGAGACTTTTATGTATAAGACTATAGTATCACAGCCACACAGGTGTTAACTTTACACCAGAGACAAGCACATTATTAGAATCACATTATGTCACACAGTCACAATGGCACACACACACACACACACACACACACACATGCATACATTCTCACACTAAAACAAAGGCACAGAGATCCCATCCAAGCCACACACGCATGAAGAAAAAAAAATGTTATCTTAGCAAAATCATCATTACCTATCCATTTAAAGTAGATGCACCGTATACTACTGTAAATGTGTAAGAAACTTTTTTGTTTCAACTTTTTTGCTGGACTCCATCGAAGTCAAGCTCTGCTTACGCGTGGCGATCGTCTGGAATGCATCATTTTCTCCATTTCTTACTCATGACTTAAAGTATACGTTATGTTCTTATCGACAATCTTGACCGTGGTCCCTGATGTTACGGAATTGACAATTCCTATTTTGATTTGTATCTTCTACTTTCTTTTGCATAATTTGTATCTATCTTAGTTTCGATACCTGGAGAGAGAAAAGAAAAAAGGACACAGAATTAAATCCAAATCCAAACCAAACCACATGAAGAGAAACTGAGGTTAGTACATACATGTATACTTAAGTCAACACTATCCAGTCTGTGTTTGTGTATGAATGTGTGTGTGTGTATGTGTGCATGGGCAGTGTTTTTAAAACACAACAAAACAAAACAGAATAAGCAAACAAGAAGTGAAATAAAATGTGACAGGTGAATTTAGGGATAGCAGTTAAAGGGATCGTACAGTTTTGTTTGAGACCTAATTTCAGGTTTCTAACATTTTTGGTGAGATAATGAGAAACCTCTTATGAAATATGAAAGAGCATGTAATTTCATGAAGAATTCAACGTTTATTTGATAAAAATTGGTTTTGAAATGGCCGAGATATCAAAAACATAGTGATTCTCATAAAGTGTGGGACCCACACTTTTTTACGATCGCTTTGTTTTACTTTGTTTTTGGATGTTTCAGTCATTCCAAACCCGATTTTCATCAAATAAACTTTGAATTCCTCTTAGAATGGTATGCTCTGTACTATTTTTCACAAGTGTTTTCTTGGTATCTCGCAAAAAGTTAAAAGCCAAATTCTCATCTCCACCAATACTGTACCATCCCTTTAAACTAAGACAGTTAAAAACAAACACTGACCGATTGTGAAGGAAATACTGCAATCATGTCACGCCCGGAAGAGTCTAAAACGCATTAAGTACTGGATGGTTTACCATCATGAGCTAGATAAAGAAGCCAATTATCACTTTGTTTTCACCATATCCGTGTGATTGGACTTTGATAGACGGATCGACGGAAGATATCTCCTCGCCCCCAACGTTCTTGTTGATGGAGCCCAACTAGATGAATAAAGTGATAGTATAGTATATGGGTTGAGGTGAGGATTCAGGTTTTAACCCTTTTGCAAGATACTTAGAAATCACTTTATGAACACGTTAAAAAGCATACAACTCCAAGAGGAATTCAAATTCATCTAAAGAAAATCGATTTGAAATATCATGGCTGAGATATCCAAAAACAAAGTAAAACAAAAGTGATTCTGATGAAATGTGGGTCCCACCTTTTATTAGGATCGCTTTGTTTTGAACATCCCAGTCATTTCAAAACCAATTTTCCTCGAATGAACTCTTTTATATTTTATAACAGGTTTTTCATTATCTCAAAAATTCATCATAAAAAAAAATGGCAACCTAAAACCCCATCTTAACCGAAACTGTAGTCACGTTCTTCTCAAAATGCATTCAGACACCATGCAATTTTCAAAGTTGCTTTTAGTCAGTGGAGCAAGATCAAACGACCGATGCGGAATATACATCTAGAGCTTTTATAAAAAAATCACACCTACATGAAGTAATTGTTATGAAGTCTTTGAGTTTCTCATGTTTACACGAAGTGTACATTCAAAAGTGATGTTAAAATCAATCACTTTATGGAAATGAATTAGGTGATGATATCATGGCCTCGCGTCACCGATTGAATTACACAAAATAATTCCTCACTAAATTTCCCTTTTTGATATGAATAAATATCAAAAAGACAAAAAAAAAAAAATGTATCAATGGCGTCATATCTTTGATGTGTTTCAACAAAATAGGACCCGATATTGGAAATTAAAAGGGTACAGGAATACAGTTTGTAATGAAAATGTATAAACAAACAATGATTCCTTTATGATATTCGGTTGTGCACAAACCAATTATGAGAGAGCCGCGAGACACCGGGATAAACATATATTCTAGATGTGGTTGCGACAGAAATGTAGTATTCCCTTAAAATATGTGAAACTTTAAAATATCCTAATTATTCTGTTATCTTATTCTTTTTGATTGTCTGATTTAACTATCGTTTTAAAGTCAACTACAATTTATATCAACGACTATCATTTTAAGTAAGTTACAACGGACTGCCTATTTCAAACATTGCATGCTCTTTGTTTGGAGACAATTTCCTCCTCCATTTACGCCTTATCTGATCACGCTTCGCATCTAAATCCATTAAATCATCAACAACCGTGCAAACGTCCTAATGCGTGATCGACTACAAATGCAAACATCCAGGCATGTTACATTAGTCAAACAATTAAGAAAAAACAAAACTCCCGACAACAACCTAAGCAATTCTGGCCCTATTCTTCAGTCCTGGGAAAGGTCATCAAAATGTAACTACTAGGCTGTTATACATTGTTGATTTGTTAATCAGATTATCCGTTGGTCGTGTTGGATCCTCATTATCCCCGTCTAGCCTGCCTTCGGAATGGTGATCAATTCTGCACTGGATAAACATTTATACACCAAAGTTTGCATGTTTCCGATTTGGCTGTGATTTACCAAACTACCAAACTATCAGTTGTGACTTAGGACACAACCATAATCCACTCATATTTCAGACATAATTTTAGCTCAAGCGCCCCGCTAAACAATATTTGAAGGTATTGGCATGTTTGAATGAACACCCTCCTGTATAATTAGCATTTTGTTGTCCCTTTTCACATCACATCTTCGCTCTTACAATTTTGATACAGTGTAGTCATCCTTGTTGATTACAATCAGTTTTGATGTCACCCATAATTTTGTTTTTCTTTTTGCTGAATTGTTCTGGTACGTTCACGAATAGATATTACTGTGACCAGAGGAAGATCATCCATGTTTGTTAAAATAAAAATTAAGTTTTTACGGTCGTATGTCACATGAATCCCTGTTCACTTGTTGACCTCTGGAAAGTGATGGGTTCCGCAGAGTTTAAGGGAATATCCAATTGATTTGAAGAAAATAGAAAACATGTTGTAAATTATATGACACATAATTATTTAGATATCATATTGCACACATACAGTGCGTTATGACCTGGGTATTAAGAACCGATACTGTAAGTCATCTGGCATTTTCATTTAAGGGTTCAATATGAATTTTAAATGAGTGCGCAAAAAGTGGCATACTCGTGCAGGTCATTAGTAATTAAAATGATGTAAAAAAGAAGCCCCCCCCCCAAAAAAAAAAAAAACAACAAAACAAAACAAAAACAAAAACAAAACAAACAAACAAACAAACAAACAAACAACAACAACAAACAAACACAGCATTTTCAGTAATTTATGTGTTGTCTAGACACAAGGAATCATCTTGACTGATTGTCCTCTCCTAATTAGGATTGCTCTGTATGTATCGAATGACGAGAAGTAAGCCTTAGTTGATTTTTTCTTTTATCCAGCCACATTTTCACCTCACATTGTTCCTTCAATTTGACGGGTAGTGCGACATTCTTTCTGTGTGTGTTCATGCTCAATTCCTCAAATCGGCAGCATGATGTTAACGCCGATTCGTGTTACTGACAGACTGTTATTTCCCTGTCCTTCTTTTACTCATTTCTTCTTCTTTTTTTTCAAGTTTGCGGGTAAATGACGACTCATCCGAACTCACGGAGGTCTACACCTTTTTCTTCTTCTGCTTCTTTTTTAAGGATTGTCATCTAATCCCACCATGTTATTTAAATGAAGAGGAGGACTGTTTGCCTCCTTTTATTCTTATTTCTCCCTTTTGTCGCATCTTCTTCTTTTCACGTTTGCAATTTGTCATTGTGGATTCTCGTTGCGATTGTGTCCCTTTTTTCTTACTCGGCGAGGGTGACACAGCAAGGGGTCAGCGTTCACAGTAAACTGTGGGATGTAATTGTCGGATTGTCGCTGACTATTCCTTCCTCACCCCGTCACCCTCTTCCCTGGCTTGCTATCCGCTTCGCTCAGTTTGGGTGGCTTTTGTATGGCTTCTTGAAGACGGGTGAAAAACGCGAAGGTTTTTATGCACCGAGCTGGAGATTCAACCTTAGCCGTCTATTCAGACCGCGATTTGGCGTTGTTGAAATAACAATAGCAGTAATTAGTGTCAATTAAAATGCGCGCTTCGCCATCGCCCTCAGCCCTTCACTGCGTCTAATGCTGAGGAGAGAAGAAGGCTCGATGATTGTTATTTCTAAAATGGATAGACGTGTTTGCTCACCATTCGATCTTGTGGCTTTGCGGCCTATCGACAGCGTGTGATACACTGCGCATACACACACAGGACGCTCGCTGTGAATTCAAAGCAAGAGGACTTGATGAAAATCGGACTTCATACATCAGGCCGCCTGTTGGCGCGCTCATGTCAGACTCGTCTTGTGGATGGGGGGAAAAGGGGGAGGTCTCGTTTGCGCAGACTCGGCTGATGAGGGGGAGGGCCCGAAGGGGGACGCATTATCGCAGGTTACTATGCCTGCGATATGAGCGACCTCATATGATAAGAAACTTGTGCACCGGAATTAGTTCATCCAGGCGTAAAGATATTCCACCCTTTTTAGCTCCACTCATTTTGGGGTGAATAGTAGAGTCGGCTATTCTTCCCCGTGTAATTGGACCTGCTATTCAGCCGGCCCATGTGGTCAGGGCTTTGTTTCTCAATAGCGTGATTGGCAGGCGTGACAGTGATTGACGCGGTCCCCTTGGTGATGGCCCAACAAATTGCTTCTAAGCCAATCGAAAACCATTTATCCAACAAATGCTTAGCATGATAGCAGCGATAATATGGGTTGTGTCACAAGCCGGGTCTGATAAAAACTGACACATATCTCAGGAGCCGGACACACCCCAGTGTTTAGCGCAAATGGTTTGGACGGAGACCGAGACATCGTCGGGCGGCGACCGGGGCGCTCTGAGGGCAGCCCAGGCGCTGGCACAGTACTACAGCTTACATGATCCCCGAAACAGCGAAAGCCTGGCCAGGTTAGCCCACATGTACAGCATGCAGCCGTTTGTGCCCTTTCCCGCCGCGGCACCGGGCGGCACCCTGTTCCCGCTGCCGGCCGCTCTCCCGACCCTCTGCTTCTCGCCGACGCAGATCGCCAGCGTGTGCGAAACCTTGGAAGAAAGCGGCGACATCGAGCGACTGGCCCGATTTCTCTGGTCCTTACCCGTCGCTCCGGGAACCTGTGAGGCGCTGAGCAAGAACGAGAGTGTTTTACGGGCCCGAGCCGTAGTGTCGTTTCACCAGGGCAACTTTCGTGAACTCTACCACATTCTGGAGAACCACAGGTTTACAAAGGACTCGCACGCCAAACTGCAGGCTATGTGGCTGGAAGCTCACTATCAGGAGGCAGAAAAGCTGAGGGGAAGACCCCTTGGACCCGTCGACAAGTACAGGGTCCGAAAGAAGTTCCCTTTGCCAAGGACCATCTGGGACGGCGAGCAGAAGACTCATTGTTTTAAGGAGAGAACGCGGAGTTTGCTTCGAGAGTGGTACCTTCAGGACCCTTACCCTAACCCTACCAAAAAGCGAGAACTGGCTCAGGCCACTGGACTTACACCGACTCAGGTCGGCAACTGGTTCAAAAACAGGAGACAACGGGACCGGGCAGCTGCTGCCAAAAACAGGTAGATACACGTCTCACCACATCTTATATCTCTTATCTGTCTTTTTTCGTCAGCATGTACTCTTCTAAACTTTGTCAATCGAACGTAAATTTCCTCTCACGATAACCAGTATCACTTACTGCGAAAGAAATATCTGTCTCAACATATTCACCGGGAGCAATTTGCATCAACTTGCAGTCAATTTAAACTTTCAAAGTATTCAGTTCGGTTTTTAAGGAACGGTGATTATTTTAACAAACATGGATGTCATCATTTCTCATATCCATAACAATAGCTGGTCTATGATGTATTCTATTTTGTGTTCAGGAAAAAAAAAAATCAGGCAATACGCAGTTACTTCTGAGAATGCATGGTTACTCATTCAACGATTCCCCATCATTAGAGTGCAATCATTTTCATCGTGCATGCTTGATCCCAAATCAAAATCATAACTTCTCACCTTATGATTTTCTATAGACTTAATTCGAGCTTATCCAGTATTCGGGGGAAACATCCTCCGAAGCACATGCTAAGTGTAGATGGTTTTAGGTTTCCACCCTATATGGGGTTCCACAGCATTCGTAGCTAGAGCGATTGATACAATTCTTGAATAAACCTCCTCTGTTGAATAGGACACGTGGCCTAGTACAGGAGAAACTATCCTCGATTCGAAAATTTGCAAGCTTTTACTGAACAAACATGAAATGTTTTATTGTAACTTTATAAGACCACGCAATCTGAAGATCACATCGGGATATGGAAGTTAACACAATGTGCAAAATTTGTACAGACATCCCTATAAATCATACAAGCCGTCGTACCGTTCTCCTTTCATTCGCCACCAAGAGAAGTCTTTAAAAGAGTCCACCGTTAACCCAATTCATTCGTGTCTCTTTTCACACTGTGCTTTAACATTTTGTACTTATCCTATTTCTGTCAATTATATTATCTCCTTCACGCCATGGTATGAATGTCCAGACGAAAGTATGGAAGTGAAGTGCAGTTAACTATCTGATCGTAAAAGCATGTGCGCTGTAGAAAATTAGTTTATAGTGACCGTAGTCTATTAGTATTGCTACAGCTGGGGGTAGTGCAATGAGGAGGATAGCAGCCCCTGCCGTCGAGTGAGAGCAGCCGCGTCGCTCGGCCGGTCAGTTGGTTTGCAGTCCGTTGGAATACTGCTCCACGGCGGTCGCGCCTCGCTTGATATCTAGCCGTACAGCCCTCGCTCTGTCCAGTGGAGGTAGAAATATGAAAAGCGCTTGAGGACGTCAATGAATAATATGCAATTTGTGGTGATTTGATTACGACGTTTATTCTCAATTTCCTCACTTTTTAAAAGAAAGGCATCACTTAAACTTCCCAGCAAAAAGGGACCCGCAAGTAGCTGTAATTCAGCCGACTTTAGGGAGGCAGGGTGTACATTTCATCGCAGACAATAACCGCGATGGCTTTGCTTCGGCACAGTTTCAAATATCCCGGCCTACTGCTTGTTCACTCGTAATTCGGGCGGAAATTGATATATTTGCAGGGGTGAATCCTCGTCAAATAGATGATGACGATGTGTCCAGTTAAGCTCAAAGTCAATACGACTCTATTCAGTGCCGGGAACTAAGTCCCCTTCCATTAGCCAGTTGTTTGAAAAAAGTGAGAACAAGAGAAGAAGAAAGCAAAACAAAGTGCGTCATTTATTAAAACTTGACGAGAAGAATTATTGGCGACAAACTCAAAACATTCTTATTCTGCTCCTAGGTTTCCGCGGGTATTTATCATTTCCTATACTTACGTGATGTGGTAGTTGTGCATGATCTGAGCGCTGTGATAGTCATTCAGCAGTATAATAATGCATCTATTGTTCTTCATCATTGCTGGAGTATACACGGACTTGGAAAAAAGTATAAAACAGTAAAAGATCGTTGATCGTTATTCAGTCCGCATCAGTTAGATCCTATTCTTGATATCCCATTTACAGCTACTGGCTTTTACCCTGGCAGCTTCCGTTCTACAAGTGGTATCCGATTCTTTTGACAACTGCGATAATTGTGTGCACAATAAAACGGTTTCCTTTTACGGATAAAGAAGAACAAAGTAACTCATTTCTGTTCCAACAACTATCTTTTATGCCAGTAGCAATGGAAGGTGGAAACAAATACCGCCGTTTTGTAAACAAAGGACGAAACAAATCGGTGGGTTCCTCGAAGACAATTCAAAAGTTTATTCTGTTACGTAACTCAAGTTTGATCTATTACTGCAGGTACAGTTGTAGAAGTTGTTTGATAAAGTGTTGTAAAACTTTCCTCATAAAAGTGCCCCGATTTTGCTAGAAACCTTCACTCAAGTCATTGTAGTTCTTCATTAGAATTATTGATATGATTATCATTGATTTTGATTTTTTTGTACTTTTTTCTTCTACTTCCGAGATCTTTATTATTACTATTGTTGCTATTATTATCATTATCATTATTATTATTGCTGTTGTTGTTGCTCTTAATATTATCATTATCACTATTATTTTCATCATTATTATTGGTGTTGTAGTTGTTTACTCTGATTATGATATTATGATAATAATTGTTATTATAGTTATTAATACTATATACATGTACGAGTAGTATGACTACTGGTATTGTTTTCATTATAATTGTGTCCAAAATGTGTTAATATTCATTTCCATAATTCCTATCATATGAATAATTATTACTCTCATTATTAAAATGATTTACAGAATTATCATAGTTGATTATATAAATACGAATTATTTGCTTGATTCATGCTGATCCAGAATTGAGATCATCAAAAAGTTTCTTTAAGCACTGGGCATTGTACATCCAACACACTTTCGCAGATGACCCCAACTGTGTTGCCAAACGCTCGTAAACTGAGCGATTGAAATTGATGTTTGTTAGTTTTGAGTGCAATTGAAGTAGATTATGAATAACACCTGATTCCTTTTATATTTATTAACTTTATGCTGACAAATCGAAAATCGGGAGGGATGCTATGAAGCCATTGTCGTGAAGCGTAGCAGATGATAGATGAAATTTACAGTTTTCGCTAAACAGAACAAAACAGAACAACAGCAGTAGCCACAAAAACTATAATGATGTCTTTGGCCTCTCGTATAAGGGCCGGCCCTCTCCGGCGAACGTGAATTCCAGGTTTTCGTTGAATACAATCCTCTGAATTGAAGGGGTGAAAAAATTATTTGAACAATCAACATACCTTGTGCATCACATTTCTTGCTCACTTAACCATTATAGCATGAAGGTTATGTCGCCGTAACCGTCAGGTGTTAAAGTATACCCTAAAATTAGATTAATTATCACGCTTTGTCCTGCTAATTCCGTTGATATCCGCTCCCATACACTCCTTGTTGGCCATCGCTGTAATGAGTAATAGAGCACCTCTCCGTAATTCTTCCCTTAGTCTATCCCTCCAGGGGACTACCTCTCTCGTCACAAACAAACACACGCACACACGCACACACACACACATACAACATGTACAACATGACGCATGTGTTATATCTTGGTCGTATTGATACTACCATTATTTGTGAAGCAAATTGGATGTACCGCTACTCGGGGCCAAACGTTTTCTTACTCCTATCACGCTGCGCGCACGACGAGCCTACAAAGTGGAGAGGGTTCCACCCGCAGGACACATGATAAATTTTCATCTCTGTTACATCTTAATTTGGAGGAAGTTCGTCACTTAGCCGTAACGCAAGACCACTGAACTGAGGTGTCGGCTTAATTTATCGTCCACGCCTTTGAATAGCAGAGGCATTGCCATACCTTTTATTAATCTTCTCCCTACTTTTGGTCCAGCCCCTCCCCAATCGTGTTGCTGTTGTTAATTTTTTTTCTTATTCTGTCTGTCTGTCTGTTTCTTTTATTCGTCATCATACATACGCATCATGGGGAAACTGTTTCGTGGTCATATCGCCACGAGCCATAATGAACATAATGGCGATGGTGGCGAGAGAGAGACAGCCATGGAGAGACAGAGGTATCCAGGGATGGGGAGATGGAGACATATAGAAAGATAGATAAATGGGCAGATTGAGAGAAAATGAGACAAATAGAAAAACAGGCATATATATATATATATATATATATATATATATATATGAGAGAGAGAGAGAGAGAGAGAGAGAGAGAATAAAAGAGAGTGATAGACATAGACATATAACACATGGATGCAAATTATACCAAGAGAGATAGAGGAGGGGGGGGGGGAAATAACAGAAAAAGAAAGGAAGTTTACTTTCAAACCAAGAATCATGTGTTTTATAATTCTCTGTCTGCCTTATCGCACCCCATCCCATTTTCTCCTTCATCTCCTCCTCTTCCTCATTCTTCCCTTTCCCTTCTTTTTATTTCTTCTTATATCCCCCTTATCATTGGAGCACACAAAAGATCATCGTAATTAATTTGCGGGACATTAACCATGCAAATTTTGGGGAAAAAAAATAGGCGTGAACAATGTGACGGAGCTAACGACACGCTAGTCACTCGGCTGTTAAAAACTCTCGCATGAATTTGACAGCAATGGAGGGTTACTGTCGGACAGAAGGAGGTTGTTGGAAGGAGTAAGAAGAATTTGTTATAATAAGAGTGACTTAACCCTTTCTGCGCCAATGAGCCAAATGTGCACAGATTTTACACACAAATCTATGGAGAGGAAATACACGGAGGGTTAATGCACAGCAGTTGCCTTCCGTTGCTTTGGCTTGACAGGAAGACGTGTGATGTAAGATTCCATGAAGATCAATTAACACTAATTCATACATCATTCATGGATACACACGTTTGCACATAGAAACATACTTACCCACACACATTCGTGTACATACGATTTGTAAGTGTGTGTGTGTCTGTCTGTCTATGGCTTGCTATTCACTCAAATAGTACACTTATCGAGAAAAGTAAAAACTTTTGGCGAACCCATACGGTTCAGAAAGAAGTCAAGCAGTAATGCATACTGTAAGAGAAATTCCAGTATAACAGTTAGTCTGGAAAGAAAGAGCAAAATGTGACAAGAAAAAAAGTGAAAATTTGATCAAAATCCGATAAAGAAGGAAGGTCTGAAAATTTTGCTTGATATGAATATGTAAATGAGTAGGCTATAAAAATGATGTCATCACCTCACAATTATCCATTGATTGTGTACCAAGAAATGGCGAAAATTCAATTTTTTTTCTTGTCTAACTGTATAAAACGTAATGTTATTTCTGGGTGAAAATCTTCAAAATAATGATCAGTCAGATATATCAGGATTTGAGACCCAGGAGCATAACTGCATTTCACTAAACAAAAAAAGAATTCTGCACATACTGCATGGCAAATGATGAGGAGATGACATCATCAAATCACTATTTGCATATTCATATTGACTATTCAAGAACTGTTCAGTGAAAACAAATCAAACTTCGCAATTCTATAACTTTCTTAGTTTTTCATCCGATTTTGATCAAACGTCAAATGTTGTGATTGTAAAGTTTTAGCTCTTTCTTTTCAGGCTGACTTTTATTTGTCTCGGGTTTACTCTTTAAAGAGAGTGTTATGGCCTGCAACCCTGCACACACAAAATTACTGCACAGACATCGCACCAAAGCAGTCCCCATTCAAGATTCCCAAAATAGAGAATGCAAGCAAGCACAGAAAGAGACCAATAAGAGATAAGATTTCAAATATGATTGAAGACAAAGCGCGATAAAGCAACCTTCTTCTTCTTTTTTTTTAAGGAGAACACGTGGCTATAAAAGAAAGGTTATTCTCGATACGAAAATTACAAACTTTTACCAGGGAGATGAGCCCACCTCCCTGCTTTTACTTAGCAAAATTGAGATGTTCAAAATATCAACATGTGTATGATTGCGGGGTACAACCATGGGACTACAATTATGAAGCTACATGTAGCTCCATGGCAAAACAAACAATTATCGTTTAACACACACGATCTTCTCTATTCTGGTTATCTTCTTCATGACGTTGATTATATCTATCAATTGTTTATTCACGATTACCAGCACTACTAAGACGTATTTGCAATATGAACAATATATGAGCATATGTATAGGCCTACATAATTATTCACATATTCATATACGTGTGTATAAAGTGTTATATAAAAATACATGTATACATATCTTTTCAAATATATAAGATAGATAGAGAGATAGAGATAGAGAGATAAATAGTGGGAGAGAGAGAAAGGGAAAATAAACAATGATCTGGTAAACGTCATAATTAAATATACTATATTATAGTAACATAAAAATATAAACTGGGTGAGTGTTATCTGAGAAGTTATTTCTTCAGAATGTGTTAATGGATGGTTAAGAAATAAGGCTTGGGAGCAGGGAGGTGCCCACCTCCCTGCTGGGAGTTATATCCGAGGTCCACAAATGGACTCGGCTTACTCTTGGGGACCACGTGGACCTACCCTGCATTCAATGCTGAACATGCTGAACACAAACACTGATTACTCAAACGAATGGACACTCCCGTCTATGAATTATGCACAGTGATTTTCCCCCAACATGGAAAATGATGATGCATGCACCCCAATTTGGTCAGACAACGGCTGTGTCCTCGTGATAGTTTGTGAAAGGGAGTATATCTTCTTACACAATACTCTTTATGCGGACATATAAAGTTAAAATCATTTTCACAGCCTTGCTCCGTGGCAATGTAAATCTCAACAATTAGCCTTATTGTAATGATCAGTGAAGACAATGCAATTGTTCTTTGGGACATCAAGTCTGGGTTGTTGTTGTTTTTTTTTAGAGGGAGGGAAGGAAGGAAGGGAGGAGGAGGAGGAGGAGGAGAGAGAGAGAGACAGACCGATAAACAGACAGACAGAAGAAATAGGGAAACAAAGAGTTGCTCTTGGTAAATACACACACACATACAGATATTCAATTTTACACCTGTAACCATTTTGCAGTATGTGATCTACTCTCTCTCTCTTTTTAATCACTAGCATGTATCACTTTGTATAGGTGAAAACCATAAATAAAAGTGTAAAGGGATAACCTAACACACATCTTGACTGGCGAAACATTATCGTTTTGTGCTAAGTTTTCAGTTTATGCCTCTACGTCATTAATTTTGATTAATCTTAATGTATACAATCAGAAGAGTTCATTATTGACAAACCTGTTCATCATTCTCTGTTTTTTTCTCTCTATTCATGTATTCCTAAATATGCAAGCAAAAGAAAAGGAAATTATTATAATCAATATCATATATGTTATGGTAATCTGATATTGAGAATTAGTCACGTTAGAGTTCCACCGTCTCTCTTACACCTGTGCTAAAAACATATATCGCACAAAATACATATATCATTATGGTAATTTGATATAGGAATTTAGTCACGTTAGAGCCCTGTCGTCTCCCTTACACCTGTGTTCAAAACATATATCGCTTAGACAGGTATGTAAACAGCGAATGGAGCAGGAATGAATTTGCTTCCATCACAGTATTTGCCGATTCATAGTGAAGAAGGCGACCACCAAGGGGCGATGAATTACATCCTCTCTATTCCAGCACTCACACCGTCAAATATTTATCCCGATCTCAATATTGATATTGTGGTATAATGCCCTGATGGTAGTTTATAGAGTGGCTGTCTTTGTCATGACGTGTGTTGGATTGGTTTGTTTGTGCTGTACATCTCTCGCACAATCGCTCTTCGTATCATTGCGTGTCATAGACGCTCCTCGTTTGTATGTTCTTTTCATCCAGTGTTTATTGACATGTTCAATTTCCGGTCCCATTAAGAAAGAATATCGTCGATCATCTCTTTAAGGACCTCAATTCGGAAGTCATTGTATACAGATAGATAGATAGACAGGTAGATAATGATATAGATATACCGTAAATATAGAAAATATAGATATAGATAAAGAAATAGATATACAGTAAATATAGAAGATATAGATACGGAGATAGATAGATGAATAGATAGATAGATAGATAGATAGATAAATAGATTAATTGATTGATAGATAAAATGTAGAGATAGATGGATAGATAGATAGGTAGATAGTTGGACATAGAAATAGACAGATATATAGATAGATAGATAGATAGATACATACATACATACATAGCCAAATAGATAGATATCTACAAATTCGACTACAGCCTAATCTGAGTATTTGTGATTGGTAAGGTGCATCCAAACTTTGATTAGTTTGGCCTACTGACAATTGTACTTTGCAGATCATAATCACCAAGTATGTTAACAATATAACATGATTATTACATAAATCAGTGCATTTATAAGCTTCAACGTATCATGCATCAATTTATTGCATATTTCGATGAACTATCTGGTTCCTGTTGACAATAAGCTGATTTTCAATTCTATCATTTACTCACGATGATCACTATACCAACATGTCCAACGAAGTGAGGGTAACTCTTTCTTTTCATAGTGAAGATTGGCTATTACAAATTGCAACCATGGTTTGAACAATGAAATAACCAAGTGTTGGTAATTAAAGTCGGCCCCACGCGTTTGATATGGCATTTTCACAAAATCACAGCGGTAATAGACATCGACGTTCACTATAAAGTCAAATGAATTAGTTATTATTTTCTAAGATACTAACCGCATTCTGTCTGGACATTATTTTGTGACTGTGCAGTGGATGTTTGGTCATTGTTTTTCGCTTTAAAGAGGGAGGAGAAGAAGAAGAAGATCCATTGAATGATCGAGGGAACCCTTGAGTGAAGGTTTAGAGGAATACAATTTGTGAGGGAGATGAGGGCAATGGATTCGTGGTCGCTTGAGGTGAATATATCGAGGATTCTCACTGCATGGCAATGGAGTGGGTGCCGTCACTGGGTGTGAGTCGTTATATGCACGGCGGAGAACCTGGGATGTCGCACAAAACTGACGGTTTAAGTGGCGCCCCGTGTATGTGTGAAGTAGTAGAACATGTAGAGTTTGTTTGCCACGCTCAGCTACACTGCCAAAAGGCCAGTGCAAGATCCACTCGAGTTGAGGCGAGCAGAAACAAACTCCTCCTCGTGTTTTTTTTCTCTTCAAGCTCTGTAATCCGTTTTCATCCACATGCTTCTCCTTCCTTCTGTCTATCTTTCTGTTGTTTTCTTTTTAATTCAGAAGGCACACAATGTTTACATTGTCAAGCGCATGCACCTACTACCGACATGAACTGCACCTCCCTCCGAAGTTTTAAACGAAAAAAAGTTTGCGCAACTCTTATTTACATGTAAATCGCGACTAAGAGAGCGGTTTCCCCTTTTCTCAATGTCGTTTGTCGAGTAATGTGCATCAAGTGGCAAATGAGAGGGATTTTTGTGTCTGAAGGAGGGTACAAATATGGCGGCTTGCTGGCGATGTGCGTCGAGTTTTGTGCAAGCGATGGATGTAGCTGGGCAGCCATGTGTTTTGCATCTTCGTTTGACGCGAATTAGCATGTGGACAAAAGGAAAGCTTTTATGGTTGGACGAAAGAGAGAGAGGGGGGGGGGATGAAGGGGGGGTGGGAAAGGGAGAGTGCTAAGATCTGTACGTCTTGAATGCTCTGCAGATATGTGGTCATTGTGCGTGTGCGCGAAGAGAACATAACGAGACCTGACCACTAGTCGAAGTCATGTGACAATAGTACATTGTATGTCTCCTACGTTGACGGAAACAGTTGCTCACTTTGATAGAAGACATACCCATAGGTGCTTGGTGTGCAGAATCTGAAGAAGTCAAAAAGTTTCCCCTTTCCCCCGTTAGGGAGTTTGCTGGGGGAAAAAATGGTAACGACAGGTGAAGTTTTAGCGATGCCTGCCCCTTGGGAGTGTCAACAAGGTAATGATGAGAGGCGATCACCTGCCACTTATCTTTGGGATGAGGTAAATTATCTCCGTCCCATCTCAAAAAAAAAAAAAATCCACAAAGCAAAACGAAACAAGACAAAACAAAAGAAGAGAAAATGTGAGAGACACATGATTCACTGCAGATTGATTGACTCATCTTCAATGATGATATAAATTGAAGTTTGTTTCAAAGAGTCTGAAACAACTTTTCATTGCCTTGGGAGAACAAAAAAAAAATGCAGTTTATGAAGATATACATAGTTAAATCGGTTAAAAACAACCACAACTTAGCAATCGGCAATCAATCAAATTGATAAACCCCAAAACGTTAAAAAAAAAAACACACACATAGTCGACATCAAATACACAATTGAAAGAAATGTAGCTTCGTGAAACCGCAAATGAAATGTGATGGAATTTAAGAGGGAAATAGTAGAAGAAATAGAGCAGAAAGACTACCTATTCCATTTGACTACATCGTCACCCCCCCCCCCCCACACACACACACACCTGAAACATTACAACTCTATGCATTCACCTACTCCGTCCTTCACTCCCTCACACACCGCACTCAGGGGTTTATCTTTTATTATATTTTTGACCAAACGGAAAGTTGATAATCACTGAAATATTCATGCTCACGACGCTGGCAGTGTCGTGAATTCTCTGGTTAACCCCAGTGATAGCCCTGGCGCGGCTCGACTAATAGTCATGGGACCCAGAAATTTCCGGGATGGGGGGACGCCACCGATGTTCGACAGAACATCGTCGGAAAGCCTCGGCGATCGGGAGGGCGCTACAGCGTCCGTGTTATGCCGTATCGCTCGCCGCGATCGATCCCAGTGCAGCTTATAATATGCCTCCTGTTACGGATCATGGGGGGAGTGATAGCGCGAGCGAGGGGAGGGAAGGAAAAAGAGAGCGGGAAAAGAGACGGGGGGATGTGTAGAGATTGGAAAGGCGAGAGATTGAGCGCGACAAAAGACGCAAGTTCATATCAATAATAGAAGTCTGCATGTCTCTACACACATCAAATCATGTCTATCTATTCCACTCTCTGTCTCTTTTTCTGTCTCTGTCTCTCTCTATGCTTCCCAACAAATTTGATCATATGCAACGGGGCTATACAAATAACTGCTCATATTCACAGTGAGTGACCCAATTCAACAATACGAACTGACATCAGCCTTTTCTCTCTTTCGTAAGTCTTGTTTTCACCTTACAAAACCTCCATCCAGCCTACGACAGACGACAGACACAGACAGAGAGAGAACGAGAGAGAGAGAGGGGGGGAGTGAGTGAATCCACGGTTTTGAAATTGATATTTTGTGGTATTATTTCTGATTATTCGATAAGATGCATGTTTCACGGCGGATGATCCCTCATGCTTTTGCTTGGGCATCACTGCCGTCATTGCCCAAGTTTCTTGCCGCGGCATGATCGCTGATGAGTGAGCTCGCGCCCGACATGACCCGCTCCTCACGTTCTAGATAACCAGCCGTGTAATCTAGATCCCCTCCCCTGTCGCAAAATGCAGGAATTATTTGCCGCGGCACACTTTTTCCGAAACGTCGGATCATTCTATCTCATGCCTATCTCTTTCCTTCCTCTTCCGTCTTCCTACCTCTCAGTTGTATTCCCTCCTAATTCTCATTCACTCACTCCTGTCTTACCCACTCTTAAACTACACGTCTGCTCCCTAACTCCTATCTCTCTCTTTCTCTTCCCTCCCCCCAAATAAAAGAATCACCTGCAAACGGCTTAATTTTGTGCTGACGAAGGATGAATTTGACCATTATTCGCACAAAACGCCAGCAATGATGAATGTGAGACGTCGTGACGATTTTGATCCTAATACGATGTGACCGCGTTGAAAAAAAAGAAGAAGAAAGGAATATGCATTTCGTGTCTCAACGCTAGAAATAGAAAGAAAATCACAAGTGATACAACCGTCTTTTCTTCAAGCCAGCAGTACCTACTCCTTCTCATCCTCCTAGTATTACATATTATACTGATAAACTTATATTTTTTCATAATCTCTTATGCTGTGTCATTATCTCCACTGTCGACGTCAGCCCCCCCCCCCATTTGTTCTGTCCCTCATCTGAATGATTTCCCGCCTAAAAATAAGTAACAAAGCTAAAGTAATAAATGAGCGCTCGAAACACGCGCGTAGTGCCGTTATTTCTTCCGCATGATATTTATCGCTTACGTATAAAGAAGAAGAGAAAAAAAAATAGATCCCATGGAAGACCAGCTAATGCAGCTGAATGTGGGCTATCCAGCCAACATCTTCTCCGATGGAAAATGAAGCAAACGGATGAAACGAACAAAACAAAGCAAAAAACGGGGAATCAAGAATGAGCAAATCATTTGTCACAGTAAGTAATGATGAGTAATAATGTTGTCGACCCGTGTCGAAAAATGAGTAACAATCGCTCATTCCCATCATTGATCCTCAGTGGCTGGCTGTTAGCTATCCCCGCGCACGATGCACTCATCACTCTAGGGAGGGTTATGACGAAATTTTTCGCTGAACCACTCTAAAAAATCAGCAATGATAGAATTACGCAATAGCGCTCTCTCCTGCTGCAGGGATTCAGCTAAAAGGATAACATACATTTTTGCATTGAACATTATTTCGGAATACTTCAGCGGAAACTGATTTGAAAATTAGAATCACTGTGGTATTTATTTGGTAATATTTGATATCATAGATGAAGATTGTTTTTGCAAATAAATTATTAAGAGACTTCAATGAAGATTTTATAGCACCGAGTCTATTATTGAATATAGAAACTGCAAAAAAGTGATTTATAGATGTTGCCTCCACCCCCACAAAAAACAAAAACAAAAACTACTGCCCAAAAGAAAACCATGTGATGTCATTACATGTAGTCTAGTAATCGCCAAGTATGTCAAGATTCTAATGCTCACGATCGACTGTTTTAGAGCAAGCTATTAAATTATGTCGTCAGTTATTTCGTTATTCAGAGCAGTTTTCTGTCGCTAGCCATAGTAGTGGATTGTAGATAGCGCGAAGTTTCAAGAGAAATTCCGAGCTATCTACTTTTGAAATAGATTATTAATTGTACGACCATCTAGGGCACTTTCTTTGATTATCGCAAGTGCTGAAACTTAGCCTGATGGAACTACACGTTTGACGATAAATCCACACACTGATTATTTGCAAACGAATTTCTCGTAAATTGAAAAAGGGGACATCGAATATAAAATGTGCTTTACTAGTTGTTCTCCCTCAATAGATCCAGCGGGACCAATTGTAAAACGCGCCTCCACTTATTACGTGTATTTCCTTATCATTGTGAAATGAATTTTCTACTCTGGGCCCGGTAATCGAAGCTAAGGTGACTCACTGCCGTGCGTCAATATGACAAAGAAAACACAGGACTGGCTCTATTGTACATATACGGTGTTTTTTTCTTCCCCTTCTGTCAAATATGGATCAGGATCCCCTATTTAGTAGCATTGTGTCATATTTACAATAGGTAACGAGACTTCGTCGAGTTTAGGACCTAACTATTCAAGTTGATTTTTTTTTCTTAATCCAAATGAATTGGTCTCACGGGAGGGCGAGGACCGCTGTCAGGGGTGTCTATACCTGTATTGAAAATGGGGGGATCGGTGCTTTATTTGAATTGGTGTTGCTATAACTATGGGTTTTTGTGTGTATGGGTAGTTCTTAACCTTGATCTTGTTGTTTTCGCTGATGTGCCGGTATTATACATCTTTTGTACTTAGCGATGAGATGCCAAAATGGTATGGATGATGGGACTTGGAATTAAGTGAAAAGGGAAGAGTCCAAAGACTGGTGAGGGTGAGGATAGGGGGCTAAGAAGAGGGGTTGGGAGGAGGCCATGGGAAGATGGATGGTTTGTGTGCATGTGTGTGTGTGTGTGTGTGTGTGTGTGTGTGTGTGTGCGTGTGTGTGTTAAAGAGAGAGAGACAGACAGAGATGGAGAGAGATGGGGGTGGGGTAGAGGTGGCGGGGATGATTGGGGCTTGGGACGCTTGTGTAAACCCCCACAGGAGTCGGGGGTGTTTACTCGCTAACCTATCAACCGGGTGTGTGCGGGGCCCCGGTTGGCTATTCACGCCAGACCCATTGCTTCCTGTTTATTGTGGGGATTGGGTTAGCCACAGAGCTCGTCGCTTTTCTCTGCACAGGGTCGATGCCCTCTGCTCAAAGGATGTCAACGATTAATTTGCCCAAATTTCTGTTTCTTGACAAAACTTTGCCCGCAATTGTTCCGCTAGAACGAAAAGAGAGGGGGGAAATGGATGAAGACAGAGGAGAGGTAGGGAGCGAAATCACCCGTATCGCAAACCATCGCACCCCAGCGTATAGTCCAGGACCGCGAGGGGGGCTCCGGCGGAGGAACGATTGCCGAGGCGCGTTTCTTATGGAAACAACGCGTTAGCCACACTTGACTACATGTTTTGTCGTACATCCCGCCAGGGAGAAACGAATACTCGTCAACCCGACACATTTTTGTTTGGTTTTTGTCATTAGATCCCCGCCAGGTGAATGCTGCCTCCGCCTGTCCATCAAGTCTACACCTCTTATTTGCATACACACGTGTAAACATTCGATTAATCTCTCCGCGGTTTTGCTCGCCACTCTTCTCTCGATTTCTCTATCCCTGCCCCCTCTCTCCCTCTCTCTCTCCCTCCCTCGCAGTCTACCCCCCCCCCCCCGCCCTCCGTGCACTTCAACTTGCATTCAAAGGAAATCAAGTGGAGCGCAATCGCCCCCCGACAATCGCCCATCAATCTTTGGTCCCTTTTCAGGCGATCGGCAGATATGCGACAAATTGCCCACCTTGCTACTTCAGAATGATCAAAAGCGTATTATTGTAAGGTGTGTGAGTACGAAAAGCTAACATATATCAACTGATACAGCGGAAATAGAGGGCAAAGAATAATAAAATTCAAGTAGCAATGTACAGAAATGGGCACAAAGTACTGAACAATAGCGGTGGCCGCGCTGCTCTCAAAATAACATTCAACTCGGTTGAAAGGGTTGCTAGCTGGTATGATTGACTGCTTCAAATTCATTGTGTGGTGTTTATCTGAAGAGAGGAGGAAAGACGGGGAGAGAGATGGATAGAGCGAGGGAGACAGAAAGAGAGAGAGAGAGAGAGACAGAAAGAATTACTGGTTCATGATTCGGCAGGTTACGTTGTGGACTAAAAAAAAGAGAGACGAAAGGATGACTGGGAAACAACTCCTGCCAGTTAGCACCCACTCAACCACATTTTTAGTCATAAAAAAAAAATGGATGCAACAATCATTCATACATGTAATTAATCGTTTCCGCTGTAAAGATACCAGGCGTATCAATCAACCATTCACGAGACCGGCAGTGTAGTCAATCATGCATTCTGCTTTATTTGAATGACTAAAATGTAATATGTCATTTCAGATAGGAGCGAAAACAAACCAAAAAAAAAAAAAAACCCTCACATAAAACGAGCCAGATATCAAGTTTATATCCAAATCCGATCCCCCTTTTTTGAAATTCAATCGAATAAACAAGTCTTTCGAAGATGTCTTTGTCTAGTCGAAACAGATAATTCGATTTACTGCGTCATGTGCAAAAAATGAAAATAATTGCTGCTCTTGAGAAACCTAAGACATGGCGCTTGTATTTACAGATGAAAACAGTTTAACCCTTTTGGAATAATTATAAGTGGGACTGGTGGTGAGTCGCAGAATGAACTTCGGCATCTTTGTGCAAATATGGTGGAAGTTTCCCCACTGTGAGAGGACAAGTTTCATAACGCATCAAAATCACTTGATGTTCTTACGTCCCATTCATACGACTAGAAATGCAATGTTCACCCTGTGTTACGGTAATTCTGTTTGTAGTAATATACTGCGTCCATCAAAATCTGTAATTGAACAAAAGACATACTAAGTGCGTGGCTGTCAGCTCAGTCGATTCAGAAAACAGCATGAAAAATGTCCGTAGCACAATTCAGAAGGGATCTTTTTTATATATAATCAACTAAATAATATAGTAATGATACTAGCAATGCCGCATTCATAGAATATCACAGCATGCTTGTGATCAAGACCGCAGAGCATCGTAATTTCGTAAAAATATCGCGATGAAAATGAAAATGTCGCGATGTTCATAGATGTACATGCATGAAGGCGAAAGTATTGCACAGTTTTATTTATGGAAAGACTTTCGTACAATTTTCATTGTAGCGAAAAACATAAAGATGAAACAAAATACTCCCCCAAATTCCAAACTATCCCTTTAGACGTTCTCATACTGATGGTTGATTACGTTTATGTGTAGACAGACCACTTTGAATGTTAATGCAACCAAGTAAATTTTTGGAAGTTTGTGAACAGTGGTATGGGAATGGATATGTTAGTCTATACTGACTGTTCAAAAATTGTGAATAATTCGACAAGGTATGACATTCTATTTATATCATCAAAGGTTAAGTGTCGTTGCAGAGCGGATGGATTGGGTTCCTTGACAAAGCCATGATTTGTACAAGAAGTCGAGCATCGTTGAGTAGAAAGCGGTATTTTTACTTCGCTATGGAAATTAACAGCCTTTACCGTCCTCTAATCATCGTGCGAATAACAATCATGTCTTCTGTAAAATCTCGCTCCTTCCGTGGTGGAAATACCACGGAATTCCATTCATTCATTCATTCATTCATTCATTCATTCATTCATTCATTCATTCATTCATTCATTCATTCATTCATTCATTCATTCATTCATTCATTCATTCATTCATTCATTCATTCATTCATTCATTCATTCATTCATTTTATTTCCACACGGGCACTTACTTTCGCCAAAGGCTATTCTTCTATAAGTCCGTGCATCTTGAAAAACAGTTACAAAACATTATACAGGAACATACACCAAAATCTTGAAAATATACAATAAAAACACAGAACAACAGCAAAAACGACATCTGCATTTTGATCTATACTGTATGAAGTCAGACCTGGTTTTACAGAGAAAAACCTATGGCTGAGAGACTGAGGAATATTTTGTATTTATTGTTCGCTTTTTTGTCTCGTGTTTGTCACTCTCTCGCAGACTGCAGCAACAACAGCAGCAAGCCCTGCAGAACTCCAGCGTGTCCAACTCGGCTCACTCCCCGCCGCTCACCGAGGGGGCGACCCGCCTCCTGAGTCCGCACCCCGACAGTCCATCGCCGCGGTCGCTCGTCGACTCGCCACCGCTCGACTCGCCGCCTCCGCCGGGCTATCACGACGACGATCATGATGATGATGACCGCTAGGTCCCTCCATGCGCGTGTTCGTCCGACTTCCTCATCGAACATCGAACATCGTGAGAGACAAACGCTCGTCGCCATTTGCCCATGCACACGCACACTATAGACTCCTGGGAGCTATGTACGAACTATGTATCAACACCACGTGATGATTGTTTGCCTCGCCGCTCGGAAGCGATGGAAATGGAAAAAAAAGGCGCCAATATTTGGAGGAATGGACGTTGATGGCTATTGGCGACTGTATATCTGACAAGACTCATTGTAACAGCAAAACTCACTTTATTTCATTGTATCAAATGTAGACAAGAGGGCAGCATGTCTCTGCTAATAAGTCAATCAATCAAAGCAGCCCAGTTCAAACGACGGCTTTGAATGGACGGATGAACTGAGAGAGAGATTAGATATCAATAGGTAGATATGCACAGGTTAATCT